>NW_027411866.1:191880302-192593255 GCF_047663935.1 Musca autumnalis | reverse complement strand
CTGACCTTAAAACGTGGATTTTTAAATAATATTTTTTGAAGGTGATCTGACCTTAAAACGTGGATTTTTAAATAACATTTTTGAAGGTGATCTGACCTTAAAACGTGGATTTTTAAATAATATTTTTTGAAGGCCCTCTTTTTTAAATAATCTATTTTAAAGCCCTCTGACCATAAAACTGGGATTTTTTAAATAATATTATTTGAAGGCCCTCTGACCATAAAACGTGGATTTTTTAAATAATATTTTTTGAAGGCCCTCTGACCATAAAACGTGGATTTTTTAAATAATATTTCTTGAAGACCCTTTGACCATAAAACGTGGATTTTTTAAATAATATTTCTTGAAGACCCTTTGACCATAAAACGTGGATTTTTTAAATAATATTTCTTGAAGACCCTTTGACCATAAAACGTGGATTTTTTAAATAATATTTTTTGAAGGTGATCTGACCTTAAAACGTGGATTTTTTAAATAATATTTTTTGAAGGTGATCTGACCTTAAAACGTGGATTTTTTAAATAATATTTTTTGAAGGTGATCTGACCTTAAAACGTGGATTTTTTAAATAATATTTTTTGAAGGTGATCTGACCTTAAAACGTGGATTTTTTAAATAATATTTTTTGAAGGTGATCTGACCTTAAAACGTGGATTTTTTAAATAATATTTTTTGAAGGTGATCTGACCTTAAAACGTGGATTTTTTAAATAATATTTTTTGAAGGTGATCTGACCTTAAAATGTGGATTTTTTAAATAATATTTTTTGAAGGTGATCTGACCTTAAAACGTGGATTTTTGAAATAATATTTTTTGAAGGTGATCTGACCTTAAAACGTGGATTTTTTAAATAATATTTTTTGAAGGTGATCTGACCTTAAAACGTGGATTTTTTAAATAATATTTTTTGAAGGTGATCTGACCTTAAAATGTGGATTTTTTAAATAATATTTTTTGAAGGCCCTCTGACCATAAAACGTGGATTTTTTAAATAATATTTTTTGAAGGCCCTCTGACCATAAAACGTGGATTTTTAAAATAATATTTTTTGAAGGCCCTCTGACCATAAAACGTGGATTTTTTAAATAATATTTTTTGAAGGCCCTCTGACCATAAAACGTGGATTTTTTAAATAATATTTTTTGAAGGCCCTCTGACCATAAAACGTGGATTTTTTAAATAATATTTTTTGAAGGCCCTCTGACCATAAAACGTGGATTTTTTAAATAATATTTTTTGAAGGCCCTCTGACCATAAAACGTGGATTTTTTAAATAATATTTTTTGAAGGCACTCTGATAACACTGTGCAACAAAATGGAGCTCAAAGTCTGGGGGTGGAAAATTCCTTTTGGGGATGAAAGCTCTTGGTGAGTATACACAGAACCCAGAAGGACAGATCCGCCGTGAGTCGAAGTTTTGAGATATGGCGTGATGAATATTTTGCTGGAGACCCTATAAGCCCTCAGTTATTAGCGTTATAGCTTTGTCCGCTGTTGTTTTAGCTTATTTTTGAGATCACATTTCTTCAGCCAAATCAAATGAGGATTATTTTCGTAGAGCATTTTGACCTTCTATCTCGCTTCCTTCAATGTCCTTTTCGTCCTTTATTTTAAGAGCCGCCATAAAAGTACCACAAGATGACGTTTTTCAGCTTCGAAATGTTCTGCAAAAATGTCGCTCAGAAAATTTTAGGTACGGCTCTTATTGACAACTAATCGATTTTGTCGCGTTTTCATAGTCATTTTTTACATTTACCCCTATTTGCTCAGAAAAAAACTGTGTTTTGTGTTTTTGTATGTTCTGTAACGAATATTCAAAAAACAAAATATAGTCTTTTTCTTAACAAAAACAGGGTAAATGCACAAAACGACCACGAAAACGCGACAATATCGATTTGTTGTCAATGAGAGCCGTACCTAACATTTTCTGAGCGACATTTTTGCAGAACATTTCGAAGCTGAAAAACGTCATCTTGTGGTACTTTTATGGCGGCTCTTAAAATAAAGGACGAAAAGGACATTGAAGGAAGCGAGATAGAAGGTCAAAATGCTCTACGAAAATAATCCTCATTTGATTTGGCTGAAGAAATGTGATCTCAAAAATAAGCTAAAACAACAGCGGACAAAGCTATAACGCTAATAACTGAGGGCTTATAGGGTTTCCAGCAAAATATTCATCACGCCATATCTCAAAAGTTCGACTCACGGCGGATCTGTCCTTCTGGGTTTTGTATATACTCACCAAGAGCTTTCATCCCCAAAAGGAATTTTCCACCCCCCAAAATTTCGGTTCACAGTGTAATAAAACGTGGATTTTTAAATAACATTTTTTGAAGGCACTTTGACCATAAAACGTGGATTTTTTAATTAATATTTTTTGAAGTCCCTTTGACCATAAAACGTGAATTTTTTAATTAATATTTTTTGAAGGCCCTTTGACCATAAAACGTGGATTTTTTAATTAATATTTTTTGAAGGCCCTTTGACCATAAAACGTGGATTTTTTAATTAATATTTTTTGAAGGCCCTTTGACCATAAAACGTGGATTTTTTAATTAATATTTTTTGAAGGCCCTTTGACCATAAAACGTGGATTTTTTAATTAATATTTTTTGAAGTCCCTTTGACCATAAAACGTGAATTTTTTAATTAATATTTTTTGAAGGCCCTTTGACCATAAAACGTGGATTTTTTAATTAATATTTTTTGAAGGCCCTTTGACCATAAAACGTGGATTTTTTAATTAATATTTTTTGAAGGCCCTTTGACCATAAAACGTGGATTTTTTAATTAATATTTTTTGAAGGCCCTTTGACCATAAAACGTGGATTTTTTAATTAATATTTTTTGAAGGCCCTTTGACCATAAAACGTGGATTTTTTAATTAATATTTTTTGAAGGCCCTTTGACCATAAAACGTGGATTTTTTAAATAATATTTTTTGAAGGCCCTCTGACCATAAAACGTGGATTTTTTAAATAATATTTTTTGAAGGCCCTCTGACCATAAAACATGGATTTTTTAAATAATATTTTTTGAAGACCCTCTGACCATAAAACGTGGATTTTTAAAATAATATTTTTTGAAGGCCCTCTGACCATAAAACGTGGATTTTTTAATTAATATTTTTTGAAGGCCCTTTGACCATAAAACGTGGATTTTTTAAATAATATTTTTTGAAGGCCCTTTGACCATAAAACGTGGATTTTTTAATTATTATTTTTTGAAGGCCTCTGACCATAAAACGTGGATTTTTTAATTAATATTTTTTGAAGGCCCTTTGACCATAAAACGTGGATTTTTTAATTAATATTTTTTGAAGGCCCTTTGACCATAAAACGTGGATTTTTTAATTATTATTTTTTGAAGGCCCTCTGACCATAAAACGTGGATTTTTTAATTAATATTTTTTGAAGGCCCTTTGACCATAAAACGTGGATTTTTTAATTAATATTTTTTGAAGGACCTTTGACCATAAAACGTGGATTTTTTAATTTATATTTTTTGAAGGCCCTTTGACCATAAAACGTGGATTTTTTAATTAATATTTTTTGAAGGCCCTTTGACCATAAAACGTGGATTTTTTAAATAATATTGTTTGAAGGCCCTCTGACCATAAAACGTGGATTTTTAAATTAATATTTTTTGAAGGCCCTCTGACCATAAAACGTGGATTTTTTAATTAATATTTTTTGAAGGCCCTTTGACCATAAAACGTGGATTTTTTAATTAATATTTTTTGAAGGCCCTTTGACCATAAAACGTGGATTTTTTAATTATTATTTTTTGAAGGCCCTCTGACCATAAAACGTGGATTTTTTAATTATTATTTTTTGAAGGCCCTCTGACCATAAAACGTGGATTTTTTAATTATTATTTTTTGAAGGCCCTCTGACCATAAAACGTGGATTTTTTAATTAATATTTTTTGAAGGCCCTTTGACCATAAAACGTGGATTTTTTAATTAATATTTTTTGAAGGCCCTTTGACCATAAAACGTGGATTTTTTAATTAATATTTTTTGAAGGCCCTTTGACCATAAAACGTGGATTTTTTAATTAATATTTTTTGAAGGACCTTTGACCATAAAACGTGGATTTTTTAATTAATATTTTTTGAAGGCCCTTTGACCATAAAACGTGGATTTTTTAATTAATATTTTTTGAAGGCCCTTTGACCATAAAACGTGGATTTTTTTAAATAATATTTTTTGAAGGCCCTTTGCCCATAAAACGTTGATTTTTTAAATAATATTTTTTGAAGGCCCTCTGACCATAAAACGTGGATTTTTTAATTAATATTTTTTGAAGGCCCTTTGACCATAAAACGTGGATTTTTAAAATAATATTTTTTGAAGGCCCTTTGACCATAAAACGTTGATTTTTTAAATAATATTTTTTGAAGGCCCTCTGACCATAAAACGTGGATTTTTTAATTAATATTTTTTGAAGGCCCTTTGACCATAAAACGTGGATTTTTAAAATAATATTTTTTGAAGGCCCTTTGCCCATAAAACGTTGATTTTTTAAATAATATTTTTTGAAGGCCCTCTGACCATAAAACGTGGATTTTTTAATTAATATTTTTTGAAGGCCCTTTGACCATAAAACGTGGATTTTTAAAATAATATTTTTTGAAGGCCCTTTGACCATAAAACGTGGATTTTTTAATTAATATTTTTTGAAGGCCCTCTGACCATAAAACGTGGATTTTTTAAATAATATTTTTTGAAGGCCCTCTGACCATAAAACGTGGATTTTTTTAAATAATATTTTTTGAAGGCACTCTGATAATAAAACGTGGATTTTTTAAATAATATTTTTTGAAGGCCCTTTGACCATAAAACGTGGATTTTTTAATTAATATTTTTTGAAGTCCCTTTGACCATAAAACGTGAATTTTTTAATTAATATTTTTTGAAGGCCCTCTGACCATAAAACGTGGATTTTTTAAATAATATTTTTTGAAGGCCCTCTGACCATAAAACGTGGGTTTTTTAAATAATATTTTTTGAAGGTGATCTGACCTTAAAACGTGGATTTTTTAAATAATATTTTTTGAAGGTGACCTGAGCTTAAAACGTGGATTTTTTAAATAATATTTTTTAAAGGCCCTCTGACCATAAATCGTGGATTTTTTAAATAATATTTTTTGAAGGCCCACTGACCATAAAACGTGAATTTTTAAAATAATATTTTTTGAAGGCCCACTGACCATAAAACGTGAATTTTTTAAATAATATTTTTTTTAAGGCCCTCTGACCATAAAACGTGGATTTTTTAAATAATATTTTTTTAAGGCCCTCTGACCATAAAACGTGGATTTTTTAAATAATATTTTTTGAAGGCCCTTTGACCATAAAACGTGGATTTTTTAATTAATATTTTTTGAAGGCCCTCTGACCATAAGTCGTGGATTTTTTAATTAATATTTTTTGAAGGCCCTCTGACCATAAAACGTGGATTTTTTAATTAATATTTTTTGAAGGACCTTTGACCATAAAACGTGGATTTTTTAATTAATATTTTTTGAAGGCCCTTTGACCATAAAACGCGGATTTTTTAATTAATATTTTTTGAAGGCCCTCTGACCATAAAACGTGGATTTTTTAAATAATATTTTTTGAAGGCCCTCTGACCATAAAACGTGGATTTTTTAAATAATATTTTTTGAAGGCCCTCTGACCATAAAACGTGGATTTTTTAAATAATATGTTTTGAAGGCCCTCTGACCATAAAACGTGGATTTTTTAAATAATATTTTTTGAAGGCCCTCTGACCATAAAACGTGGATTTTTTAATTAATATTTTTTGAAGGCCCTTTGACCATAAAACGTGGATTTTTTAATTAATATTTTTTGAAGGCCCTTTGACCATAAAAAGTGGATTTTTTAATTAATATTTTTTGAAGGCCCTTTGACCATAAAAAGTGGATTTTTTAATTAATATTTTTTGAAGGCCCTTTGACCATAAAAAGTGGATTTTTTAATTAATATTTTTTGAAGGCCCTCTGAAAATCTAATCTAATCTAAATCTGAACATAATATAATATAATGAACTTTATATTTCCTTTAAATTGTTTATTTTAAAATCGTAAATTTTATTAAAGGTTGTTGACAAAATGTTGACAATGTCACCATAATAGTAGACTAGGTAGTTACATGTCGATACTTGACCTCAGTGTTCCTACAGGGTACTTTGCAAATTGTATATTGGTATATGTAAGCCATCTCCATTTTGAATGGTTTCCTTCTTCTTGTTTCCAAAATTTCACATGGATGTCATTTCGGTAATCGAAAAAGAAAAATTTATGTAGCCATCATGTTAAACGTCTCCTGTGATAGGAAAGTGATTATTTACACCGTAAGTGTTAATTGACGTTTTTCTCATTTTAATAAGAGAGTGTACAATTCTGATAAGAACATAACATAAACACATACATACATTATTTACTTTTGCATTTGTGTTTAAGATATTTACTCCTCCTTGGCAAAAATTGCCGAATTACCACAGCAATCACAAACATACAAACAACATATCTTTGAACAAACGTTATCTAGAAATTGTATTAATAACCATAATTGCCAACATTTGCCAAGAATGTAATTTATTATTCTCAATTTTTGTTGCTCTGCTGTTTGCCTTTCCAACACAAATTTCAAACATGTATTGAGATAATGTGTTTGTCATTTTCTTCTTTCTAATTATGATTATTTTCATAAATTAAATTAGCCTAAATTGATAGCTTCCTTAATTCGAAGCTCAGAGCAAATATTAAATCAGATAATAAATATTGTTAGGCGTCTTTTTAATAACATAATTGCAATATTGAATAAAAGGAAAATAATTAAGGAAAATACATTATAAAAAAATTTATAAATATTAGTATTAAATATTAACTAAGGAAAACAAAAAAATAATCCTACGGTGATCAACTAAAAATTAGGGACATAGATACAGTTCCTACGGTTCATTCCTTACGCTTTAAGACTACTTCTCGGATAGTGCGTGATAGCTGGAGGTAGTTGTGAATTAAGATATTTAGATGTCAGCAAAATCGATTTCTTAAAAATACATGTTTTAAGAAAACAAGCCTTCATGCACTAATGGACACACAAGAAGTTGCGACACTTTAACACATCACTTTGTCACAGCACTTCTTTCACAAAAGCCAGTGTCATATAAGGGCTTTTTGCATTTATTTTTTGGCACTTTTAAAACATTGACGTCCCTCTCTTTTTGTCGAATGGCATTTTATTTTTGGACTACATAAAAATATAGCATTTGACCTCGTTGTAAAAAATGAAAATAAAACATAAAAAACCAACCATCATGTATTAAAGTCAATTCCATGTCACTTGTTCGCTATGTTAAGAGCGCTGAGCTCTTTTTTCTTTTTATCCTAGAAGATATTACGAGGACAGAATGGTAACTACAAAGCAAAATCGACAACTGACGATAATGGTTTTATTACTTAGCAGAAATTTCAATTCAAAATAATTCTCTACATATGACGCCACATTTCAGATTTTGTTTTTTAGTGAAAAAGGATTTTTTTTTAGCGGCAGTGCAACCTTCTTGCGTAATCACAGATATGAAACAAAAATAAACGAAAAACAAGTGAGCAAAGGCTATAGTCGGGACGGAGCCGACCATGTGATACCCTACACCACTACCCCTGCGCATAAGCTTTTAACTGGTAAACATTTCTTTTAGGGAATATAATCCGACTACCACCAAAAATAATATGCCTCTTTCTCTCTGGGACCCCCATAAGCAACCAAAATTACGTGACCATCCGATCAAAATTACGACCTGTAGCTTGATTGCAAAAAATGGAAGAATTGGATGCATTACCGACTATTGTGGTATCTCCCTTGTTTGACCACCTTCGCCAACCTGCTTTACACCAATGTAAAGGTAATATTTTCTTCTTCCATAGACAGGCTTGGTATACCCCTACTAGAAGCCGATATATTCACAAAGAAAAAACTTTGAATTTGTCTCCAAACGAGTTTTTCCCCATTCCGACCTCTAAATATTGTCCGACTATCACCAAAATCAATAGGCTTCTTCCTCTGTGGGGCCCCCATCTACCCCCAAAAATTTTGTCACTATCCGATCAAAATTCCAACTTGTAGCGTGATTACAAAAAATGGAAATATTGGGTATATTACTGAATTTTGCAATATCTCGGTTTGCTCACTTACGCCAACATACTTTGCATCAATATAAACGAGATTTTTTCTTCTGCCATTGAGGGGTATTCCTTTTGGAATACTCGAACCAGAAGCGGAGATATTCGCATAAAAAACGTTGACATTTCTCCACATAAGCTTTTCGCTTATTCCGACTCCTGAATATTATCCGACCATCACCAAACTAAATAGGCTTCTTCCTCTGTGGGACCCGCATCAACTCCCAAAAAAACCGTGATTACAAAAAAATTGGAAAATAGGACGCATTATCTACTATTGCCATATCTCTGCTATTTGACCACCTACGACTACCTGCTTTACATCCTTGTAAAGTTGATATTTTCTACTTTCCTTGCCAGGTTTTGCTTTAGATGTACCTCTTAAATAAACAGAGATATTGGCTTTGAAATAAAACGTTGACCTTTCTCCAAATAAGTGTTTGCCCATTCCGACCCCTGAATATTATCCGACCATCATCAAAATCAATAGGCTTCTTTCTCTTTGGGACCACCATTAACCCACAAAATTTCGTGACGATCCGATCAAAATTGCGACCTGTAGCGTGATTACAAGAAAATCGGAAAATGGGATGCATTATCGACTATTGCCATATCTCTGCTATTTGACCACCTACGACAACCTATTTTACATCGTTGTAAAGGTGATATTTTCTACTTTCCTTGCCAGGTTTTGCTTTTGATATACCTCTTAAAGAAACAGAGATATTGGTTTTAAAATAAAATGTTGACTTTTCTCCAAATAAGTGTTTGCCCATTCCGACCCCTAATTATTATCCAACCAACACCAAAATCAATAGGCTTCTTCATCTGTGAGACCCCCATTAACCCTCAAGTTTTCGTGACGATCCGATTAAAATTGCGACCTGTAGCGTGATTTCCAAAAAAAAATAGAAAAATGGGATGTATTACCGACTATTGCGATATCTCCGTTATTTGGTTACCTACGCCGACCTAGTTTGCACCATTGTAAAGACGGGATCTTCTACTTTCATAGTCAGACTTTGCTTTTGGAAAGTTTTCAACCAAAGCTGTGATATTCGTCAATATAGTTAAAATCGCAAACATGAAAATTGGGGTTTTATTTGCTACTATTGTTATATCTTCGTTGTTTGATTACCTACGAGCACCTGCTTTACATCATTATAAAGGTGATATTTTCTTCTTTCATTGTCAGGTTTTGCTTTTGGTATACCCCGTATAGAAGCTGAGATATTCGCTTTGGAAAAAAACGTTGTCATTTTATCCACCTAAGTTTTTTGCCCTTTCCGACCCCTAAATATTATCCGACCATCACCAAAATCAATAGGCTTCTTCCCCTCCGGGACCCCTATCAACATGCAAAATTTCGTGACGATCCGATCAAAATTGCGACCTGTAGCGTGATTACAAGGTTTAGATGGACAGACGGACAGACGGATAGACGGACGGACGGACGGACGGACGGACACACATAGCCAGATCGACTCAGCTCGTCGAGACATTCGTTTTGATATATATATATGTATGGGTCTACGACCATTATTTCGATGCGTTACAAACTTTTTGGCCAAACCCAACTTATAATACCCTCCCCACATAGTGGTGTAGGGTATAAAAAGATATGAAGAACACAAGTCAGCCAGTGGATGTTGAAAATAAATGAGTGAGCGAAAAAAATCTCGAGCAAGAAAAACACTTTCTTGGAAAGGCTCCAAAGTGTTATGTACATACAGAAGAGGGGATTTGCTGGGACCTCTTTGGCCATTTATCAGCGAATACAATTTCATGCAAAAAAAATTACGAGATGAATGCAACAATGGAACTTTGTAAATATGAACGATATTTGTGTATTAAAAAATTTAGAAAAAAAAATAATTTAAAAGAAAACACAGTGGCACGATACAGACCATTTGCCCCATATCACAGTGGATCCACTTGTATGGAGAAAGTGACCAAAAATATTTAGATCGTAAAAATCAAGCCAATGCGCCGGTTACAGCTTGGTGCTGCTGCGAAGAGTGTTTTAAGAAACCATGAGCGTAATATTCTACCCCCTTTCCCCTCTGGAGGGAGTAAACGGTAAGAATTGTTTTATGCTGTTAATACAAAATGACATGAACTAGGTCCCGATTATCTTATGATGCAAAAATTAGCTTAGGGAAACAAAACAATCTCCAAAACAACATAAAATTCAACGAATTTAGCGGATTAAAAAAATCCAAATTTTTTACTAAAAATTGGTAAAATTTTTAATATAGATCTTATGGCGTTCTTCCTGGAAGGCACGTACCGCCAACGTAAGACAAATTTGGAAGAAGATTTCTTCATCTTGCCACTGATGCCAATTATGTTAATGTACGTAGTCAGATAACAGAGTAATACGCTAATATATCCATAGAAACCATATTCTAGGGCAACTTTAGTCAGCAACCCACCATTTATAATAGTCTAGCACTAGATGGCAGCTGATTTTAATACCGAATAATCATAAACCCATGGCCTACTTTAGAAAATTATTCCCGAGGTGGGCACTGGTGGGCATCATGATTAAAACCTTAGGTCAAATTTAAGTATATGATCGAATTGGCTTTACAAAATACACGAAGAAAATATGCAGCTAACTAGAATTCCACAACACGCTAAAACATCCTTCAAAATCCACTATAATATTTTGCTATACGTATTAGTTTCGCGATATTTTGAATATATTTACTTGCACTTAAAAAATAGTTTGTACTCACAACAAAAAATATTAGTCAAATGTTCCGACTTTTGATGCTATTCTTAAGAGGATCGCGTTCGAATGAAACAAAAACTAATATATTTTTAAAAAGGTCCATGTCATAGCTGTCAGTGTTGCCAGATGTTGTACGAAAATGTTGACATTCATTTTTTTATTTTTGGCCAATGGGTGGATCAACTGTCACGGTGCTCTTGAATCAAATTTAAATGGAAGGTGCTTACACCTGGGAAGTTTTTGCGGATTCTGAAACTACAATGTTCATAGATGAGAAAAATCAAAAAACAAAAAAAATCGCCGCAGCGCTTTTTAAATACATAAATCGCGATTCAAGTTGACATTTTTACGGGTTGTTTAGGTTTTTGCGATTTTGCTTAGAAACCGCAAGCCCTATCAAAATGAGACTGAAGAAAATGTTGTAGCTATGAAAAGTCTCTACAAACTTCACCTTTAAGGTATTTTCGTAGGTTTTACCATTTGTGAGATATTGAAGTTCAAATTGGGTCAATGCACTGACTGTGTCGCCCCCTTATAAAACAATGTCATGAAGGGTGCGCCCTAACTAACATTTAATGAAAACCGCTTACACAGGGGAAGTTTTTGTGAATTCTGAAACAGCAATGTTCATAGATGAGAAAAATCCAAAAACAAGAAAAAATCGCTGTAGGGGGTTTTAAATAAATCGCGGTTAAAATTCACATTTTTAGGTGTTTTTTAGGTTTTCACGATTTTGCTTGGAAACCGCCAGTCCAATCGAAATAGAGCTAAAGAAAATGTTGTAGCTGAGAAAATTCTCTACAGGATTGACGTTTATGATTTGTTCTCAGGCTGTACCATAAAGAAGCTCAATTTACATTTTTAGGTTTTTTTGTTACGGTTTGGCGATTTTGCTTGAATACGGCAAGTCTTATCGGCATGGGACCTGAGAAAATCTTATAGCTGTGAAAATTCTCTGCAAGACTGGTTTATTTAATTTTTCCTAGGTTGTACAATTTTTTTAGACATATAAGTTTAAGTTGGACAATTGCAGTCATGACATTGTTTTATAAGGAGGCGATACAGAATTGAATTGAATTTGAATTGTCCCAATTTCAACTTCTATATCTCAAAAGTTGTAAAACCTACGAAAATATCATTAAGGTCAATCTTTTAGAGAATTTTGATAGCTACAACATTTTCTTTATTCCTATTTTGATAGGACTTGCGGTTTCCAAGCAAAATCGCAAAAACCTAAACAACCCGTAAAAATGTCAACTTGAATCGCGATTTATTTAAAGAGCGCTCTGGTGATTTTTTTTTTGTTTTTTTATTTTTCTCATCTATGAACATTGTAGTTTCAGAATCCGCAAAAACTTCCCAGGTGTAAGCACCTTCCACTTAAATTTGATTCAAGAGCACCGTGCTGTGTATCGGTGACAACAAAAGATGGGGGTTTTGGTCAGGAAAATCGATTCTGAACCACTGTGTGGCGTTAACATAGCAAAACCCAGGACTTATCTTGGTCCCTCTTTCATCTCAAGCGAACATTGACTTCCCCATGGTGTCACTTGGGGAGCTGACTTTAGCACACGTTAAAGGTAGTGAGCTAACATGTACCGCGCCAGAAAAATCGATTTCTGAACCACTGTGCGGCGTTAACATGGCAAACCCCAGGACTTATCTTGGTCCCTCTTTCATCTCAAGTGGACATTGACTTCCCCGTGGTATCACCTGAGTTGCTGACTTTAGCACACGTTAAAGGTAGTGAGCTAACATGGGCCGAGCGTTCACCCATAAGAAACTTTAAAATTTTGCGTTGAGTGTTGGGCTTATAATCCATCCTTAAAGAAAGCTTTTTCCTATGAAAAAAAAAAAACAAAGAAAAACACACCCTTCTAAAGTTGACGACCCACACAAACGTTTTTGGACCATGGAATGTCTTTGGAGTAGGTGCAGTTTAACCATAGGCAGATGTACTTGAAAAGTACAATCCCAATATAACTGTCATAAATGAAATACGATGGATTGGTAAGGGCGTTTTATAGCTGCCATGATATAAAGCATGAGTTTGGTTGCCGATTTCTAGTTCGTCGGGGGTTAAAACATATGGCCTCAAGCTTCACCCCAGGGAATACATACGTCGTGGTGTTTAATGTGGGTACCTGCCATGCAGCCTATCCCACAGTATTTGGGCGTGGTCGCCTTCTTGGTTAGGAGCGGAGCCTATCTAAACTCCTACCTTTCTTTGGGTCAGGCTTCGTGGCCAATGACCTCTACCAGTTGGACTCCAAGCAGTCCCAGACTGGTGACATCCTCCAATCAAGCCAGCGCAAGAAACATGCAAGACAGGACCACAAACAATTAACATGCTGTCCTTACGGACTGCACAATGGGCCCACAGGGCCCGCACAAACAATGGACGAAGCCAACCTCACGGTCGACCGGTACGACACACCAGGAACCGACGCTGCACCACTCAACTTCTCCAACTCACCTCCTCCTCCAACACCAACACACCCAACCCCCAGGGAATGAAAGACTTGCTACAATTCGGATAAAAGCTACATTTTGAACATAAATTTCATTTGCGTGCATGCTCCCACTGAAAACATGGACGAGCAGTCCAAAGATATATTTTACGAGCGCTTAGAAGAAACATAGGACCATTGTCCTGCCGATGACATAAAAAAATATTCTATGCTATTTTTAACGTAAAAATTCGAAAGGGTAGTCTTTGGCCCAACAGTCGGGAAATTCAGTCTTCACACTGAAACATCTGACAGTGGTATGAGGCTGATAGACTTTGCAGCTGCAAAAACATGGTAGTTAGCAGTTCCAGATTTAAGCATCTCGATATTCTTAAGGGCACCCGGCTGTCCCCAGATCAAAGAACAAGTAATCAAATTGATCATGTTGTGATAAATGGAAGACATTCATCGAGCGTGTTGGATGTACGAACAGGCACAACACGGAAATTGGACATTGGTAAGCTGCAATCACAACAGATAACCACAGTATATTCCTCTCAACTGGCTTAATTGCTTAAACAAATCACACCTCGTCCCGATAACTTGTCAGCACAGTGGCAAAGTATTGCCCATTCCATACAAACAGCCACAAAATCTATTCTTGGATACCAGAGACCTCCACCATGAAACCCATGGTATGACCAGGAGTGTCGTGCTGCTACCGCAGGGAAAAATGCGGCATATATGGCTACTCTACAATCAGTAGCAACGCTTAGCGCACGAGAGAGGTATCGGTAGAAAAGGAGAGGAGAAATGTCTTTTCCGCAGAAGAAAGAAGGACACATAGAAAAGCGGGAGTGTGAAAAAAATCGAGATGTACCCGGAGCCAGAATGAAGTCCAAATATTCTACGAAAGAGTGAAACAGCAAACTACGAAAGAGTGAAAAGCAAACTAATCCTGTAGAAACCAGTAAGGTTATTTGGTAACTGATATAGATAGTGTGCTCAGAATAAGGGAAGATCATTTTTCCAAACTAACGAAGACAACGAAGATACCGCAGATCCAATCCAAGAAGGTGGTATTGAATGTATGCTGGCCGGCCAAGATGAGGTAAAGACAACAATAAACCGACAGAGGAATAATAAGTCAGCAGAAGCCGATGACTTGCCCGCCGAGCTGTTCAAAACCGGAGGTGACACGCTGATAAGATATATGCATCAGTTAGTTAGCACCATATGGCAGGAAGAACACGTACACGACGATTGGAACCTAAGCATGCAGTGTGTACTGTGTGCTATAGGGGCATAAATAAGTCTGCTCCATATTGCCTACAAGATAGTGTCAGGGATATTGTGTGAAGAACTACCATTGGTTTTTAGACCTGTCAAATCCACCATTCACCATTGGGAAGCTTAAAGAAGACCCAACAAATGCAGCTGTTTCTAAACAAGAACGCGTACCCAACGATTGGAATATGAGAACCCTGTGTCCCGACCAGAAGAAGGGAGATGAAACATATGTCTGATTCTTATTACTTATAAGATAGTGTTAGGGATATTGTGCGAACGAGTAAAGCCTATAGTTAACGAAATAATTGGGCCATACTCTGCGGCAAATCATGGAGAAAACCTACCACCTATTTGTCGATTATAAAACAGCCTTCGAATGCCCCCTATATTCAAAGCTATTCCAAGCCATATCTGAATTTGGCTTTAACTCATACTCGATCCTAAACTAAAATAGGAAAGAAATTCTCCTAACAGTTTAGTACCATACGACGTTTTAGACAAGGATACCTATTCAACATTATACTGGAAACGGTTATAGGAGATACAGATGTAAAAGAAATGACACAAGTTACACCATAGCCGCATGTTACTTGCTTATGCTGACGATATTGACATTGATGACTTATAGAAGTAACTAATACCTTAAAGAAGGTCGAAGATGAAGTTGCTACTGTGGGTCTGGCAGTAAATGGCAATAAGACCAAGCTGATGGTTTCGACGAGAAATGCGTCCCTAGAACTCGCACCAACTGTGGACGTTGGTATATAATTTTAAGAAAGTTAATGACTTTGTCTCCCTCGACACCGCCATAAACACGACAAACAACATCAGTTGTAAAATAAGAAGAAAAATTGGACTGGCTAACAGCTGCGACTTTGGCATATGTAACACTGTGTGTCATTTTTAAGTCATGATTTATTAATTAATTCTGACTCCGCAGTGTGATAGAAGACTAAAAATAAGAAAACATGTGTCCCTATCACTTCAACTTTGGCGGTTATGTGCCCACAAAGGCCTGAGGCATTGATGTCAAAAGGGATCATTTATGTGGCTCATATCTTCTAAATCGCTGAGAATTTGGGTTTACTTGTGGAAGCAAAGTTGTAGCTCTCGTTTTAGAGAATAATAATTGTGAACACATAAAATCTATTCAACATCATCTTCAAGGTCAAAATCATCAAGGTCAAATTTCCCTTATAATTTTTTCTCGGATTTCAGGCTACAGATATCAAACCGATCAGAATTGAAACAAACACCACCTACAAAAACGTACCTTAGGTCTCAGTAAAAAACTTTCTAGAACATACGAACTTTGTATAAACGGTTCTCAATGGCCAAATCGCAATACAATTGCTATTTTTACCCTCTTTTCTCGGTTTCTGCTTCATAGATGCTAAACCGTTGAAAATTCAAAAAAAGAATTAAGCACATTAATGTAGCAAAAATATCAGTAAACAACTTTCTGGAACATACCAACTATCTATGAACTCTCCTTATTGGAGAAAACAGCGAAAAACTTTTGAAAATATTCGATTTATATACTTTTTTCTCCGATTCTGGTCCACAGATAGCGACCCGCCTAAAAATTAAGAGTACAACCAACTACAAAAATGTACCTAAGATGTTTGCTTGCTTCAATTCTGATCGGTTTCATATCTGTTGCCTAAAATCCGAGAAAAAAATATAGGGGAAATTTGACTTGACGATTTTGACCTTGAAGATGAGGTTGAAATGGATTTTATGTGTTCACAATTTGTATTCCTTAAGTCGAGAGCTACAACTTTGCTTCAACGAGTAAACTCAAATTCTCAGCGCTGTAGAAGATATGACCTTGATAAAATGATCCCTTTTGACATCAAGGCCTCAGGTCTTTGGGGGCCCATAACCGCAAAAGTGGAAGTGATAGGGAAAAACGCCAGGACACGTGCCTTCTTATTTTTGGTCTTCTATCACTCTGCGGTGTCAGAATATGGTTAATAGTTTTTAAGTTGCATAGTGTAATTTAAAAACAAAGCCACATCTCGTCAAATAAAAATAACACTAAACACAGAGAAAAATTCTTCGAAATATCTACGGACCAATTTGCGTTGAGCACGAGCTGTATCTGCTATACAACCACATCATATAGTTAAACGTACACGCTGGGACTGAACTAACTTTAAATGAAAGGTGTTTACACGTGGGAAGTTTTGAGAATTCTGAAACAGCAGTATTCTTAAAAAACGAAAAACAAAAAATAAAAAAAAACAAGAAAAAATTGCTGGATGGATTTTTAAATGAATCGCTGTCAAAGTTCACACTTTTAGGTTCTTTTTTGGATTTCCGGATTTTGCTTGGAAACGGCAAGTTCTATCGAAAAGGGACTAAGGAAAATGTTATAGATAATTTTCACTGCTACAACATTTTCTTTAGTCAAAATTCGATAGGACTTGCGGTTTCCAAGCAAAATCGTGAAAAAACTGAAAACCCCCTAAAAAGTGAACTTTGAACGAGATTTATTTATAAAGGATTTTTGTTTGTTTCTGATTCTTCTCATTTATGTATGAACATTGTAGTGTCAGAATCCACAAAAACTTCCTAGCTGTACGCACCATTCATTTAAAGTTGCTTCAGGCGCGACCTGCATGACATTGTTTTTTAAGGAAGCGATACATTGTCCCAATTTGAACTTCTATATCTCAAAAATGGTAAAACCTACGTAAATATCATAAAGGTCAATCGTGTAGAGAAATTTCACTGCTACAACATTTTGTTTAGTCCCATTTCAATAGGACTTGCGGTTTCCAAAGAAAACCGTGAAACCCTAAAAACACTAGAAGTGTAAACTTCGACCGCGATTTACTTAAAAAGCGCTACGGTTTTTATTTTTCTCATGTATGGACATTGTAGTTTCAGAATCCGCAAAAACTTCGTAGGTGCAAGCACCTTTCATTTAAAGTTAGTTCAGGCGCACCGTGTGTATCGATATACAACGTTTGCTATGGCTAGGCCATGTCATAAGAATAAGTGATGAGATGATGAACATACTAAAAGGCCTACAAATACTGGCCGTATGGCCGAGTCAACTATTGGAAGACGAGATCGAAAAACACTTGAATACCGTGCTTTTCGATCTCGTTTTCCATTGGAGAAGTAAAGCAACAAATAGAGAGTGATGGAGATCTTTTCCTAGTTCGACTTATAGGACAATCGTACTACCCAGCAAACCAATCGTACCGACATGTTAACGAAATCCGAACAAAATTCGGGCGATACGTCCGATGTCTGATCCGAAATCGTAACGATATCTTAACGAAAGTTGTATGAAGTGGTTGACATAATTTCGGAACGACATCGTATCGATTTCGATCCGATTTCGTAACAAAATCTGAAGAAAATCCTTGGGAAATTAGGAAAGGAAATTTCTTTCCGACATTCGTTCCGAAATCAGAACGAAATTGGTACAAAATCTGAACTATTTCCGCTCCGAAAAATCGTTTAGAAATCGGCGTAATTGTTCAGACGTGTCGGACATCCGATATTTGTTTTGCTGGGTAAGTAAGCAAGTGTGTGCCAATTATACCAATACTAGGTGACAACTTTTGCAATTGTATTTTTATTCAAACATATCATAGCTATTTCAATGAGAAGCTTATTCAAATAAAAAATAAATAAAAGAATAAAAGAAAGTGTTTGATAGTAAGTAACACTGCATTAATGCATCCTGGTGTTATTTTTACACATACATACATTGTGTAACTTTACTTCCTTCCCATTTCTACTCAACTACTCTCTCACTCTCTACAAACCAATCAGGCATTGTTTATTCAATATGGAATTCTGATGCAGCAATGTAGTATTTCATTCCATTTCAGTGGTGCATTATAATGAGAAAAGATCTCTACATTTGAACATCGATGTGTGTGCGAAGCCATACAATATTCATCATCCATCCATACATATTCCCAATGTAGATATGTGTGTGTGCGTGTATGCAGCATTAATGAAAGTGAATTCATAACTATGCAAATGTTTACCAGTGGTAAGAAGAACAAAAATTTATGGTGTCACTGCAGTTCTTTTGTTGTTTTTTTTTTCTGGTGAACTATTTTTTGTTGCTGTTTCCTTTTTAAATATTTTACAATTTTCTGTACGGCTCTTCTATTTGGGAACTGCATCAGTAGATTGCGGCTTTTATGCGACACTTTTGTGAGGATGTTTAATATTTGTGAATTTTCTTTGTCATAGTTGGTAGTCGAAAAAAGAGTGTTATTTTTTGCTACGTGAATTCATTTCATAGTGAATGGGTGTCGAGTTGTCAGTTTTTTATTTAGTTTTTATACCATTTGCCTAGTTGTCTGCAACATAAATGCTGCAGCACCAACCAAATGAATTGACTTGGCAAGTGGTTTGTGAAACTAGCAAATGAAATGGATTGTTATTTGTCCAATTGTGTTTATTGTCCGTTTCCCATTTTTTTTCATTTCATTTTTTTGGGGAAATGATTTTTTTCTTTATACGTGAATGGGCAAGTCAATTTATTCAGTGATTTCACAGAAATAAAAGAATTTTTATTTCTATCGGAAACAATAAAAATATTTATACATACATGACAATGCAATTAATATACGAGTACATACTTACAGAAAAAAGGCGCATAATAAATACCTAAAATGAAACAAAATTAAAAAACTTTAAAGCAATTGATAAAATTTTTGGAGAAAAGAAAAACCTTTTTGGGAGTAGTAGTTTAATGCCTACAGACAATAGTTTTAAACGCAGAACTCAATTAGGAAGAAGCAATAACAAATGCATTTAAAGACAATCCGTCAAAGTGTTAGTGCGATCGATTCCCGCCCAATAGGAATTTAGGCGGCTGCAATATCCCGAGCGTAATTGAGCCAAAACTACTCTGGTTTGTCGTGGCAGCTGACGCTCTTCAGCTGCGATAGATGGGAGATGTACTCCGATGACTGCATTCACACAATAATTGCTTAAGGCCTTAGCAACTGTGTCCGTGTGAATGCTGTTCAAACCTGCCTGATACGCCTGATCTAGAGGCTCTCCTATATTGTTGGACCTCCGTCTCTAGAGCATAAATATCCTTCTTGATATGCCTGGGTGTATCGGTGGCCCGCAGATGGTGATTGGGATGGCTCTCACGGTAACACCCGAGCAAGTACTGCAACGATAGCATCTCATTATGTTGTCGTACTGGAAGAATCTTTGCCTCCTTATGTATATGGTCCACTGAGGAATTGAAGAGGCACCCTGTTGCTGTTCTCAGGCCGGCATTCTGGCAGGTTTATCATCAGGGTAGGTACCTGACGCCAGGATCGTACAATCATCCGCATACGTTACGATCTCAATGCTGTCTGGAGGGGGCAGAATACAGAAGAGTTAGAGGTTTAACAGTTCCGGAGATATCACCCTCCTTTGGGAACTCCCTGTTTCACTCTACGGTGCTTGGATATCTTGTTCCTGAATTCCACATATGACTGGCGACCACACATATAGTTTATTATCCAACGTTTCATACTTGGCCGGAGGGTTGTCTGCTCGATGTCCTCGAACAGCGTGGAGTGCTTGACAGTATCAAAGGCTTTTGATAAGTTCTATCACACGGCCGCTCCTGGTTGAGTCCTCGACAAATATGTAGACTTAACCGTTGCCCACAATTTACTTATACCGGCTCCAATGTTGCAACTCTTCAGATGATTTAACCACTTGTTCCGCTTATGTTCGCCGACCAGCCTGTTAACTTCCAGTGTCAGCTCCCTGACTCTGGGGTCGTCGAGGTTGGTTCAACGAAGCTAATCACGCCCATTTCCTAATCCCATCGCCTCTGCTGGGAAATTTGGTCTTACTTCGGGTATTCGACCAGCAGGTATATGGCGAGCGGCTGCAGCAATGATGATGTCCCGGAACGTCCTTTCCGCTACCCGAACATCTGAAGGATTGGGCAATTCTCTGAAGAGGTGATTGCTGAACTCTCTGAAACTCGGCCAATCAGCTTTCCCATGATTGACGAATGTGCGGCGTTCACAGGTGATGAAATCGGGTGGTCTGCTGATGGAGACAATTATGGGGAGATGGTCTGATCCAAGGGAAATGACGGGTTGCCAGGTGACGTCATTTGTCAGACCTGGGGGGTTACTCTCTATTGCGATGCGAAGGAAAAATGCGATGCGTAAGAAAATTATATGCATCTCTAATACGTTTTCGTATCTCCTTTCGCAAGTATTTTTGTTCCTATTTCCTTTCTAGCACCGCCGCAATCTGTAATACAAAAGCATATGTCAAAATCGTGCGCTAACGCAAATATTTTGCGCTAACAAAATACCAAACGCAAACGCATCGCAATACAGACCCCCCCAGGTTACACGATGGTTATGTCTGGCGAACTGTGACACGCTCCTCTAATTCTGGTAGGGGCGTCCTCATTGACCGAGCAAAACGTAGAGCTGTCAATCTGCTCAGCCAGCGCTATACCACACATATAATGGACTATCCAACGTTTCAAGCTTGGCCGGAGGGTTGTCTGCTCAATGCCCTCAAAGAGCGTGGAGTGCCTGACTGTATCAACGGCTTTTGATAAGTCAAGCGCCACCATCACTGTTCTATCACACGGCCTGTTCTATCGCCTCTGGTTGAGTCCTTGCCAAATAAATGTGGTTATGGCGTGCAGCGGAACGGAATCCATGCTGATGATCGGCAACTTGCAGCATTGCCATGGAGATTCCATCAGGTCCCAAAGCTTTGGATGATTTAGCGTTCCTGATGGCATTCGCAACATCATCCATTGTTAACTGTGCTGGTTCATCCTCGGCAGGAAGAGATCTGATGCGATGTAGTACTCTTCACTTCGCCCTGTCACTCTCGGGGTGCTCGACAAACTGTCGATTGAAGTAACTTGCGCACCTCTTCGGGTCAGTCAACGTAACGTCGCCAAATGTGACTGAGGTCCTATCTTACCTTCTTCCAGGGTTCGAGAGTGACTTAACCGTTGCCCAAAATTCACCTATACCGGATCCAATGTTGCAACTCTTTAGATGATTTAACCACTTGTTCCATTTGTGCTCGCCGACCAGCATGTTAACTTCCTGTGTCAGCTCCCTGACTCTGGAGTCATTGGGGTTGGTTCGGCGAAGCTCATCACGCTAATTTGCTAATCCCGTCGCCCCTGGGAAATTTGGTCATACTTCGGGTATTCGACCAGCAGGGATATGGAGAGCGGCTGCAGCAGTGATGATGTCTCGGAACGTCCTTTCCGCTACCCGAACATCAGAAGGATTTGATAGTTCTCTGAAGCGGTGATTGGTGAACTCTCTGAAACTCGGCCAATCAGCTTTCTTATGATTGACGAATGTGCGGCGTTCAGAGATAATGAAATCGGGTGGTCTGCTAATGGAGACAATTATAGGCAGATGGTCTAATCCAAAGGAAATGACGGGTTGCCAGGTAACGTCATTTGTCAGACCAGGTGACACGATGGTTATGTCTGGCGAGCTGTGACAATCTCCTCTAATTCTGGTAGGGGCGTCCTCATTGACCGTGCAAAACGTAGAGCTGTCAATCTGCTCAGCCAGCACTGTACCTCTCTGGTCGTTTCCGAGGGCCGAATGCCACATCTCATGTTGCGCATTAAAGTCCCCCAGGACCAGACGGTTATGACCTTCCAACTCTCTGAAACTCGGCCAATCAGCTTTCTTATGATTGACGAATGTGCGGCGTTCAGAGATAATGAAATCGGGTGGTCTGCTAATGGAGACAATTATAGGCAGATGGTCTAATCCAAAGGAAATGACGGGTTGCCAGGTAACGTCATTTGTCAGACCAGGTGACACGATGGTTATGTCTGGCGAGCTGTGACAATCTCCTCTAATTCTGGTAGGGGCGTCCTCATTGACCGTGCAAAACGTAGAGCTGTCAATCTGCTCAGCCAGCACTGTACCTCTCTGGTCGTTTCCGAGGGCCGAATGCCACATCTCATGTTGCGCATTAAAGTCCCCCAGGACCAGACGGTTATGACCTTCCAAAAGCGGGCTAATGTTAGGCACGTAATCGGAGATACAGCTATTTCTCGGCGGGATGTATACGTTCAGCAACTCTATCTCGGCAGTTCCACACCTGACTGCTACCCTCATACATTCCATGTACGGGTCGTTAGAGGCAGGCTCAAGCGAGATAGGTCTGTATTGAACAGACTGGTGCAAAAGGAAAGCTAATCCCCCACCTCCACATCTGGTGCGATCATTCCTTATTACGTTGTAACCATCACAACTTACTGAGCTGTGGTCGTTCAGCAAGGTTTCCTGCACCGCCGCGACCTTGATCTTTTTCCGATTTATAAATTCCACTATTTCATCGATCTTACCTCGGAGCCCATTGCAATTAAATTGCAAAAAGGATGCATTTTCTGGGATTGGAACAACAACGGCTGGTGTTAAGTGCTGCGCATGCGGCTGCTAATGCGGGGAAGTTTCGTAATCTGACGACGACTCACTGGGGGCTGTGTTCGCGCAGCATGCAGAAACATAGTCACTATCGTAGTCACTCGCGTGGGCAAGTCCAGAGCAACCCCTTAAATGCACCCACTTCTATTGCATTTCACCGAAGATTGGATATGGGTGAAGATGCGGATGTGACAAACCGAGCACAAATATATTGGTCCTGGGTTTTCCTCCGTCCCGGCATGGACCAAAAGAATCCTGCTCCCAGCACAGAAAAACGAAACAAATACAAACACATGTACACTGAGGTGGCAGCCGCTGGCCGAAACGCTGATGTTGAGTGGTCCCGGGTCAATCCGGTACAGAGAACCCTCTGCCGATTGTTGATTACCATATGGGATCCATAGTAAACATATTGAAACTAAGGAAAAGAAAAAATTAAGTCAAATATTGCAAGGTGTGGGCGTAGTATGCTTCTAAAGACAAAAAACATGCTTCTAAAGGAAATTTTGGAAAATACGTATTTTTTTTAATAGGTCACACGAATGGCTGTCTCCTTGTCTGAAACCTCTTTTGGTACTGAACTGTTCGGAGAGGTTCTTTCCAATTTTAACTGAGGACCTAGTATCTGTTAAAGTCATCTTACAAAGCCGGATGAGCTTTGCGGGGATACCAAATTCAGACATGGCTTGGAATACCTTTGAATGCAGCGGGCTGTCGAAGGCTGCTTTACAATCGACAAAAAGGTGGTAGGTGTCGATCTGCATCTCTTGGGTCTTCTCCAGGATTTGCCGCAGGGTAAATATCTGTTCAATGGTGGACTTGCCAGGTCTAAAGCGGCATTGGTATGGTCCAATTATCTCGTTGACCATAGGCTTTAGCCGTTCGCACAATATCCCTGACACGATCTTGTAGGCAATAGGGAGTCGACTTATGCCCCTATAGTTAGAGCATACAGTCTTATCTCCCTTCTTGTGGACGGGGCACAGGATACTCAGGTTCCAATCGTCGGGTACTCGTTCTTCCTGCCAGATGGTGCTAACTAGCTGATGCATACACCTTATCAGCGCGTCGCCTTCGGTTTTAAACAGCTCGGCTGGTAAGCCATTGGCTCCTGCTGCTTTATTATTCTTCAGCCGGTTGATAGCTGTTTTTACCTCCGGGCTGTATACATTCTATACAATCTTCTGGGATTGGATCTATGGTATCATCGTCTTCGCTACTATTGTATACCAGCAGATTGGAGAAATGTTCCTTCCATATCCTGAGCACACTATCTGTATCAGTTACTAAATTACCTTGCTGGTCTATACAGGAGGATGTGCATGTACCAAAGCCATCAGTTTGATGTTTCACTCTTTGGTAGAATTTTCGCACTTCAATCTGGTTCCTGTACATCTCGATTTTTTCACACTCCTGCTTATCCATCTCCCTCTTTTTCCTGTGGAAAAGACGTTTCTCCTCTATCCTTTTCTCCCGACACATCTTTCGTAAACTACGCGTTGCTACTGATTGTACAGTTGCCCTATATGTCGCCTTTTTCTCTTAGGTAGCAACACGACACTTCTGGTCATACCAGGGATTCCTTGGTGGAGGTCTCTGGTATCCAAGTATGGATTTTGCGGCTGTTTGCATGGAGTGGGCAATGCTTTGCCATTGCGCTGATATGTTATCGGGACGAGAAGTGCTTTCATTAAGCAATTGGGCTAAATGAGTGGAATATGCTAGGGCTGTCTGTTGTGTTTGCAGCTTACCGATGTCCAACTTCCGCGTTGTATCTGTTCGTGCTTTATTTGCAACGTTTAGACGGGTACGTACCTTTGCTGCAACATGGTAGTGGTCCGAATCAATGTTTGCGCCTCGGAACGATCGTACATCCAACACGCTCGATGAATGTATTCCATCTATCACAACATGATCAATTTGATTATTTGTTCTTTGATCTGGAGACAGCCAGGTGACCTTATGAATATCGAGATGCTTAAATCTGGTGCTGTTATCAGCCTCATACCATTGTCAGATGTTTCACTGTGGAAACTGAATTTCCCGACTGTTGGGCCAAAGATATTCTCCTTTCCAATGTTGGCATTAAAATCGCCTAGTATAATTTTAATGTCATGGGCAGGACAACGGTCATATATTTTTTTTCTAAGCGCTCGTAAAATATATCTTTGGTCTGTTCGTCCTTGTCTTCAGTGGGAGCATGAGCGCAAATAAAGCTGATGTTGAAGAATTTTGCTTTTATTCGATTTGTAGCAAGTCTTTCATTCACTGGTGTGAAGCTGGAGACCAGGTGTTTTAACCTCCGACCAACTACAAATCTGCAACCAAACTCATGCTTTATGTCATGGCAGCTATAATACAGTGCTTCACCTTTAGGCGTTGTTGCGACGCCTTTTCCATTCCATCGTATTTCCTGTATGGCAGTAATGTTGGCCTTGTACTTTTCAAGTACATCTGCCAATGCGTAAACTGTACCTTCTCTATAAAGAGTGCGAACATTCCAGGTGCAGATTCGCAGATCATGGTCCTTAAATCGTTTGCGGGGTTCGTCAACTTTAGAGGGGGTTGTTTTTCTTTTCTTTCGTTTTTTCATAGTATGTTGTTTTTTCTAGGGGAGGGTTACTAACCCGACGCCCAAACCCAAGTTTTTAACGTTCTTACCTTTAACGGGTGTTAAAGGCAGTTCCCCAGGTGACACCACGGGGAGGTCAGTGTCCACTTGAGATGAAAGAGGGACCAAGATAAATCCTGGGCTTTGCCATGTTAAAACCGGTCAGGACCGTTGCTTAGTATCTTCCATCCCCTACGTCACTCCTTCGGGTACGTCCCACACAAAATTCGGATAAAGGGACGTTTAAGGGCTCCTCTCGAAAGGTTTTGCAATTTTTTTCAGTAAGTTTTCCTTGCGGCTCCCTTTATGACGGTACAATTTTTTTCTTGCGGAAGTCCATACTTCCTGAGATATTGGCCTAAAAGCTCCAAGAAACCCTGACGGCACAAACCAAAATGGCAAATCCGCAAGATTATTCTCGCAGGGAGTTTTTGATTGATGTATCGCATTATTTCATCAACTCCAGTATGGGATTGAAATATAGACTATATCGGTCCACTCCTTTCGGTACCTCCCACACAAAATTCGGATAAAGTGAAGTTTAGGAGCTCCTCTCGCATCGTTTTGACTCTTTTTCAGTAGAGTGTTGGAGCGGCCTCATTTACAATGGTACATTTTGTTCCGGAGTATGTCAATACTTCCTAAGATAATGGCTCAACAGCTTCAAAACCCTGTCGGATATTGTGCAAGATAATTCTAAAACTTTTTCAAAAATTTCTTTCAAACTTATTTTAACATAATTTAATATTTTGAGTCCTTTATGAGGAAGTTTGGTTGCCAAAAATGTTTGGTATATGTCAATGATTTGGTATAAGCCCACGTTACGGTACCTACAGATTTTAAAGCAAACTCGTGATATAAAATCAATATATTTTATATACGGCATAATTACTGTGTTTGGTTTGGTTTTGTTGTTTTATTCTTGGTCAGTGGCTGAGGGTATTTCTCCGTCAGCACAGCTAACTGATACGTACTTACTTGTTTCATAAACGGTCAATATTTCAAAATTTCTACAATCCTCATGTACCAAAATTAGTATATTCTTATAGCGGTCCCAATACCCTATTTAGATGTACCAGCCATATATCTGCACAACGCTTAAATTTTTCCTAGGTGGGCCCTTAATTGGTCCTCCAACATAAATAGAGTATTTTCATAAACAGTCGATATTTCAAAATTTCGACAATGGACCTATAAGAATCTGTTTTCATTTGTGTAAAGTGGACACATTCAGCTGTCCAACACTACTTTTCGTGTGCGCATATCTTTTCTATATCCTGAGCAATAGTCTAAAACGTTTTTCAAAATCGTTTTTACCTTCGTACGAATTTGTTATACAACTGTAATACTGTTATACCACTAGTTATGTGGTTTTTGCCTGCGCTAGTTAAAATCGATTTTATCTTCACACACCTAAAAACATTCCACGTGTAAGCACTTTTCATTTAAAGTTAGTTAAGGCGCTCCGTGTTTTATAAGATGGCGATGGAGTTAGTGCAATCTCCAATTTGAACTACTATGTATATCTCAAAAATGGTAAAACCTAGGAAATCATCATAAATGTCAATCTTGTGAAAATTCACTCACAACTATAACATTTGGTGAATTTTGTAGAAGACTCTTTTCTGTGTAAATAGAGTCAGGTAGATTTCTTTGTAGGCATGTCGTCTAAGAATCTATGTCTAAAAATAATCAACTGTCGGCCATAAATAATGGAACAAATGTCGTACCCAAAATAGTAAAGATAGCGAAGGGTCGATAATAAAATATGTATTTTCCATTATCGGCGCAACGTGTGTGTGCACGGCGTCATAATGTATTTATAGATGCAGCGTGCATTTCTAATGTGCGTCCAAACGGAATGTATGTGTATGTGTGTTATTATTAGATTTGTAAGATTTAGGTTTAAATATTTTGTAGGAAATAAAAAGTCTCTCTAAAGCAACGAAACGGACAACATCGCTAACGCGGGTGTTTTCATTCTCTTAGGTTATTTTTCCGTTAGTTTCTTGGGTGCATTTGTGATGAGACTAGGAGTCGTCTCATCATTTGGTGACCCCGACGTGATAGGCTCGCGGTTTCAAAAAAGAAATTTGTGTAGTTTATTCGTGTTAAGTGTAGTGAAGTGGTAGGCTCACATTTTCAAGAAAGAAAAGTGTGTTAGTTTACGCGTAGTGTTATAACGTAATAGGCGCGTAGTTAAAAGTGACTACGTTAGGTTTATTCGTTAGGTTATAGAAAGGCGCACAGTCGAAGCAAAGATTGTGTTAGGCCAATTTTTATAATAAAATAAATAAAGTGACAAAAAGTGTATTACGTGAAAATGAATTTTCAAGATTTCATCCAACATCAAAGGGTGTTGGGCGAATACATTGTTTCGCTTTATTTCGAACTGAGCAAAATTGCTCAGAAAAGTGTAACCAGGGAAACAAGGGAAAAGTTGTTTAAAGTTGGTAGTTCCTTCACGGAAGCAAGAAGGGATTTTTTAGACAATGATAGGGAGCTCTGCGATATGGGAAAATTTCCATATGAAATGCATAGCATATTCGCCTCAGGTGTGCGGTATGCAATAAAAAAGTTCGACTTCTTAAATCGTCAAGTAAGGATAGATTTTGGGATCGAATCAAAGAAGGATTCGTTAGATACACGAATTCTTTCTAGATATAAATATATAGCTGAGATGGACAGCTTAAGTCCATTGGAACAGTATGAAAAAAGAAACATACTGCGCCATTCAAAAACATTAAAAGGAGGTTTAATTAGAGAGTTTGAATATTCATTAAATGCGCTGGAGACTGAGATAAGGAATGAGTTTCTAAGTGTAGAAGATGTCAAAGACAGATATGATATTGCGTCATCAGTACTGATGCAATATTTGAATGAGTTTCCTAAAGAGGATAATCTCGTAGAGAGTTTCAATTTTTTACAAATTTGTTACCGCATGGTGAGATTTGGGAAAATTTCTAGAGTAGCACCTAAAGAGGTGAAGGTAAAAGATTATGATGAAATCAATGGAAAATGGGTTCCGAAGTTAAATACTAGACAGGTAGATAATAATTCAATTAGGAAAATTGAAAATGAAAACGTTCGCGGTGATGTTTCGCGGAAGTTTAAAAGTGAAATAAATCGAATACGTGAAGAAAATGAGCGATTGAAGGCCAGGTTTGATCAAAAAGCCACTGCTTGCTCAATTGCTGAGGAAAATGCTCGTCTGTATGAATCACGAGTTGAAGACCTGAGGGCCAAATACAATGCTGCTAATGCTGAAAAAGAAAAGACCGTCGAGGAACTTGATGAATTAAGAAAAGAGTTCGAGTATCAACAAAAGAACATTCAGAATCTGCGTAACGAACTGACCTTCAAGAAAAAATTTCACTCAGAAGAAATTAATGAATTACGCACTGGTCTCTCTAAACAATATGAGACCATATTACAACAGTCGTTGCAAGAGTTGCGTGAACAACACGAAGGAAACATGCGTAAAATGAAAATGCTGTACGAGCAAAAGATTAAGGATCTCCAAGCAGAAGCCAATCGTGAGTCCGTTGCAGCTTCACGTGCTATCGAAGAATTAGATGTCTCTCATCAAAATATTGAAAGCCTGTATATTCGCATTAGTAAGTTGGAATCTACAAATGCTGCATTGAATGGCCGAAATTGTGATTTGGAAAAATTGCTCGCCAATGAAAGAAGACGCCACGCTTCTGAGATTGCCAAAGTGGACGCTGAATTACAACAGCTACAAGAAAGTGTTGTCTACGACAAACTATTGTATGACGAAGAAGTTAGTAGCCAAACGAAATGGGCTGTAACTAGCAGAGAATATGACATCAAAATGTCCAAAGGTGATCCTAAAGCAAGGGTACAACAGAAAGGTACCAATGAAGTGCAAATCGATGGCGGTGCTACCGTATCTCAAAGGTTTGTAACGGATACAGCACAAGAACCACCAACAAAAATAATGATGAAGCCACGAAAATGGAAAAGTGGAGAAAACATAAAGACAACACTATATAATGCCAATGAAGAAGTTGCCGGTGCAGATCGTGTCAAGCGTAGAATTATACGTCATGTGTCCAATCATCGTATAATTAATGAAGAAAGTTCTAGTGCCGAGAAGAATCCTCCAAGAAGAAAATGGATTTACCACGTCTTTCATCGAGGGAAAAGAAGTCATCATCCATACTGGTTGCTGAAGGTGTTGGGTGCCATCACCTAGAATTAAGTCATTATAAGTCTTTATATGTTGTTTATTATTAACTTAGAAAATAAGTAATGAAAAATATTACATTATGATAAGGATTATGATAATATTCCTCTTTAGTAAAAAATAACATACATACATTTTAGTTAAAGAATTAGATTGCTTTAAGACCAGAAACTGTTTAGTTCTGTATCTAAATAAGTCTATGTAAATGGAGTCAGATAGCAAGCAAGAAAAGGTTCAATGTCCTGTCCTAACAGTTTAAAGATTAGGATCTTTTAAGGCGGGGAGAATGGTGAATTTTGTAGAAGACTCTTTTCTGTGTAAATAGAGTCAGGTAGATTTCTTTGTAGGGATGTCGTCTAAGAATCTATGTCTAAAAATAATCAACTGTCGGCCATAAATAATGGAACAAATGTCGTACCCAAAATAGTAAAGATAGCGAAGGGTCGATAATAAAATATGTATTTTCCATTATCGGCGCAACGTGTGTGTGCACGGCGTCATAATGTATTTATAGATGCAGCGTGCATTTCTAATGTGCGTCCAAACGGAATGTATGTGTATGTGTGTTATTATTAGATTTGTAAGATTTAGGTTTAAATATTTTGTAGGAAATAAAAAGTCTCTCTAAAGCAACGAAACGAACAACATCGCTCGCGCGCGTTTTCCTTTCTTCGGTTTCCTTAGGTTAAATTTAGTGATGAGATTAGGAGTCGGTCTCATCAACATTTTCTCTACTTCCATTTCGATAAAACTTGCCCTAGAAATGGGAATTTTGACCGCGATTTATTTAAAAATCGCTATGAACACAGAAATTTCAGAATCCGCAAGAACTACCTATGTGTAAGCACTTTTCATTTAAACTAAGTTCAGGAGCACCTCAACAGATATCACTAAATGAGTATAACAAAGAGTAATTGTAATACATGTTATCTTCTTTTCATCCGATTAAATGTTACCTTACACTTGAATAAATGCAATTTTAATTTCCTTATCGCATTTTCTTTAATCACAAATATATGCAGATTTTTACTTTTAACATACGAATTACTTGTGTTAGCACAATTTATCGTATGCAAAAAGAGCGTCGTGAAACCTTTGAATGAGAGAAGCTATTATAACAGGATTGCCGTACAAAGTAATGAATTTTTACTTGTAATCCTCAAAATATGACCCCATTTTTGTCATACACGCATATTAGTAGCAATTACGCACACACACACAAACACGAGAGTAGCAAAAAATAGTGGAAAAAATAGAAGAGTTTGAACAGAAAGTAATTTTGCACAACTTTTACAACCTGGCTTTTTGTGTTATGTAATCCCCCCTTAAATAAAACTACTTATAGAGAACATTGTTTTTGTTGTTGCTGTAATACACTAGTGTTGTAGAAGGTAGAAGAAATTATTAAAGCCGTAACCTACTACTACGAGTATTACCACTTGTGATGTTGATGCTGATGGCTATGACGACGTGTTCCTGACATCATTCAAGGGTGATGTTAATGTGAATGTGTTGATAATGGCATCACATTTTGGTTTGTTGAAGTAACAGTTGTGACATTGCCATGACTAGGGGGTGTCTGTGAGTGTAATAGTTTTGATGTTGTCCAAGGTAGTAAGGCTATCCCCCATCAGCATATTACTATTTTTATTTATTTATTCTTTATTTTTTGTAAATTTACAAAGTGGAAAATTGTTAAAAAATTGGTTTATTCGTGTAAACTTTAAGAATAATGTTCAATATAGTTAAATAACAAAATGACACGATTATGCACAATGGTTCAAAAAACGATTTTCCCTGGCCAAAAATAAAAACTTTGTTTTGTCACAGACATTTAACTTCTATATGGGATTCGATAGTAAACATATTGAAACTAAGGAAACCAAAAATTAGGTCAAAATAGTTTAAGGTGCGGGCATGGGGTGCCCCTAAAGACGATCATTTTTCCCATTTTTTTTCCAACTTCTGGAGAAAAAATAGCTATTTCTCGGAAACTATAACAGATATTGTGTTCGTTGTTTTTTGTTAGGTAGGTAGGATTGTGGCCTTTAAAAATAGTTTAAACAAATTACCGTAGCGTTTACACAACATGAACTATTTTATTTTTCCTCATGTACTAAATTTTATGAAATTCCAAATTTAGTGGACTAGAACTTTTGTGGAACAACATGGAACAATGTTCTGTTTTCATAGAAAGATCCCCGACAGTCTCCCCTTTAAGCCCATATATACTTTTGTACACGTCCCGTTACGTCCGTTAACCACTTTTTTAAATTTATTGAAATTACATGGGTACAAATGTGTGTTCTTATACCATTTCCCACATGAATTACAGCTTTTTTACACAAATTAACATTTTTTATTTAAATTTTGAAAAAACTTGAATTTTTTATAATTTTTTTAAAAAATTTTGATTTTTTTTTTAATTATTTGTTTTGTTTTTTGTTATTTTTATAGTTTATTTAGTGGTGTTTGTCCATCTTTCTTTAATATGTAGGAAGATATAAAAAAAAACATAAAAACACTCATATTTTGATGAAAAATAGTAAAAAAAAATCAAAAGTTTAAATTTGACCTTGAATTCCTCTGCAACTACCAGCCCGAAATTGGCCGCTTATAATTCACCGGAAAGCTGACTGTGTTATCAGTATAACAAAAAGAAAAGAAATTAAGAAAATATATCTATCCGTTCAAAAGTTACAAAATTTAGACCAGGAAAAAACGATTCTGAACCACTGTGCGGCGTTGGTTCTGTTCTTCATTGGCAAATTATTAATTTTTATCCACACGTTTTCAACGCGTACGTATGGGGATTTCTGAATCAAATCGGACACTATTTCAAAAAGTGGTTTTTAATTTAATTTTAATTTTTTGCTGTGGTGGTGCTGTTCATCAGTAGACAGCGGAATCCTATGTAAATGCATATATGGCTAGGATGGTCGTAGAGAAAATCTGATTGGACAGAAACTCGTTTTATCCCAAAATAAAACGAATTAGGCCCAGCAATTTTTTGCATATTTTACATATTTCGCATATCGTGCCTATTTTGACATATTTGCATAAAATGAGCATATGCAAAAGCATATGCAAAAATGTATACAAGGATTTATGGTCTAAAAATCCCACCGAAATGGCTGAAATGTGGTATTAAGTCTTCGTTAGTGGTATGAAACTTTACACCTGAAAACTGTCCGCATGGGTCCACGCCCCCATACAACGGTACCTCCCGATCTCCGATATTTTGAAGGTTGTGACCTGAACATCACACTTAAATGGCTGACATTTTGTATAAAGTCTTCGTTGGGAGTATAAAACTTTGCACCTGAAATTTGTCAGTATAGGTCCACGTCTTCATATTGCCCCCATAGAGCGGCACCTCCCGATTTTCGGTATTTTGAAAGTTGTATCCTCAATATCCCACCGAAATGTCTGAATTTTGGTATTTAGTTTTCGTTGGGGGTATAAAACTTTCCACCTGAAATTTCACAGTATAGGTTCACGTCTTCACATAGCCCCCATACAACGGTACCTCCGGATTTATGGTATTTAGAAGGTTGTGGCCTCAATATCCCACCGAAATGACTGAATTTTGGTATTTAGTCTTCGTTGGCGGTATAAAACTTTCCACCTGAAATTGCTCGGTATAGGTTCACGTCTTTATATAGCCGCCATAGTACGGTACCTCCGGATTTCTGGTATTTTGAAGGTTGTGGCCTCAATATCCCTCCCAAATACCTGAAATTTGGTATTAAGTCTTCCTTGGGGGTATAAAACTTTCCACCTGAAATTTGTCGGTACATGTCCACGTCTTCATATAGCCCCCATAGTGCGGTAACTCCCGATTTCGGTATTTTGAAGGTTGTGGCCTCAATATCCCTCCCAAATAGCTGAAATTTGGTATTAAGTCTTCCTTGGGGGTAAACAACTTTCCAACTAAAATTTGTGGGTTTAGGTTGAGGCCTTTATATAACCCCCATAGAACGATACCTCCCGATTTTCGGCATTTTGAAGGTTGAGGCTGTGGTTATAGATTTCTCTATTTTATTGACTTGTCTGAAAAGAATTTTAAGCAGAAAAAAACAGAAGCCAATAATATGCCCAGTCCCAAAATTCGACATGAATCGAACCACAAATAAGTGGTTGCATAAAATTCCGTTGCCTACTCATCAGAAAAACATTTCAGTATATTTTCAGATTTTTTGACTAACGGTTCCAGAGGTATCGCGCCTTGCAAAAGTTGAATTTTGAAAAAACTATATGCAGAGAAATGAGGTTCCAATATGGACTCGATCGGTCCACTCCATCGGGTACCTCCCACACAAAATTTCGGAAAAGTTCAGTTTCGAACCTATTCTCGAACCGCTTTGCTTTTTGTTGTAGCAACTTGTATTCTCTGCCCCCCATACGACGGTATAAGTTTTATCAGGGGCAAGTCCATACTTCCAGAGAAAATACCGTGTGTAGTGGTTGGAGCGCGCGATATACCGATTCGGTCCAAAATTTGGTCTTCGTAATATTTTGTCTAAGCATAGTTTAAGTTCGAAGATAAGCCACATCGATCCACTCCTTCAGGTATCTCACCCACAAAACTTCAAAAATGTTCGAAAAATTGTGCGCACGATAGCCCTTGAAGGGAGTGATCGATTTGGTCCATACTTTACACATCCTAATATATCTACCAGATAAATATCAGGTTTGAATATAGACTATATTTGCCCATTTCTTCGGGTACCTCCGACACAAAATTTCGGATAAGTTGACTTTAAGACCTGCTCTTGACTAACTTTGATTTCTCTTGAAGCAACTTGCAATCGCTATCTCAATTACAACGGTAAAAGCTTTTTCAGTGACAAGTCCATACTTCTTGGGAAAAAAAGCCCGAAAGTTGTAAAAAACCCTAAGGAGTAGTTGGAGAGCACAATATGCAGTAGTTAGAGAGCACAATAACTCTCGAACTGATAGACCGATTTGTTCCAAAATTTGGCCTTCGTCATATTTTGTCCAAACTTAGTTCAACTTCTAAAATGGCCCATATCGGTCCTCTCCTTAGGATGCCTCCCCCAAAAAAGTTCATCATGTGTGTCCAAGTGCAGTTGAGGGTCTGCTCGGACATCCTTTGGAAATTTATACGGACGATGTACAGCCATATTATGTTTTCCGTGGACAAGTTCATGCTTCCTGGCATACTGGTCCAACAGGTGTACGATAACTCACTGAAATGACTAGTGAGCGCGATATCTATCGAAAAGATATGACTCTCAAAATAAGATTCACTTCCGTAATGCACACTGTCGTTCCATTCCCTCCTCCGCAAAACTTTTGAACTTTAATCCTAATCCACATTTTTGTCGGCAAGTTCAAATGGCCAAAAAGTGCTACAAAATTCTGAGAAGACCCAAAATACATTCGATCTGTCCGTAGATGAAAGTTCCAATTCAAATAGGCTGAGGGTATGTATATCTCTGTCGGCAAAGCCGACTGATACTTTTTTACTTATTTTTTTTAATATCAAACTACGAGTAATTAAAAATATTTTAAGTCCTATTTGCTAGTGCTATTCGAATAATTACTATATTTTGTTCTGGGCACCCGAGCCGTACAATCTACCAAATATTATTCTTTAGAAAATAACTATTTAAGTGCGAAAGGGGATTTTAATTTGAAATATGCAATGGCTAAACCTATCGCGTGCACAGTAGTACCCACTAATTCTGGTACTCTAATTCTTAGAATCCCAAAATGAAGAAGTTTTTAAGATGTTTAAGATAAAATATTTCACACTAGTATAAAGGAAAACTTATATTGTATTGGAAAATAAGAAAAAAAAGAAATTATTCGAATCCCACTTCCAAATATGACTTAACATTTTAGTAATTAATCGTAGTTTAATACAAAAAAATTCAAGAAAATCAAAGTGTGCAATCATTGATAAAATATTAAATCGCGAAAATTGCATCTAAGCCTACTGTGCAAAAATTGTTTCTATTTTCTATTAGACAGCAGATAAAAAAATACAATATTTTTTTATTCCTTTATTTATTCCGCTTGGGAACATAGGGCATCTACAAGAGAATTCCATCTTAATTTATCGTTACAAATATGTTTTAAGTTTTCAAAATTTGTTTTTTGCGTTGATATTTCTTGCAAGATCGTTCTTCGCCAGGTGATTCTTGGTCGTCCAGGACGTCTGCTACCTTGAGGGTTTCATTCAAGAGCCATTCTATAGTTTAGTTTCTCTATAGTAGTATAGTTTCTCTATATGGACCAATATTAATAAAGAAGTTATGAGTATTTCTTTACATATAGTTTTTTCAGAATTCGACTTTTGCAAGGGGCGATATCTCTGGAACCATTAGTCAAAAAAAATTGAAAATATACTGAAATGTTTTGCTGATGAGCAGCATCACCACAGCAAAAAATAAAGAAAATCAAAAACTACATTTTGAAAAAGTGTTCGATCTCACTAAGAAATCCCTATATATAATGTGAATGTATCGATTTATACAAATATTTTCGGATTTATACAAATATTTTTTGAAATATTTCTTATCAAATTGTTTACTCACTCTGCCCCCCTATTCTGTAACTTTTTAAAAACTTTACTCATTGTTTATTTTACAACAATTTCATTTGTCTGTTTTGTAGTTGTTACAAAAACAAAAGAAATTTTAACAACTTTCGTATCGATAAAAGTTACAGAATTCCTATACTGGCCATCTCTATTATTTTAATGATTATGTAGCGAGCATGTCACCGGATATGTAAAATCATATGACACAAACACATGCCATATGACACTATATCCGTCCATGTGTTTGTTTGCTTGTCTGCTTGAAGAGATATGAAATGGTTGTGTGCATTTTGATATGGAAAATTTTTAGCATTTTCATGAAAAAGACAATCACTTTAAAATGACAAAGGAATGTTGAAAATTGAAAGACAAAGGATAAAGCAAATTATTCAGGAATATGAAAATGAAGTTGCATATTTTGGAAGAGTCTCGCAAAGAAATTGTTTAACACAATATATAGCAAGTCTATTGTTATTTATGCCTTTGATGTTTTTAAAAATAGACAGCAGTTACAATCAAATTGCATAAAGTATAGAATGTGGCAAAATAGCTCCAAATTCAAACATAAATTTAGATTTTTATTTTTAAGTTTTTGCCTTTTTAGGGGCAAAGGCCATTATTTGTGAGATTTTTAATTAATTTAATTAATCGAGCTCTATGACCTAAGGACCAACATTGAAAAATTGATATCTAGCGAAGTCCTACACACACATCAAGCGCTATGCGACGATCGTTTCGTTAGCTGGTTAGGCTTGATTTTTTTTTAAATATTTTTAGGGGTATAATTAAAGATTTTCTTAAAGATTATTAGGGAATTTGGAGATCATATTTTTGAACATTTTAAATATGTAAAAAAATGTAATTTTAAAGATTGTTTAGGAATAGGAAAATAAATGTTAGGTCTTAATGCTTTGAAGGTGATCCTTACTAACTTACTTAGCTGACCCATTACAGAACATTCGTTCCATAAGCCGAATTAAGAAAAGATCTGCAATTCTCTCTGGTTAGCGATTCGTTTTCTGGCATACCGGGCCTTGTCATCTCTTCATTCAGTTGTTTGCGCCATCTATTCTTTGGCCTGCCAATTCTGCGTGCACCGCCATATGGCCCGAATTTATACGCCTTTTTAGCGGGTTTATCATCGCTCATTCTTATGATATGGAGTAGCCAACGCAATCGTTGCATCTCGATACGTTTATACAGCTCGTGGTTCATACGACGTCGATATTCAACGCAGATTGGCCCATAGCTCTTTCGAAGAATTTTTCTCTCAAACACGCCAAGCCTTGTCTGCTTGCGCAAGTACCCAGGTTTCTGAACCATTCATCAGCCCGGGTAGTATCAGTGTTTTCTAAAGCGTTGTTTTTGTTTGACGAGATGTAGCTTTATTCCTAAACTGCTTACTCAGCCCGAATTAGCATCTGTTGGCCAACACTATTCTTCTTCGTATTTCACAACTGATGTCGTTTGTTGTGTTTACGGCGGTGCCGAGGTATACGAAGTCTTTTACTACCTCAAAATTATAGGAACTAACTTCGACAGTTGGCCCGATCTCTATGGACGCATTGCGTGACGACACCATCAACTTTGTCTTCTCGCCGTTTACCGCCAGACCCACTTTAGCAGATTCCCTTTCAACTTTTTCAAAGGTATCAGTTACTTTATTTACCGATCGACCTATGCTGTCAATGTCATCGGCATAAGCAAGTAACATATGGCTGTTTGTATATATTGCGCCACTTCTTTTAACCTTCGCATCTCGTATAACCTTTTCCAGCAGAATGTTGAACAGATCACACGAGAGGGCATCAACTTGTCTGAAACCTTTTTTGGTACCAAACTCTTCGGAGAGGTTCATTCCTATTTTAACTGACGATCGAGTATCAGTTAATGTCATTCTACAAAGCCGGATGAGCTTTGCAGGGATACCAAATTCAGACATGGCTTGGAATACCTTTGAACGTAGGGGGCTGTCGAAGGCTGCCTTGTAATCAACAAAAAGGTGGTAAGTGTCGATCTGCATCTCTTGGGTCTTCTCCAGGATTTGCCGCAGGGTAAATATCTGGTCAATCATGGATTTGCCAGGTCTAAAGCCGCATTGGTATGGTCCAATTATTTCGTTGACCATTGGCTTTAGTAGTGCGCATAATATCCATGACACTATCTTGTAGGCAATAGGGAGAAGACTTATGCCCCTATAGTTAGAGCATACAGTTTTATCTCCTTTCTTGTGGACGGGCCACAGGATGCTCAGGTTCCAATCGTCGGGTACTCGTTCTTCCTGCCAGATGGTGCTAACTAGCTGATGAATGCACCTTATTATTCTTCAGCCGACTTATTGCTGTCTTTACCTCATCTTGGCCGGGTGGTATACATTCAATACCATCTTCTGGGATTGGATCTGTGGTATCTTCGTCGTCTTCGCTACTATCGGATTCCAACAGTTTGAAAAATTTTCTTTCCATATCCTGAGCACACAGTTACCAAATTACCTTGCTGGTCTCTACAGGAGGATGTGCCTGTACCAAAGCCATCAGTTTGATTTTTCACTCTTTGGTAGAACTTTCGGACTTCATTAATTTTCTCGTTTAGAGTTAAGCTTGATGATCAAAAACTTTTTGCAACTGAAAAAGGAAAACCAAGGACTCGAACCCACACAATCACCAAATTACGTGATTTGGTTTCGCTAGTAGTTGAGTAGCTCTTCAGACGTATCGACTGTGGGATGGCTTCTCCGTCCTAGAACTTTTGGTTTTTCAAATGCAAATGACTTCATTCTGGCTCCTGTACATCTCGATTTTTTCACACTCCCGTCTTACCATTTCTCTCTTTTTCCTGCGGAAAATACATTTCTCCTTCCCTCCTTTTCTTCCGATACCTCTCTCTCGCGCTCCGCGTTGCTACAGATTGTAAAGTAGTCCTATATGCTGCATTTTTCTCTACGGTAGCAGCACGACACTCCTGGTCATACCACGAATTTCTTTGTGGAGGTCTCTGGTATCCAAGTACTATGGATTTTGCGGCTGTTTGCATGCAGTAGGCGATATATTGCCCTTGCGCTGATATATTATCGGGATGAGGAGTGCTTTGATTAAGCAATTGGGCTAATTGAGTGGAAAATGCTGGGGCTATCTGTTGTGTTTGCAGCTTACCGATGTCAAACTTCCGCGTTGTATATGTTCGTGCTTTATTTGCAACGTTTAGACGGGTACGTACCTTTGCTACAACAAGGTAGTGCTCTGAATCTATGGTTGCTCCTTGGAACGATCTTACATCCAACACGCTCGCTGAAGGTCTTCCATCTATCACAACATGATCAATTTGATTATTTGTTCTTTGATCTGGAGTCAGCCCGGTGCCTTTATGCATATCGAGATGATTAAATCTGGTACTGCTAACTACCATGTTTTTTGCAGCTGCAAAATCTATCAGTCTCATATCATTGTTTACAGCTGTTTTACTGTGGGGACTGAATTTCCAGACTGTTGGGCCAAAGATATTCTCCTTTCCAATTTTGGCATTAAAATCGCCTAGAATAACGGTCATAAGTTTCTTCCATAAGTTTCTTCTTCGTAAAATATATCTTTGGTCTGTTCGTCCTTGCTTTCAGTGGGAGCATGAGCGCAAATAAAACTGATGTTGAAGAATTTAGCTTTTATTCGAATTGCAGCAAGTCTTTCATTCACTGGGGTGAAGCTGTAGACCAGATGTTTTAACCTTCGACCAACTACAAATCCGCAACAAAGCTCATGCTTTGTGTCATGGCAGCTATAATACAGTTCGTCACCTTTAGGTGTTGTTGTGACTCCTTTCCCGTTCCATCGGCCTTGTACTTTTCAAGTACATCTGCCAATGCGTAAACTGCACCTTCTCTATAAAGAGTGTGAACATTCCAGGCGCAGATTCGCAGATCATGGTCCATAGAACGTTTGCGGGGTTCGTCAACTTTAGAGGGGTTTGTTTTTCTGTTCTTTCGTTTTTTTCATAGTAGGCTGTTTTTTTCTAGGGGAGGGTTACTAACCTAACGCCCAAACCCAAATTTTTAACGTTCCTATGGGTGAACGCGCAGCACATGTTAGCTAACTACCTTTAACGAGTGTTAAAGGCAGTTCCCCAGGTGACACCACAGGGAGGTCAGTGTCCACTTGAGATGAAAGAGGGACCAAGATAAATCCTGGGCTTTGACATGTTAAAGCCGGACAGGACCGTTTCTTTGGTATCTTCCATCCCCTTACAGATCAATATTTATCGATTTAATAATATTCAATCGGAAAAAAATAATTTTAAAGATTGTTTTGGAATAGAAAAATAAATGTTGGGTATAAAAGTTTTGAAGGTGATCCTTAAATATCAATATTTATCGACTTAAATAATATTCAAGCAGAACAATTCGTAACATATACAAATATTTTTTTTGCTATTTTCAATACAACTAAAATTCTGTTATTTTTTACTTTCTTCATTCTGAAAAATTGCTATATTTACATACAAACATGGATTTATCAATCAGTCAATTGTTTTTTTTTATTCTTTGTTCTCTGTGTAGCATTGAAGTTGCCTTTCACACAGATCATTGGAGCGTATGCGTAACATCGTCCAGTTAATTATTCATGTTGTTTATACGCTTCACAGTATATCGGAAGTGCATAGCAAGAACGTATAAAAAAAACACTACAAAAATAGTTACAGAAATATTTATATTTAATAATAAAATATTCATTCATGAACTCTTTTGCAACAAAGGCAATTTTTGAAACGAGGAATCAATACAATGCAATTGTTATAAATACATACATATGTATGTGTGTATAAATATGCAAGTTTTAATTATTTATTACAAGTTGTGTTTTTTTTTCTTCTTCTTAGCAAAAGCCAACTTTAATATTCAATTGAATGAATGACACACAATGTCAGTGAACAAAAGAAGAGAATGATTTATTTATTTGATTAAAACAAAAGGTATTTTTTTCAAGCCAACAAATCTCTATTAAATTATTATTTTGTTTTGTAATGTGTATCGGCTATGAAAAATAAATAATAAAAATATTATGTAATACAATTATACAAACACAAATGTGTATTAACCCTTTGTGGCCTGAAGTTGACAGTGGGTAATTTTGCATGTTTGTGTATGCGTATTTCCCACGCCGTTTGAGATATTTAATTGTTGATTGGTTGATTTTAGAAGAATAAAAAATGGAAAGTATTTTTTAATAAATAGCGAAATTGGCGAAGTTATGCTTGTTGAAGTATAAGTAGTCGAGTAAAAATTATGATATGATATATTTTAGTGATTGTATAAAATGTCGATAAATGTCAAACAATTGCAGCTAGCATTTTTTGAAAAATTTTACTGAGATGTTGGTCTAATAAAATAAAGAAACAAATATACAATTTACAGTTCCAATCAGTAGTTATAATATCTAGAAAATTAAACGTTGCCTGTCGGCAACATTAGACCGCTATTGTAATAAAGTGGTTACATTAGAAAAAGGTGAAAATGCTGGTTAGTGGTATTCAATGAAGGGCCATTGGGACATTCGGACTTGTGAAAAATTTTGTATTTATAATATTATTCGAAGATTGGACTTGTCAATTTAAAAAAATCGAAAAAAAATTAATTGGCTTATTTTGAAGTGCAGCCAATTTCGCTCGATCGGAGCAAAATTGCCTGAGATATAACTTTTCAATGAGAAGAACACGCAGTGGTTTGTGTGTTTAGGCGTACTTTATTGGTTGATTATACCACTCCTTTTTGCATAATTTCACCTCACAATGGCGATCTGTTGGAAATTCCCTTAATTGAATTCTATTAAATTCTAATCCATATGGGGAGGTAGAAGTCATAAAGAAGGAATGTATAGGACACGTCCAAAGCATATGGGTTTAGTAAAAAGTAACAAAAAGCTTGGAGGCAAAGGAATGTTGACAGGAAAATTGATTGACAAGCTCACTGTCTAATATGGGCTTGTATTCGACTCCATTCGAATTCATTCACGATATGCATGAGACAATATGGGGGACATTTGATCATTACAGTTTAAGCGATACCAATCCACGTCACGAGAGATGTCCAACCGGTGAAGACTCATGGTGTTCATATCAACAGGCTCGGGCTAGAAAAAGAGGCTTTCATACACGATTACAGACTACTTCCATCAAATGTTTTGGATGCTATTAGACCTATATACAACGATCTAAGTAAAGAGTCTTTACTCGAAAGATGAGTCGGCGGCTTCAATCAAAATAGCAACGAAAGGTTCAATCAACTTATTTGGAAAATTTGCCCCAAAACCCTTTCAAGTGGAGCACTCATTGTAAATTTAGCAGCTTACATTGCGATTGGTACAAAATCATTGCTATTTTATTTGAGCTCGATCGGAGTGAGCTGTGGACAAAACGAACACGAATATGCTAAAAAAAATCGACCAATCATGAATTGCACTGGCAGAGAGATGTGCGGCCGAGTGCACTCATGAAGAAAAAATGTTGCGAAGGCAACACCAAATTGCCACTTTACAAGCTGCATCGTCGGCGGAAGAGCTCCTGTATGGAACAGGAAAATATGACTCCTTGTAATTTTACCAAAAATACATTTTTTATTCATGTAAATCGAAATAAAAACTTAAAACGCGTTTTTCTCGAAATGCCATTTTTGAAGTCGGTGCCAACGATAGCTCGAAAACGGATAGACCGATCTTCGTATATTTTGGTGAGCTTATTAAATACAAAAACTTTGTTTTTAATTTTTTTTCTGCCCATTTTTGGTCAACACTCGGTCCATTTTTTCGTTAAAATCGAAATTTTGATTTTTACAGGTCACTATTTTTGTTAAAATAGATTTTTGAAAATTCTGTCTTCCTCGTTTAGAGTTAAGCTTTATGATCGATTTTTTTGCAAGAGAAAAGTAAAGGCCGGAGACTCGAACCGACACAACCACCAAATTATGTAACTAGTAACTAGCTATTGGTTTGGCAGCTCTTCAGACATATGAAGTACCTTTTCCACTTCGATTGATTCACCTCCAAAACATAGTATTTCAACGCTTAAACAGCATGTTCTGCAGACGAAAATCCTTGATCACGTTTATTACTTCCAGTGCGGAAATAACAAAAAGTCACGGTACGGAATGACCTATGGTTAAAACCGATGTGTGAGAGCTCGCATTGTCATGGTGCACAATGATTCGTCTTTATACCCTCAGCATTTATGCTAACGAGGGCAAAATGTGCCTCATCGAAATAATGGTTTTAGACCCCAAGTATTTTTGGACGAAATGTGTTTCAGACAATCTGGAGTCGATTTAGCAATGTCTGTCCGTCTGTCTGGCTGGTGCGATAACGATAACTCTCGAACAGATGAACCGATTTGGTCCAAAATTTGGCTTTCGCAATATTTTGTCCAAACTTAGTTTAAGTTCGAAAATGGGTTATATCGCTCCACTCCTTCCGGTACCTCCCCCACAAAAGTTAGGAAATGTTCGGAAACGATTCGATTTGGTCCATACTTTGCACATTGCGAAATTTCTACCAGACTTAGATGACGTTCCAATATGGACTCAATCGGTTCATTCCTTCAGGTACCTCCCACACAAAATTTCAGTTTAGGACCTGTTGACGAATCGCTTTGATTTTTGTTGTAGCAGCTTGCATTCACTGCCCCCATATAATGGTATAAGCTTCATCAGAGGCAAGTCCATACTTCCTGAGAAAATAGCCTGAAAGGTACAAAAAAGCCCTATGACACCGTGTGTAGTGGTTGGAGCCCAAGATAACTCTCGAACGGATCTGCCGATTCGGTCCACAATGTGGTCTTCGTAATATTTTGTGTAAACTTAGTTTAATTCGAAGATAAGCCATATCGGTCCACTCCTTCAGGTACCTCCCCCACAAATGTTCGGAAAAATTCTGAGTACGATAACTCTTGATGGGAGTGACCGATTTGGTCCATACTTTACACATCCTAAAATATCTATCATATATTGATCAGGTTCGAATATGGACTATATTTGTCCACTCCTTCGGGTACCTCCCACACAACATTTTGGATAAATTCACGTTAAGAACTGCTTTCGAATCACTTTGATTTTTGTTGAAGCAACTTGCATTCGCTGCCTCAATTACGGCAGTAAAATTTTTTTCAGTGGCAAGTCCATACTTCTTGAGAAAACAGCCCGAAAGTTGTAAAAAAACCCCTATGGCACCATATGTAGTGGCTGGAGGGCTCCAACCAAATATAGCTATATTATGTTTTTCGCAGGCTAGTGTGATAAAAAAGCCCTATCTATCGATATCCTCGCAACATAAGTTTTTTTTTGGAAAAAAAGTATTTCAGTTCACACAATCTGAGGGTATATTTCTGTCGGCAAAGCCGACTGATACTTTTTTACTTGTTTCATGTTCGTTTTTCGAATTTCTCCGGCGACTTCAGACAGACAAATTGTAGAATTAACTCAGAATTAACCGCCTGCGTTCCTCAAGCCGTATAGTAGCCACATGGTCAGTTTTGCCGAAGAAACTGGCGAACCAAATTTCGCACTTCGTAATATTTTGTCCAAACATAGTTTAAGTTCATATATGGGTCATATGGATCCACTCCTTCGGGTACCTCCCACACAAAAGTTCAAATTTTTTTGTGAAATGGTGTGAACGACAACTCTCGATGGAGCAATCGATTTCGTTCAAACTTTGCACATCGTATAGTTCCTTCCAGATATATATCAGGTTCCAATATGGACTATATCGGCCCACTCCTTCGGGTACCTCCCATACAAAATTCGGAAGAAGTGAAGTTTAAGAGCACGTCTCGAATCGAATCTGAAATTACTTTCAACAGGTTCTTCTTGTGGCTCTCTTTACGACGATAACATTTTTTTCGGGCGTAAGTAGATACTTCCTGAGATAATGGCCTAAACTCACCAAAAAACCCTGACCGCACGAAATAAAATAGAAAATCCGTAAGATAACTGTCGCAGGGAGTTTCTGATTGGTCCAAACACATTGCACATTGTATTATTTCACCCAGTCATATATTAGGTTGGAATATGGACTATTTGCGTCCACTCCTTCAGGTACTTCCCACACAAAATTCGGAAAGAGTAAATTTTTAGAGCTCCTCTCGGATCGTTTTTAAATTTTTCAGTAGTTTGTCCTAGCGGCCCTATTTGATTCAAAAACCCCTGCCGGCACATGCTAAAATGACTAGTGTGCAAGATAACTCTCAGATTTCTTCCAAACGAAGTTTAACTCACTTAGCGCCGAAATTTTTTGCGAGGGAACTTAAAGTTTTATATTAAAAAAAACTTTTCTCTAAAACATATATATTTCCTGACATCGGGCCTTCTTTTAAAAAGACAACAACATAAAGAAATTTTTGAAATAGAATACTCAACATTTTACGATGCCACTACCTTGGTAATTGTACCATGTTCCCTATGAATCAGAGGTTTGCTCGCCAAAAATTGTTGGTATGTGTCAATGATATGGTATAGCCCCACATTACGGTACCTACAAATTTAACATATTTTGAAGCAAAATCGTGATACAAATTCTGAGGGCATATCTTCGTCAGCACAGCTGACTAATACCTTCTTACTTGTTTTATGGCACGTCCATAAAGGGCCAGGAAATCTGAAAACCCCCTAAATACATAACACTGTACAACAAAATTGAACTTTTTTTAAAATTACAAGAAACTCAGCACAGATTATGAAAGAGGGTCGAAAAAAGAAGACACATGTATCTGCGTTTTGAAAGTTTACGTCGGGAAGTAACCTAAATAGGCGTGGCAAGTTCCGCCATTTCTACAGGTTTTGAAATATTCGACATCAGATTTCTTGGGATCCTTGCATCCAGTGTCTTTGGCAATATTACGGTAACAATGCGGGGTATCTTTTTATGAAAAAATTAACCCTCATGCGAGTCACTAAAGGGGTATTTTTGGTCCCTTTTTTCAAAAACTCCTTTAAAATGTGATCGTACCAGATCAAAATATTATACAAAATTATTTGTCATAAAATTTTACTATAGGTCCCCGAATACACCAAAACTCTAAAGCGTACCTAAACGCCAGGAATCTGCTAAAAGTAAAATCACGTTTTAGGGTTAATGTTGTACTTTATCTGAGTTTATTAAGTTTTGTTCCACAAAACTTCATTCTAGATAGAAGACGTCAAAGACAAAAATAATCTCCATCAAATTTCAATATAAGTCGCCGAATAAATGAAAAACGTATTTGCAATATATATCAAGAAAATATATACATCAAATTTGCCAACAAAAAAACACCAACATATTTTTTGAATAAATTTGTTTTGTTCTTTTTTCGAGTTGATGCATGAAAGTAACATGAAATTTAGTTCTACACGAAAGGTGTTCAGTCAACTTTATCAGAGGAGGGGTAGCTGCCATCATTAGAGTAATTAGGACCATGCCAAAACCATCGATGTTAGGACTCGTATGTGAGATATATATTCACTGGACAAAAGCCGTAGACTATCCCCGCATTTTCACATACAATATCAGGAACCAATAAATGGAAAATGTATGTTGAAATGTGTGTTTGATGGAGCTTATTTTTGTCTTTGGCGTCTTCTATCTAGAATGAAGTTTTGTGGGACAAAACTTAATGAACTCAGATAAAGTACAACATTAACCCTAAAACGTGATTTTACTTTTGGCAGATTCCTGGCGTTTAGGTACGATTTAGACTTTTGGTGTATTTGGGGACCTATAGTAAAATTTTATGACAAATAATTTTGTAGAATATTTTGATCTGATGTGGTCACATTTTAAAGGAGTTTTTAAAAGTTTTTGAAAAAAGGGACCAAAAAGACCCCTTTAGTGACTCGCATGAGGGTTAATTTTTTCATAAAAAGATACCCCGCATTGTTGTCAGCAATATTGCCAAAGACACTTTATACCTAAAATGCAAGGATTCTAAGGAATCTGATGTCGAATATTTCAAAACCTGTAGAAATGGGTGGAACTTGCCACGTCTATTTAGGTTACTTCCAGACGTAAATTTTCAAAACGCCGATACACGTGTCTTCTTTTTTTCAGCCCTCTTTTATAATCTGGTCGAATTATCTTGTAATTATTTTTTGTGTTGTACAGTGTAATTATTGGTGAAAAGGAATTTGGTTGCCTAGCCCGTATTCGATTTTATGTTGTTTACATATCAAAGTTTCAATTCAGATAATTTTTTAATTGCTATTTTTTTATTTTTTACCTTATGATGCTGATCCTAAAACTATTTATAAATGCTTTTGATTGCTACTAAAATTCATAAATATCGACATTTGTCGACATTTATCCACTTTTTTCATTAATAAAAGCATAAATTAATTTAAAATTCATTAAATATTTCTTCTGATGAGTAGTAGATCACAAATCCCACTTAATAACTAACAGTTCACAAAGTTTCCCTTATTATTATGAACAAGAAAAATCTTGTTAACTTAATTAACATAGCCACTCGCTATTCAGTAGTGAAATAACTTTACTACATTGTTTCATAAACAAGGCGCTAAGACGATAAAATAAAATAAAAACTTAAACAACAATACATTGAAAAAGAAAACTTTCTTTTGAATGGCACAATTTTCAATTACTTTCAAACATCACTCTTTTGTCCGCGTTAGAACATTGAAGCGCAGCAACAATGACATTGACTTGACTTTCCACGGTGAAAAATAACAACGAAAAAAACATAATGTTCGTCATTTAAGCCCCACTGAACTATTCCTTCTGGTGCTGGTACTGGAACTCCCAACTGCTGTTACGGCTTTTAGTTGTTTTGCGCAAAGTATTTGCTAGAATTGCCTTTGGCAAGAGAAGCGTACCGTACTTCTTCCATTCAGTTGTTGTGTAAATCTACCATTCATCTATCCAGCTGGTGAATGTTCGTTGTTGTTGTTAGGGTTTTTATTTCTTCTTAAAGTTGCTGTTGTTTACAAACATCTTTGGACTTGGTTAGAAGGTCTTGTTTGCTTTTGCAAAGGATTGCATGTTGGGCATGAATCACCCAAAGAATCAAAAGCAAAAAAACATTAACAGCAACACGAAAGTGGCAAGGGATATAGTCATTGGCATATATCTAATAGTGAGCTTGTTTTATGAATGCCAGTGTGTAGTCCGGCCGTGTGGAAATGTTGCTGTTGTTCCATGCATTCGTATGGGACAGTTTGTGTGTGTGTTGGTTGGAAGCCAATGTCCCTATTATATTCGTTTGACCTTTTGCCACACAAACCTACAAAATTCAAAATCCGTTGATAAATGAATGAAGGGAAATTTACACACTGTGTCACACACATCCACGCACACACCCATGTGAGCGTAGTATGTATGCGTACATGTGTTTGTGTGAAAATGAAACCAACTCAATTGTAAACCAAAAAATGCATTAACCCAGAGAATAAATACAACTGCAGGACCCTCAAATTGCCTCAAGCCAAAAAGGACAACATCAAAGGAAAACAGGCAACAAAGCTTTTCACCACTAATTGCTATGGTTAGGAGGTTTTCTGTTGGTTGTCTGTGGTTATCTCTCTCAGCAGTAATTTATTCTCCAGTTTTCGTTCGTTTTTTTTTCCTCTCCCATTATGGTTTTTGTGCAACTCTCTTTTTCTCTCTCTTTTTCACCCATAACCGGTAAAAAGTAAAAGCTGAATTGTTCACCATTGTTGATTCATGTAGGAGATGGAGGATTTTTACCCAATGACGTCTTCATCATCGTTGTTGTTATCCTTTCGGGTTTTCTTTGAACTTTTTTACGTTTTATAACTATTTTCTGTCGTTTTTATTTCTATTTTGATTTTTATGTTGTTTTGTCCTCACACTTCCATTAGGCAGGCAAAAGTGTTACCAACTTCGTCTCAGTTCAAGAAATAGGCGAAACTTTGGATTGTCATAAATTTAAAATTTGGATATTCTATCGAAAGTTTAGATAAATAGATATTGATCAACTTAAACAAACAAAATTTCTTAAATTTTCCTGAAGTCTTGAAAAAAATAATTTGGAGCTGTAGCCGTTAGAAATGTTCCTAATGGTTCGCGTATAAAGTTCAAATATGTGTATAAAGTTCACCAAAATACAAATTATTTATTTATTTTCATTTTTATTTTATTTTATATTTCATTTTATTTTTATTATTTTATTTTATAATTTTGTTTTTTTTTTTTCAAAATAGTCTTGCTTAATCCCATTGTTGTTGTTTTAATATTTTAAAACAACTATTTTATTAGTGGAAAAGATTTGGCATTGTTCGCCAAGGGGTAAGGCAGGGAATACTATAGTTTCGATCCACGCCACTGGATCTCATCAGTTCCCTTGTTTCTTGTTTGTGGATATTCTCCACCGAAGTTATTTTTCAATAATTTCTTCAACAAGAAACTTTTTATACCCAAACATCAATCGTCAGCTCGAAGTATAAAGGTAAGCAAAAAAAAAGTTCAATGAGAAGTTTTTCCTTGGCAACCTCACACAACTCCGACGAAAGTGTCTGCGAAAACAATTCAAACCTCTTCCACTAGTATGTGTCGTCGAATTTCGACGAATGCACACACCAAAATTTGGTTGGTCTGCTTTACAGCAAAAACAACACACGTCGTGCCAGTGTCTTCAATTAGAAGCATTGTGGCGTTTTTTTATTGGGATAGCGTTTGCAATTTTGTTTTTTCAAAATAGTCTGGCTTAATCCTTGCCTTACCTAAATCCCTGCCTTACCCCATGGCGAACAATGTCAAATCTTTTCCACTAATAAAATAGTTGTTTTAAAATATTAAAACTACAACAATGGGATTAAACCAGATTTTATTTTATTTTTATATTTTTATTTTATTTTATTTTATTTTATTTTATTTTATTTAATTTTATTTAATTTTATTTAATTTTATTTAATTTTATTTAATTTAATTTAATTTAATTTAATTTAATTTAATTTAATTTAATTTAATTTAATTTAATTTAATTTAATTTAATTTAATTTAATTTAATTTAATTTAATTTAATTTAATTTAATTTAATTTAATTTAATTTAATTTAATTTAATTTAATTTAATTTAATTTAATTTAATTTAATTTAATTTAATTTAATTTAATTTAATTTAATTTAATTTAATTTAATTTAATTTAATTTAATTTAATTTAATTTAATTTAATTTAATTTAATTTAATTTAATTTAATTTAATTTAATTTAATTTAATTTTATTTTATTTTATTTTATTTTATTTATTTATTTTATTTTATTTTATTTTATTAAAGAAGCTTGTTGTTGTGCTCCACGTTGGTGCGCCAATAAAGAAGAACAAAACAACGAAATTAATTTGAAATGGTACTTGACTCTCCATTTAGCTATTATTTCCAGCAAAACATCTAGGTCCATCAACTTGGGCAAGCGTGGTATTGATGTTAAGCCTTCAACTCTAGCTAAAGAATGAGAGCGATTTTATTGAAATTTCGATTTACTTAAGTGCTTAGGATGAGACGCGAATAGTATTAGTTGTACAAAATGGTATTAAGATCAAAGATGTAATTAATAGTACTATTTACAAAATATGTACATGGTTGCATTTTTAGCTGTTAATTTCAAATATTTAAGCATATGTTTCATAATATTAATTGAATTAGTGAAAACGTATACGTAAAGTATTAAAATAAAATATGTACATAAGATAAATTCTAATAATAAAAGTTGATCCGCTTCAGTCTCCCCCTTCTGATGCTCCAATCGTCCCGATTAAGCATCAGAAACAATGAGTTGTTGAATCTGCTGCGGTAAACTGCATGATTTTTATGGGTTGTTGAATCGGGTATGTCCTCAATAGCACTGCAATAATGGTGTGTAGAGGAAGTTGTTGTTGCATTTCCAAACTATGTAACGGACTGTCATCGAAATCTCCCCCTGGAGTAAAGCTGCGCAAGTCTTGTTGGTTCTCCAAACAAGCTGGTAAACTCCTCATAATCTCCTTCTAGAGTTGTTTTGCTCCACGAATTGTTGGTTCTCCAAACAACCTGGTAAAACTTGTCGGAAAAAGCTATGATATGTTAAGGTCATCGGTTGGCAGTCAACAGAATCTTGAATAACTGCGAATCTTCTGGCTGCTAAGGTTGTCCAAATACAGCGATAATCTCTTCAACAGTAAGTACACAGCTACAATTGTCACAAATTGCCTGGATAAACATCTTTCTGCTGGGATCTTCTAATATTCGCGTTATTGATGTTCTGCTTGTAAACACAATATGCACGACAACGACAAACACAGCAAGCGTTGATTTTCTCGGCTGAACGTTACGCACATTTTGAGCTGATGTGTGTTGTTGTTCTTGCTTGATGTGCGTCGGTTCACCATTGTGCGGTTTCTTCTTGATGTTTTGTGTGTGGTTGTTGTAGTACATCATCACAATGTTGTTTTTCAACCCTCATTTTCATACAGATGAATGTGCCTGCGTCGTCTTTGCTGCTTGCATTCATACTTGTACGTAAATATGTTTTTGATCAATGCCTTTGCTTGATCGAAGGAGTTGACGTTCTTGTTTACGCCAATCCACAAATTTGCTGCGTAATCCGGATGATTGTCGATGGATGTTGTTCAAAACTGATACACAACAGAGACATCTCTATGTTTCTGGGATCGCCTAGTACAAAACGCATGGGATTGCCATCATAACGCATTGCCTGGATAAGTTTTGTAAACGTTGCCAACTGATCTTCACCAGATACGTACGCTTCGCATTCAATGTTGTTGTTGTCCTCGGCTGTTGATGATAGAGTGGTCGTGTTACATGGCCACGAGTTGGGCGTCAATAAAGAAGCTTGTTGTTGTGCTCCACGTTGGTGCGCCAATAAAGCAGGACAAAACAACCAAAATAATTTAAGATGATATTTGACTCTCCATTTAGCTATTATTTCCAGCAAAAACATCTAGGTCCATCAACTTGGGCAAGCGTGGTATTGATGTTAAGCCTTCAACTCTAGCTAAAGAATGAGAGCGATTTTATTGAAATTTCGATTTACTTAAGTGCTTAGGATGAGACGCGAATAGTATTAGTTGTACAAAATGGTATTAAGATCAAAGATGTAATTAATAGTACTATTTACAAAATATGTACATGGTTGCATTTTTAGCTGTTAATTTCAAATATTTAAGCATATGTTTCATAATATTAATTGAATTAGTGAAAACGTATACGTAAAGTATTAAAATAAAATATGTACATAAGATAAATTCTAATAATAAAAGTTGATCCGCTTCATTATTTTATTTTATTTTATTTTATTTTATTTTATTTTATTTTATTTTATTTTATTTTATTTTATTTTATTTTATTTTATTTTATTTTATTTTATTTTATTTTATTTTATTTTATTTTATTTTATTTTATTTTATTTTATTTTATTTTATTTTATTTTATTTTATTTTATTTTATTTTATTTTATTTTATTTTATTTTATTTTATTTTATTTTATTTTATTTTATTTTATTTTATTTTATTTTATTTTATTTTATTTTATTTTATTTTATTTTATTTTATTTTATTTTATTTTATTTTATTTTATTTTATTTTATTTTATTTTATTTTATTTTATTTTATTTTATTTTATTTTATTTTATTTTATTTTATTTTATTTTATTTTATTTTATTTTATTTTATTTTATTTTATTTTATTTTATTTTATTTTATTTTATTTTATTTTATTTTATTTTATTTTATTTTATTTTATTTTATTTTATTTTATTTTATTTTATTTTATTTTATTTTATTTTATTTTATTTTATTTTATTTTATTTTATTTTATTTTATTTTATTTTATTTTATTTTATTTTATTTTATTTTATTTTATTTTATTTTATTTTATTTTATTTTATTTTATTTTATTTTATTTTATTTTATTTTATTTTATTTATTTATTTATTTATTTATTTATTTATTTATTTATTTATTATTTATTTATTTATTTATTTATTTATTTATTTATTTATTTATTTATTTTATTATATTATAAATTTGTTACTTATTATTTTTAAACGGCAACCCTGCCAACTACTAAGTCAGCATGCCATCCACTCCATACATTTGCAACCTAACAATCATCATTTTGTTTATACGCTTTCCATTCCGCTATAGTAGACTCGACTATTTTTTTATTATATATTCAACTTTACAAGGACATCACATCGTCTTTCAAAATATAGATTTCTTCTTCTTCGTACATTGTTTTTGCTTGTTATATTTATGACGACTATGTTTCTATTTTTTCAACTCTAGTGTGTGCGTGTTACACGTGTTCCATGCTAGAGCAAACAAAAACAACAACGATAATAATAACGATAACGTTAACAAATATATAACATATAGCTGAAATTTATGCATGGGGGCCAAAAAGTGAATAGGAAGTCAAATTCATGAACAGTGATTTGCAAATAATAATCTTTGTATTTATTTAGGCAGGCTGGGACTGGACATTTTCAAATGCGTCGTTTTTCACACTACTTATTTTATATGCAACCACCCCCTCAGTATTGACGATTCTTACGAATGTTTTTATAGGACCAATCTAGTACAAGATACACTATACTATTCAAAACGAACTTCAGAAGAGTACATTCGGTAAAAATTCCAATGCGAACCTCGAACATTAGGACTGCGAAAATTTTAGCTTTTATGAGGGAGGGGTCCAGAAGGTGTAGTCCGATATAGTCCATAACAGAATTCATTTGATATAAATATTACCATATACAAAGGTTGGGATCAATACCAGTAACTCTTTTAATTTATGTGATAGCTCAAAAAATAAAAAAAGCATTAAACAATGTTTAGTTTAAACATTATAACAAGTAAAAAAGTATCAGTCGGCTTTGCCGACAGAGATTTACCCTCAGCTTGTGTATATTGAAACAATTTTTTCAAAAAAAAAAAAAAAACGTATGTATTTAGGGGGTTTTAAAAATTTTGGGCATTTGAACCGACAAAAATGTTGATTAGGATTAAAGATCAAAAGTTTTGCGGAGGAGATACTAAAAGGAATGGATCGATATTGACCATTATGGAAGTGGATCTTCAGCCACTACATATGGTGCCATATGTGTTTTTTACACACTTCGGGATGTTTACTCAAGAAGTATGGACTTGCCCCTGAAAAAACGTTTACCATCGTAATTGAGGCAGAGAATGCAAGTTGCTTCAACAAAAATCAAAGTGATTCGATAGCAGGTCTTAAAGTGAACTTATCCGAAATTTTGTGTGGGAGGTACCGGATGGATTGGACAAATATAGTCCATATTTAAACCTGATCTATATCTAGTAGATATATTAGGATGTGTAAAGTATAGACCAATTTGGCCACTCCCTTTAAGAGTTACCGTATGAACAAATTTTCCGAATATTATTGAACTTTTGTGGGGGAGGTACATGAAGGAGTGGACCGATATGGCTTATCTTCAAACTTAGACTATGTTTGGACAAAATATTACTAACGCCAAGTTTTGGACCGAATCGGCAGATCCGTTCTAGAGTTATTTTGCGCTCCAACCACCTCACACGGTGTCATAGGGGGTTTTTTTTAAACTTTCAGGCTATTTTCTCAGGAAGTATGGACTTGCCCCTAATGAAACTTGTACCGTCGTATGGAGGGCAGTGAATACAAGTTGCTAAAACAAAAATCATAGTGATTCGAGAGATGGCCCTAAACTGAACTTTTCCGAAATTTTGTGTGGGAGGTACTCAAAGGAGTGGACCGATTGAGGCCATATTGGAACCTCATCTTCCTCTTGTAGAATGTTTACGATATACAAAGTATGGACCAGATCGGTTACTCCCTTTAAGAGTTATCGTGCGGACAATTTTTCCGAACATTTTTGAACTTTTGTGGGGGAGGTACCTGAAGGAGTGGACCGATATGGCCCATCTTCGAACTTAAATCAAATCTGGACAAAATATTTCGATACCCAAAATTTGAACCGAATCTATTGATCCGTTCGAGAGTTATCGTGCGCACCAGCCAGCCAGACAGACAGACGGACAGACAGGCAGACGGAGGACATTGCTAGATCTACTCAAAATTGTCTGAAACGGATATCGTACAAACATACTTGGGGTCTAAAACCATTATTTCGATGAGGCACATTTTTGGCCGTATCAAAGTGTAAATACCCTCTTTAGCCTAAAGGCTGAGGGTATAATTACGTAAATTTCGTCGTGGATCAAAACTTCACGGCGAATCAAATGAGACTACAATCATACAGGTTGGTGTTATAATTTCGATGTTGCAGGCAAAATAAGCACATATTTTGGTCAAAAAAATTTTTTTGTTTGAAAAAATATTTTTCACCTGCATTATGTTGTAGAAAATATTGTAAAAATCTATAGGAATACTTCCTTCATTTTGCTTAAATCTCCCAATAAAATAGACGGATTTTGCTTTATTGGCATTCATTATAAAGCTTTCCCATTAGGGACGGTAATTGAGTTGAATGGGCTATATCTCAAAGCTTCTGAAATGGAAATTAAGGTCAAATAACCCATTTCAATTTATATGCATTTTAAAATACGTGTAAATCGCGAAATTATCAAAAACATTTTGTCCTCATGTGATTTTCATGTACAGCAAGACCATATCTATTAAGTTGTATATATTTTTCGAAATATAATTTGGACGCTAAGATGTAGCATAGGGCTGCAACTAAGTATTAAAAAACCTATAAAATATCGCTAATTTGCGCAAAGTGCATACAATTTTTGTCCGCATCCGATTTCAGTGTCCACCATGAACATCTACATCGATATATATCTATTTCAAGGCGATCAATCATCATCATGTATCATCACACTATATTTTTTGGGATAAAATGAATGTAGCTTCCTTATCAGTAAAGTTTTCAAATCTCTGTTTCCTCTAAAACGAAGATGGTTCACTAGTTTTTTCATTGCAGTGGAAACGATCCACAGACAACGCGATATTTTCAAAAACAGTTATAGGTGATTTTTCTACTTTGGAATTTCTCGTAACTCGCGTTTTAGTAGATGGATTTTCACGAGGAATGCTTTATTGGATCCGGAACTTAAAAAACTAAAATGTGCAATGGAGTACGAGGTATTCTAGAGACAATTGCAAATATTAGACCCGAAAAATATGATTTTTAGAAAAATGTTCGCACAAAATTTCCGCATTTGGATGTAGATTTCTATGAAGATGTGCAGACTACATTCACAATATACATATCAAATAACTTAGAATCGCATGTACTACAATCTTATATATGATTTTTTGAAAAACCTGTTTGCGGAATGAAATTAGTAGAAAATTTCAAAAAACACTGTAAATCTGGCTTCAAAATGTCAGCATCATTTAATGGTAGAAACAGTTAAAATTTTTAAAAGTAATACATCAGTGAGATGATCCTTATTTAGTTTGCTTCTACTTTTACTTTGACGGGAAAATCGAGAGAAGTGTGGTTTACTCACAAATCGAGAGAAAACAAAAAAAGACATGGTGGCTTCAACCCATTTTTACTTATTTTTTAACATAAATATAGCCACAGCTTCCACGCAAATTATCTTTTAAGGCCAATATTTTTTGCCACGTCTAAAAACATTTCATTTTATCCAAAAATATGTAATTTGTATAATATATAATCACAAGACGCGTGTTCTAAAAGTGTAAACCTTGGCTTCAGCTATGTTAAACTTTCAAAAATATTGGTGATATACACTTTCATAGGGGCAAAATGTACCTAATCGAAATAATGGTTTTAGACCCCAAGTATGTTTGAACGAAATCCGTTTCAGACAATTTGGAGACGACTTAGCAATGTCCGTCCGTCTGTCTGGCTGACTGGAGCGCACTATAACTCTCGAACGGATCAACCGATTGGGCCCAAAATTTGGCTTTCGCCGTATTTTATCCAAACTTAGTTTAAGTTCGAAGATGGGTTATATCGGTCCACTCCTTCCGGTACCTCCCCCACAAAAGTTCGGAAATGTTCGGAAAATTTGTGCGCACGATAACTCTTGAAGGAAGTAACCGATTTGGTCCATACTTTACACATCCTAATATAACTACCACATATAGATCAGGTTCCAATATGGACTCAATCGGTCCACTCCTTCGGGTACCTCCCACACAAAATTTGGGAAAAGTTCAGTTCACGAATCGCTTTGATTTTTGTTGTAGCAACTTGTATTTACTCACATACTTCCTGAGAAAATAGCCTGAAAGATATAAAAAAGCCCTATCACACCGCGTGCAGTGGTTGGAGCGCAAGATAACTCTCGAACTGATCTGCCGATTGGGTCCACAATTTGATCTTCGTAATATTTTGTGCCATTTCTTTTGATATTTGCATCTCGTATTACCTTTTGCAGCAAAATGTTGAATAGGTCACACGAAAGGTGGTCTCCTTGTCTGAAACCTCTTTTGGTACAAAATTCTTCGGAGAGGTTCTTTCCAATTTAAACTGAGGACCTAGTATCAGTTAAAGTCATCTTACAAAGCCGGATGAGCTTTGCGGGGATACCAAATTCAGACATTGCGTGGAATACATTTGATCGGAGGGGACTGTCGAATGCTGCTTTATAATCGACAAAAAGGTGAAATGTGTCGATCTGCATCTCTTGGGTCTTCTCTAGGATTTGCCGCAGGGTAAATATCTGGTCAATGGTGGACTTGCCAGGTCTAAAACCGCATTGGCATGGTCCAATTATTTCGTTGACCATGGGCTTTAGTCGTTCACACAATATCCCTGACACTGTCTTGTAGGCGATAGGGAGAAGACTTATGCCCCTATAGTTGGAGCATAAAGTTTTATCTCCTTTCTTATGGACGGGACACAGAATGCTCAGGTTCCAATCGTCGGGTACGCGTTCTTCCTGCCAGATGGAGCTCCGGTTTTAAACAGCTCGGCTGGTAGGCCATCAGCTCCTGCTGCCTTATTATTCTTCAGCCGTTTTCAATACCATCTTCTTGGATCTGTGGTATCTTCGTCGCTACTATTGGATACGAACAGTTTGGAAAAATGCTCATTCCATATCCTTAGCACACTATCTGTATCAGTTACTAGATTACCTATCTGGTCTCTACAGGAGGATGTGCCAGTTCCAAAGCCATCAGTTTGATGTTTCATTCTTTGGTAGAATTTTCGGACTTCATTCTGTCTCCTGTAGATCTCGATTTGTTCACACTCCCGCTTTTCCACATCTCTCTTTTTCCTGCGGAAAAGACGTTTCTCCTCGGGCCATACTTTTGACATTGTATTATTTCTACGAAACCACCCATACCAAATTTCGGAAAAGTTCAAGGCCCTCCTATCCAATCATTTAGACTTTTTTGCAACAGGTTGCACTCAGGGCTCCTATTACGATGATACAAGTTTTTTCAGTGGAAAGCCCATATTTTTGGAGAAAATTACCTGAAAACTGCAAAAAACCCTACGGCCAGCATGTGTAGTGGATGGTTGCACGACAACTCCCGAACCGAATACTGCGTTGGTCCCCACTTTGCATGTCGTAATATTTCTTAGAATTCGAAGATGGTGGTTAGGTCCACTCCAGCCTTCCCACAAAAGTTTGAAAATATTCGCTAAAATGGCAAGCGCAATATCTCATAAACAGAGCAGCCGATTTATTACAAACTTTGAATGAAAGTTGAAGATGGTGGTTATAGGTCCACTCCAGCCGGTACCTTTTCACAAAAGTTTGAAAACATTCGCTAAAATGGCAAGCGTAATATCTCATAAAAGAAGCAACCGATTTGGTCCAAACTTTGGATCTCGAAATATTTGGTTCAAACAAAGTTTATGTTCGGTCCATTCCTACACAAACGATAAACATTTTTGTTAAAGTGCAGGTCTTTGCGTGAATCCTATGAAAATTACTACCGTAGGTTCTCCTAGTATCCCTGTTTACAGCGATATGATGTTTTTCGTGGGCAAGTCCATGTTTACTGATATAATGGTCCTATCGAGAGGAATGACTCCCAAAATAAGACACACATTCCATTAGGTACCTCCTCCGCAAACATTTGAGATGAACCTTTGTCGGCAAGTTCATACGCCCAATCTGAGGACCTACGTTTTTTGTGAAAAAATGCAAAGCCGACTGATACTTTTTTACTTGTTTTAATTTAACTTTACATTAATTTTTACTCTGTGAGTTGGGCAAATATATCATAACGACAGATCTTTTTGTACTTCTATCTTACAATATTTTACAGAACGTAAATTTTGCTTTTAAAAATAAGTTTATTGTGCATTTTTTTGTTGTGTATTAATCCTTTTCTAATTTAAATCAAGCTTTAACCACTGTAGTATGATAAATTTGAAACAGCAACAAACCAAATAACAACCGAAAATTAGAAATGCAAACATTTATGGTAAAATATAAATAAATATACTCTAATAAACCGCAAAACAGAGGTTGGCAAATAACAAATAAAACATGAACAACGACAGCACATTCAACCATATTCAACACAGAAAGAAGCATGTTTCGAAAGTCACGAGAGAATAGATTTTAGGTAGTTTCAAACGTATGCATCAATGTGAACATAGGCATACTAGTATTTACACACATCGATAACTAATGGGGAGGACAAAGACATGTGTTGTAGTTAAAGGTATAACATTTTTCAAAGAATGACTCAGTTGACTTGTTTGCAATGAAATACAGGGCAATTTAAAGTAAACTATATGCTCAATTTATTAAAAAGGGGGTTTAGTTGAACTTTAACTTCGTTGTTGTACGAGTACTCATATTCAAATTACACATCCTGAGTCGAGGAATATAACCACGGAGCACACATTGATAAAGTTTTTAAGTTTTTTATAAAGATGTATTAATGGATGTAAATTTATTTGCAATAAAATCCTTTTTTTTAATTTTCATAATGTTAACGATCAAATGTAAGGAAAAGTTATTCATTGAAACAGTGTAGTACCATTCAAAAATTGAGACCTCATTCAGTGCTGTATTCAGCACCGATGCTGGTGCTACGGCAAAATAACGGCAGATGTTTGCAAAAGAAGTGTTCAAATTGCATGGCATTTATGTGTGTTGTTTCTTGGCAAATAACAAAAAAAAACAAAAAACGGAAATCAAATCAACCTCGACTAGGATGTTAATTAAAATCAACTTTTATTGAAATAAAAAAAAACATTTCATTCGCAAAGTGTGCGTTTCAAACGAGCAAAAATACAAAGAAAAAAATCGATTTCAAAATATTTTCACAGCCGTCATCATGTGCAAAATGTTAGAGGTACTCACATGTCATCAATTGCACACATAAATGACTTATGGAATTTTTCTGGTTTCCACAAAAGGAAATTGCCAACTGATAATGAGTTAATTAAACTTTTTTAACATTTCCAGCTGTGTGCCATAGGAATTGTTGCTGTTGCTCTTGTCTCAATTAGAAAAGTTTGTCATTTCATTAATTATGAAATTTTGATTCCATGGTAGGATAAAAGTGTAACACTTGAGACAATCATTTTCAAACTTTCATTTGAATATGTTTATAATTAGTATTAATATTTGAAATGTTGGTAAGAGAAATAAGAAGGAATATTGGTAGAAGCATGTATGTATTTAAGGGGAAATTTTTATGTGGTGTGAGGCGACTTACAGTGAAACAATAAGGCGAGGGGACATTCTCTAATATCAATCAGATCAATCTAACGGACTAATATTAGGTCGTTTTTTAAAAATCCTTTAAAAACTTTGGGTATACTTTCAAATTATTTCCAAAAAAATCTTTTAAAACCCCACAATCCAAAGGCACCAAAATTAACATATTGACAATCAATTCCATATCCTTGCTACATTCATAAAGAAAGATAACCTTAAATGTCATCTCAACAAGTCAATTACTATCATTGGCGGTTTACATGTCAGCAGCTTTTCCCTTTCTCTCTCTCACTCGTGTCTCTTGTATTATCCGTCGAATCGATAAAAAATCCTTCTTCTTTCAATGTTATTTATGTGGATTCGCGTTAAAATTGTCACTACTTTTGCTTATCTTAATGGAAATTAAAAATTAACATATTTTTTCTGCAGCAAACACAGAAAACAAAAGAAAATTGAAAACGAACTACAGGGGAAAAAATTATAGCGAAAAGCACGAACATCTTTTTAAACAATGCAGTTGGTGGTGGTGAGAAATGAAAAACATTGTAAAAATTTCGTTAGTTTTTTTTTGTGCATACAAACTACTTTTTTTAAAATTTGACTCTGTCTCATCATCCACCCTACCAACCATGGCCGTAATCAGTGATTGAAGCACGCGATATGCAATTTGTTGTCACTACAACGTTTGACTGCATTGTAAGTCAACAGTCATCAGGAGGTTTCGATGTGTAAGGATTTAATCATTCAGCTGTAAGTTTTGGCACTTGGGGTTGTAAACATTGGCGTAGTTGAAGTGATTTCAAGGAGGGGGTTAAGATTTTACATAGTCGTGGTCAATATGATAACTCAACTATGTCCACCCACCCATCTAGGTTTAAATTTATCCCTCGCAGATACCTAAGCCAATGTTCTTATGGATCATAACCATTCATCCCTCACTTCTTTTGTAAGGCAGATTAAAAAAATAATATCAAGTGGGCGAATGGTAACACCAAATGAAAATGTTTCACAAACCTAGCCCCAAAAGTTGATGAATGCAAAAAAGAAGTAAGAAAGGACACAACAAATACAAGCTCCTGAATAATCCAATGGCAAAAACATGAAAATTCATACTGCATTCGATGAGATGAAATATAATTGGAAATACTGCTGTTTTCACAAATTTCTTCCATTGACTACATTTTTGAATATTCACAAAAAACACCCATACACATGCCATTGAAGTAAAAATGGCAAAAAAGGGAACAATCAAGGATGTAGCTTGATAGTACACAGAAGAAAATATTTCAAGAATTTTTACATATTGTTACGGAATTAGGTTTAACTAATCTCCGTGTAGACGTTGTTTTATTCCCCGATACGATTTGTACCAAATAAAACAGGGTTCGTTTTAGATTACGTTTCTACAATGCTTTATTTAATTTATTACACTTATTTGGGACTGACTGTTATAGCTATGTACACAGCTTTACTTCTTTACTAGTCGATGTCTGCACTTCGCGATAAAATTCATAACTGATCACTGTTTGCCCGTCAACCGATATTTATACCCCGGCATTTATCGTTTGGAAGTATCTAGAGCATGCATCTGGCAACCTTGAGAAGCCAACTAACAACAAACACACAGACGCACACTCGCACCAAGCGAACAACAACAACACACATATACGGAATACAAACACAGAAGACAGACATGACGTAATGGACTATTATACCAGAAAGTACAACAAAAACAAATACAAAAAGGGCAAACTAGGCGATAATTGAATGATTATGGCAAAGAACAAATGGAAACAAAGGCACATTAGTAACATGTAAAGTAAGAACTAGAATGATAAAGAGAATTCTACATGGTAGTTGTTGTTGCTTAAGTAAAGTAACTGCGTAATAAAACTTTACGTTACAATTCAAATTTTTAAATTAACGGAAATTAAACTAAATTAACTTAAACCTATCAGTTACAATCGTAGCATTGCCTCCCGCTTAAGCCTGTTCGTCCCGAATAGGCACAGTTCCCTCTCGGTGGTACGGGCATTGGTAACACTGGCTCCTGCTTAAGCCTGTTCGTCTTGACTGGGCACAGTCTTCGTTCCATAGCGGGCCAACCGTTCTAGATGTACCACCTTCATCTTCGACCTAGGGCTGTCGCTCTTCTGTATGCGATACACGACGTCATTTATTTTCGTGACTACCTTATAGGGGCCTTCCCAGTGCGTTTGGAGTTTGGGGCATAGTCCTTTTTTTCGTTGTGGGTTGAACAATATTACCAGTTGCCCTTCTTGGAACCCATCAGTATTTGTCGCTCGATAGTACCACGCCTTCATGCGCTTGCTGACCATTTTTATCCGATGGCGTACTGCATCGTGGACTTCGTTGAAAGAGTTTTGACTGTATTCATCATTATCAGTTTCGGGGTTTGGTTTGGTACCGAATATCAAGTCACCAGGTAGCTTCAATTCATTTCCGAACAGAACTTTGGCTGGGGTACGAGATGTGGAGTCATGAATGGCCGACCTATAAGCTAGTAGGAATTTTGGAATATGCTCATCCCAGTCTCTTTGACCGCTATCTATCACCTACCGTAGATGCTCTTCCAGGGTGCGATTAAATCTTTCCACCATGCCATCTGATTGTGGATGTAGAGGCGTTGTCCTGATTTTCTTGATTCCGTATGTGTTACACATTTCTTTGAAAATCACTGACTCAAAATTTCTTCCTTGATCGGAATGGACCTAGGATGGGACACCATAGCGACAAATCCAATTCTTACTGAACACATCCACTATTGTCTTGGCTTCCTCTTTTGGGATGGCATAAATCTCGGGCCATTTGCTGAAGTAATCCATGACCACCAAGACATACCGGTTCCCAGAGTCACTTATTGGGAACGGTCCAGCCACATCCATTGCGATTCTCACAAATAGAGCTCCTGAATTATACTGTTGCATGTAGCCTCGACTCTTCCGGGTTGGACCTTTAGCTCTTCTACACCTCTCACAATTGGCAATACAGTCGGCAATGGATTTCTGACAGCCGGCCCAGTATAACCTCTGCTTTATCTTTTCACCAGTTTTTGTTACACCAAGATGTCCTCCACTTGTCCCATCGTGAAACTCTGACAGGACATCTTTTATTTTGGAGTCTGGTATGACAATCAAGTTACGGTGAGTTTTCCCATCGTCGCTCTCCTACTTACGATGTAGGCACCCATCTATTAGAAGTAGACTGTTCCACTGGGCCCAATAAGATTTCAAAAAGGGGCTTTCGGGCGCTATTTCTTTGCGACTAGGGCGTTCGCCCATTTCAATAGCAGAAATTATTTTACCCAGGGTGCGATCTTTTCTTTGTTCTGCCGACCAATCCTCGCCAGGCTCAACCTGCAGTAGCCGGACATCGACGATACTTGATTTGCCTTCAGCCTTCGAGCAATGTCTGCATTCAATTTTGCATGGCCGACGATACAGGGCATCAACATTACCGTGTTTTCCACATTTTCTGTGTTCGATGCTTAGGTCATAACTCTGAAGCCTTTCGATCCAACGGGCCAATTGACCTTCCGGGTTCTGAAACTGGAGCAGCCATCGGAGAGCTGAATGATCGGTCCTTAACGGGAAATGCTGTCCATACAGGTATTTGTGATAGTGTTTGACGCTCTCCACAACTGCCAGCAGCTCTCTCCTCATCACACAGTAATTCCTCTCAGGCTTCGACAATGTTCGGCTGTAGTACCCGATGACTTTTTCTTGGCCGTCTATTTCCTGGGAAAGGACACCACCGATACCGTATGCACTGGCGTCAGTGTCCAACACAAACTTACCGCCGGGTACAGGGTACGCCAAAAGAGGGGCTGTGCAGAGCATGTCTTTGAGTTTTTGGAATGCCTCTTCCTGGTCGTTGCTCCACAGAAATTTCTGCCCTTTTTGAGTCAGTCGGTGTAAGCTTGCGGCAATGCTGGCAAAATTGGGGACAAACCGACGGTAATGGGTGCAGAGACTCAGAAAACTTCGCAGCTCATGGAGGTTTCGAGGCTGCGGCCAGTCCCTGACGGCTTTAATCTTCTCGCTATTTGTCGATATGCCCTCCGTCGTCACATGGTGCCCCAGGAACTTCATCTCTCGCTGGAAGAGGCTACACTTCTTCGGGTTAAGTTATAGGCCCGAAGACGATAGCTGCTGGAGTACATACCTTAAATTCGTGAGGTGTTCGTCGAAGGTCTGTCCCATGACTATGATGTCATCCAAGTATATAAGGCACGACTTCCACTGCAACCCTTTCAGCACCCGCTCCATCAGTCTTTCAAAGGTGGCCGGGGCGTTGGAGAGCCCGAATGGCATGACATTAAATTGCCAGAGACCGCCGTTATCGCCAAACGCTGTCTTTTTCGTATATCTCTACCTGCCAGTAACCACTCTGCAGATCGAGGGTAGAGAACCATGACGTCCCGGCTAAGTTGTCTAGTGTGTCATCGATTCTTGGGAGCGGGTAGCTATCTTTCTTGGTGACATCATTTAGTTTTCTGTAATCCACACATAATCTGAAATATAAAATATGAAATATAAAATACAAAATATAAAATATAAAAAAAACATCAACACCAATTTGTTGAAGAAATTTTACAACATTTCTTTAGTATTTTTTTTTATTAAATTTAAGATAATTTAATTAATCTTTGTAATCTGCATTTGAATTCCATTTAAAAATGGAACATTTTCATTTCAATTCACATTCACAATGGCGTAAGTAATGAAAATGCAAACTAATCACAGACATACTGCCAAGAAAACGAAAAAAGAAGAAGAAAGAAACACTGTTTTTCTTTCAAGATACTGCCACAAACATGCCACAAGCAAGCTTCTGACTTATAAACGACGACATTGCCTTAAAATCCCCCAAAAATGTGCCAAGAAAATAAAAAAACAAATGAATACAAAAGAAATCGCAATATTCCCTCGAACAAAGAAAACAATTACAGGATGTGACAGAAACGCTATTGCAAAAAGGGACGGCGGATGAGAGCGGGCGGAATTTGCTTCTCAAAATACTGTCATGCTATAACAATGCCACAATATCCTGCTGTTTTACTCTATGAATGCTCAGCTATGCTGTGCAGAAATGAATGACTGAACGAATGAATAAATGAATGTGTGCATTGCAGCAGAACATCAGAACATCATCAGCAGCATGTTGCCACAGCAATACACCACAAAACGAACTACATACCAAATTTGCATAATCCCCAGCCTCCATTTGTAACATGCAGCTAAAGAAAATATCATAGCATAGCTGTTGGAGATCACCAATTAGTATGAGAATTTCTTAACAATTGCATCATTTTCGTTTTTCTTTTTTGTTTGTCCTTTGGTGTGTGTGGAAGGAAAAGGAAGGTTTACTCAGGAAAAACAGACAAACAGCATTTTTTCGTTTGTTCACACACACACACATCCAAACATGGAACATGAACAAGACAGTTATGAAGGGAACATTTGTTCACCGTGTCCTTACTTTCTGAGCTTTGAAAGTAACGCCAGTAATTGTTTTCAAATAGTTTACCAGTAAACACAATTGTTTCCATTTTCATTTTGAAAATGCCATTGTCAGTAGACAGTAGCGACTGGATTAAAGCACAATAATGCCGAACTTTTGTGGAGGAGGCAGTTGAAGGAATGGACCGACAGAGTCCATTTTGGCACCTTGGATAGTTGATTGATATGCTAGGAAACACTCCTAGCTATCGTGCGTACACCAACACAAACATCAAGATGACGGCACCTGGTCGAAGATTCCTCAGAGTTTATCCGGGGCATAATACCGACCATTGTGGGATGTTTATCTGTTGTTGTAATGGTATTTTATAGGTACGTTGTGTGTTCGTCTTTCTGCTTAATCTGACTCTGGGTCTATCTCCTCTTCTAGGAATGAGGCTGTTTCTATGGGATGTAACAACAGATCTACTGGAGTTAATTGAGCAGCTTTGGCGGGGCAGTTGGAAATGTGTAGTATGTCGTGCAGGTCTGTGCCGCATGTTGGGCAGATGTTTTCACGGCGTCATCGATCCTTGTCCTATAGGAATTCAGACGGCTGCACAATCTCGAGCGTAGTTTAGCTAAAACTACTCAAGTTTGACGTGACAGCTGACGCTTCCCTGCTGCGATAGATGGGGGATGTTCTCCGAGGACCCCATTCACACGATTGTTGTGTATGGCATCAGCGACTTCATCGTATGAATGCTATTTAAACCTGAGTGATAGGATTGGTGATCAATGGGGTTTTCTCTTGTAACGCTAAACCTTTCTAGATCATGAAGATCCCTCTTGACCTGCCTGGGGGGAGGGGGGTCCTATTCACCATATAGCGATTACGATGGCTCTCACGGAAACATCCGAGCATGTATTGCAACGAAAGCGTGCCATTGTGTTGCTGTGCTGGAAGAATCTTTGCCTCCTCATCATGTAGATGGTCCCCTGAAGACATGAGAAGGTACCCTGTTGCAGTTCTCAGGGCGGCAGTCTGAGAAGTTAGAATATTTTTCCATCGCGGATAGCTTACCAAAGATCGATCTATAACGATATATGTGGTCAACAAGGTTTTTTTTATCTGCACCCCAAGTTCTGGGGACCTTGTTCCTAATTGTTACATGTAGCTATGGCATGCGCGGACAACGTGATCATGCTGTCGAATGTGACTCCTAGACTTTTGGGACTTGTTTGTGGTCGGAATTCTGCTACCATAGACCAATCACTCCTGTCGTCCATGTGGTGAACAGAGTAGACGTAGATTAAGTGGTGGATATTTGCATATCCCTCGCGTGCAAAAAAAGTGGTAAGATCGGTTAAATAGGAGTTCAGTCTCTCACAGATGTCATCAGGGAAGATACCTGACGCTAGGATCGTGCAATCATCCGCCGTCAAAGGCTTTTGATAAGTCAAGCACCACCATCACATGGCTAGCTCTAGTTGAGTCCTCGACAAATACGTGTGGAAATGGCCTGCAGCGCTCTTCTCGTGCTGTGCTGCTTATGGAACCCACGCTGATGATCGGCAACTGAATAGCCATTTCTGGCGCTGGGGAGCACTAAAGCCAAAAAGGTCTTTTCTACGGGCGACAAATGGGAAATCGATCTGTACGATTCACCTTTGCTGGCGTCCTGGCTTCAGTAGCAGGACAACCCTGTCTATTTTCCAGGTTGAAAACTTTAGTGAGATAGTGGCGCCGGTGGGGGCTAAAGCCACAAGTGCCTTTGCTACGGGCGACAAACGCGATATCGATCTGAAGGATTCACAATTGCTGTCCTCCTTGCCTGTCTTTAGTAGCAGGACTACCATGTCCATTTTCCAGAATTTGTGAACGATGTCGGTGGCTAGCGACATGTTGAGAATTTTATTGAGATACTTGACTCCCGGCACATCAAACGGATAGCTATTTATGGCGCTGGGGAAGACTAAAGCCTCAAGGGCCTTTGCTACGGGCGACAAACGCGATATCGATCTGTAGGGTTCACCTTTTCTGGCAATCTTGCATGCCTTCAGTAGCAGGACTACCATGTCCATTTTCCAGAATTTGTGAACGATGTGGGTGGCTAGCGACATGTTGAGAATTTTAGTGAGACCTTGACTGCCGGCACATCCAACGGGTAGCTATTTATGGCGCTGGGGAAGACTAAAGCCTCAAGGCCCTTTGCTACGGGCGACAAACGCGAAATCGATTTGTACGATTTACTTTTGCTGGCATCCTTGCTTGCCTTCAGTAGCAGGACTACCCTGTCCATTTTACAGAGTCTGGGAACGATGTGGGAGGCTAGGGACAGGTTGTTAACTGTAGTGAGGTAGTGGCGCTGGGGAGGAATAAAGCCACAAGGTCCTTTGCTACGGGCGAGAAACGCGAAATCGATCTATAGGATTCACCTTTACTGGCATCCTTGCCTGTCTTCAGTAGCAGGACTACCCTGTCTATTTTCCAGAATTTGTGAACGATGTGGGTGGCTAGCGACATGTTGAGAGTTTTAGTGGGAACTTGACTCCCGGCACGTCCAACGGATAGCTTTTTATGGCACTGGGGAGGACTAAAGCCTCAAGGGCCTTTGCTACGGACCACAAAGGCGAAATCGATCTGTACTATTTATTTTTGCTGGCATCCTTTGCTTGCCTTCAGTAGCAGGACTACCCTGTCCATTTTACAGAATCTGGGAACGATGTGGGAGGCTAGGGACAGGTTGTTAACTGTAGTGAGGTAGTGGCGCTGGGGAGGAATAAAGCCACAAGGTCCTTTGCTACGGGCGAGAAACGCGAAATCGATCTATAGGATTCACCTTTACTGGCATCCTTGCCTGTCTTCAGTAGCAGGACTACCCTGTCCATTTTCCAGAATTTGTGAACGATGTGGGTGGCTAGCGACATGTTGAGAGTTTTAGTGGGAACCTGACTGCCGGCACATCCAACGGATAGCTATTTATGGCACTGGGGAGGACTAAAGCCTCAAGGGCCTTTGCTACGGACCACAAACGCGAAATGGAGCTTTAGTGAGATACTCGACTCCCGGCACATCCAAAGCGTTGGATTTAGCGTTCCTGATGACATTCGCAACATCATCGATTGTAAATTGTGGTAGTTTATTGCCGGCAGAAAAAAAATCTAATGCGGCGTAGTACTTTTCTATTCGCCATGTCTCTTCCAGGCTGCTCGACACCTCTTCGGATCAGTCAGCGTAAAGTCGCCAAACGTGAATGAGGTCCTATTTTCCTTAATTCCATGGTTAAAGAGTGACTTAACCGTTGCCCACAGTTCATTTATTCCGGCTCCAATGTTGCAACTCTTCAGATGATTTAACCATCCGTTAATGCTCACCGACCAACCTGCTAACTTCCAGTGTCAGCACATTGATTCTGGGGTAACCGGGGTTGTGACGATGAAGCTCATCACGCTCATTTGTTAGTTCCGTCGCCTCTGCTCGATAGTTTGGTCTCATTTCGGGTATTCTACCAGCATGTATATAGCGAGCGGCTGCAGCAGTGATGATGTCTCGGAACGCCCTTTCCGTTAACCGAACATCAGAAGGATTTGGCAGAAGCGTTGATTAGTGAACTCTCTGAGACGATGGTAATTAGCTTTCCCATGATTGATGAAAGTTCGGGCGTTCAGAGGTGATGAAATCGGGCGGCTTGCTGATGGAGATAATTATGGGGACATGGTCTGATCCAAGAGAGAAACGACCGGTTGCCAGTAGTGGTATTCTCTAACGCATTTTTTGACTACCGACAAAAGTCGGTAAAATTAAAACGCAAAATTATGAATGAGATTTTAAAATAAAAGTTGACAACACTCTTGCTATCGGTAGAACTTTACGACTACTTTTTATTCGTCGCTAACTTACCGACAAACATGGCTAATTACCCAAATTATAAGCACTGTAACTTTACCGATTTTTGTCGGTAGAGAAGCCCACTACAGGTGACGTCATTTGTCTGGCGAACTATGGCCCTCTACGCTAATTGCGGTAGAGAAGTCCTCATTGACCGTGCAAAAAATAGAGCTATCAATCTGCTCAGCTAGCACAATACCCCTCTAGTCGTTTCCGATGACCGAATGCTACAACTCTTGGCGAGTATTAAATTCCGCCAAGACCAGACGGCTATAACCTTCCAAAACGGGCTATAACCTGGAGTACAGCTATTTATCAGCGGCATGTATACGTTCAGCAACTCTACCTCGCCAGTTCCACACCTGATTGCAACCTTCCATACATTCCATGTACGGATCATTAGAGCCAGCGAGATTTATGAAAGCTAATACCCCACCTCCACTTCTGGTGCGATCCTTCCTCAACGCGTTGTAACCATCACAACGCTGTGAGCTGCATTTATTGTTGAGCTTGGTTTCCTGCACAGCCGCGACCATGATGTTGTTCCGACTCATGAAATCTACCATTTCCTCGATCTTACCTCGGAGTCCATTGCAATTGAATTTCAAAAAGGATACAAAAGGATTTTCGGGGATTGGGACAACAACGGCTGGTGTTAAAGGCTGCGTGTGCGGTTGTTGTCGAGGGGACTGCGAGGGAGTTTCATAATCAGACGACGAGGGAGTTTCGTAATCTGATGACGACTCATTGGGAACTGTATCCACATAGCATGCAGCAACATAGTCCCTTTCGTAGTCCCTTACGTGGACAAGTCCAGAGCAACCCCTTAGATGCACCCACTCCTGACATCTATTGCATCTCACAGAAGGTTGGATATGGGTGAAGATGCGAATGTGACAAACTGAGCACAAATAAATTGGTCCTGGGTTTTCCTCCGTCCCGGCACGGACCAAAAAAATGTGGAGCAGGTATTCCGGGATATGCTGCTCCCAAGACAGAAAAACGATACAAATACACACATGTGTACACTGAGGTGGCAGCCGCTGGCCGGAACACGGATATTGTGTGGTTCCGGGTCAATCCGGTACGAGAGAACCCGCTGTCGGTGGATTGATTCTCATCAGTCATTTCAGTTGGCGCCAGCAGGGTTTTTTCATTGTCTCAGGAAGAATAGGCTTGAATCCACGAAAAATTTTCATCATTAATCGGTAAAAATCCCAAAAATTATTGAACTTTTGTTGAAGCGAAGGGGTGTAACGATATAGTCTTTCTCCGAACTTGATCTATGAAAGTTTGGAAAAAAGAAGAATACAATTAAAAGTCAAGCTTACAAATAATGAGAATTGTATAGAACCCAGTATTGTTTGCCCTTCAACATTCAACTTTTTTCGGTTAATTTAGAGTTTATGACCTGTCTTTTAATGTACAAATTAAGGATCCCTTTCTAAAAGGAATCTGGCTGTATATTCAATTCTGTTCACAAGCTCTGACAATGTCAGTTTCTATATGAAGTTCCAACTAAAGTTGCAATCCTTTTTATGAATCATGAACAAATACATTAATCCTCTCCCAAACCTATATGAGTGTTTATCGTAAAACAACAGCATATTAATATCTTAATTCCAACTGCGGCGATGTAAATATTTAAATTTCGATTTTCGTTTTGTAATTTATTTATTTTTATTTTTTTATGCTGTGTAATAAAATCCACATATTGCTTGCAAATTTGTGGATACGTGTGGTCCACACAATTAAAATGAATTTTCATTATAATTATTTACAGTAGTTGTGATTTAAGCCGACACGCACACATACACTCACACCCTCATACCAAAAAAATGCAGTGATTGTTTGCACTTTTGTTAATGAATGGTTGTTGGCATTTCATTGGTCAGGCTGATATGTGTGTGTGTGTAAAGAAGAGAAAATTTTCGCGGTTAACCACATGAAAAAGCCACATAGAAGCTACCGCCACCACCTTCAACAATTATTATTGGGCAGCATTCGTGTGATCAACATTCGTGCATCAATTGAAATATAAAATTTCACACGCATGTTAGCGGAATAATCAGCATTACATGGAGGAAAATGTATTTTTTTTTTTGCTTCGGCGTTTATATATTCATGTATCTACGTGCACACACACACATAAGGCGGTATGCCAATATTTCATATCTCTGTTGGAGGTATGCTGGTTGCCTTTTTTTTGCAGCCCATGATGCTGTTTGCCAAACCACCAATGGGCATCAGCAACACAGGCCTGGAAATGAAATAATTATAGGTTTTCGGGCTAAATGTAGAAAACAAACGTTTTCATTGGGAGGTAAAGAAAATTAATAATTAAATAAATGTGTCTATGGCATTACAACGAATGTGCTTTAACATTGCAATAGTGTTAAATTTAAAGTAAAGTTACAAAATAATATTTTCCAAATTTGACAAAAAATGAAGAAGAATACAAACAAGGACTACTCGTATACACGATCGGAGAAGATTGTCTTTCGCAATATTTTCCTAGGTTGTACCATTCTTGAGACATATAAGTTTAAATTGGGAAATTGCAGTCATGACATTGTTTTATAAGGAGGGGATACAGTCAAGCCATTGCCATAATTTGAACTTCTATATCTCAGTAACGGTAAATACGAAGATATCTTAAAAGTCAATCTAGTAGATAATTTTCATAGCTTACTTACGGAACATTTGTTTCATAGACCGAACTAAGAAAAGATCTCCAATTCTCTCTGTTTAGTACTTCGCTTACTGGAATACCGCGCCTTGTCATCTCTTCATCCGCTTGTTTGCGCCATCTATTTTTTGGCCTACCAATTCTGCGTGCACCGCCATGTGGCCCGAATTTATACGCCGTTTTAGCGGGTTTATCATCGCTCACTCTTATGATATGGCCTAGACAACGCAATCGTTGTATCTCGATATGTTTATAGCAGATACAGCTCGTGGTTCATACGACGTCGATAATCACCACTAACGCAGATTGGTCCGTGGATCTTTCGAAGAATTTTTCTCTCAAACACGCCAAGCACTGCCTTATCTGTCTGCGGAAGTACCCAGGCTTCGGAACCATAAATAAACACGGGTAGTATCAGTATTTTTGTAAAGCGTTATTTTTGTTTGACGAGTTGTGGCTTTGTTTTTAAAGTGCTTACTTAAGCCAAGGTAGCATCTGTTGGCCAATACAATTCCTCTTTTTATTTCACAACTGATGTCGTTTGCTGTGTTTACGGCGGTGCCGAGGTATACGAAGTCTTTTACTACCTCAAAATTAGAGGAACCAACTTCAACAATTGGCCCGACCTCAATGGACGCATTGCGCGTCGATACCATCAACTTGGTCTTCTCGCCTTTTACCGCCAGACCCACTTTAGCAGATTCTTCTTCGACCTTCATAAAGGTATCGGTTACTTCTTTTACTTCTCGTCCCATGATGTCTATATCATCAGCATAAGCAAGTAACATGTGGCTATTGGTGTAGATTGTGCCACTTTTTTGACGTTTGCCTCTCGTATAACCTTTTCTAGCAGGATGTGGAAAAGATCACGCGAGAGGCTGTCTCCTTGCCTGAATCCTCTTTTGGTACAAAACTCTTCGGAGAGGTTCTTTCCTATTTTAACTGAAGATCTTGTGTCAGAGTCATTTTACAAAGCCGAATGAGCTTTGCGGGGATACCAAATTCAGACATGGCTTGGAATACCTTTGAACATAGTAGGCTGTCGAAGGCTGCTTTATAATCGACAAAGAGGTGGTAGGTGTCGATCTGCATCTCTTGGGTCTTCACCAGGATTTGACGCAGGGTAAATATCTGGTCAATGGTGGACTTGCCAGGTCTAAAGCCGCATTGGTATGGTCCAATTATTTCGTTGACCATGGGCTTTAGTCGTTCGCACAATATCCCTGACACTATTGTGTAGGCGATAGGGAGAAGACTTATGCCCCTATAGTTGGAGCATAAAGTCTTATCTCCTTTCTTATGGACGGGACACAGGATGCTCAGGTACCAATCGTCGGGTACGCGTTCTTCCCGCCAGATGGAACTAACTAGCTGATGCATACACCTTATCAGCGTGTCGCCTCCGGTTTAAAACAGTTCGGCTGGTAGGCCCTCAGCTCCTGCTGCCTTATTATTCTTCAGCCGGTTTATAGCTGTCTTTACCTCATCTTGACCGGGTGGTATACATTCAATACCATCTTCTGGGATTGGATCTTTGTCCTCTTCGTCGACTTCGCTACAATTGGATACCAACAGTTTGGAAAAATGCCCTTTCCATATCCTTAGCACACAATCTGCATCTGTTATCAGATTACCTTGCTGGTCTCTACAGGAGGATTTGCCTGTACCAAAGCCATCTGTTTGATGTTTCACTCTTTGGTAGAATTTTTGGACTTCATTCTGACTCCTGTACATCTCGATTTTTTCACACTCCCGCTTTTTCATTTCTCTCTCTTTCTTGCGGAAAACGTTTAGACGGGTACGTACCTTTGCTGCAACAACATGGTAGTGGTCCGAATCAATGTTTGCCGCTCGAAACGACACGCTCGATGAATGTCTTCCATCTACCACAACATGATCAATTTGATTACTTGTTCTTTGATCTGGAGACAGCCAGGTGTCCTTATGAATATCGAGATGATTAAATCTAGTACTGCTAACTACAATGTTTTTTGCAGGTGCAAAGTCTATCAGCCTCATACCATTGTCAGATGTTTTACTGTGAAGACTCAATTTCCCGACTGTTGGGCCAAAGATATTCTCCATTCCAATTTTGGCATTAAAATCGCCTAGAATGATTTTAATGTCATGGGCAGGGCAACGGTCATATGTTTCTTCTAAGCGTTCGTAAAATATATCTTTGGTCTGTTCGTCCTTTTCTTCAGTGGGAGCATGAGCGCAAATAAAGCTGATGTTGAAGAATTTAGTTTTTATTCGAATTGCAGCTAGTCTTTCATTCACTGGGTTGAAGCTGGATACCAGATGTTTTAGTCTCCGACTAACTACGAATCCGCAACCAAACTCATGCTTTACGTCATGGCAGCTATAATACAGTTCGTCACCTTTAGGTGTTGTTGTGACGCCTTTCCCAATCCATCGTATTTCCTGTATGGCAGTAATATCGTCCTTGTACTTTTCAAGTACATCTGGCAATGCGTAAACTGCATCTTTTCTATAACGAGTGCGAACATTCCGGGTGCAGATTCACAGATCATGGTCCTTAAAACGTGTGCGGGGTTCGTCAACTTTAGAGGGGTTTGTTTTTCTTTTCTTTGGTTTTTTCATAGTAGGCTGTGTTTTCTAGGGGATGGTTACTAACCCGACGCCCAAACCCATGTTTTTAACGTTCTTATGGGTGAACGCGCGGCACATGTTAGCTCACTACCATTAACGGGTGTTAAAGACAGTTACCCAGGTGACACCACGGGGAGGTCAATGTCCACTTGAGATGACAGAGGGACCAAGATAAATCCTGGGTTTTGCCATGTTAAAACCGGTCAGGACCGTTCCTTGGTATCGTCCATCCCCTACGTCACTTAATTCTTTATATTAATAATTATTGTAAAATTTTCAAGAATTCATACAAAATTCGCAATAAATTGTAAAAAAATAAATCTTGTTTCCTTTTGTTCCGAGAAAATTTTTTTGTGGAAATCCTATACGCACTCACACACACACTTATACCCACCCGCTCATAGTTTATGAAATTCCGCTTCTTTTTCGTTTTCCTTGTTTCAAGCAATTACGTACATTTTTTCTCTTTTGCGAAAAAAATATCGTGCGGAACATGAAAAAAGAAAAAAAATAAATGAAAACATTTTTCCCAGTTTCCTCAAATTCCATTTTCACTTGAAATGTTTTGCGCTTTTAGATTAGATTGTATGTAGTTTTTTGGTATGTTATTGCTGGCAGACAGCGGCAGCAAAAAATCTCAACTTGGAAAACAAGAACAAGCAATTTCAACATTTAATCGAAGAAGAAAAAAAAACACAATTGTATGCCACTTTGTTTCTGGGTGGCGGTTTTTGTGAGGTAGAATGGAGTGTCAGCAAAGCCATCAACAATATTACGAGTATTTCGAAAAAAAAAACCGTACAAAAATCCAGATGAAATGTGATTTATATTGTTCTCTTTTTTCAGCAATAGCAATGAAATTCAATTGAAAACAAAAAAGAAAAACAGACATATGGACGATAGAAATCACTTTGAAAATAAATTCTATACACATTTTAGGTGGAAACTTTACAATTCATGTGAAATAACAAAAAAAGAAAAACAAAAAACAACAACAAAAACTGCCTTTTTAGTCAAATAAAAAAAATTTAAAATAATAATATGCAATATTTTTACATAAATTAAGTCATGGTGATAGAGAAATCAAGTTTTCAAAAAATAATTTAATAATAACCAAAATATTCATAGAACTAAAACAATAAAACGCTTTATTTCCAATAATTGAAAAAAAATTAAAATAATAATAAAATAATTCCAAAGCTTTTAAATTAGAAAATTCAATTTAATAAATAAACAAAAATAAATGACTACGACAAAGAAACCTAAAACGACCAATATTTTATAACAATTCGTAATGCTTTAAAAAATAAATAAAAATAATAATTTAGAAAAATAACCTTAAAACAAAAACCAACAACTACTGGCGTCCAATATACTTTTTATTACAAATTAAAAACAAAACTACAACTAAACAAAATAAATAAAACTTGCAACCAAACGCAATATGAAAAAATAATAAAATACCCCAAATAAAATATTCACGATTTATAAATTCAAATTTAAAACTAAAAAAATATAATATTCAAACGAACAAAGAAACTAACGACAACGTTTCCTGTTCCTGCTCACATTTTTTCGGAATATTAAAAATAATAATAATACCAACAGACACCACTTATTCACCTCTATTTCACTCTAAACACTCCGTCTCTAAACCGCCCAAGGCTATAATTGCTTCAACAATTTTGTTGGTTTTTTTGTAACAATGCCCACACCCCCCAATACAACAGCCCACGATTTAGCAGCAAATGTATCAAAACAAACAATACAGCAACAACAAAATGCCAATAACATTTTACAACAACAGCAGCAGCAACAACAACATTCAGGATATACCAGCAATACAACAGCAGCAGCAACAACCACACCAGCAAGCCATCTGCATTCAACATCAGTAGGTGGTGGTGGTCCAAACAATATACCCACTGGAACAAGTGGCAATCTTTTAAATAATCCAAGAGCTACATCCGCCACGGCAACAGTAGCAGCATCCGTTGCAATGCCAAACGAATCAATGGAAGCCACTAGTGGATCGGCAGCAGTTGGCCAAGCAGCAGCAGCAACAACAGCACCAACCTCAGGCAATAATACATTTATAACAGTAACACAACAGCAATTGCAGCAGTCCAGTTCAATTGCAGCTGGTCCACCACCAGCAGCACATCACCATCATCATCAGCACCAACAACAACAACAACACATAACAACTGGTATTGGTCCACCAGCTACCTTGACTTCGAATCTTTTGGGGTTTGTTGGTGGCATTGGCATTGTTAGTACAACAGCAATACCAGTAGCACCGGGTGGTACAACAACATCAACAACGGTCCTAGTCCCCGGTGGTGCCACCACACAAAACGTTATAAATCCTACTTCGACTACTAGCAACAATAACAACAATAATGCCAACAACAATCCCAATGATAATAACAACAATATGGACAATACAAGTGAAGATTCAAATCCCGTAACAATTTACAGGTATTTTAATTCAATCGTTTGTCATTTGACCATTTGCAATGATAAAGAGAAGACAGAATCGAACATGCTCACACACACACAGAGACCACCAGCAATTTAACTTAATGCATTTTAGGCTAACCAAACAAACCATGGCCAATGACAGATAGTTCGTTTATATTTACGTGTTTAGTTTTATTCACAAAAGACCATTAAGTTAATTAAATGCTGCGGGTGATTTTCAAAACTGCTTGTAAAATGAAATTATTAAATCACAATGAGACGATGAGATATGGCAATTTATTTTATTAACATATCAAACAATGAAATGTCAGAAAATCATTCAACTGAGTTATTGATAGTGTCAGCAGCAGAAGTATAAACAAGATATTTGTAAATTAACAATTTTCAATTTTCTAATTTTAGGTCATTCATTACAAAAAATATTTTATTGCACAAAATATACATAATATTGTATTTATAATTTAACTCATACGCAGCAGGGGGGTCAAGTTTAATTTTTATATTTTAAAATAATCATACGCTACCTTGGGTCTAGAGTAAATAAATTAAATTTGTTTATTGCTCTTTTAATACTCGTACTTGAAAAAAAAAACACTGTACAACACAAAAAATAATTACAAGATAATTCGGCCAGATTATGGAAGTGGACCGAAAAAAAGAAGACACGTGTATCGGCGTTTCAAAAGTTTACGTCGGGAAGTAATCTTAATAGGCGTGGCAAGTTCCGCCCATTTCTACAGGTTCTGAAATTTTCGACATCAGATTCTTTGGAATTCTTGCATTTAAAGTGTCTTTGGCCATATTACTGACAACAATGCGCGGAATCTTTATACCCTCAGCCTTTAGGCTAAAGAGGGTATTTACACTTTGATACGAACAAAAATGTGCCTCATCGAAATAATGGTTTTAGACCACAAGTATGTTTGTACGATATCCGTTTCAGACAATTTTGAGTGGATCTAACAATGTCCGTCCGTCTGTCTGTCTGTCTGGCAGGCTGGTGCGCACGATAACTCTCGAACGGATCAATCGATTCGGTTAAAATTTTGGGTATCGAAATATTTTGTCCAGATTCGATTTAAGTTCGAAAATGGGCCATATAGGTCCACTCCTTCTGGTACCTCCCCCACAAATGTTCAAAAATTGTCGCAAAACTTGTGCGCACGATAACTCTTGTAGGTAATAACCGATTTGATCCATATTTTGCACATCGTGTAACTTCTACCAAACTTAGATGAGGTTCCAATATGGACTCAATCGGTAAACTCCTTCGAGTACCTCCAACACAAAATTTCGGAAAAGTTCAGTTTAGGACCTGGTCTCGAATCGCTTTGACTTTTGTTTACGCAAGTTGTATTCGCTGTCCTCTATACGACGTTTCTTTAGGGGCAAGTCCATACTTCCTGAGAAAATAGCCTGAAAGTTACAAACAACCCTATGACACCGTATGTAGTGGTTGGAGCGCAAGATAACTCTCGAACGGATCTGCCGATTCGGTCCAAAATTTGGCTTTCGTAATATTTTGTCCAAACTTAGTTCAAGTTCAAAGATGGATTATATCGGTCCACTCCTTCCGGTTCCTCCCCCACAAAAGTTCGAAAATGTTCGGAAAATTTGTGCGTACGATAACTCTTGAAGGGAGTAACCGATTTGGTCCATACTTTGCACATTATGAAATTTCTACCAGACTTAGATGAAGTTCCAATATGGACTCAATCGGTAAACTCCTTCGAGTTTAGGACCTGCTCTCGAATCGCCTTGGTTTTTATTGTAACATCTTGTATTCACTGTCCCCTGTACGAAGGTACAAGTTTCTTCAGGGGCAAGTCCATACTTCATGGAAAAATAGCCTGAAAGTTGAAAAACAAACCCTATGACACCATGTTTATGGGTGGAAGCGCAAGATAATTCTCGAACGGAAATGCCGATTCCGGCAAAAATTTGGCCTTCGTAATATTGTTTCCAAACTTACTTTAAGTTCGTAGATAAGCCATATCGGTCCTACCCCACAAAAATATTCGGAAAAATTGTGAGCGCGATAACTCTTGATGGGAGTGACCGATTTGGTCCATACTTTACACATTTTCATAATATCTACCAGATATAGATCAGGTTCGAATATGGACTATATTTGTCCACTCCATCCCGTACCTCCCACACAAAATTTTGGATAAGTTCACTTTAAGACCTGCTATTGAATGACTTTGATTTTTGTTGAAGCAACTTACGTTCGCTGTCTCAATTACGATGGTAAAAGTTGTTTCAGGGGCAAGTCCATACTTCTTGAGAAAACAGCCCGAAGGGTGTAAAAACTCCCTATGGCACCCCCATGGTCTATGTCGGTCCATTCCTTTAGGTACCATTTCGGCAAAATTTTTGAACTTTAATCCTAATCAAAATTTTTGTCGGTTCATACAACCAAAATTTTGAAACCCCCTAAATTCATAAGTTTTTTGTGAAAAAAATGTTTCAATTTCACAGGCTGAGGGCATATCTCTGTCGGCAAAGCCGACTGATACTTTTTTACTTGTTTTATGAAAAGATTAACCCTCATGCGAGTCACTAAAGGGGTCATTTTGGTCTCGTTTTTTAAAAAAACGTTTAAAAACTCCTTTAAAATGTGATCGTATCAGATGAAAATATTCTACAAAATTATTTGTCGTGACTATCGATGATAGTCGAAATATCGGAAAAATAAATCAACATTAAAAAACAAACTTTGTTTTTTATTTATTCAGACCTCAAGCCAAATGAATAGAAACAGGAGATACTGATCAAAGGTTAACTAAAATCATACTAACATACAATTTTACTATAGGTCCCGAATACACCAAAACTCTAAATCGTACCCAAACGCCAGGAATCTGCCAAAAGTAAAATCACGTTTTAGGGTTAATGTTGTTGTTGTAATAGTGTTTGTTATTATGTTTATATGTTCGTTCTTCTGTTTAATCTGGCTCTGGGTTTATCTTCAGTTCCAGGAAAGTGACTGCTTCGATGGGAAGTAACCACAGATCCACTGGAGTTAGATGAGTAGGTTTGGCTGGGCAGTTAAAAAGGTGTTTTGTGTCATGCGGGCCCATGCCACATACTGGGCAGATGTCTTGCACGGCACGGTCGATTTCCGCCCAATAAGAATTTAGGCGACTGCAATATCCCGTGCGTAGTTGAGCCAAAACTACTCTGGTTTGTCGTGGCAGCTGACGCTCCTCAGCTGCAATAGATGGAGGATGTATTTCAAGGACTTTATTCACACTATAATTGCTTAAGGCCTTGGCAACTGCCTTTATATGCTTGTTGATCTAGGGGTTCTCTCCTGTATCGTTGGACCTCTCCCTCTAGAGCATGGATATCCTTCCTGATCTGCCTGAATGTGTCGGACCTACCCACAAGATGGTGATTGGGATGGCTCGCACGGTAACATCCATGCAGGCACTGCAACGAAAGCAACTCATTGTGTTGCTTTACTGGAAGAATCTTTGCCTCCTCATGTAGATGGTCCATTGAAGATTTGAGAAGGCACCCTGTTGCTGTTCTCAGGGCGGCATTCTGGCACGTTTGAATCTTTTTCCAATTCGTATCACATAATCTCGGGGACCAGACCGGAGCTGCACAGCTTACCACAGACCAACAAGGTTTCTTTATCTGCACTCCAAGTGCTGCCGGCTAGGGACTTCAGGACCTTGTTCCTACTTTTTCAGTTTGTCGCATATAGCTGCGGCGTGCGCGCACGTCGTGAAAGTAGTGTCGAATGTGACCCCTACAATTTTGGGGTAGTTTGTGGTCGGAATTCTGCTACCGTCGACCACGACATTCAATTCTCTTCCAAACTGCGCTGTCCATGTGCTGAACAGAGTGGCTGTTGATTTTGTGGCGGAGATCTGCATATTCCTCGAATGGAAAAAGGTGGTAAGATCGGTTAAATAGTTGTTCAGTATCTCACAGATGTCATCAGGTAGGTACCCGACGCCAGGATCGTACAATCATCCGCATACGTTACGATCTCGATGCCGTCGTGAGGGGGCGGTACACAGGAGAGGTAGAGGTTAAACAGTTCCGGAGATATCACCCCACCTTGGGGAACTCCCTGTTTCACTCTAAGGGGTTTGGAGTTCTTGTTCCTGAATTCCACGTACGATTGACGTCCACACATATAATTGGCTATCCAACGTTTCAAGCTTGGCCGGAGGGTTGTCTGCTCAATATCCTCAAACAGCGTGGAGTGCTTGACTGTATCAAAGACTTTTGATAAGTCAAGCGCCACCATCACTGTTCTATCGCACGGCCGTCTCTGGTTGAGTCCTTGACAAATATGTGTGGTAATGGCGTGCAGCGCAGTTGTCGTGCTGTGCTGCTTACGGAATCCATGCTGATGATCGGCAACTTGATAGCTGTTTCTGATACTGGGGAGGACTAAGGCCTCAAGGGTCTTTGCTACGGGCGACAAAAGCGAAATCGGCCTATACGATTCACTTTTGCGGGCATCCTTGCAGGGCTTCCGTGGTGGGATCACCCTGCCCATTTTCCAGACTTCGTGAACAATGAGGGTGGATAGCGACAAGTTGAGAACTTTAGTGAGATACTCTACTCCCAGCTCATACAGCTGCTTCAGCATTACCATGGAGATTCCATCAGGGCCCAACGCTTTGGATGATTTAGCGTTCCTGATGGCATTGTAAACTGTGGTGGTTCCTCCTCGGCAGGAAGAGATCTGATGCGACGTAATACTCTTCTCTTCGCCCTGTCACTCTCGGGGTGCTCGACAAACTGTCGATTGAAATCACTTGCGCACCTCTTCGGGTCAATCAACGTAACGTCGTCAAACGTGACTGAGGTCCTATCTTCCCTTCTTCCAGGGTTCGAGAGTGACTTAACCTTTGCCCACAACTCACCTATACCGGCTCCAATGTTGCAACTCTTCAGATGATTTAACCACTTGTTCCGTTTGTGCTCGCCGACCAGCGTGTTAACTTCCTGTGTCAGCTCCCTGACTCTGGGGTCATTGGGGTTGGTTCGGCGAAGCTCATCACGCTCATTTGCTAATCCCGTCATCCCTGGGAAGTTCGGTCTTACTTCGGGTATTCGACCAGCAAGGATATGGCGAGCGGTTGCAGCAGTGATGATGTCTCGGAACGTCCTTTCTGCTACCCGAACATCAGAAGGATTGGACAGTTCTCTGAAGCGGTGATTGGCGAACTCTCTGAAAGCTTTCAGCTTTCTTATAATAGGTAGAAATTACACTGAGCAACAAAATGGAGGTGAAAGTCTGGGGAACGGAAAATTCCTCTTGGGGAAGAAAGGCCTTGGTGAGTATATTAGGAAACCCGAAGGACTGATCCGCCGTGAGTCAAACTTCCGCGTTATGACGTGATGAAGTTTTTGATAAAGACCCTGTAAGCCATCAGGAATTATCATTATATTTTTGTTCATGGTTGCTTTAGCTTAATTTTGAGATGACATTTTAAGAGCCGCTATAAAAGTACCACAAGATGGCGTTTTTCAGTTTCGAAATGTTCTGCAAATATGTCGCTCAGATAATTTTAGGTACGGCTCTCATTGACAACTAATGGATTTTGTCGCGTTTTCATAGTCATTTTTTACATTTACCTCTGTTTGCTCAGAAAAAACTGTGTTTTGTGTTTTTGTATGTTCTGTAACGAATATCACGGTGTGCCTTAACCAAATTTAAATGGAAGGAGCTTACACCTGGAAAGTTTTTGCAGATTCTGAAACTACAATGCTCATAGATGAGAAATATCAAGAAACAAAAAAAATCGCCGGAGGGGTTTTAAAATTAATCGCGTTTTAAGTTCACATTTTTATGGGTTCTTTAGGTTTTCACGATCTTGCTTGGAAACCGCGAGTCCTATGTAAATGGGCCTAAAGAAAATGTTGTAGCTGTGAAAATTCTTCACAATAATGACCTTTATGGTATTTTCGTAGGTTTTACCGTTTTTGAGATATAGAAGTTCAAATTGAGGTAATGCACTGACTATATCGCCTCCTTATAAAACAATGCCATTACTGCAATTTCCTATGAGCATTGTAGTTACAGAATCTGCAAAACTTCCCAGGTGTAAGCACCTTTTATTTAAAATTAGGCGCACCGAGATATACAAAAACCAAAATATAGTCTTATTCGGAACAAAGACAGGGTAAATGCACAAAACGACCACGAAAACGCGACAAAATCGATTAGTTGTCAATGAGAGCCGTACCTAAAATTTTCTGAGCGACATTTTTGCAGAACATTTCGAAACTGAAAAACGCCATCTTGTGATACTTTTATAGCGGCTCTTAAAATAAAGGACGAAAAGGACATTGAAGGAAGTGAGTTAGAAGGTCGAAGTGTTCTTCGAAAACAATCCTCATTCGAGTTGAATGAAGACATGCCATCTCCAAAATAAGCTAAAGCAACAGTGAACAAAGATATATCGCTAATGCCTGATGGCTTACACGGTCTCTAGCAAAAACTTCATCACGCCATAACGCGGAAGTTCTACTCACGACGGATCTGTCCTTCAGGGTTCTTAATATACTCACCGAGGGCTTTCATCTCCAAAAGGAATTATCTCTGCCCCAAAATTTGTGTTCACAGTGTTATTTGTTAAATATTTTGACTATTAATTAAAATTTATTCCATACAGAGTCAATATCTCCTAAAATACTCCACTTTTTGGGGATTGTGTCAAAAGAAGAAATGTTCCGAATCAAATGTCATTATGAGTCTCTGAACAAAAGAAATTTGTAGCTATAATATTTAACATCTCCAGAAGCTTTCGCTTTTTTATATGATTTAGGACCATATTCTACCGTTTTTATTTACATTTTCGTTATCTGCGTCACAAAATATATTTTATTGATGTTTTTTCGTAATAAATTCTTTTAGAAGATTATGTGTGCTCGATCCAAACTCTTTTTGAAATATCTATGGTGAATATATATAGGGAAAATATTGATAACCCAAATCGGACTTTGTAAAATTACGTATTTTAGTGCTATAAACTAAATTAACGTTATCAGGATAAGTCATATTTCCGGATATTGTATCTGAAAATGCGGGGATAGTTTACGGCTATTGTCCAGTGAATATATATCTGACATACGAGTCCTAACATCCATGATTTTGGCATGGTCCTAAATACTATAATGATGGCAGCTACTCCTGCGTGTGTGTATCATGAATGATTATAACAAATTTAGTTAGGATATGGCTAGATACTTCGAAGCAACCTCCTTCGAGCCTCCGACTACCCTTCTCGGAACTTCCGAACCTCCGAGCACCCTCCTCCGAACCTCCGAGCACCCTCTTCCTACTACTCTCCTCGGAACTTCCGAACCTCCGACCACTCTCCTCCGAACTTTCGAACAACTTGCCACCTTTACATTCAGTCCACAGCAACATCAAAAACTGTTCCCTACCACACACACGAACACACAAAATAAATACATTTTTCCTACTCGATTTTACACTGTTGGAGTAAACTCGTACTCCATTTCGAGCATTTTCACTCCCACTCTTATTCTTAAACCAGAAGTACTCGCGAGTGCTGGCAAAAAAAAAAAACAAGAGAGTGGAGAGTAAACTTCTTTTAAAACTCGTACTCTTCGAGTACTCCCACACGCAGGTACTTTTCACTCGCGAGTAAAAAGGAGCAAATCGGACTTTTTTCTCATACTTTTCGAGTACTCCAACTCGGAGGTACTTTTTACTCGCGAGTAAAAACGAGCAACTCGGAGGTCTGGTGCAGACCTTTTTAGTGACATTTTTTAAATATTGAGGGGAAGTACCGCAAGTTGTGGCCCATCTTCGAACAGAAACTAAGTTTGGACAAAATACGACGAAGGCCATATTTTGATAAAAATCGGTTGATCAGTTTGAGAGTTACCGTGCTCTCCAGCCACTTCACATGGTGCCATAGAGGTTTTTTGCACCTTTCGGGCGGTTTTCTCAAAAAGTATGGACTTGCCCCTGAACAAGTAAAAAAGTGTCAGTCGGCTCTGCCGACAGATATATACCCTCAGCCAATGTGAAGTGAAACTTTCACCTACGGAGAGGTCGATTCGATTTAAGGTCTCTTCAGGATTTTGTTGCCTTTTTGGACTTAACTTGCCGACAAAAATGTGGATTAGGAAGTAACTGCACTAAGACACAAATGTTGAACTTTTGTGTGGGAGGTACCCTTAGAGAGGACCGATATGGGCTATTTTAGAAGTCAAACTAAGTTTGGACAAAATATTAGGAGAACCAAAGTTTGGACTTAATTGGTAACCCCTTTCAAGTCATATCGTCCTAGCATTTTAGGGAAATTTTTGTTAAATATTAGAGAGAAGTACCGGAAGTACCGGACCGGTATTGCCCCACGAAACTAAGTTTGGATAAAATGTTGGACCAAATCGGTTGAACAGTTCGGTAGTTATCGTGGCCGCCGCATATGGTGACATAGGGTTTTTTAAACCTTTCGGGCTGTTTTCCCAAGAAATAGGGACTTGCGCCTGAAAAAACTTTTACCGTCGTAATGGAATGAAACCCCCAAAATACATAAGTTTATTGTGAAAAAAGTGTTTCAATTTGCACAGGCTGAGGGTATCTGTCGGCAAAGCCGACTGATACTTTTTTACTTGTTGTACATTTGAACTTGCCGACAAAAATGTGGATTAGGAATTAACTGCACTAAGACACAAATGTTGAACTTTTGTGTGGGAGGCACCCTTAGAGAGGACCGATATGGGCTTTTTTAGAAGTTAAACTAAGTTTGGACAAAATATTAGGAGAACCAAAGTTTGGACTTAATGGGTAGCCCCTTTCAAGTCATATCGTCCTAGCATTTTAGGGAAATTTTTTTAAATATTGGGGAGAAGTACCGGAAGTTGTGGACCGGTATTGCCCCACGAAACTAAGTTTGGATAAAATGTTGGACCAAATCGGTTGAACAGTTCGGGAGTTATCGTGGCCGCCGCATTTGGTGACATAGGGTTTTTTAAACCTTTCGGGCTGTTTTCCCAAGAAATAGGGACTTGCGCCAGAAAAAACTTTTACCGTCGTAATGGAGGCAGCGAATGCAAATCGCTTTAACAAAAACCAACGTGATTCGAGAGCAGGTCTTAAAGTGAACTTATCCGAAATTTTGTGTGAGAGGTACCAGAAGGAATGGGCAAATATAGTCCATATTCGAACCTGATCTATTTCTGGTAGATATATTAGGATGTGCAAAGTATGGATTACATCGGTCACACCCTTCAAGAGTTACCGTACGAACAATTTTTGAACTTTTGTGGGGGAGGTACCTGAAGGAGTGGACCGATATAACATATCTTCGAACTTAAACTATGTTCGGACAAAATATTACTAAGGTTAAATTTTGGACCTAATCGGCAGATCCGTTCTAGAGTTATCTTGCTCTCCATCAACTACACACGTTGTTATAGGGGTTTGCACCTTTCAGGCTATTTTCTCAGGACTTATAGATTTGCCCCTGATGGAAATTGTACCGTCATATGGGGGCCAGTGAATACAAGTTGTTACAACAAAAAACAAAATGATTCTCGATCTTTAGGACCTGCTCTCGAATCGTTTTGAATTTGAACTTTTCTGAAATTTTGTGTGGGAGGTTATCATGTTCATCAGTAATTTTATTTGGTTAAAGTAGGATTTTTAGAGCTATCGCACCTTTATTTTAGGAAGCATGGACTCGTTTAAAAAAATTTATCGTTGTAATCAGGACCAGAAGAATTTCCTTCAGTGACAGTTCCAAACCTAATTTTATGAACTTATGTGAGGTAGGCACACGAAGGTTTTGTCTGAAATACACCTTCTCGGTTTGGGGTAATATTACGATTTGCAAAATTTCGGCCGCAAGGAATTGATAAGATTTTTTCTTAAATGACTTTTTTGCGACTGCTAATCCAAATAGATACAAAAAATGTTTTTATCTCGATGTGAAAAAATCAGAGGGTTATGTATATCTCTCCCCAGGAGACACGTATTGGATGATCCCGGTCAATATAACTCCTGAATATCCCCTTTAATATCAATTATTGCGTTTTCTTTGGTATCTTTTATAATACTCTCCCCTTAATCACTACATCTCAAGTTCTGCATAAACGAGCACATAAATTTTTACATTTAAAATGCAACAATAGCTGCAACAATAAACAGGTGATAAATGACCCTATTTTGAATTGCATGGCTACCACATAAAGATAATGCTATTAAAATATGACCGTAATTTCTTATCAATGTGGCATATTTCTTTAATGGGACACAATATTGCACACATCATTAGGGGCCATTAAAGAACGAACACACATGCACATACATTGCCATTTTACAATTACAACACCATATGCAAAAACGCATTACATTTTCCAAATTTCTTCCATTGCACAAATGGGTAATAGGGGAAAGATGGAGGAAGAAGAACAGGAACATTCTACATTATATTACAGCGTCAAAACACATGCATATACACACAGCCATGAATATAGACACCCACATTCATATTAAAGTGTATGACAACGCTGATTCGGTTCAAGGTCGCCAGATAATGATACACGACGATTCAGTCAGTATTGGCAACGGCCAAAAAAATGCGTGTATAACACACCAGTGCCAGTATAACCGACCAAAACAGGCGACCGCAACCAAACATGCGAATCTACGAAACACAAATAACAACAATTACCATCATCAGCAACAAAAACAGCAGTACCATTGCCATCATCACTATCGCATCAGTTGAATGTACATATGTATGTGCGGTTGTGCATCGGAAAAGGCAATAGTGTGAAATATAACTGAAGTAATTTCTTTCATGAGAATTCATGGTGCACTTGGCCACATCCCCACACACACACAACCACCAACATTACAATCATCAACATTATCATGAAATTTAATTGCAAAATGAAATTGATGTCAGTCAGTTATAGATGAGGGGCAACATTCAGAAACGAATATTACATTGAGGGTGGGGAAGAATTTTAGACTAGGAATATATAGTTTGCTTTGTAAGTATACTGAACTAGATAACAATTTTATTGACACTAAGGAAAGCGTATTTCCTGAAGTGCTCAATATTAAATGACACCGTCTGAATTGCAATTGTTACTGAAAGTGCTCAGGAATCACAGATATAGACAAAGACGTTTAGCTATCTCAAATTCCAATTCTTCTTTCTGCTGGACAAGAGAATCCCCTGAAAAGAAATACTAATCATGGTTATTAACGGGGTTTGTCAACATTTGGGGATTTGTTTCCTTTAAATTAAAAGATTCATGCTCTTTAAAAAGTATTTTACCTTAAAACAGAGGCTCCTTAAATTTTTTTTTAAATTTGACTCCTTGAAAAATATTTTAACAAATTCAGGCTGGTTAGAACTTATTTTTAAAAAAGCTGTCCCCTTTAAGATATTTTTAACAAAATTTAAAAAAATTTAAAAATTTTTTAAAAGTTCAGGCTCCTTTTAAAATTTAAAAAAAAATCCACGCTTCTCTAAAAATATTAAAAAAAATCCATGCGCATTTTTAAAATATTTTTAATAAATCCAGGCTCTTCATAAAATATTTAAAAAAACGAGGCTTCCTAAATATATTTTAAAAATAAAGGCTCCTTCAAAAAAATTTTAAAAAAATCCAGTCTCCTTTAAAAATATTTTTAAAAAATCCAGACTTAAAAATAGTTAATATTTTTTAAAATACAGGCTCCTTAAAAATATTATTCAAAATCCGGGCTCTATAAAAATATTTTTAAAAAATCCTGTCACATTAAACACATTCTCTAAAAATAATTAAAAAAACACATGTTCCTTATAAAATATTTTTAAAAATCCAGACTTCTTTAAAAATAATTATAGTAAATTCCGGTCGCTTGAAAAATGCTTTTAAAAAACCCACGCTTCTCAAAAAATATTAAAAAAAATCCAGGCTGATTAAAAATATTAAAAAAAATCCAGGTCGCTTTAAAAATGCTTTTAAAAAAACCCACGCTTCTCTAAAAATATTTAAAAAAATCCAGGCTGATTAAAAAATATTGTAAAGAAAATCCAGGCCCTTGAAATATATTAAAAAAATCCACGCTCACTTTGAAAATGTTTTTTTAGTAATCCAAGTTCCCTAAAAAATTTTAAAAAACCGAAGCCCATTAAATAATTCTTTAAAAAATATATATAAAGAATCGAGCCTCCTTAAAAAATATTTTTTAAAAATGCTTACTTACTTACTTCGCTGGCCCATTAGAGAAAATTTGTTCTATAGGCCGAGCTAAGAAAAGATCTCCATTTCTCTCTGTCTCTTGCTTCTCTTTCTGGAATACCGCGCCTTGTCATCTCTTCATCGATTTGTTTGCGCCATCTATTCTTAGGCCTGCCAAATCTGCGTGCACCGCCAAGCGGTTCATATTTATACGCCTTTTTATCGGGTTCATCATCGCTCATTCTTATAATATGGCCTAGCCAACGCAATCGTTGCATCTCAATACGTTTAACTATATTAATGTCGTTGTGTAGCAGATACAGCTCGTGGTTCATGCGACGTCGATATTCACCGTCAACGCAGATTGGTCCGTAGATGTTTCGAAGAATTTTTCTCTCAAACACACCAAGCACTGCCTTATCTGCTTGCGCAAGTACCCAGGCTTCGGAACCATACATCAGCATGGGTAGTATCAGTGTTTTGTAAAGCGTTATTTTTGTTTGACGAGTTGTGGCTTTGTTTTTGAAGTGCTTACTTAAGCCAAAGTAGCATATGTTGGTCAATACAATTCTTCTTTTTATTTCACAACTGATGTCGTTTGTGGTGTTTACGGGGGTGCCGAGGTAGACAAGGTCTTTTACTACCTCAGAATTATAGAAACCAACTTCCACAGTTGGTCCGAGGTCAATGGACGCATTGCGCGTCGACACCTCACCGTTTACCGCCAGACCCACTTTAGCAGATTCTCCTTCGACCTTCATAAAGGTATCGGTTACTTTATTTACTGATCGTCCCATGATGTTTATATCATCAGCATAAGCAAGTAACATGTAGCGGCTGTTGGTCTAGATTGTGCCACTTCTTTTGACTTTTGCCTCTCGTATAACCTTTTCCAGCAGGATGTTGAAGAGATCACACGAAAGGCTGTCTCCTTGTCTGAAATCTCTTTTGGTGCCAAACTCTTCGGAGAGTTTGAACGCAGCGGGCTGTCGAAGGCTGCTTTATAATCGACAAAAAGGTGATATGTGTCGATCTGCATCTCTTGGGTCTTCTCCAGAATTTGCCGCAGGGTAAATATCTGGTCAATGGTGCACTTGCCAGGTCCAAAGCCACATTGGTATGGTCCAATTATTTCGTTCACCATTGGCTTTAGTCGTTCGCACAATATCCCTGACTCTATCTTATAGGCAATAGGGAGAAGACTTATGCCCCTATAGTTGGAGCATACAGTCTTATCTCCTTTCTTGTGGACGGGACACAGGATGGTCAGGTTCCAATCGTCGGGTACACGTTCTTCCTACCAGATGGTGCTAACTAGCTGATGCATACACCTTATCAGCGCGTCGCCTCCGGTTTTAAGCAGCTCGGCTGGTAAGCCATCGGCTCCTGCTGCTTTATTATTCTTCAGCCGGTTGATTGCTGTTTTTACCTCATCTTGGCCGGGCGGTATACATTCTATACCATCTTCTGGGATTGGATCTGTGGTATCATCGTCTTTGCTACTATTGGGTACCAGCAGATTGGAGAAATGTTCCTTCCATATCCTGAGCACGCTATTTGTGCTGTACCAAAGCCATCTGTTTGATGTTTCACTCTTTGGTAGAATTTTCGGACTTCATTCTGGCTCCTGCACATCTCGATTTTTTTCACACTCCCGCTTTTCCATTTCTCTCTTTTTCTTGCGGAAAAGACGTTTCTCTTCTCTCCTTTTCTCCCGATACCTCTCTCGTGCGCTACGCGTTGCTACTTATTGTAAAGTAGCTCTATATGCCGCATTTTTCTCTTCTGGTCATACCACGAATTCCTTCGTGGAGGTCTCTGGTATCCAAGTATGGATTTTGCGGCTGTTTGCATGAAGTGGTCAATATTTTGCCATTGTTATGTTATCGGGACCAGGAGTACTTTCATTAAGCAATTGGGCTAATTGAGTGGAATATGCTGTGGCTATCTGTTGTGTTTGCAGCTTACCGATGTCCAAATTCCGCATTGTAAATGTTCGTCCTTTATTTGCAACGTTTAGACGGATACGTACCTTTGCTGCAACAAGGTAGTGGTCCGAATCTATGCTTGATCCTCGGAACGATCGTGCGTCCAACACGCTCGATGAATGTCTTCCATCTATCACAACATGATCAATTTGATTACTTGTTCTTTGATCTGGAGACAGTCAATTGCCCTTATGAATATCGAGATGCTTAAATCTGTTACTGCTAACTACCGTGTTTTTAGCAGCTGCGAAGTCTATCAGCCTCATGCCATTATCAGATGTTTCATTGCGGAGACTGAAATTCCCGACTGTTGGGCCAAAGATATTCTCCTTTCCAATTTTGGCATTAAATCGCCTAGAATAATTTTAATGTCATGGGCAGGGCAACGGTCATATGTTTCTTCTAAGCGCTCGTAAAATATATCTTTGGTCTGTTCGTCCTTTTCTTCAGTGGGAGCATGAGCGCAAATAAAGCTGATGTTGAAGAATTTAGCGTTTATTCGAATTGCAGCAAGTCTTTCATTCACTGGGGTGAAGCTTGATACCAGATGTTTTAGCCTCCGACTAACTACGAATCCATAACCAAACTCATGCTTTACGTCATGGCAGCTATAATACAGTGCGTCACCTTTAGGTGTTGTTGTGACGCATTTCCCAATCCATCGTATTTCCTGTATGGCAGTAATATCGGCCTTGTACTTTTCAAGTACGTCTGCCAATGCGAAGACTGCACCTTCTCTATAAAGAGTGCGAACATTCCAGGTGCAGATTCGCAGATCATGGTCCTTAAAACGTTTGCGGGGTTCGTCAACTTTAAAGGTTTTTTTTTTTAATTTTGCCTTATTAAGGCGAAGGTAATTTATATTGATATTTAATTAATTCTCTTTCGAGTTGAGCTTATTAGACCTATTATATAAATTGAAAAATTAGGAGTCTACCGAAGTCCCACGCATTCAACCATTACGCTACGTTTCACGGGTGGTTAAGCCGATCTTCAGGCGTATTGAATGTTGTTTTTGTGGCAGACGAAGGCAAAGCTTAGGAACTAGTATATATATCGCACTTCATTAGATAAATGCATATGCGAAATTATGTCAGTTAATTGAAACTCCAAACTTTTCCTATAGTCCTGCTTGGTAATCCCACTTTTCAATGTTTGTTTTTCTTTCCTTTCGTTTTTTCATAGTAGGCTGTTTTTTTCTAGGGGAGGGTTACTTACCCGACGCCCAAACCCAAGTTTTTAACGTTCTTATGGGTGAACGCGCGGCACATGTTAGCTCACTACCTTTAACGGGTGTTAAAGGCAGTTCCCCAGGTGACACCACGGGGAGGTCAGTGTCCACTTGAGATGAAAGAGGGACCAAGATAAATCCTGGGCTTTGCCATGTTAAAACCGGTCAGGACCGTTCCTTGGTATCTTCCATCCCCTACGTCACACATTTACTACTTTTAATACAGGTATATGACATTTTCGACATTTACACTTATTTGACAGTTAAAAACCAAAATAACTCGTCCTGCGGATAATTTCCTGGTATAATATTTAAATCTAGGACATCATAACATCAAGTATTACCACAAATGTGTATGACTGCCGTTCTACAAACAGCTGAAAAACAAACAGACCAGCATATCTTCCATAGCTACAATAACCACGTTGGATCTATGTAGTTGTACACTAGAAAATCATAAAAAATAAGTAAATAATTTTCATAATGCCGGCTATGTAGTTGTTCATTGTGTTTTTTTTATTTATTTTTTTTTTTTTTTTTTTTTTTTTGTTCTGTACTTTGTAGAGATTTTGCAGTTAATTTACATAATAAATGTTGAGCAAAGCGGATTCCTGTTAAACAGCTTATATTCAACAGTTTTTTTTCTGCTGCTCGTTGTTTCGTTTTTCTTTCCTGTAACTTTGCTGACACAAGGGATTTATGATGAGAAGTGAAAATCCTGTTGATTGTAAAGAGTTGTGCAAATAACGAAGACTAGAGTTAACTGAGTCTGTTGTAATCTTTAATGTAGAAATTTAATGTTGTTGTAAGAGGAAATTTTAAATGTTGTACAAATTTTAGTATTTTAATTTCTAAGGAGTAGAAGTTGGTGGGGTTATATCTTCTACTGCCAACAAAAGCATGTTCAAGTATGACTTGAAAGATTAATACGAAATGGATTATTAGAGTATTGGTTAAAACAAAATAGCGGGTCAATATACAAAAAGGGCATTACAAAAGTGGATTTTCTTTTAAAATATTTTTAAAAAACAGAGCTTCCTAAAAATATTACAAAAAATCAAGAGTAAAAACTTTCTTAAATAAAACACGCTCCTTTGAAAATTTAAAAAAGTCGTCTTAAAAATTATTTTTAAAAATCCACACTCCTTAAAAATTTTTAAAAAAATCCAGGTTTATTAAAAAGGAAATAAAAAAAATCAAAGCTCCTTAAAAAACCTTAAAAAATATTTTTAATCCACAACTATAACAATCTGGTGTCGATTGTATAGGAAAACAAAGCGAGGATTGATGTTGAATGCCGGGGGAGCACTTTTGTCTCATTATGATCTTATCTGATAGTTACATAACGTGTTAGTATGGAGATCAGTCCGTGTGATCTTATCTAATGGTTATGTAACCCTTTAGATTGTAGATCACCAACTGAGCGACTTTATTGAATTTTATTCTTGTTGTTGTTGTAACAGTGTTTGTTTTTATGTTTGTATGTTCGTTCTTTTGTTCAATCTGGCTCTGGGTCTATCTCCAGTTCCAGGAAAGTGTCTGCTTCGATGGGATTTAACCACAGCTCCTCTGGAGTTAGATGAGTAGGATTGGCTGAGCAGTTGAAAAGGTGTTTTGCGTCGTGCGGGCCCATGCCACAAACTGGGCAGATGTCTTGCACGGCGCGGTCGTTTTCCGCCCAATAAGAATTTAGGCGACTGCAATATCCCGAGCGTAGTTGGGCCAAACTACTTTAGTTTGTCGTGGCAGCTGACGTAGATGGTGGATGTATTTCGAGGACTTTATTCACACTATAACTGCTTAAGGCCTTGGCAACTGCATCCGTGTGAATACTATTTAAACCAGCTTGATACGCTTGTTGATCTAGGGGTTTTCTCCTGTATCGTTGGACCTCTCCCTTTAGAGCATGGATATCCTTCCTGATCTGCCTGTATGTGCCGGGCCTACCCACAAGATGGTGATTGGAATGGCCCACACGGTAACATCCAAGCAGGTACTGCAACGAAAGCATCTCATTGTGTTGCTTTTGTGGAAGAATCTTTGCCTCCTCATGTAGATGGTCCACTGATGATTTGAGGAAGCACCCTGTTGCTGTTCTCAGGGCGGCATTCTGGCACGTTTGAATCCTTTTCCAATTCGTATCACATAATCTCGGGGACCAGACTGGCGCCGCATAGCTTACCACAGACCGATCTATCACGTTATATGTGGTCAACAAGGTTTCTTTATCTGCACCCCAAGTGCTGCCGGCTAGGGACTTGAGGAGCTTGTTCCTACTTTTCAGCTTGTCGCAGATAGCTGTGGCGTGTGCGCACGACGTGAATGTAGTGTCGAATGTGACCCCTAACATTTTAGGGCAGTTTGTGGTCGGAATTCTGCTACCGTCGACCATGACATTCAACTCAAGACCAAACTGCGCTATTCATGTGGTAAACAGAGTGGCTGTAGATTTTGTGGCGGAAATCTGCATATTCCTCGAATGGAAAAAGGTGGTAAGATCGGTTAAATAGTCGTTCAGTCTCTCACAGATGTCATCAGGATAGGTACCCGACGCCAGGATCGTGCAATCGTGCAATACTGGAGAGGTAGAGGTTAAACTGTTCCGGAGATATCACCCCACCTTGGGGAACTCCCTGTTTCACTCTACGGGGTTTGGACTTCTTGTTCCTGAACTCCACGTACGACTGGCGTCCACACATATAATTGACTATCCAAGGTTTCAAGCTTGGCCGGATGGTTGTCTGCTCAATGTCCTCAAACAGCGTGAAGTGCCTGACTGTATCAAAGGCTTTTGATAAGTCAAGCGCCACCATCACTGTTCTACTAAGGTCTGAAGGGTCTTTGCTACGGGCGACAAAAGTAAAATCGGCCTGTACGATTCACTTTTGCTGGCATCCTTGCCGGGCTTCCGTAGTGGGACCACCCTGCCCATTTTCCAGACTTCGGGAACAATGAGGGTGGATAGCGACAAGTTGAGAACTTTAGTGAGATACTCCACTCCCGGCTCATCCAGCTGCTTCAGCATTACCATGGAGATTCCATCAGGGCCCAACGCTTTAGATGATTTAGCGTTCCTGATGGCATTGGCAACATCATCCATTGTAAACTGTGGTGTTTCCTCCTTGGCAGGGAGAGATCTGATGCGACGTAATACTCTTCCCTTCGCCCTGTCACTCTCGGGGTGCTCGACAAACTGTCGATTGAAATAACTTGCGCACCTCTTCGGGTCAGTCAACGTAACGTCGCCAAACGTGACTGAGGTCCTATCTTCCCTTCTTCCAGGGTTCGAGAGTGACTCAACCGTTGCCCACAATTCACCTATACCGGCTCCAATGTTGCAAGTCTTCAGATGATTTAACCACTTGCTCCACTTGTGCTCGCCGACCAGCCTGTTAACTTCCAGTGTCAGCTCCCTTACTCTGGGGTCATTGGGGTTGGTTCGGCGAAGCTCATCACGCTCATCTGCTAATCACGTCGCCTCTGCTGGGAAGTTTGGTCTTACTTCCGGTATTCGACCAGCAGGGATATGGCGAGCGGCTGCAGCAGTGATGATGTCTCGGAACGTCCTTTCCGCTACCCGAACATCAGAAGGATTGGGCAGTTCTCTGAAGCGGTGTTTGGTGAGCTCTCTGAAACCCGGCCAATCAGCTTTCTTATGATTGACGAATGTGCGGCTTTCCCACGATCCCACGGCAGCGGGTTCTTTCGTACCGGATTGACTCTGAAGAACCAACGGCCAGCGGCTGCCACCTCAGTGTACATATGTTTATTCTTCTTAGGTACTGGTTATGAGAATCGGCAAATATGTCTAGTACAGAGTTATGTCTTTTAGTAGTTATGAACAATAATTAGTTGTATCACAATAGTATCAGTATAATCATTATACATGGTTTCATTTAGTCAGTTAATTTTCAAATTAAACGGATCAATCACAATAGAAAAGACGAATAGCTACAAATTCACAATGACAAGTGTAGAAATGTTTTAAAACTGTTACTATTGACATGTAGAGGGCTTGGATTTTGGATTGGTTCACAACACTTACAAATATTTTAAAAACTCGAGGCTCCCTAAAAAATATTTTTTTTTTAAATCCACGCTAAATAATAGTTTTAAAACAAATTCCAGACTTCTTAAACAATTATTTAAAATCAAGTCCCCCTAACTAATATTTTGAAATATTCAGGTCCCTTAAAATATTAAAAAAAAGCAGGTTCCTTTAAAATATGTTTAAAAAATCCTCCTTTAAAAACATTTAAAAAATGCAGGCTTCTTTGAAAATATTTTTAAACAAATCCAAGATAAATAATTAAAAATCCACCCATCCATTTAGAAATACATTTGTTTGAAATATCCTACATCCCTAACAGGTTTTCGAACGTGTTGATACTTCAGATATCACCTTCGATTTGGTGAGTCGTTGGAACATAGGAGCTCGCAGCAGTTATACAGCAGACAGTTAAGTCGGGGTGACCGAAATGTGGATCCACATAACATTTAATTTGTTAAATTGCTCAAATTAGTAGTAGTAGTAGTAATATTCTTTATTGTTTAATTTTTTGAAATTTTACATTGCAATATAGATTTTTTTTTTTTTTTAAGAATATATAAATATAAATATATTGACTTAGAGTCGTCTGTCATTTTCTGACTAATTAGTAGTGATTTCAGTGTTGAATGTAAGTAATTACAAGTTGAATTCTAACAATAATTGATTTCTGTATTGTAAACAAGTTCTTAAATAACTGGCTAAGCATTTCCAATTGATTACATATCCATTTAGTATATCTATTAATTCAGGTTCATAAATTACTGTTTGTTGAAAAAACATTTGACGAAATTCTTTTAGTGCTGGGCAACGACCTAGAAAATGCTGTATGTCTTCATTTTCCTGTGTATTGCACATTGAACATCTTGGGTTTGCATCTATTTGATATCTATTTGAGTTAAGTGCTATCATACCACTTCTAGCTTTAAGTATCCACATAATATCATCCTGTGTCACATGGTCCATGAAGAACGATTCACCAAGGGAAGGTTCTAATTTACTGTATAATCGGTGTGAGTTATTTGCTTTCGATAGTGCTTCATTCATTAAAGTTGTACGCATGTTTTGCAGAAGACATTGTGTATTTTGCCTCCAATTCAGTTTAGATAGATGTGGAGAGAAATTTGATATGTTGTGTTTATCCGTTAAGTTATTTAGTTGATTTTTCCAGTATATCTCGTATGACATAACTTTTTTCGCCAATATTTTTGGAAGCCTATCATCATTATACTCGTACAAAATACGCATTATATATTTCATATGGTTGTTGAAAGTAAAAAGATGACCACTTTCGACACCAGTTTCTAACAGGAGAATGTACGTGGGGGTAAAACTTGGCATTTTTAATACCTTTTTTAGGAAGAAAAGTGTGAGTTTATCGGTTTCATCGAAATGTGTAAATCCCCATATTTGTGACCCGTATGATTGAATTGCTCTGCATACTGCTAGAAATAGTTTCCATTTTGTTTTCAGAGATACATTTGGTTTGGAAAGAAAGCATTTGTATCTGCTTTCTGTGGGATAGTTTAGGCGTGAATGTCAATCCTAGGTACGAATATTCGGATGTAATAGAAATCTCGTTTCCGTTATATAACCATTTTTCTTTCTTGGATACCTTTCCTCCTTTTCTAAATACCATAATTTTTGATTTTTCCATATTAAGTTCCATATTCCATAATATACAATACTTCTCTAGTTTATTAATCATTCCTTGTAACACATCTATTTCGTCTGCTAATATGACGATATCGTCAGCATACATGAGAAGTCGTATGTTCTGTTCATCTATAAAAGTGCCTCCGCCAATGAATTCGTGTAAATCATTGAGGTATAGAGCAAACAAAAGAGGAGATAATAAGCAGCCTTGTTTTACACCGGTGTTTGTGTCAAAATCTTCTGAAAGCTCCTTTCCTGTCCACACCGAAAAAGTAGTTTTTTCGTATATTTTTTCAATGAATTTTACAACTTTCGTTGAGACCCCAATGTTATTCAATTTGTATATCATAGATTTTCGTGCAACTCGGTCAAATGCAGCTTTGAAATCTACGAAAAATGCGTAAGTTTTTTTGTTTTGGTACCAGTTTAGATGAACTATTGATGATAAGTTGAATATGTTATCTGCTGTAGAGTAATTTCTCCTAAACCCAGCCTGATATTCGTTTATCTTTTTATGCTTTTCGCACCAATTTGTCAATCTGGAGTTAATAATAGACATCATTATCTTCGGTAGACAGTTCATAAAAGAAATACCACGGTAGTTTTGGGGTTGATGTTTGTCACCTTTTTTGAAAATTGGATATATAACACACTTAAAAAACGTAGTATCAATTTCTCCTCTTTGGAAAAGATCGTTACAGATCCATGTTATTTGTTGTAACAGGCCATCAGTTGCATATTTGTAAAATTCGTATGGAATACGATCTTCTCCTGGGGCTTTATTTAACTTTGCTTTTTTTAAAGCACTTTTAACCTCTGCCAAGCTAATTTGCTTGTCTAAGTCTTCATTTGTAAAATACATGTGTGCGTATTGTATGTCTGTTGAAGTTTGGTTTTGATTTAGTAGGCTGTGAAAGTAGTTCTTCAAATCATCAGCTTGTATTGGTATATTGCAACTTTTTTCCTCATTTCTTAACTCCCTTACTATTTTCCACCAATCTCTGGAATCTTTTACATTGTCTATCTTTCTTTCCATGGCGTTATTGTAGTGAATTTTTGCATTGCGACAAACTTCCTTGTATCGTTTGTTAATATGCATGTATTTTTTTCGGTTTTCAGCACTGGGATTTTTTCTGAATTTATGGAGGTATTCAAACGATTTTTTCCTTGCATAATAGCAAGAAGAATTGAACCACTTTTCCGTTTTTTTAAATTAAAGTACTGGGAGCTTCTTGTTTGTTTGCAAGAATATTTGTTATATTATTTTCGTATTGAGCGCGTTTACTATCATCCCATTTTAACTTTGGAAGCAGAGTGTTTTCCCCTTCTGGGGTTTTATTCTGTTTTAAAGTCATTGAGAATACTATAGGCATGTGATCTGACCATATTTTATCTCTAACTTGAAAAGAGTGTACTTTCGCCAACAGCTCCTGTGAGACGGCGCAGATGTCATTGACTGAAGTGCCGACTGTGCTTACAAATGTGAATTCTCCCATTTCATCTCCTTTTGTCATACCATTTAATATCACCAAGCCATGATCGTAACAAAGGTTCAAAAATTCCTTTCCTCTTGCATTTGTTTCAGTATCCTTTGATTTTCTTTCTTCCAGACCTGCCTGAAATGATTCCATAAAGATGTCATCGACTCAAATTATAAAGAAAATCTTAAACTACATATCAAACTTTTTGTTAAATAAACAACTTTGAAATATTTAACCCATTCCCAACAAGTTTTCAAATAACTTCCTTTTCAGCAAACAAAACCCCACCTATTCGTTTAATGCAACTATTCCAAGTTTTCTTTAACTTTGTTTACAGTCAACACTTTATCTAACATTCTACTCTTTCCTTTTATTTTCATTACAGGTGTCGAGCCCCAATAGCATCACTCGATTGCATGGAGGAGTTCAGTGGTACGGGCGGTCATCTTGATTTCGGTATCAAAACTTTAAACAATCACTTTTTTCAAAACTGTGTTTCCTGTTTTTGTATTTCTTGTATTTAAAATATTGCTTTGGATTTCTACGTTGGTTTGTTGTTGTTCTTGTATAATTTGTTCGGTCGTCCGTCAGAGACGATGATTTAACTTAGTCGTTTAGTTATAAATACTTTTGTTGTTGGTTTATATACATATAGTTGTTGGTCGGAAAACCTCCTATTGTGTGGTTTGATGATTTTTTTTGTAATTGTTTGTTGTTGAACTTTATTTCATGGTTTTGTGTAATTAAATTGTTTGAATATTTTTATTGAGAGTTTTTGTTGTCGTTAGTTATAATTACCGAATATTTGGTTAACTTTGTGTTGTGTTGTTGTGCTAATAATAATAATTATGGAATTTTTATTTAAATTTGTGCAAAAAAAAGCCAGAATAACTAAACATTTTTCATTCATTACTAATTCACAAAGGACTAACAAAAAAAATAACGATGTTTGTACGTACATATATACTTTTGGCAAGTGGATTTCTTACCTTTAACAGCAAGTAGTCACAAAGGTCATTTGCAATGGTGTGAGGGAATTCTTACCTGTAAATATAAAGAAATAAATATTTTATTTTTCTGGCATTATCGATTTTTTTATAAAACAGGCTTTAATTTGACTAATATTTACAACGGTCTGAAAAATATTGTACAAAAATAAGCAGTTTTCCGGCAAAATTAAAAAAAAAAAACATTAAGGAAAGGATCAAAGTCGGGCGGGGCCGACTATATGATACCCTACACCACTGTGAATATGTAAAATATAAATCGGATCTATATCCAGATCTTAACCGATTTCGATATAATTTGGCACATTTATTTCCAGACCGAATTCAGTCACACACTCCAAATATCATTGAAATCGGGCTTATATAGAGTGTTTGGTGCAGCAAATACGCGAAATCGGCCGAAAATATATATATGGGAGCTATATTCAAATCTGAACCGATTCTCACCAAAATAAATAGCGTTCTTCCGACGGCTAAAAAAATGATATTCCCCAATTTTCAGCAAAATCGGACAACAAATGCGACCTGTACGTTGCGAACGGACGGACGGATATGCATAAATCGACTCAGAAAGTGATTTTATGTATATCCCTAGAAGGAACTATAGGTCTATCTCGCTTCCTTTTGTATGTTACCTACAAATGCACTAACACATAATACCCCTTATCACATAGTGGTGTAGGGTATAAAAAGTATATAAAAACTGCAGAGTGCCTAAAATCTAGCGGTACTTTAATATGGAAGCTATACCAAAAATCGGGGCTATATCAAAACGTGGACATATGTATGTCCATAATTCTTGGTGGAGAAGTTTTTTAATAACCCAAAACAAACATTAAAGTAAATTTTTTGAACTCATTAAACTCCAAATGGCAAATTGGAACCATATTTGGGGAAAATCGTTTAAATACCTAAAATCGGGAGGTACTGTTATATGGGGGCTACAAAAAAACATGGACCTATCTTAACAATTTTAAGTGTCGAAATTTCGTGGCCACTGTGAACCACATATGTAAAATTTCAGCTAGTTCAAGCAAAAAATGTGGCTAAGATCCCTAAAATACCTTAAATCGGGAGGTATCGTTATATGGGGACTATACCGAACCGTGGACCTATCTTGAAAATTTTTAGTGGAGCAATTTCGCGGCCATTGAGAACCTCAAATGTAAAATTTCAGCTAGTTTGGGCAGAAAATGTGGCTAAGATCCATAAAATACCTTAAATCGGGAGGTATCGTTATATGGGGACTATACCGAACCGTGGACCTATCTTGACAAATGTAAAATTTCAGCTGGTTTGGGCAACAAATGCGGCTAAGATCCTTAAAATACCTTAAATCGGGAGGTACCGTTATATGGGGGCTATACCAAAACTTGGACCGATATAGCCCATCTTCGAACTTGATCTTCCGAAAGCTAAAAAAAAGGTGTTCCCCAATTTTCAGCGAAATCGGTCAACAAATGCGACCTGTATGTTGCGAACGGACGGACGGACGGACATGCATAAATCGACTCAGAAAGTGATTCTATGTATATCCCTAGAAGGAACTATGGGTCTATCTCGCTTCCTTTTGTATGTTACATACAAATGCACTAACACATAGTGGTGTAGGGTATAATAAAGACAAGAAGACTTGCCACCTATACTTCAAATTAAGCTAATAAAAAAGTTTCCATTTTTCGAAGGTAACAAGTGGGGCAATTCCTTAACGTGAGTTTGAGAAAGGTCCAGGTTAGGATCCATAAAACCATTCATGGTGTTGAATGATACCTATCTTCCCGTCCCTTTCATAAACCAATTTGACTTATTTTTTTTTAAACTCAAGTGCAATTTTTGTGTTAGGTTATGGAATTTAACTTCCCTTTGAAATTCTCTACTTTGTCTTTGTACAACAAGTATCAGGTAGTAAGTCCATTTAGTTGACTTATTTTTTAGAAAACTCAAGTGTAATTTTTGTGTTATGTTATGGAATTTAATTTCCCTTTACAACAAGTATCAGGTAGTTAGTCCATTTAATTGTGTTACAATTTCTGGTATTTATCTACAATATGGCGTGTTAAAAGTGATATTAATGTGGCATTGCATGTAACCACAAAACGGGTCATTGAAACTTCAATCAATCGACGAAACACGTAGACTAACTATATGTGTACAATAAACACAATGAGAAATCCACAGAGACTATTGATTGGCTAGTTATTTCCTTTTTCCAATTGTTGAAACAATCAACAATTCATTTCGTTATTATATTTTATCGTGCAAGTATATAACGTTGCTATATAACCTCTAGTTTGTACAAGTGTATGTCATTTCTGTATTATAATTAATCATATTTCTTTCGCCTCAAAAAAACAAGTAAAGGTAATAACAATCATAAAAACATACTAACTCTATCTTTTTCGTTACATTTTACATTACTTCTGCCATACACACAATGACATATTGTTTTATGTTTATAATGTACAGTAGTTACCGCATAAAGTAAAAGTGAAACAGAAACAAAATATAAAATAAAAAACAAAAAATATAAAATATAAAAAATATAAATATTCAATATTAAATATAAAATATAAAATGTAACATTTAAAATGTAAAATATAAAACATAAAATATAAAATTTAAAAATATATAATAAAAAATATAAAATAAACAAGTAAAAAGGCTTTGCAGACAGAGATATACCCTAAGCCTATGTGAACTGAAATTTTCATATACGGACAGATCGAATGTGTTTAGAGACTTTTCTGAATTTTGTTTATTTTGGAAGTTTTTTGGAATATCATTTCAGTGGGTCATCAAATAACTTTTGGACCAGGAAAGCATGGACTTATTTACGAACACATAATATCGCTGTAAACAGGACCACAACGAACAGTATACATTTCCAAAGGATTTTCAGACGATAAACTGCACTTAGACACAAATGTTGAACTTTTGTGGGGGTGGTACCCTAAGGAGAGGACCGATACCGGCCGAGATAAACTAAATTTAGACAAAATATTAGGAAATCCAAAGTTTGGATCATATTGGTTGCCCTGTTCAAGAGATATCGTGCACACCATTTTAGAGACATTTGACTGAAACTGTTGCGACACACTGAACTCCATTTTTAAATAACTTTGTAATTTTTTAAATCTTTTTTTTCAATCACATACGTTTGAATTGTCTTTTTTATACATATTTTCTGCAATTATATTTTTACTTCACTTCAAAATGTTTTCTCCTTCGTGTATAAACCTTTTTTTCTGAATTTGTTCTTTCATTAATAAACCTTTATAAGAAAAATAAATATCCACCGCGTTACATCTCTGTAAGAAGATTATAAGAGGTTATGGGCGATACCAAGCAAGAGTCTACCCACGAAATCTTACAATTCCGTGGTACTCATTTTGACTCGAGTTATCGAGTATGGATGTATCTGGATTCGTTGGATGCCATGGAGAATACTCCGCCCGCCGAACCAAACTTAGCTGCATCATTCTCTAAGAAGGATAAAAAGGCTAAGACAACTATTATCAGCCTAATAGCAGACGATAAGAAAACAGCGAAGGAGATGTGGTCTGCTCTGCAAAATACATTTGCTAAGAAGTCGGTTACAAGTCAGACATTGGTAAGGAAGCAGTTAGCGCTGTTATGAATGAAGCCTGCTGATGATTTTCAGAAACATTTACTTGTTTTTGATGAACTTATACGAAAATTGAAGACATCTGGAGTAAACGTGGATGAAAGAGATGCCGTTGCCCAACTTTTTGTCACATTACTAGAAGCCTTTGACCCGGTAGTGGCCGCGTTGGAAAATATGAAGGAAGAAGACATGTCAATTGAAATAGGCTATTGGCAGATGAATCAAAAAGGCAAGATCGTTGTGACGTGGATACTTCAAAGTCGTCTGCATTTAGTGGAGAGAAGAAATCAAAGAAATTCCTTGGTGTGTGCTTCCGATGTAAGAAAAGGGCCATAAACAGAAGAATTGCCGCGTTCGTTTGGAAAACGGAAAAGCTAATTCAGCGTTGACATTAAATTCAATATGTTTTATGTCAACCATTCCTGATGGTAAGAAAATTAAGGATAAGTCCCAAATTTTAACATTCAAAATAGATTCTGGATCGACGGATCACATGTGTAAATCGGATTGCAGTTTCAATGATCTTCATAATATGAACGAATCCATTACCATATGTGTTGCAAAAGACACGGAAAAGCTTTTGGGTTACAAGAAAGGCACAATCAGGGGATATTGGAAAGATTTGACGATCACTATGAAGGATGTTTTATATGTTAAAGGACTTCGGGATAACTTGTTATCTGTACCAAAACTAACTGAATATGGAATAAGCTTTGAATTTTCCAAAAATGTTGCTCTAATAAAGAAGGATGTTAAAGTTATCATGACAGCACTCAAGAAAGGAAGTTTGTACGAATTGCAGATAAGAATAGAACATGAGGCAAATACAAGTTTAAGTACAACAGATATTGGAAAATTGTGGCACTCAAGAATAGGTCACCCTATTGATGGTAGTCTTGAAGAACTTCTCCGACATAAAATGGTCGATGGTGTGGAAACTGTGGCGCCTGTTGGCATATGTAATGTATGCATTCAAGGTAAGCAGGGTATCCTTTTAAAGGAAGTCGTCCAAAATCCAGTCGAATTCTTGAAAGAATTCACACTGATATTTGTGAACCAATTGATCCCCAAACATGGGATGGTCACAGGTACTTCGTAAGCTTCATCGATGATAATAGCCATTTCGCATTCATATACCTACTGAAAAGAAAATCCGATGGATTTGACAAATTTGTCGAATGCATGGTGTCTCAATATCTACAATAACTGCCGACCAGGGCACAGAATATCTTTCAACCAAAGCGAAGGAAATTTTAAGAGAAAAGGAATCCAGATTGAAAATACGGTTTCCTATACTCCCCAGCAAAATGGAGTTGCTGAGAAATTTAATCGTACATTGGTTGAAAAAGTAAGAAGTATGTTAATTGAATCTGGTACTCCGAAAGAATTATGGGGTGAATCTGCATTAACGGCAACATATGTTATAAACAGAAGCCCTTGCAAACCTCTTTCAGATAAAAAACGCCTGTGGAAATTTGGTACAAGTATAAGCCTAATGTTTCAACACTACGTGTTTTTGTATGTAAAGCATTTGTGTGGGTTCCTAAGCTAAAAGAAAGAAACTGGATTCAAAGTTGGAGGAAATGGTAATGATGGGTTATACATGTAACGGATACCGATTGTGGAATCCTAAGAACCGAAACATAATTTTTGCAAGAGATCTTCGTTTTGATGAAAGTTGTTTTCCTTATTTGCAACAGACTCAGGAAGTAGAAATTCCTCAATTACTTATAAGATCACACAGTAACGAGCAAGAGGAGGAATGTGTGAGAAATGTCGTTCGTGGTGAAAATGTCAATAATAATGAGAGTAATTCCGATGACGAATTGCTTTCAGCTCAAAATGATAGCGATATCGATGAAATTAATACTACCAACGACGAAGATAATACATACTATCAACGAAAATGAAGGGAAGTCTACCCACCCTGAACCGAGAAAAAGTCAAAAATTAGGAGCGAAATTGTTGGGCTACATAACAGGTAATGCAAATTCCGCAATTTCTCAATGTATGTTGGAACCTAAAACATATGGAGAAATCATGAATGATTCCATTAAAGACAATTGAATGAGGGCTGTGAAGGATGAGCTTGATTCTATTGAATATAATCGGGTTTGGGATTTGGTCCCACGACCAAACAATCAGAAAGTACTAAAGGGGACGCAAATGGTAATCCAGTTTGCTATAAGGCTAGATTAGTAGCGAAAGGCTTCCTTCAGAGAGCTGGGATTGACTATAAAGAAACGTATTCACCGGTAGCGAAACTTAGTACAATTCGAATAATATTTGCGGTAAGCGTTAAGAGACATTTGCATATACACCAGCTGGACGTAAAAGCTGCATTTCCTTACGGAGATTTAAATGAAGAAAATTTTATGGAAGTTCCTGACGGCTTAAATGCTCCTCGAAATCAAGTATGTAAATTACGAAAATCGCTTTATGGACTTAAACAGAGCCCAAGATGCTGGAACGACAAATTGAACGATTTCTTACTCCAACTTGGTTTCAAAAAATCTTTGCATGATTCGTGTCTTTACACAATGTTCCAAGGCAACTCTGTTCTGTATTTGCTACTCTATGTGGACGATGTGTTAATTGCGGGAGAAGATATACAAGTAATAGAGAAGGTAAAATAAAATCTGATCTGCGTGCATCATTCAAAATGTCCGGTTGTGGACCCTTACAATACTACTTGGGAACGAAGATTGCATATGACAGCACTAGGGGTGTAATGAAGCTGAACCAGAAAAATCACATTGAAAAGATCCTTGAAAATTTTTCGATGACAGAATGCAATCCTACAAAAACTCCAATGGCAAAAGCGTTGATTCTACCAAAAGAAACCCAAGATTTAACGGATAAACCATATCCTGAAATGCTGGGAAGCTTAATCTATTTAATGCTAAGCGTTCGACATACGTTATCAAAAATCATATATGGGTAGATTTCAAAACAGTCCAAGTGCTATACATTTGCCTGCGTTAAAACGATATTAAAGGGACTAAAGACTTCCACTTGGTTTATCAAGGTAATTTAAGTGATGAAGAACTTGTTGGGTTCGCAGATGCCGATTGGGCATTTGATAGTACGGACCGTAAATCTGTAAGCGGATTTGTTTTCAATGTATTTGGTTGTACCGTATCATGGAACAGTAAAAAATAAACAATATTTGCAACGTCTTCCAGCGAAGCGGAATACATTGCTCTAAGTAATGCAGTTTCAGAAGCAGTTTGGATAACGGGTATCCTTACAGATTTAAAAGTGCTAAATGAAAATACGCCTATTACAATATATCAAGACAATAACGGATGTATTGGTATAGCGCAGAATTCAGGCAGTAAAAGATCAAAACATATTGACGTGAAGTATCACTTCATCCGAGATTATATTTCCAAAGGAATAATAAAAATTCAACATATATCAACAGTAGGGTGGGGCGATTTGTGTGGGAGGAAAAAACCTTAATGAGCCCTTCGCGTGTCTGATTCCTGGGATTGAACTGAGCAAAAAAGTCCACTGGACCATATATCTACCGTGAAAATCGAGCCTCCCGATTTTGACTTTAAGTTTTTTATTGACGTTTTTTGTATATATTGGCACATAACAGCCAAACCATTGAGATTTTCGATCCAACACAAATGCAAATATTGTAGCCAAGACAGTAATTAAGAACTCTCTAATACATGTCAAAAGCATTGGAACGCTCCTTCAGGCAGTTTTGGCCTTGAGAAGGTGCAAACTTTTCGAAAAATGTCGATAAATGACACTGTGCTACAAAAGTTGACCAGAAAAATATTCAAGTGTTCTGATGCAAAATTTTATCGTGTTGTGATCCATGGACAACGACAATGCCTTTAGTTCGTTGGGGTCACTTCGTTTCATTTTTTTATAACGGTCAAAGTAGTGAAAATCTGGGTTTCTTAAATTTTCAAATTTAAACGGACATATCTTCTTTTTTTCACAACGGATTTCTAGTGATCCTTCTTCCTTTTAAAGGGGTGAATAATATCTTTAGAACAAGTTATTATTTGTTTAAATATTTTTGAAAATTATGAGAAATTCAGTTATAGTTTTTTTGAGGGGGGTTTTCAGACTTAAACCACTATAACTTAGGCATTTGTTCTTAATTACTGTCTTGTCTACAATTTTTGTATTGGTGTTGGATCGAAAATCTCAATGGTTTGGCTGTTATATGCCAAAATATACAAAAAACGTCAATAAAAAACAAAATCGGGAGGCTCGATTTCAAAGGTAGATATATGGCCCAGTGGACTTTTTTGCTCAGTTCAATCCCAGGAATCAGAAACGCGAAGGGCCCATGAAGGTTTTCACATCGTTTATGATATGTTTACAAACTAGCAAGTTCGTAAAGAGGGGGTGTTGTGACACTCTGAACTTCATTGTTAAATAACTTTGTAATTTTGTTTTAAATCTTTTTTCAATCACATACGTTTGAATTATCTGTTTTATAAATATTTTCTATAATCATATTTTTACTTCACTTCAAATTGTTTTCTCCTTTGTGTATAAACCCTTATTTCTGAATTTGTTCTCTCATTAATAAGCTTTTATAAAAAAATAAATATCCACCGCGTTACATCTCTGGACAAGGCAAGTTTTGGACCAAATCGGTTAATCAGCTCGAGAGTTATTGTGCTCTCCAGCCACTACATATGGTGTTATAGGGGGTTTTATACACCTTTCGGGCTGTTTTCTCAAGAAGTATAGATTTGCTCCTGGAAAAAACTTTCACCGTCATAATGGAAGCAGCGAATGCAAATTGCTTCAACAAAAATCAAAGTGATTCAAGAGCAGGTCTTAAAGTAAACCATCCGAAATTTTGTGTGCGAAGTGCCAGAAGGAGTGGACAAATATAGTCCATATTCGGATCTGATCTATATCTGATAGATGTATTAGTATGTATAAAGTATGAACCAAATCGGTCACTCCCTTCAAAAGTTATGGTGCGCACAATTTTTCCGATCATATTTGAACATTTGTGGGGAGGTACCTGAAGTAGTAGGTAGAACTGAAAACAAGCTTGAACAAAATATTACGAAGCCCAAAATATGGACCGAATCCGCAAATCCGTTCGATAGCTATCTTACGCTCCAACCACTACAAACGCAGGTCATAGGGTTTTTTGGTACGTTTCAGGTTTTTTTCTTAGGAAGTAACGACTGGCCCCTGATGAAACTTGTACCGTTGTATGGGGGTAGTGAATACCATTAGTTACAAGAAAAATCAAAGTGATTCGAAAGCTGGTCCTAAACTGAACTCATCCGAAATTTTGTGTGGGAGGTACCCGATTGAATCCATATTGAAACCCCATCTAAGTCTGGTAGACATTTCACGATGTGCAAAGTATGGACGAAATCAGTTACACCCTTCAAGAGTTATCGTACATACAAATTTCCCGAACATTTTCGAACTTTTTTGGGGGAGGTACCGGAAGGAGTGGACTCCAGCCAGACAGACGGACGGACATTGCTAAATAGACTCTAAATTGTCTGAAACGGATTTCGACCAAACAATCTTGGGTTCTAAAACCATTATTTCGATGAGGCACATTTTGCTCGTATGAAAGTGTATATACCCTCGTTAACAAAAATGCTGAGGGTATACAAATATAAAATACAAAAATATAAAATATACAAAATAAAATATAAAAAAATTAAACACAAAATCAAACACATCAACAATTCACTTTATCATGTAACCACTGTACATACTTTGGTGTTATTTATGTATTTCTTCCTTCTCCCTTTTCTTTCTATAACCGAAGTTGACTAATTTTAATCTAACCAAAAAACGCAAACACATACAACGAAAAAAAAAACAAAAACAACACTTGTTTTTCTCATACAATTCCTTCTATTGCCCAAAAGTCATTATTTTTTCTTTAGTTTTGTTTTTAGTTGCTTACGCATTGTTAGTTTGTTTTCTTCTTGTTCTTGTCTTAGACGCACGTTAGAAAAAAATTGAAAATTGAAGAAACCAATTTTATTCTTCAATTTATTGTGTTAATGTTGTGTTTTGTGTTGAAATTGTTGAAAAAAGAATTTTTATGAAATTAACTCATTTGGAAAATGTTTCTTACTATTCCCTTGTCCACAACCACGATATCAACAGGCCGTTCTCTGAGTTTGGGCTCAAATCCAGCTCTACCGTTACGGCCGGGCTCAACACCAACGCCTGGCTTACGTTACAAGAATTTGGGTAAGAGCGGTTTGCGGGTCAGCAATGTAGGCTTAGGCACATGGCCGGTATTTTCACCGGGCGTCAGCGAGGATCAAGCCGAAGCCATACTCAAGCTGGCCATTGAGAGTGGTATAAATCTCTTCGATATATCGGAAGCCCATTCGGAGACGGAGATTGGTAAAATTTTACAGCGAACCGGTTGGAAGAGAACCGCTTATGTTATTACCACAAAAGTCTATTGGAGTACCAAGTAAGTTAAAGTCAATCATTTTCTTCAAAAATCTTAACTAAATCTCAATAGTTTGGAAATTAATTGAAGTGAGTTTAAACACACTATTGTGCACATTAAATTAAATTATCTTTAGTCTAGTTGTAGTTTCTAAGGTAATTTAATTTACATTCATCGGGCGACACCAGTGCAGCATTCACACCAACAACAATAATTTCATCTTTGCACTTGTCTTTTTTTCTAACATCTTTTTACAGATCAGAGGAACGTGGCCTTTCACGAAAGCATATTATAGAATCCGTAAAAGCAAGCTTACAACGTTTGCAATTGCAATACATTGATATTGTGATCATACATAAAGCGGATGCTATGTGTCCAATGGAAGGTACGATTCCCCCCGCAAAAAAAAAACAATCTCCCCAATTGACCATAACAAAATCGATTTAATAAAAATTATGTTTCGCTTCTCTTTTTGTTTTTGCTTTACACGAAAACACATTCCACAGAAATTGTACGTGCCATGAACTATGTTATCCAACAGGGCTGGGCCATGTACTGGGGCACTGCCCGTTGGTCTCAGGTGGAAATTATGGAGGCCTACACAAACTGCCGTCAGTTTAATTGTATCACACCCATTGTGGAACAATCTGAATACCACATGTTCTGCCGCGAAAAATGTGAGCTTTATTTACCAGAAATGTATAACAAAATTGGTGTTGGCCTTATGGCCTGGGGTCCACTGTCGATGGCCTTAAGTGAAGCACAAAATGGTGAAAAGATATTTTTACCAAAAGGCTCATTTAAAACAAAAAGTCACAGTTATTCATGGACTGAAGATGAAGTCAATAGGAATGTAAGTGTGTCGTGGCGAACATATTATCTAATTAAAGTAATTGTTTTGAAAAATTTGTGTATTTCAGGCTGCCTTATCGCCTCAGGGTAGTTGGAATAAGGAACGCATGGAAGAAGGTCGCCGCCATTGTGATCGTCTAAAGGATTTAGCTGCATTGGCCGAAAAATTGGGATGTACCCCATCCCAGCTATCCATTGCCTGGTCGCTGAAACATGAACCTGTACAGTGTTTACTTTTAGGTGCCACTTCTGCTGAACAATTGCATCAAAGTTTGCAATCATTACAGGTAAGATAAACTTTTTTTATGGGAGTGTATTTAGAATAACGAAAACAATAGAATTATTGTTATTATTTTGTTTTCAATTTTCACTGAAAAGTACAAAATGCCGTGTTACTGTTATTATATTGACGTAGTAAGGCCCATCGTTGCTATCAATTCAAAAATCAAAAATGAAACAAGTACCTCCAACATAATTCCATGGTTATTTATAGACATCGTCTGAGAACGAGCATTCATGAGTTATTACAATTATCTTTTGTTAAAATTTAACCCCACAATCACAGTAAGCAGACCATTGTGCTTTTGAACCAATTTTAAATGAAAGGAGCTTATACCTGGAAAGTTTTTGCGAATTCTGAAACTACAATGTTCATTAGGCCGGGTCGATTTGTATGGAAGGCAAAAAGTGATGGTGGGCGCCTGGAGTTTCTGATTCTTGGGATTGTACTGATCAAAAAAGTCCACTAGACCATATGTCTACGGTGAAAATCGAGCCGCCGGATTTTGACTTGAAATTTTTTTCAAGGACATTTTGGCCAAACCATAGCTCAGAAACTTGACCTATCCTGAAAATTTCCTTTTGCGTTCTTAGTACACTCACCAAGGGCTTTCATCTCCAAAAGCACAGTGTAGCACAGTGTAATTTATCGATATTTTCCGAAAAATGTGCACATTCTCGGGGCCATAACTGCCTGAAGGAGCGTTCCAATGCTTTTGCTATGTACTAAAGAGTTCTTAATTATTGTCTTGGCTACAATTTGTGTGTTTGTGTTGGATAGAAAATCTTAGTGGTTTGACTGTTACATATATGCCAAAAAATCCAAAAAACCTTGAAAAAAAAACTTCAAGTCAAAATCCGGGGGCTCGATTTTCACCGTAGACATATGGTCTAGTGGACTTTTTTGCTCAGAACAATCCCAATAATCAGAAAATCCAGACGCCCGTGGTGGTGTTCGAATCTCCCCACCCTAATGTTCATAGATGAGAAAAATCAAAAAACAAAAAAAAAAATTAATAAAAGTTCACATTTTTAGGGTGTTTTTAGGTTTCTACGATTTTGCTCGGAAACCACAAGAAATGTAATTAGAGCAAATGCTGTATCTGTGAAAATTCTCTACAAGATTGACTTGTATGATTTTTTTTTTTGAGATATAGAAGTTCAAATTGGGACAATGTATTGTCTCCTTATAAAACAATGTCATGTTCGATGCGCCTTAACTAACCGTTTACAACTGGCAAGTTTTTGAGGATTCTGAAACAGCAATGCTCATAGATGAGAAAAATCCAAAAACAAGAAAAAATCGCTGGAGGGTTTTTTAAATAAATCGCGGTCAAACTTCACATTAGGAGATATAACGGCTGTAAAAATGCAAGATAGGTCACAAAAATCTTTGCGTCAATTTACATGCCTTATGAGAGCCCTGACCCACCTGGGCAGCGCCTGCTCATTGGTTGTTAACTTAACGAGAATTTTCGTTAATTGCCGAAATTATAAGAATTTTAATTTTACCGATTTTTGTCGGTAAGTCAAAAAATGAGTTACAGAATTTCACTACAGGGAGGAAGGTATTGACATAACCCTCATTAATAAAGACGAATCCCATATCATTGACTGGAAGGTATCCGAAGAGTGCTACTTTTTCCGGTCACCGAAAGATATTTTTCAAGGTCTCTGTTGAAGGAATTCGGCAACCACCACATAGAAATCCACGGAAGACTGACTGGAGCAATTTTGCTGAATTAACAAATTCAATGCTGGGGGTACCTTACTGTCCCACAACAGCCGAAGAGGTTGATAATGCAGTGAAACATGTAGCAGAGGTTTTGGTGGATAGCTATGAGGCCTCCTGCCCACTAACCCACCCTGGCAGGAAAAGCCAACCGGTCTGGTGGTCAAAAGATCTTGTCAATCTAAGAAAAATCAGCAGAAGGCTTTACAACAAAGCCAACAAATCAAAGTTGTCAACCGATTGGGAGAATTACGGAGTATCTTTTAATAAATACGACATTGAGATTAAGAAGGCTAAGCGCAAATCTTGGATTTTCGTTAGTGAGACGATAGAAGGGGTAGGCCAGAGGATGTGACCAGATTCCGTAGGGTACTATCAAAGGACCCGAAAACCATTGGTAGTATCAAACGGGCCGACGGCACATGGACTAACTCCGGCCTTGAGACTCTAGATCTCCTGGCTAACACTCACTTCTCCAACTGTATGGATGTATCAGAACACCTTGATGTTCCAAGGATATACAACCGTACCACCGTAGATGTGAGTGTTACAGAGGAAATCATTAGTCAACCAAAAATAAAATGGATCATAAACACATTCAAGCCCTTTAAATCACCCGGACCAGACAGAATCATATATGCAATGCTACACAACGCATTGGAGTCACTGATTCCACATAACCCTCATTAATAAAGACGAATCCCATATCATTGACTGGAAGGTATCCGAAGAGTGCTACTTTTTCCGGTCACCGAAAGATATTTTTCAAGGTCTCTGTTGAAGGAATTCGGCAACCACCACATAGAAATCCACGGAAGACTGACTGGAGCAATTTTGCTGAATTAACAAATTCAATGCTGGGGGTACCTTACTGTCCCACAACAGCCGAAGAGGTTGATAATGCAGTGAAACATGTAGCAGAGGTTTTGGTGGATAGCTATGAGGCCTCCTGCCCACTAACCCACCCTGGCAGGAAAAGCCAACCGGTCTGGTGGTCAAAAGATCTTGTCAATCTAAGAAAAATCAGCAGAAGGCTTTACAACAAAGCCAACAAATCAAAGTTGTCAACCGATTGGGAGAATTACGGAGTATCTTTTAATAAATACGACATTGAGATTAAGAAGGCTAAGCGCAAATCTTGGATTTTCGTTAGTGAGACGATAGAAGGAGTAGGCCAGAGGATGTGACCAGATTCCGTAGGGTACTATCAAAGGACCCGAAAACCATTGGTAGTATCAAACGGGCCGACGGCACATGGACTAACTCCGGCCTTGAGACTCTAGATCTCCTGGCTAACACTCACTTCTCCAACTGTATGGATGTATCAGAACACCTTGATGTTCCAAGGATATACAACCGTACCACCGTAGATGTGAGTGTTACAGAGGAAATCATTAGTCAACCAAAAATAAAATGGATCATAAACACATTCAAGCCCTTTAAATCACCCGGACCAGACAGAATCATACATGCAATGCTACACAACGCATTGGAGTCACTGATTCCACACCTGGAACTTATCTTCAGGGCGTGTCTGTGCTTTTCATACATACCGGCTCTATGGAGAGAAGTAACAGTGGTATACATCCCTTTAGAAAGGCTGCTGGATCTTGGCATTAGGGCCAAGCTTTCAGCCACAGACCTAAGTTCCGCCCAACGTGCCTACCTAAAAGCAAATCGGTAGAAACAGCGTTAAACGAGGTAGTATGATATATTGAGAGAAATATGGAGGGCTTGGACGTTAGATTCGAATCCATACACAACTCTCTGATAAACCTAGGTGTCTCGTCCACACTGGTCAATTGGATTGACGGCATGCTTAGCAGTCGAATAATCAATTCAAGTATCGGTGGAAGTTCCATCCGGAAGCATGTCACCAGAGGTACACCCCAAGGTGGTGTCATATCACCACTATTGTGGCTTCTGGTGATAAATGAAATACTCAAGGATTTTGATAGGCTGCGTATAAAAACAATCGCATATGCTGATGACGTTGTCATCATGTTTAGCGGGAAGTTTCCACAGACAGTTTCAGAACTTATGCATGTTATCAAGATGGGCACTCAACAATGGCCTCGGAGTGAACCCATCGAAGTCAGAGCTAGTTCTGTTTACAAACAAAAGGAAGGTCAGACCATTTACCCTACCATTGCTGGACGGAGTTATTCTTGAACTCTCTTCGGAAGCCAAATACCTCGGCATTATCCTGGACCACCAACTCACGTGGAAAAGGAATGTCGAGAAGCGCACCAAGAGACGTCCAATAGCTCTATACTCCTGCAAAAATGCCATTGACAAGAGTTGGGGTCTGAGACCAACGGTCATCCACTGGATATATACGACCATTGTACGCCCAATTCTTGCATATGGCTCTCTGGTATGGTGGAATGCTCTCAACAAAACGACATATCTAAACAAACTGAATAGCGTCCAAAGAGCGGCATCACTCCTAATCACTGGTTCCATGAGGAGCACTCCACAAGCAGACCTAATTGTGCTACTAGATCTACATCTGCTGGACCAAGTAGTACAGGAACTGCCAGCAATGGATGCACTTCGTCTTAAGGAGCTAGGTTCATGGCGCAGTTCCGAACACGGACGAACTGTAATTCTACGTCGATTCGGACTATCAACGGCCTTGGGGAATATTAGTGATTATAAATCACAAGTGTGCTTCGAGGCAACAAAGTTGCACATACCCCACAGGGATGAATGGACACACAGCGGCCCACCTCTAGACCGTATAGAGATCTATACTGACGCCTCTAAGATGGAAACAGGCACAGGAGCAGGCGTCTATAGCAAATCCCTTGGCCTACGACAATCATACAAGCTGAACGAATATTGTAGTGTCTTCCAAGCCGAAGTTTTTGCGATCAGAAAGGCCGCGGATCTGATAAATAACATGAGAGGGAAATAGTTGGACCGGTGACTATCAACGTCGATAGTCAAACGGCCCTAAAATCACTCAAGTCCCATTATATCAAGTCCGCGGCTGTTCTAGACTGCAAACAAGCTATGGAGCCACTAAAATCAATCGTCACCTTGGGTTGGGTCCCAGGGCATTGCAACATCGAGGGAAACGAGGCAGCCGACGAACTGGCACGCTGCGGATCGGAGTCACAAAAAATTGCAATCGACAACTCCATCAAGCCATCACTGTGCCACTTCAGGGAAAACAATAGAGCGGAAACGTCGGGAGAAATTCTGCAAACACTGGCAAAACACGCCAAACTGCAGCACACCAAGGGCAATCTGACCAATCCCGTCCAAGTCAAGAACCGCTTCACTGCTCTCAATGAGGAAATCAGACCTGAAACTAGCAGTGGGGATCATCACGGGTCACTGCAGCATAGAATTCATGACGAGCAAATGGGGAAGAAGACACGGCTGACTACTGTAGGCTGTGCAAGGATGAGGAAGAAATAGAGACGATCGAGCACCTATTATGTCGCTGTCCTATGCTCTTTTCTAGAAGACAGCGCACCAATGGGTGGGCACACCATCCAATCTTTAACAGCATTCTGCCAAACAGAGCCGGATCTACTTCACATGGCAAAAGGCCTGAAATTGCTCCAACGTGCTGAGAACATGACAAGCACCACCTCTACACAGTAGCATCGTCAACCACGTCCCAACTAATCACAATCTTCACAACTACAATCTTCACTACATCTATATCTATATAACTACCACATCTACAGTCTCATCTACAACCTCTTTCTACTCTTACAGTTACATCGAAAAATGACATCTAATCTAATCTGCAGACATCACCTTTACATCACCACCACATCTGAACCATCGGAATCTACCCATCTACAACCACATCACTCACAATCTTCATCTATCCATAACTATCATCATACATCTACATCTCCTCCATATCATAACCACATCTGTAATCCGTTCCAACATTCAGGATGATCACAATGGACCTCAAGGTCTCCGAGTGGAGTGGCTGCCATCACAGTAGCTACGCATCCTAAAACCTAACCCTAAGTTCACATTTTTAGGTTTATTTTAGGCTTTCGCGATTTTGCTTGGAAACCGCAAGTCCTATCGAAATGGGGCTAAGGAAAATGTTGTAGCTGTAAAACTCTCTACATGAGATACATATGTTTAAGTTGTGAAATTGCAGTCATGACATTGTTTTATAAGGAGACGATACAGTCAGTGAATTGTCCCAATTTGAACTTCTATTCCTCAAAAATGGTAAAACCTACGAAAACATCATAAAAGACAATCTTGTAAATAATTTTCACATCTACAACAGTTTATTTAGTTCCATTTTGATAGGGCTTGCGGTTTCCCAGCAAAGTCGTGAAATTTGACCGCGATGTATTTAAAATGCGCTCGGTCGATTTTTTTTTATTTTTCTCATCTATGAACATTGTACTTTCATTGTACTTTCCGCTAAAACGTTCCAGGTATAAGCTCCTTTCATTTAAAGTTGGTTCAAGAGCACTGTGAGACCTTTGGCTAAAAATAGAGGCAAAATTATTTAATTAGGAGATTTCATATTTTTGTGAAAAAATATACTGTTTGGAATTTTGGTACTCTTATCTTGACAGTTGGAGACGTTCCGAATAAATGTAAATCTTTGCCGATGTAATTATTTTTATAACGGTTATATAGGCAGCTATACTAAAACATGGACTATAACCCACAATATTTTAAGAGAAGATTTGCGGTCCACAACGAACTGCCAATGTGCTACAAATTTGGTAAACGTACCGGACAGGTATGGAGGCTATACCAACATTGACCTATGGCAACTTTTTTGAAAAAGACCCCACAAAAACGTATAAAAAACATTGTTGCACAACATCCCATACGGGACAAGGGAGACTTTTCTCATATCAAGGAGTGCACCCTGATTCATATTAGCCCAATTATATGGGACCTACTATTTATCGCCGAGTCCGAACGGCGTGACCTACGACACCAATAGTAGTGAAGTTTTACATGGCTGAAATACTCAGGAAATATCGCCAGCATTACTGAGGGGTATTTTGCCACCGTTGATAATTTGATGTTGCCTAGCCGTGGAATCAAACCCACGACATTCTGCGTGCAAAGCGGGTGTGCATACCATTGCACCACGCTGGTACCCAAAAACACGTATACTGTTGTAAAAAAACACGTGAACTATTCTAAATAAACATTAAAACGTATCCTTGAACAGGTCTCAACCTGTACTTTGGCCAATATATTTTAACTTTTGTGGAGGAGAACCGGAAGTAGTGGACGGATATAGTCCATATTCGAACCTGATCCATGTCTCAAAGATGTATTACGGTGTGCAAAATTTGATTCGACAGTTGTCGCACGCATCATTTCAGCGTAAAACTTTGAACTTTAGAGGGGGAAGTACGTGAAGAAGTAGACATTTTTATAGCCAAGTCTGAGCGGCCGAAATACAGAGGAAATGTCGCCTATATTATAATAAGGTTTATTTTACCCTACACCACTATCCATGTGCATAAGCCTATAACTGGTAAACATTTCTCTTAGTGAATATAATCCGACTACCACCATACATAATATGCCTCTTTCTCTCTGGGACCCCCATAAGCAACCAAAATTTCGTGACCATCCGATCAAAATAGCGACCTGTAGCGTGATTGCAAAAAAAAATTAAGAATTGGATGCATTACCGACTATTGTGATATCTCCCTTGTTTCACCAGTTTCGCCAACCTACTTTACACCAATGTAAAGGTAATATTTTCTTGTTCCATTGACAGGCCTTGCCGTTGGAATACCCCTACTAGAAGCCGATATATTCACAAAGAATTAAACTTTGACTTGGTCTCTACATGAGTTTTTCCCCATTCCGACCCCTAGATATTATCCGACTATCACCAAAATCAATAGTCTACTTCCTCTGTGGGGCCCCCATCAACACCCAAAATTTCGTGACTATCCGATCAAAATTCCAACCTGTAGCGTGATTACAAAACATGGAAAAATTGGATATATTACTGACTTTTGCGATATCTCGATTGTTTCCGAAGTTACGCCAACATACTTTGCATCAATATAAAGGAGATCTTTTCTTCTTCCATGGACGGGCTTTCCTTTTGGAATACTCCTACCAGAAGCGGAGATTTTCACATAAGAAGCAAATGTTGATTTTTCTCCACATAAGCTGTTTGCTTATTCCGACTCCTGAATATTATCCGACCATCACCAAACTTGATAGGCTTCTTCCTATGTGGGACCCACATCAACTCGTGACGATCCGATCAAAATTGCGACCTGTAGCGTGATTACAAAAAAAAATCGGAAAATAGGATACACTACCTACTATTGCGATATCTCTGTTGTTTGACCACCTACGGTAGCCTGTACATCCTTGCCAGGTTTTGCTTTTGATATACCTATTAAAGAAACAGAGCTATTGGCTTTGAAATAAAACGTTGACCTTTTCTCCAAATAAGTTTTTGCCCATTCCGACCCCTGAATATTATCCGACCATCATATAAATCAATAGGCTTCTTCCTCTGTGGGACCCCCATTAACTCCGAAAATTTCGTGACGATCCGATCAAAATTGCGACCTTTAGCACGATTTCGAAAATAATTGAAAAATGGGATGTATTACCGACTTTTGCTATATCTCCGTTATTTGGACACCTACACCAAACTACTTTGCATCTATGTAAAAGTAGGATATTCTACTTTCAAAGTCAGGCTTTGCTTTTGGAAGCTCCCCAACCAAAGCTGTGATATTCGTCATTATAATTAAAATCGCAAAAAAAAGTTGGGTTCTATTAGCGGCTATTGCGATATCTCCGCTGTTTGACCATCTACGACAACCTCCTATACATCGTTAAAAAGGTGATATTTTCTACTTTCATTAACAGGATGCTGAGATATTTGCTTTGGAAAAAAACGTTGACTTTTTCCCCAAATAAGTTTTTTACCAATTCCCCTAAATATTATCCGACCATCACCAAAATCAATATGCTTCTTCCCCTCCGGGACCCTCATCGACACCCAAAATTTGGTGACGATCCGATCAAAATTGCGACCTGACAGACGGACGGACGGACACACATAGGCAGATCGACTCAGCTCGTCGAGACAATCATATTGGTATATATAAGTATGGGTCTACGGCCATTACTTCGATGCGTTACAAACTTTTTGGGCAAAACCAACTTATAATACCCTCCCCAGATAGTGGTGTAGGATATAAATATGGGAGAGAGGAATATTCTGGGCGAAAACGTTAACAAGATTGTCAGAAAACCTTTATATGCGAATATCAAATATGTACCTAGGGTACACAATTTATGCTGAAAACGATATAATCATATGTTTGGCTTAGACATATAGCGTTTTAAAGAAAGGCGTGGGGAAGGTACCCCAACTCCTCCGAAATTTATAAAATATACATAACATAAAATATCGCTTAGGGGAGGTGCACGTCTTCTCTGGAATCCAATAAAATATGAAGCCAGTTTTCGGAGGCCATTTGATTTGTATTCATACAAATATGGCGTTTTTTAAATATGGCATAGGAAAGTACCCCGCCCCCTTCGAAATTCATGAAAATGTGCATCTTATTTTCCCCGAAGGCCATCCTTGTACTTTCTGTGGAAATTTCAGGAAAATCGGTTCAGTAGTTTTGTAGATGTAACAGATTTTAAAAAGTAGGCGTGGTAAAGCCTTAGATTCCTAGCAAAGTGGGTAAGGTCGGAGACACAGCCACAATTGTCTCGCAAATTAATTTCCAAACCGATACATTCGTAATTATTGAAAATGTAGCATTTTTAAAGAAATAGGGTATAGTTGAAGTACCCTGACCCCACCGATATTCAACAAAATTTGTAGCCCATTTTAACCGGGGCAATCTCATAGTTTTTGTAGAAAATATAAAAATTGAAAATTGAAAAAAGTGGGCGTGGTCAAATTTTTTTTGCATAAAAATCTAAGTCGGGCTATTGCGACATTTCACAAATCAAATGTTATCTGCTTCTGGTTCCTCTGTATGCAGACACAAATCTCTGCAACCTTGCGTCCATAAAGAATCAACCCAACCCAACTCACGGTTAGCTGGGCAGCTAAACAAATTTAGCGTGTCGTCTGGTCCCAATCCTAATGCAGCGCATGTGCTGGGTATGGTGCCAACAATTCGGACCCAATATAGATTGAGATGGCTGCATCGTCCGGATCTTACCTGGGCTAAAACTTCTCAAGTTTGCCTTGGCAGCTGTTTTTCTTCTGCTGTGATGGATGAGGATGGTCTTCAAGTACGACATTCACATGCGCGACTGCATCAGTGTGAATGCTATCTAGGACTGACTGATTAGTCTAGAGGTTCTCATTTAAACCTTTGGACCTCTCTCTCTAGATCATGATGATCTTCCCACATTTTTGCATACCACGCTGGCGCCGCATTGCCTACCACAGACCGGTCTATTGCTTTGTAAGAGGTCAACAAGGTTTCTATGTCAGCACCCTAAGTGCTGCCGGCTTGCGACTTGAGGACCATTTTTTCATCGAACGTTACACAATTAAACAGTTCCGGAGATGTCACACCGCCACGGGGAACTCACTGTTGCATTGATTATCCAATGTTTCAAACACGGCTGAAGGGTAGTCTTCTCTATATCCTCGAACAGCTCGGGATGTATCGAAGGTCTTCGATAGGTCAAGATCCACTATGACTGTTCGGTCGCACGGCCTGTTCTGGTTCAGTTCTTGACTGATATGTGCGGATATGGCTTGTAATGATGTTGATGTGCTGTACATTTGCCGGAATCCATGTTGATGTTGAGCAACTGGTAAACAGTTTCTCATCGTGGGGAGAAGTAGTGCCTCTAGAATCAATGCTACCGGCGACAGGAGGGAAATCTACCAGTACGATTCACCTCTATTGACGTCCTTGTCAGGCTGTAGTAGCGGGACCACCCTGCCAACTTCCAAACCTTCTGGTACAATATGGGTGACAAACGATAAATTGAGGACACTTGTTAAATACTCAACTCCGGGTTCGTCAGTTGCTTAAGCATAACCGTTGATGTTTCGAGTGGGCCCAACGCTTTGGATGATTTTCCCGTTCCGGATGATGCCTGCAACATCGCCCATCATAAATTGTGGTGGTACCTCCTCGGGAGGGCTCTTCTTATACAGCGTAGCACACAACTCTTCGCCCTATCACACTCGGGGTGCTCTATAAACAACCAGTTAAAATAACACGCCCACATCTTTAGGTCATCCTTCTTCATCGGATTCGAAGTGATTTAACCGTTGCCCACTATTTACTTTATCTTGTACCAATGTTGCATTGCTTAAGGTTGTCTGGCCACTGTTTCCGCTTATTTTCGCCTACTAACATGTCGACTTGTAGAGTAAGTTGTCTAACTCTTGGGTCTTCAGAGTTCGTTCCACGAAACTTATCAACGGTAGAAATATTAAGGTCAGCTCAAAACAAATTTTCTACATAAAAAATGACGACTAAAACAAAAAGTTACAGATTCAGATCATATAAAGTAAAAATAGGACAATTTGACCTAATATAAAACTGAATATTAGGCCATGTTTATATTATAACCATTTGCAGGGTTAACCTTCTTAATGAGCATTTATTTGACGTATACGCAAAGTAATTGATATTTGAAACCCAGTGGGTTTGTTAAATCCTGTTATATATAAACGAACTATTATACCATAATTAACTCTCTCTCTCTCTCTCTTTGTATCTCTTTTCATATCTATTTACAGTTACTGCCACGTTTGTCGACCAGTGTCATGCTAGAATTGGAACGAATATTAGAGAATAAACCGGTGCGACCGCCGATGATATCAACGCTGGCACTTCGGTGACAATCAGCCTGCCCTCAGGGGCCCCCAAGCCTTAGTGGCGGTGTCGCCGGCGGCAGCAGCGGCATGGGACCCTGTGGGCAAGAATCACCCAAAAACGATGAGGTCTCTGCCTTTTGCGGTGAAGACGGCGATGCAAAGGATGCCTCTAAGCAGGGCTTTTGCGTTATTCAGTGACGAAAGGAGTCTTTAGATATTGATAATAAATTTATTAAAGCAATTAGTAGTAAAACTAGTTTAAGTAGTACAACAATGACAACAACAATAAGTAAACATGATTTACAATTACAACAACAACAACAACAACAGCAGCAGCAATTACAACAGCAACAACAGCAGTATCAACAACAAATACAACAACAGCAACAACAGAAGCAACAACGTTTTTCTCAAAATATTTCATATAGTTTGGATAATAATAAAATAACTGGAACAACAGCAACAACAACAACATCAAATCGTTTAGATAGTTTAACGATAACAGGAAGAACAGCAGCAACAACAACAAATACCATACAAATTGATACACTCAACAACAACAATTTGGAACACGATCTAATCAATGGAAATTCGGGTTTCCGCCAACAGCTGAACAACAACAATGGCGATGTTGAAGCACCACCACCACTACCACAGCCAGAGCCAGTCAAAATACCCAAAAAACGATCCCTGTTGAATTTTAGATCCCTCGATTTTCACATTAAATCTTTGTACAGTGGTCTGCGCAATGGTAGCTCTGGTCAAAATAAAGCCAATTCCCAATCCACAAATTTGTTGGCCCCCAGCAAAGGCAGTGGTAGTGGTGGCGGCGGTAGCAGTGGTGGTGATAATACTGATGACATTAATGTTAGCGGTGTCGGCTTGGGTGGCGTTGGCGGTGGTGGTTACAATGCCAATGGCAGCGAGTTGAACCTAAGCGATCAGTATTATCATCATCAACACATACATCAGCCGTACAATCGCATGCCGCCCTATTTGAAGATCGAATCGGTGGACAATGAGGAATCGGAAAATCTGCTAATTGATTATCCACAATCTCCATACTCGACACGTCGCAACAGTTCGAATGACGACAACCGTTCCAGCAGCCAATTGATACACCTCACCGGCGGTGGTTCTACACAGTATCTGCAACAGCCATCATCCGCCTCACATCATCGCTACGAAATGTCGCGTTCACAGGCAAGTTCTCCGTCACCGTACTTTTTGTCGCCTCATGCATTTGCCTCATCGTCGCAAAATGTCAGACGTTCATCAACATCGGACATTATGTCCGGCAGTAAACGCAGTGTTTGCTCATCGGCAAACACCAGTCGACGTCCGAGTACATCGGATTTGTTGCGTAAAGCGCGTGAGCGTCGTGGTAGTGAGACTCGTATGGGACGCAGTGTTTCGCATGGCGGTCTTCCACGTGGTGGCGGTGGTGGTGGGGCATTTCGTGCTGGGCCAGGTGTTGGTGGTAGACGAACCAGTATGGCCTACTAAGGCGTAGAGAATTTCGACAACCATTCTCCTTTTCTACCTCCCCCCACCTCCCTCTCCAACCTCTTGGTCCTCATTTCTTCCTGCAGCAGTAGAGTGCTGATACTGAGCTACTGTTCAAAATAAATCACTTCTAAACTTCTTCTATTGTCTTTCCCAAACTATATAACTAGAGATACTATATTATTCACAGAACAACAAAACAACTTATATTCAGAAAAAAAACACAAAAAATTATAACACAATCTGTAGTGATTAAAATTTAATAATGAACAAAAAATTCATAAAATCCAAAAAAAAAAATAGTAAGTGTAAAACTTACAACAAAAAAGTGCTTATGATTCGTTTTTTTATTATTGAGAAAAATAAATAAAAAATCGAAAACAAATTCTTTAATTTTGGAAAACCCAAAAAATTTTCAAATAATAATAACTTATATGAAACAAAACAAATACTGGAATTATATTCTCTTTAAGCTTTAAAAGTAACTTAATTACAAACATAAAAAAACCAAAAACTAAAAAAATTGAATACAAAAAAATAATAACAAACCATTCAAAAACCAACATTTATCTAATAACAAAACTCAAGAACAACTTTTTTGTAGTTAAGTAAGTTAAAGAAACAAGCAAAATAACAAGAATAAGAACAACAGATACTGCAATTGTATAACTTCAAAAATATAATAACAACAGCTAAAACAATAAAATCTAACGATACAGCTATTAAAATAATAAAAAAAAAATAATAAAAATTATAACATTTTTGGTATTCTTGATTTTCTTATCATCTTCTATCATTTATTATTTACTCACATCATATTTTTTTAATATACAATCATTTGATCAACATAATCTCGAGTATCGTCATGCAAAGCAATTACACGGTGCTCTTGAACCAACTTTAAATGAAAGGAGCCTACACCTGGGAAGTTTTTGCGAATTCTGAAACTACAATGTTCATAGAGGAGAAAAAAAAACAGAAATCTAATCGAGGCTTTTACCCAATATGGAGTGAGCTATCTGTAGGAAACCCCCATATATAAAAACTTATTCTTTTGACATTTACCAATTTTCCTTGTATGTTTGAAATTTGTGTTATACGATCTATACTCACGGTGCTCTTGAGCTAACTTTAAATGAAAGGACCTTACCCCAGCAAAGTTTTTGCGGATTCTGAAACTACAATGTTCATAGAGGGGAAAAATAAAAAAAATATTTTATGCATCCCTTTGCCAAACCTTTCTTCCCTTCTGTGTTCAGCTCTCCAAGCAACAAGTCGTGTTAAAATAAACTCTTTTTATACTTTTCTATTAACAATAAAGCTGCGTTTTATTATACGATCCCATCAGGTTATGGGCCCAAATCGTTGTTTTTAGAAAGTGTATAAACCGTCAGAAGAGTTTCTGATAATATTTTGAAGGATGTCAATAAATACGAATTTTTCTGTTAAAAAATTGTTGGGGCGAGAAAACTATGCAACATGGTCATTTGCAATGAAGAATCTTCTTTAACATGAGGATCTGTGGGACACCGTCGAAGGCAGGTACCCGGCTGCTGGCATGGATATAAAGTTGGACACAAAAGCCAAAACGAAAAAAATTTTGCTGGTCGACAAAATAAATTATGTGCACATCGAGGATGCAGAAACGTCGAAGCAAGTTTGGGACAAATTAAAGGCAGCTTTTCTTGATTCAGGTCTCACTTGTCGTGTCGGATTATTACGCCAGTTGATAACCACCGTTTTTCCTCATCCGAAAATATTGAAGAATATGTCAGTCAAATTGTTTCGACAGCTCATAAATTGAAAGAGGTTGATATGCCGGTAAGTGATGAGTGGATTGGGACACTGCTTTTGGCTGAACTTCCCGAAGAGTACTCCCCAATGATTACACTGTGCTACAGTGAACATTTACTCACGCATTTACTCATTCAACCGATTTCATTGGGTTTCCCCATTTTGTAAAGCTAACTAACATTCCTTCTTGATAAAAGTAAATAATTACCCGGTTTGGTGTCTTCTACGCAGCCTAGAGCACGAGGAAAAGCATTTTCCTGTTTTTTAATGCGTTTTTGTCACACTTAAATCACTATAAAATAACCATTTGTTATCCGATTTTAAATTGAAAATCCAAGAAACCCCCTTTTTCACTACATTTACCGTTATAAAATCAAAAAGCGAAGTGACCCAAAAAACCAAATTTTCGTCTTCCATGGACTCCCTCAAAATTGAATATAAGCATCAGAACCCCTGCAAAAAATTTTGTCCACTTTTGTAACACAGTGTTATTGGTGTAGAAAGATCCGGAGTGAAAATAACTTGCGACTCCATTAAAACAAATGGCCTGTTCCCGTACTTTATAAAGTGGTAAAAGTTGTAAAAGTCGTAAACGATTTTCATATAAATTTTGTGTACGGGAACGCAAAATGTGTAAAAGTGGTAAAAATTTTAAAAACTTTTTAGTTCTGGAACAGAGCTAAAATTACTCCATGATGTTAAAAAGCCAACACATGACAGCACAGCCTTCTATTCTAAAACCAAGAAGTAGCATTTTGTAAATAAAGGTTTTCGATGCTACAGCTGTAATCGCTACGGACACAAGGTCAGTGATTGTCGTGCTAATAAACAGAGAAATGGAGAGATCAAGCAACTGTGCAAAACCCAGTTTTTGCAGCGGAAAATTTTAATGATAATGACTGGTACATTGACTCGGGAGCAAGTTGTCACATGACGTCACGAAATGATTGGTTTATAAATAACAACAAACCACAAATACATGAAGTTGTTGTTGCCAACAAACAATATTGCAAAGTGCATGGTGCAGGTGATATCAAAATAAATTTGAAGAACAAAAACGGCGAATTGGTGAATGTTACCATTTACAACGTATTATACATTCCTGACCTAAAAGTAAATCTGCTATCAGTGAGCAAAATAATGGATAAAGGCGAGAGCACAATGGATTTTTCTTGCTTATTTTTTCCGCCTCGCTTCAAAGCGCAAAAGTGAAATTGTACTGTTTTCAATAGGACAGACCACAACGAAGCGAGGCTTCAGGCCACAAAGTTGAAAATTGTTGAACTTTTGAATTCCTCGCCTGGCTTCATTTTTGACATTTCGTTTCGACATTCAATTTGATATTAACACGTGCTTAATCTGAAAAATAGAATTTTGCTGTAATTTTTATGTTCGGTACTAATTATTTACAAACAATTCATATTAAAAAATTGAATTTTATTTGATATATTGAAATAATTATGTTTATATCGCCCATGAATTTTACGCTTCGATGTGTGATACCAAGAAATAAGCGGCCTAGTGAAGAAATAAGCTAAGCCAGAAAATTAAGCTAAGAGCTGACTGTGTTCTCACCTTAATGGCTACATTGTGAAATTCCAAGGAGATGATTGTATAATATCAGCACAAAACGAAGAAATAATAAGAGCGCAACGCACAAACAACATGTTTAAATTAGATCGAGGTTTGGGGCAAGTTTGTATGGCCGCAACTACAGCTGATTTTGATGTATGGCATGCTCGTATGGGTCATTTAAATTATGCGGATTTAGTCAAAACAAAACAGGTGGTAAAAGGTATGGAATTTCAACGGAAATCGTCGCAGAATTGTGTTCCTTGTATTATGGGCAAGATGTCGAGAAAATCATTCAAGCCGTCAAATTCCAGTACAACAAAATTACTTGAGCTCGTGCATTCGGACCTTTGTGGACCGATGGATGAGGCTTCAATTGGCGGAGCTAAGTATTTATTGATATTTAATGATGACTACTCGCGTAAGTTTTTCTTCATCTTCTGCAGACAAAAACGGAGATAGCGAAATTTTTTGAGAAATTTATAACTAGAGTGCAGAATGAAACAGGTCATAAGATAAAATGTCTGCGTACGGATAATGGCACAGAATTTTGCAACCGCAAATGTTAAAATTATTGGAGAAAAATGGTACACAACATCAGACCACAGTGCAGCACAGACCCCCAACAGAACGACGTCGCTGAATGCATGAATCGCACCATCGTTGAACGGGCTCGCTGTATGTTGTTTAATGCATGTCTGCCGAAGAAATTTTGGGCTGAAGCCGTTGCGAATGCCGTACATGTGATAAGTCACTCCGTTTTCGCCGCCAATAAAGAAGCTACACCACAGGAGATTTGGACTGGTATTAAACCTGATATACATAAGTCACTTCAAAGTTTTTGGATGCCGTGCTCTTTCGTACATTCCAAAAGAATAACGCAGAAAGTGGGATCGTAAGGCAGAGGAATTAATTTTTACTGGTTATTGCGAAGATACTAAAGGATATAGGTTGCTGAATGCAGAAGGTTGGCGTGTTGTGAAAAGCAGAGAAGTAACATCTCTTGAGAATGAATTTTATGGAAAGCAGCAGCAGGAAAAATAACAGCCACAACAAAAGAAATGTTTTGAAGATTTTTGTTTTGTAAAAATGGATGAAGTGGATGATACCGTTCAAGAGGAGGTAAACACAGCACAAGATGACGATGGAAAAGAGGTTGTGTCAGATTTTACAGCACCGTCTAATGGTTTTGACAGCGATAGTTCGTCCGATTATTATGAACCTGAAGATGATAGAAGTGGGCATAATTCCACTCTGGTGCCAAATAATAACGTACGTCGCTCGACAAGGACTAGGAAACCAGTTAATATGCCTGACTATCACATATATTCAGTTCAAGTCAATAATTCAGCAGATCCCTTATCAGTCCAGGAGGCCTTGGATAGTGAAGACGCAGCATATTGGAAGAGTGCAATAGAAGAAGAATATAAGTCCTTAATGGAAAATAGAACATGGACTATGGTTAAATTACATGGTGGAGCAAAGGCAATAAAAAAACAAATTGGTTTTTAAAACCAAGCGTGGTGAAAATGGTGAAGTCCTACGATACAAGGCCCGATTGGTGGTAAAAGGCTGTTCCCAGAAACCAGGTATTGATTATAATTAAAGCTACTCTCCTGTTGTACGATATACCTCGTTGAGGTATTTGATATCAACTGCCGCTCATTTCGATCTGGATATCGAACAGATAGATGGAGTCACCGCATTTCTGCAGGGTGCTTTGTCTGAAGAAATGTTTATGGAAACTCCTGAGGGAATTGGAGACAAAAATACTGGTAAAGTTTGCAAATTAAACAAGGCGATCTCTGGGTTGAAGCAGGCGAGTCGTGAGTGGAATAAGAAATTAAGCCAGACTCTTATAAGAATGGGTCTTCAACAGTCTAAACTTGATCCCTGTATTTATTATTATGTGAGCGGTGTGTTGGCCTTCGTGTCACTAGAGATCGAGGAAATGGTGAGATACATATTGATCAAGGTGTATATATTGCAAATATTTTGAAGCGTTTTAGCATAAGTGATTGTAAGCCGGTGGGCACACCTTTTCATATTAACACAAAACTAACAAATCCTCCATCAAATACCTATCGATTTGAGAATATACCATACCAGGAAGCTACAGGCAGTTTACTTTACCTAGTACAAGGGACTCGCCCAGATATAGCTCATGCTGTGAACTATTTGAGCAAGTTCAACAATAATTTTGATATGTCACACTGGACAGCAGTGAAAAGGATTTTCAGGTATCTTAAAGGTACATCAGATGTAAAACTTACATATTCAATGAAAGGAGATTTGAATATACGTGGATTTTGTGATGCGAATTATGCTAGTGATGTTACGGATGGGCGCTCTTGTTCAGGCCACGTTTTCATGCAGAAAGGTGCAATAAGTTGGTGCAGTAAACGGCAAGCAACAGTGGCTTTGTCAACTACCGAAGCCGAGTACATGGCTATGTCCACAGCCGTACAAGAAGCTGAGTGGCTCCGTCAACTTGAGAACGATTTGTGGAATAGTGCGGAAAAGAAGGTTACACTCTACTGCGACAACAAAAGTGCGTTGAATCTTGCGAGGACCGATGCGTATCATGGCCGATCTAAACATATTAATGTACGTCATCATTTCCTGCGCGATAAAGTAAATGATGGTTATGTTGAACTAAAATATAGAGGAACTGAAGACATGACAGCTGATTTTCTGACGAAACCAGTAACAAAGGAGAAGCGCCTGAAGTGTTCTGAGATGTTGGGTCTTACAGACTTCGTGCCAGGTTTTAGTGAAGGTGTTGGTATCAGAAAATCTGGCAACTCGTTAATGCACTTTTATGCAACACATCCCACCTACATATTTTATGCATCCCTTTTGCCAAACCTTTCTTCCCTTCTGTGTTCAGCTTTCCAAGCAACAAGTCGTGTTAAAATAAACTCTTTTGATACTTTTCTATTAACAATAAAGCTGCGTTTTATTATACGATCCCTTCAAGATTGACCGTTATGATTTCCCAACAACTTGTTTGTAATATTTTTTGTTTACCATATGCTTTCACCATTCGATAACGGTATGTATCGATAACTTTTTTAAATAATTTCAATCGTATAAGGGAATCCAAAAATTTCGAACTTTCGTAATTTTTCTTCGAACAAAAACTCGCTCGATAACGGATGCGAAAATTCGGCCCCAGACCATTACGTGTTTCTCACGGTATAATTTCTTGAGTTTGTCACTGATACTTTCTTACGTGTTCACAGAACTTTTATTCAGGTTTTATTCTGTCTATCGATTTTTTTTCTTGTCAGGAACATGGTGCGTTCGAAGTTGTACTGTGGCAATGGACTTTATGATACCCGACTTTCTTCAGTCTAACTGCATTACTCCAGTTTCATATTTAATTCAAATAATTTTGGTTTTAATTTGTGAAACATTTTAATTTCACTGTGCAACATTTTTGAGCCAATCGCGTGAAAACAACTTCTGTCCAGAATTTTATGAAAGTAGAAGACCAATAGGCAAAAACCATATTTGGGTTTTGTTTTCTTATATCGGGTTCGGTTTTTATGGCCTCATCTAAACATGGTTAAAGATCGAATTTTTAAAACAAATCGGGGCTGTATCTCTGAAACCAATACGAATTCTATTTTGACATATGCCGCAAAATTGTAGATAAGAGTAAGAAGAAAATATTTGGAGGAATAGTAAACTCGAAAAACTGCATTTTTTATTGCCTCAAATTTTATAATATATCTAAAAATTCTATAATTTGTGTATATTTAGCAGCGTATCTCCCAAAATGTTAAATTCTTCCTAATGTTGCCTTTTGGGAAAATTTTCTCTGGAATGTAATACACAACTCTTCAGAACATTATATTGTTGTAAAATGCCTCTATCGCCTTGTTATTAGCACTTTTTGCAACAAAAATTTGGTAAATATTTCAATAACTCTTTGAAATCGCCAACATGAGAATAAACAGCCTGTGTGAACATTGTTTGAAATAAGTTATGTAAAAGGTATGTTATAAATACCCCTTAAACAACGTGAAATAACCATTTTAGAGTTTCAGAATGTTCTGAAGAATTGATGGTCACATTATTTGGAAAATTTTTAGAATAGTTACTTGTTTCAACTCCCAACAGTTTAGTTGTTACTGACCAGAATTTCAGAAATTATGTAAACTTTTCTATATTTTAACGAGTTTGATGCGCTAGATGCAGCTTTTCCTAGTTCATTTGTTTGACACATAAGTTCTACTACTTTAGGGCTACAATATTGCTGAAGACTGCAAAACAAAATTCTTATTAGTTTCGCAGATAAAGGTCCGATCACTAGAAAAAAGGCTCATTTTAAGTCGGTTTAGATGAGGCCATAAAATCTAAACCCGATCTAAGAACACAAAACCCAGTTAAGGTTTTTGTAGTCTCAATATGTACTTTCAGAAAATGCCCATTAGAAGTTGTTTGCATTTCCAGTGTTGCACAGTGTTATAATTTAAAACTTTCACATGAATTTGAAATTAACTCACTTGTAATTTGAGAACTCCATTTGATTTTCAGTTGTAATTTGATTTGTTTTATTAATACTTCGAATTATGTGCGTACTTATTCTCGATGTCACTCACTATACATACAATGCTTTTAGGTCAAATATTTGTAACACATCGAAATGATGATCGTAGACCAAAATGAATGTCTCGAGGAGCTGGATCCATATTAGCCATATGTGGGTGTCAGTCTATTCAACTAATAACGCTACAGATCGCAATTTTTATTGATTCTTCAAGATTTTTTAGTGTAGTGGGAGTCCCAGAGGGTGGAAGGCAGTTCATTTTGGTTTTGGTGGATTATAGTAAGGGATCAAAATCGACAAAAACGTTTGTGGAAATAATTGGAATTTTTTCTATAGTGAATTTTCACTTCCTATAAAGGTACTTGTATTCCAAAACCTCACCTCGGCGACGCTTCTAGAAGATCATTTCGATAGTGATAGCGATAGTTCTTGGAATTAATAAAAAATATATTTTTTTCTATTTGTTTTTTTATTTATTTTGTTTTTTGGTTTTTAGAGAATTGGCAATTTCTCCATCACCGTACTTTTTGTCGCCTCATCGTCGCAAAATGTCAGACGTTCATCAACACCGGACATTATGTTCGGCAGTGTTTGCTCATCGGCAAGCACCAGTCGACGACCGAATACATCGGATTTGTTGCGTAAAGCGCGTGAGCGTCGTGGTAGTGAGACTCGTATGTGACGCAGTGTTTCACACGTGGAAGACCGCCACCACGTGGTGGCGGTGGTCGTGGGGCTTTTCGTGCTGGGCCCGGTGTTGGTGTTAGACGAACCAGTATGGCCTTCTAAAGCGTAGAGAATTTCGCCAACCATTCTCCCTTTCTAAGTCCCCCACCTCCCTCTCCAACCTCTTCGTCCTCATTTCTTCCTGCAGCAGTAGCGTAATGATAGTGTAGTAGACCGACCTATAGTTCTATATTGTTTGTGTAATGCTTTTATCTTCCTTGGCGTGTCTCCGGAGTGACGTCTTAGGCGAGGGAGTGAGAAACTCACTTCCAAATGCTGGCAGGGCCATGTTAAAGTCTGAGATTTAAATCAGTACTAATTGTGTAAGTGTATATACGGTCAATCCTTTGTTAATTTCAACAATTTATAAATCCTCACTCTTTTGGAAGATGGTTAATTTTATCCCTTCCAAAAGTTATAATTTAATAAAAATCCTGAGCAATTTTGCTGAATATGAATAAACTAAATTATTTATTTTTTTATTTTGGTTAATATTTTTACATAAGTTAAATTTAAATTCCACTTTGCAATAGTAACAAATTTTAAAGAAAAATAAAAAAACTAAATAAATAATTTAAATACCAACAAAATTAAAAAAAATCAAAGTGCTATGCTTAATAAACAAATAATATACTATAAAAAAATTTTGAATTAAAAACAAATTAAAACTAAAACATGCCTTGTTTTGAAAAGTAAAAACATTTCTAATGTAAAATATAAACAAAAAAACGTAGCTTAATTTTTGACATAAAAATAATAATAATGAAGAAAAACTAACAATTCTACGTTGAAGTAAATTAAATCATTAAAACAATTCGTAGTTATATCATAAATAATTAATTTGATTAAAACAAGCGAAACACCATCTCAACCAAAAAAAAAAAACAAAAAACATATAAAAATAATACAAAAAATTCTCACATACGGACTGTGATTTCTTGTAAATTATTAAAATAAAATTAAAAACAAATAACAGCAACAACAAAATGAAGCAAATTAATTGCAACTTATCCCATTTGTACTTTAACTCCATTTAGACGACCACAACACATAGAAATAATAAACAAAAGTACATAATAATATTGCAACTAAAATTTAATATAGTTCAAATCAAATGTATGTTCATTGAACAATCAATTTTTTTAGTAAAATCACATGAATTGCTAAGTATTAAGAAACCCCTAATACAATTTACACTATTACACTTTTTACTATTCCCTACAGACTTTTGTAAATTGAAAGTTCTTTAAGGAACTTTTCGTTACAAAAAAATAATGTATCTAATCTTGTCTTCCCTTTTAACTGCCTAAGCTACTATTTTCAGATTTCAAATTCTACTTTGTTGTAAAATGTTTTCGAGAAAAGGTTGAGTCCACTTAATAAAACTTTACTTCTTTACTTGCAATGAAGTTGTTGTTGTATGAGCATGTGATGATATGTTTGGGTGTTCCCTTTTTTCAGATTGATGAAGTTTGTTGAGTAGGTTTGGTAGAGCAGTTGAAAAGCTGCAGTGTGTCCTGCTGGCCTGTATCACTTGGCCTTTTAGGAATGGAGAAAGTTGTTTATGGTATCTGCGACTGCATCTGGGTGAATGATATTCCTAATAGGTTGTGATCTAGATGTTCTCTCTTGTGACTTTCGAACTATCTCTCCAGATCATGAAAATTCCTTGCATCGAAATGAGTATCTACTCTAAGATTCTTCATCTTTTCATGTAGATGGTCTACTGATGACATGAGAAGGTACCCTGTTGCAGTTCTCAGGGCAGCGTTCTGAAAGATTTAAATATTCCATCGAACTACACGTATATTCTAGGACGGCACTTGCGCCGCATAGCTTACCCCAGATCCACCTATCGTATTCTATGCGGTCAACAAGGTTTCTTTCTGCCGAGATCATCTCAGGTTGTCGCAGATAGCTGTGTCATGCGCGGTCGACGCTAACATACTGTCGAGTGTGACCCCTAGAGTCTTAAGTTAATTAGAACATTCAGCTCTGTGGTCATCTCCCAGAACAGAGTGGCCGTAAATTTATTGGCGTAGATTTGCATATTCCAATAAGACGTAACGATCTCAATGTCGTAAGGAGGTGGCGGAATATAGGCAAGGTAGAGATTAAACCTTTAAACATATATCACCTCACATTGGCGAACCACCTCTTTCACTCTGCGAGACTTCAACTTCTTGTTCCCGAATTCCATGTACGACTGACGTCACAATTGTAATAATTCATTATCCAACGTTTCAAAACTGACCAAATGGACGTTTAGTCTGCTCAATGTCCTCAAACAGTGTCGACAAAGACCTCCCCGTCAGGAGTATATGTTCTGTTCGAATAAAGACTTGGACAAGAGTCAGCGTCCTTGCATCCCGGAAAGTGGGTCTATGCCAGCAGGTCAAGAGTCTCTAGAGCGGAGTTCGTTCACGTACCATCACTTCGCTTGATGCTCCCAATGGGCTTGGGGTCGTTTGAGATCACCTTGCGAAATCTATCCGCTGCATTCACTCCCTCTATCGCCTCACTAAAGTTTATCCAGGAACTCCTCTTGGCTGTCCTGACCTCGCTTTTGTACTTATTGAAGCTAGTTCTATACTGGTCCCAATCTGTACTAAGTTTGATCATATTCGCTTTGTTATATGCCCTCCTGTTAGCCTTCCTCAGGTTAGCCAGATCTTTATTCCACCAAGCTGGCTGTGTTCTCCTACCTGGATAAGATAATGGGCAAGACTGTTCAATGCAATCCCGCAGAATCTTTGTTAGGTCCTCAACCCGCCTGTCAACTTACCTCTCTGTGTGAAGTTCTGGAATTTCACACAGTCTTGAAGAGGCCAAAGAGTTGAATTCCTCCCAATTGGTTCTCCTGGGATTCCTATGAGGTGGTTGCCTTTTACTTCCACACGAGACTCGAAAGTGTATCGTCCTATGGTCCGAAAAGGAGCATTCCTCTGATACCCTCCAGTCTGTTATGGAAGCATCCTCCATATTTGTAAGAGTGAGGTCTATTACCTCCTCCCTTACACTACTCTGGAAGGTGGCCGTGTTTCCCCTATTACATACTCGTAGATTATTAATTAAAATTAAATCGAATATGGACTCGCCTCTTGTGTTGGTGTCGCTGCTGCCCCAGTGGAAGTGGCGGGCATTTGCATCACAGCCCATTATTACGTTGCAACTCCCCGAAAAGTCATCCACCAGCTTGCGCACCAATCTACTTGGTGGGTCAGGTACCTCATACGGCATGTAGACCGAAGCTAGCACCAAGGCTCTTTTAGAGCCTACTCCCAGCCTCACTACTGTCGTATCGCCATCACTGTAATTATAGAGTTGAATAAGATTTAAAATTTTCTTCGCTATAATACAAGTCCTTACCTTCTCCCCATTCGAGATAAAGAAAAGGGAGTAACGTCCATCGTTTAGTCCAGAAACCCTATTTTTAAATAAATAGATTTTCTGCACCAAAGCGATGTCTATTTCAGACTTTGTAAGGGTGAGAAGGAGTTCTGCAGCCGCCGCCTTGCAATGATGCAGGTTGATCTGCACCACGCGAAGGCCCTGCTGCCCGAACTCCTTATTGAGACTGCGAGAAGCGAAACCGAAGCCAACCCAACCCAAAGTTAAGCTCTCCCTTATAATTCTTAATAAACTCGGCGCTCAAACTATCCATGGGGAATTTCATCACTGTACCTCCTCCTTCTGGGAAGGATTTCACCAATTTCCAGCTGTCGGTCTGTTCTGCTTCCCGATCAGTTTCAACACCTGTGCCACCCATGTTGTTGCCGCTATTCTGGATGGGATCTCGGCGATGGAAATCGCAGCCAGCCTGCAACCGTCCCACAGAGCATCAGAGCCATTTACTGTTTGGGTGAGGAAATCACGTGATTCCTCATCCTTGCAGTTAATAACTTTGACGCCCTTGTATGCGGCTGCCCTGCCAAAGCCGGTCTTTCTCTCATCCACATCATCGGAAGTAATGACCTTCCTCAGAAGGCCCTGTACCAGCAACCAGTGATCGTCATTGATCCTGCCATCAGGATCAGTTCTATCAATGATTGCTACCAGAAGGTCATCTGGAGCTGTCATTCTCGCAGGCCTGTGCGGCTCACATGGCGTCTCTCCAGCAGATTTAGGGAGTTTTTGGCCCGGGCTGCCTTTGCAGGCCCTCCCTGGTTGAGCTCCCTTAACTGGCTGTCGAGAGGCCATTTTTGCAGCAGCTGTTTTCCCCAGCAGCTTTAGTGGCATTCACCGGCGGGGCTGTCGCAGTATCTGGGGGCTTGTGTGGCAACTCCGCCCGTGCATGCCCTTTTGGCTTCTCCGACTTCGGGGACCGTGTTGGTGGGGCAGATGAAGCCGGGGTGGCCGTGCCTGCCGCAGACACCTTTGGTATCCGCAAGGGCTTCGGACAACCCGAGCTTCCGGCTGGATCCGGAGTAATCAACCCGGTCGTTGGGCTGGCGACTATCTCCGGTTCAGGCCGCGGAATCCGCTCGATAGGCAGTGGAAGCTTCTCAATATGAGGGTACTTCATCTCAATCGTCTTAAAAAAGCAAAACTTCAACCTAATCTCCCGGAATTCCGCCTGAGAGACCTCTTGTGGTGACTTGTCTACAAATCTAGAGCAGCAATTTACTGCTCCCTTGTAGCCATGTTTGTCATTTCTTTCCCTGGCCTTACTACTCTTGATGGAGGGGGAAGTGAGAGATTGCTCAATCTCTTCACCAGTAGCCTCCAGCATCAAGGCGTCCTGCCTTGGAAGAATCGGCATGTCGGTACCGACCGACATTCCATCCCTTGAGGGAGTTACTCCCTGCTCTTCCTGGTTAGCACTCCTCGAAGAAACCGAGGGAGACACCTCCCTGTTCGTCTGGGATGGTATAACCGTGGTATCCATCTCATCATCCGACAGGGGAATATCCTCCCAGTTGCTAATAGGAGAGCTTTCCCGGCTAAGATTCAGGACTGCACTTTCCCTCAAGAGATTAAGTAATTCCCTACTCTGTGTGTTGATAGAGTCGCTAACTCTGTCCAGAGTCGGAGTGGAGCAGTCGTCCCCGCCCATATTTTCGTTAGTTGCACTGGGTGCAGCGATGTCCGTGGTCGTAGCAGTGATCGTTATCAAGGGGGATTTGTTTTTGTTTTTATATTTTTGATCATCCATAAGAAGATTTGTGACTGGGGGAGCTGAGGACAATCATGGCATAGCCCTCCACTACCATGATTAGGGCTTGACAACTAAGCCTGCTACTCGTTGAGGCGCCCAGGTATCAACGAGGCTCCGTTATAATACAGTCGGTACCCTGACTGCAAACCTTAAAACACCGATAGGCACGAGGTCGTTTAACACCCCGGTGTTAGGGGATCTCAAATTATATTGGTAGGAGAGAATACTTTGTGAGGTTTCAGTGCATTATTTCGGTTTGCGATAAGAAAAAGTGGATAACCTTTGGTCGGCCAAAATCCCCAAATCAACACAAAAAGAAATTGAATGAACAGATTGTGGCGTCAAGATTGTTATCCCCGGCGGGTGTAGTGAGATTCTTTCAGAATTCCACTACAGAGGTGAACAAAAGAGTCCATATTGAAACCTCATCTATGTCTGGTAGAAATTCTACGACGGTACAAGACGAAATTGATTGCTCCCTCCGAGAGTTATCATTCACACCATTTTACAGACAAATTTTGAACTTTTGTGGGGAGGTACCCGAGGCAGTAGACCCATATGGACCATCTTCGAATTTAAACTAATTTTTGGCAAAATATTATGAAGTGCAAAATTTGGTTCGAATCGGTTGATCCGTTCGAGAGTTATCTTGCGCACCAGGCAGACAGAAGGACGGGCATGGCTAAATCGACTCCAAATTGTCTGAAACGAATTTCATTCAAAGATACTTGGGGTCTAAAGCCATTATTTCGATGGGGGCACATTTTTGGTCGTATCAAAGTGTTTATACCCTTGTTAGCCTAAAGGCTGAGGGTATAAAAACGTGACAACAATTGTAAATTTTCTACATTTTCGACACTGAATTTTTTCTAAGTATGTGGAAGCTTGATTTTCACCGTAGACGTAGGGTCTAGTGGATTTTTTTCCTCAGTACAATCCCAAGAATCAGAAATGCGAAGCGCCCATTAAGATGTTCAAATCACCACCAAAAGCGCTGCACGCCATCTCGACACATATTTGTCGAGGCCGTGTGATAGAACAGTGATGGTGGCGATTGACTTATCAAAAGCCTTTGATACTGTCAAGCACTCCACGCTGTTCGAGGACATCGAGCAGACAACCCTCCGGCCAAGTCTGAAACGTTGGATAATCCACTATATGTGTGGTCGCCAGTCGTATGTGGAATTCAGGAACAAGAAATCCAAGCCCCGTAGAGTGAAACAGGGATTTCCCCAAGGAGGGGTGATATCTCCGGAACTGTTTAACCTCTACCTTTCCTGTAATCCGCCCTCTCCAGACGGCATTGAGATCGTAACGTATGTGGATGATTGTACGATCCTGGCGTCAGGTAACTACCCTGATGACATCTGTGAGAGACTGAACTCCTATTTATCCGATCTTACCACCTTCTTCCACGCGAGGAATATGCAGTTATCCGCCACTAAATCGACGGCCACTCTGTTCACCACATGGACGGCGCAGTATAGAAGAGAGTTGAATATCAGGGTCGATGGTACCAGAATTCCGACCACAAACTGCCCCAAAATTCTAGGGGTCACATTCGACACCACTTTCAGGTCGTCCTCGAATGCACAGCTATCTGCGATAAACTTAAATGTAGGAACAAGGTCCTCAAGTCCCTAGCCGGCAGCACTTGGGTGCAGATAAAGAAACCATGTTGACCACGTATAAAGCGATAGGTCGGTCTGTGGTAAGCTATGCGGCGCCAGTTTGGTCCCCGAATTTATGTGACAGGCAGTGGGATAAGATTCAAATTTGTCAGAACGCCGTCCTGAACGCCGCAACAGGGTACCTCCTCAAATCTACAGTGGACCATCTACATGAGGAGGCAAAGATTCTTCCTGTACGACAGCATAATGACATGCTATCGTTGCAGTACTTGCTCGGGTGTTACCGTGAGAGCCATCCCAATCACCATCTGCTGGCCACCAATACACCCAGGCATATCAAGAAAGATATTCATGCTCTAGAGACGACGGCTCAATTACGCTCGGGATATTGCAGTCGCCTAAATTCCTATTGGGCGGGAATTGATCGCACCGTGCAAGACATCTGTATGCGGCATGGGTCCGCACGATACTAAGCACCTATTCAACTGCCCCGCCAAACCTACTCATCTAACTCCAGTGGATCTGTGGTTACATCCCATCGAAGTAGCCACTTTCCTGGAACTGGAGATAGGCCCAGAGCCAGATTGAACAGGAGAACGAACTTACAAACATAATAAAAAATCACTGTTCCAACAACAACAGCAACCACCACCCTAATACATATATTTTATCAATCCTCGGATAATATTGAGAAATTATGGATTGATTCCGAGATTATTAGATTTGTATTATATTTTTATAACCGGCTGAAGCGAAAATCGCAAATTCCATGCAGTCATAACAACTCACTGATGTCTAAGCGGCGTCCATTTCAGTCAATCGGGTAGCCAAAAATGTAGTTCCACGATTACATTTTAGTTGACTCAACCCTTTCCATTAAAAATGATAATTAAACCTAAAATTCTTTTCCCTATTTCTGCACTTGTGTATAATACACTCAGATATCTTTTCGGATCGATTATAGTATATACAATGTATTGTATTAAATGCACTCACAAAGTTCGAAAAATAACGAGTAGATAATATAAGTTCCACACAAACACAATTTAATAAACTGAACTTTAAAACATTTTTGTATCTAAACGAATAAGAAAAAAACACCAAAATAATAATATATAGGACACTTTAAAAAAATCCAACTAAAATTCTGTCTTGTATATATTTCTTCAATACTAACTGATAGTAATATCAATGATCCAAATTCTTAGAGGTACTAATATTCACAATTTAATTTTACACTGACCTACACAGGGGTCAGCAAATGTTTCAAATTGTAATTTATCAATAGGAAATTTAATTTTTGTTTTAATTAAAAATGGTTTGTTAAAAATTGAGATTGAAACAAACTTTTTAAACATTTCTATTTCAATTCATTACACTTCCATTCCAAAATATTTTTATTTGACTCCTTTAATAAAAAAGGATCTATGTTTCATCCACTCCTATTTCTATTCATATTCCCTGCAATAACAAAACCAACAGACATAAAAAAGGTATTTCAAAACTAAAACATTTAACAAAATAAAAAGGAAAAATCTTTATAAAGATTTGGCTCAAAATCTAAAATTGAAAAAACAGCCATTAAAAAAAAAATAATTACAAAAAAAAACTTATCAATATAACAGTTTTTTATATATTTCAAAATTCTATTGTAATTTTGGAAATCGCAGTTTCAAAATTACCCCATACTCAAATTCACCACTGAAATCATAACAAACTACAGCCTCATTATCCACTATTACAAGCTTTTTTGTTTTTCTTAAACCGTTTGGCATTGCTTTCGGTTGAAAAAAGTTTTTGTTTGTAATCTTAAATCACAAATAAAAACTATCTAACCTAGTTTTTTCATATTTAACTATTTGAATATAAAGCAATAAAGCATAAGAAAAAACTTAATAATGAAGATATGAAGAAGGTAACAACAATTTCTGCATTCAGTTTTGCTTTCAATTTTTACTAACATTTATTAACAATACCTAAAAAAACCAAGACAAGCTAGACAATTTAAAACAAACAATTAAATTAATAAAACAAAATACCATAAAACGACTAATAACAAAACAATACTTTTGAAAAGTAATAACAAACATTTTGAAAATTCTAATAAAGCAAGAAAAAAACAGAAATGAAATACTTTAACAAATTATAAAGAACACAATAATACAACAACAAAGAATACAAAAATAAAAAATGAATCACTCTACGAAAATGAGTTTTATTTGCTTTTGACAAAATGCGGTAAGTGCAATTCATCTAAGCTTTACCGATCCTAAGGCTATATATCCTAGAAAACTAAGAAACAAGTAAGCAAAGGCTAACCCATTTGTACTCACAACGAATAAATTTAGCATAGGATTTACTGCCTGTTCATGTATGTCGCACGGAAACCTGTACGAAAGGAAAGCAGACACTCACTTCCGTCATAAAATGCGTTCATGTATTTCGCAAACTATCGTGCGACTGCCGTTACGTATCCTATGCGAAATACTAATTTGAATGTACATTTGTACAACTATGTTCCATAAATGAGAGCCAAATGAGAAATGAAAACAAAATCCACATATACACACAAACATTGAAATATGTGTGATTTGTTTTGTTTGAAAAATAAAATGTGTCGGTATTTTGAATAATTTTTTTAATTGATTTCTTCAAAACAAAGAATGAAATCGCCATTAAAACGTGTCTGTAAAATTTTTATTTTGTTTCAAGAACGTGTTGCATAAATTTGTTTTAAGATTTTCGGTGTTATTCGCGATTTTACGTTCTACTCGGCAGCTACAAAGCAAGTGAGTGATTTTGACAAGGGACAGTCCTTTCGAAATACATAAACCCAAATTTAATGGAAAAGTGTACGTTTACGTGTTATTTCGTATAGCTTGTCGGTCGCATAGATTTTCGTTTCGAACAGAAAATTATAACAATCTGTTGTCTATTGTATATGAAAACACAAGGGAGGATTGTTCTATACTGCCGGACGGACAAATTGTCTCATTGTGATCTTATCTGATGGTTACCATAACGTGTTAGAATGGAGATCACCCCTTGCGATCTTATCTGATGGTTATGTAACGCGTTAGATTGTAGATCACAAACTAAGTGATTTTATTAAATTTTATTCTAGCTTAAGTACTCATCGTGAGAAGAAATAGTAGGGCGTAAATAGTTTACAGTTGCATAAAATGGTATATCGAAAGTAGTAATTAAAGGGTTGTTTTACAAGAGTAGTAGAATAAATAATTTACATAGTTGCATTCTGTCAGTTAACTTTAAAATACAATGAATCAATCACAATGGGGAATTGGAATATTTACAAACTCACAATGACAAAGGTACAAAACTATGAATATTGTTACTATTGAAATGTAGAGGGCATGAAAGTGTAATTATTGAAATATGGATTGCTTCAAAATGATTTTTTTCTACTTCCAAAGCGCAAGAAACCTTTCGGTCGACATACATGAACAGGCTGTTATTTTTGATCTATTGAACTTAACAATGTTAAACGTGTAAAAATTTGCTGCTGGCGGATAAATTGTTAAAAATTAATTAAATTGCTATTTAATAGTAGTTTTATGTTCAATTAATTAAATTATTTATTCCTCGTGGACATACTATTGGAGTTTTTGATGTCTGGAATTTCAACTGAATTATAAACAAATTTGTTGCTGCCGTTGCACAGTGGTCCCACTTGTATGGGAAGGTGCGACAAAAATATTTATAATCGTCGGATCAATCTGATTTTTTCTGTATATGCTAAAAATAAGTAAAAAATACTTTAGCCAAAAAATCATCAATATGGGTCCAGTTTTTCCTATAGCCCCAATGTAGCGGTACCACCCGATTTCAGGTATTTTGAAGCTTTTATCTACATTTTCGGCCCTAATTGGCTGTACTTTGGTATTTGGGGTTCGCAATGGTCAAAAACCTTCTGCGCCAAAAATTGTGCGCTTAGGTCCAAGTTTCGGTATAGCCCTTATATTACGGTACCTCCCGATTTCAGGTATTTTGAAGATTTTATCAACATTTTCAGCCCGAATTGGTTGTAATTTGCAATTTGGAGTTCTCAATGATCAAAAACCTTCTGCGCCAAAAATTGTGGTCTTAGGTCCAGGTTTCGGTATAGCCCTCATATTAGGGTACCTCCCTATTTCAGTTATTTTGATGTTTTTATCTACATTTTCGGTTCAAATTGGTTTTAATTTGCTATTTGGAGCTCTTAGTGGTCAAAAAACGTCTCCGACTGGTATCGTGGACAGGAAAGGAAACAAATTATTCCATTTGAGGTCAGAATATTTCATGGTAGGGGATATAATAAAGTTCGGTGCGACCGAACTTTACATTTTTACTTGTTTTTTTTATATGTAGCATCATACATATATCAAAAATATACAAATGTAAAAAATACACTCATAAGTAGATCCCAAAACAAAAATGTCTAAATTATTAAAGAAAAAACTCAAAACAAACAATTAAAACACAAAACGAAGAAGAATCTGAGCATACAGTAATACGGCATATTCACTGAAACGACCAGAGGCATCGTCAGTATTTTTAATGTCACGCACGGAAGCGCAAATATATGCAGCTGGAAACAAATTTTTTGTAAATTTGACACTATTTCGAACATTCTTCAAAAAATTTGGAGAGTGGCGAAGGATGGCGAAGTTAGTAAAACTCAACTTCAATTTTTAGGACTTGGAAACAAAAATCCACAAAAAAGTATTATAAAAAATGTGATTTCCAGCACATTTTATGCGAATAATGTGTACAAAATTTTATGCAAAAGTAATTAGAAAACAGTGTACTCAAACTTCCATTTCGAAAAAAATAATTTCATCCTTTCAATTTTGAGTTACTTGCATTGTAAGATGTCACAACCTTACTGATGTTTCTAAAGTTTTTAATAGGACATATGTAAATGTCAACTTCTTCTGTTTTGTCTTGTTAAATACCGTTATAAATTACAAAAACAGTGCTGGAATATTAAAATATAATATGTTTGGAGATAATTTGCTGAATTGTCGCAGAGATTTGCTGATATCGATTTTTCGATTTTTGTCGCAGGTTGGGACCAGTGTGCGTTGGTGTTGTGGAAATCATTACCGTAATTTGGTATTATCATTTGGAGTTGTGGTTATACGTTAATTAAAATACGTCTTGAGACCTTGATTTTGCCAAAAACAGTGCTATTGAAGGCGATTTGTTTACAACTGAGCTGGTAGAAGCTGTGGCAGTGCATTTTTGTTTTTTTTTTTTTGGATAACCACCTGTTTACCAATTGGTGTCTCAGTTGTTGTTTACTATTGCAGAGCTGTATCTTTTTAATTGACTGAGAATGGTGCCGAAAAGGAAGGTATATAAATGCCCAATAGCATTGGCTGCGTTTCTTGTGATGATTTTTATCACATTGCATGTTTAAAAATTACCAAAGAACAGCATAATTTTTTGTATAAAAATAAGAACTTTTCTTATAAATGTACCAAATGCATGAATGCCAAAAATGATTCGGTGAATATGTCGTCGGCTGGTGTTTCTTGTGATGATGATCAACGAATGATTGCAGGTGTTAAATCAGTTGTATTGCCTGATTTGCAAGCCGAGCTTAAGCAGTGCTGCTCGCAATTCAAATCCACACTTGAAAAACAGCAATAGATGTTTAAGTTGCAAATTCAAGAACAAATTAAGTTATTCGAAACCAAAGTATGAGAAGCAATTGATGTGTTTCGGACAGAGTGCTTGGAGAGAATTCAAAAATTAGAGGATGAGCTTAAAAACAGCTATGACATTGCTAAGCATATGGATAGCAACAGGGCTAATGAATTGCGTGATCTTCAGCTGAAAACTTACATTTGGCAAAGAAGGCTTAATAGAGCCGATACCGTTGTTAAAGGGTTGCCCAATAACATACATGATTTGAGGCAGCCTATTGTCAAGATAGCCAATTGATATACAACACTGCTGCTATTTCCTGAAGGGGAAGTCGGAGTTAGTAAAATTTAATTCAATATATGTTCGGGATCAAATTATGACCAGATATCATAAGGCAAATCCACTGAGGCTTTCGGATGTAAATGGTGGTGACATTAGCAGTAGGGTATATCTTAACGATCACCTTAATGCTGCTTCGTCTAGGCTTGTTTTTATCTGTCGCAAACTGAGGCGAATGAATATAATTAGCAGATTTAAATTAATTAGTACGGACCGGCCTAAGGTCGAAGTCGAATTTCCTGGTGGTGCTTCTGATCTCCTTGATATTGAACGTTGTGCTCAACTTCTTGATGAATCTGGTGGTACCTTTTCCCCAACAGGTGTTGGGAGTAGTTAGTATTAATCTAAATTATTAAATTGTTATTTTTTTTTTTAATTTTATATGTTTTTAACAATTTGCCGCTATGTTTAACGTAAATATCATTCAATGAACAATCCTACAATAGTTAATGATAACAGCTTTTTGTCTTCACAGTTGTGTAATTATAGAAAAAAATTAAATGTTGGTCATTTTAACTGTCAGAGCTTTTGTGTAAATCACACTACTTCTAAAATCAATGAAATTAGGGATATATTAGACGGAAGATTTTTAGATATTGTTGGTGTAAGTGAAACCTGGCTTAAGTCTTATGTATCTTTAAACGTGGTTGATATTCCGGGTTATGTTTGTCGTAGAGTAGATCGCCCTGATGGGAAAGGTGGGGGTGTGGCTTTATATCTGAAAGAAGAAATAAAGCATAAAGTAATAGATATTGGGTGTATTTTTGGTGAAGTGGAAATGATATTTGTAGAAGTTTTGTTGGGTGCGTCAAAGATTTTAGTCGGGTCTGTATATTTGCCACATGGCGACTTTGCAAAATTTGTAGAAAAGGTTTCTGATTTAGTTGTTAGGTATTTCACGGTGGTTCTTATGGGTGATTTCAACACCAACCTGTATGATCTAAGGAAGTCGAGTTTGGTTAGGAATGGTTGTAGGAATATGAATCTCTTAGTAGTTCATAACAATATACCAACGCATTATGATATCAGTCATGGTTCCACATCACTCATACACTACTTTTTATTGTCTTCTCTTGACATTGTCAATTTTCCAACGAATTTCAATGCCCGGGTGTTTCGCACCATTCGTTTATTTTCATGTCTTTGAACATTGTAAATATGTCAACTCCGGAATATTATGAGTTTGTTGACTATAGTGTGTTAAGTTCTGATGTTTTGGAAGAAAGCTTTTCATCATGTGATTTTTCTGATTTGTATTTTACCAATAACGTTGATTTACAATTGTCTGGTATACATCGAAACCTAATGGAAGTCCATAGTATTTGTCCTATTCGTAGATGTAGGAAGGGGATTCCTCGTAAGGATGATTGGTTTAATTCACCTGAGATTCAGTATCGAGACTTAGCATGGCGAGCTTACTTGGAGGACTCAACTCCTGATAATTGGAGAATATTTTGCAAGCATAGAAATAAAGCAAAGAGGGTTGTGAGGAGAATAAAAGCCACGGTTCATGCAAATTTGTTTCGTGGGAGTACGTCCAAGGAATTATGATTCCAGTGGTAGTTATAGACGATAGACGATTTCTCTAATGCCCATCCTGTCGAAGGTAGTAGAGCGTCTCATAAAGCTCCAAATCAAGGACCACATTTCTTCTGCTGGAATGCTTCATGACTGTCAGATAAGATTTAGGAGCAATCGCAGTGCGACCTCACTTTTAATTGGGCTCACTGACTCTATAAGAAGTTTCGTAAGTAATAATGATTGCTGCGTTCTTCTTTCTTTGGATGTTGAGAAGGCTTTTGATCGTTTAAATCATTCTGTGTTGGTTCGCAAGCTTAGCTCTGCCTATGGATTTTCTCGTGATGCTTGTTGTCTAATGTCTTCCTACATTTCTTCGCGATATATATATTGATTCCTCCAACGGTTGTACTTCCCGATTGTCTCCTGTGTTGAGCGGTGTCCCCCAAGGGTCTGTTTTAGGACCTTTGTTGTTTATTTTGTATACCAATGATCTTTTTGATGCAATTGCATCTCAGCATTGTATACCGTTTGCTTATGCTGATGATATACAAATCTTGTTTAAGTGTAGATCTGCGTTTCCGGACGTTCTACAGTCTATTGTCAACCATACAGCGACCGTTTTGGGTCGGTGGATGGAGCTGAACAAGCTTTCAATTAGTGTGGCTAAATCTAAAGCTTTAAAGTTTGGCTTGTGCTCTAATGTGCCTTTGTCTGTCCGTATTAATAATCATGATATAGAGTTCGTTATACCCTACACCACTATGTGGGGAGGGTATTATAAGTTGGTTTTGGCAAAAAAGTTTGTAACGCATCGAAATAATGGTCGTAGACCCATACTTAAATATACCAAAATGAATGTCTCGACGAGCTGAGTCGATCTGGCTATGTGTGTCCGTCCGTCAGTCCGTCTGTCCATCTAAACCTTGTAATCACGCTACAGGTCGCAATTTTGATCGGATCGTCACAAAATTTTGGATGTTAATGGGGGTCCCAGAGGGGAAGAAGCCTATTGATTTTGGTGATGGTCGGATAATATTTAGTGTTCGGAATGGGCAAAAAACTTATGTGGATAAAAAGACAACATTTTTTTCCAAAACGAATATCTCAGCTTCTATACGGGGTATACCAAAAGCAAAACCGGACAATAAAAGTAGAAAATATCGCCTTTCTAATGATGTAAAGTAGGTTCTCGTAGGTGGTCAAACAACGAAGATATCACAATAGCCGCAAATAAAACCCAAATTTTCATTTTTGCAATTTTAATTATAATGACGAATATCACAGCTTTGGTTGGGGACTTTCCAAAAGCAAAGCCTGGCTGTGAAAGTAGAAGATCCCGTCTTTACAATGATGTAAACTAGGTCAGCGTAGGTGACCAAATAACGGAGATATCGCAATAGTAGGTAATACATCCCATTTTTCCTCTTTTTAGGAAATCACGCTACAGGTCTCAATTTTGATCGGATCGTCACGAAATTTTGAGGGTTAATGGGGTCACACAGATGAAGAAGCCTATTGATTTTGGTGATGGTCGGATAATATTTAGGGGTCGTAATGGGCAAAAAAACTAATTTGAGAAAAAGACAACGTTTTTTCCAAAGCGAATATCTCAGCTTCAATATGGGGTATACCAAAAGCAGAACCTGGCCATGAAAGTAGAAAATATCGCCTTTCTAATTATGTAAAGTAAGTTATCGTATGTGATCAAACAACGAATATATCGCAATAGTCGCTAATAGAACCCAAATTTTCATTTTTGCAATTTTAATTATAATGACGAATATCACAGCTTTGGTTGGGGACTTTCCAAAAGCAAAGCCTGACTATGAAAGTAGAAAATCCCATCTTTACAGTGATACAAAGTAGGTTGGCGTAGGTGGCCACATAACGTAGATATCACAATAGTCGGCAATACATCACATTTTTTTCATTTTTTTTTTTGTAATCACGCTACAGGTCGCAATTTTAATCGGATCGTCACGAAATTTTGGGGCTAATGGGGATCCTACAGAGAAAGAAGCCTATTGATTTTGGTGATGGTCGGATAATATTCAGAGGTCGGAATGGGCAAAAAACTTATTTGGAGAAAAAGTCAACGTTTTATTTCAAAGCAAATATCTCTGCTTCTAAAAGGGGTATATCAAAACCTGCTGATGAAAGTAGAAAATATCACCTTTAGGTGGTCAAACAACGAAGATATCGCAATAGTCGGTAATGCATCCCTTTTTCCATTTTTGTGCAATCACACTACGAAATTTTGATCGGACCCTCACGAAATTTTGGGGAACAGAAAGAAGCCTATTGATGGTTGGCATACATCCCACTTTTCCATTTTTTATTTGGGTTGTAATGTCGATGCACTTAAATGCGTTTCAAAAAAATTTACCTGTGTTAATGTAGACATTCAGAGCAAAGGGGCTAAGCTATCCCAATTTTAATATTTTGAATTTTATTAGTCAAAAGCTTATGATCAGGGGTAGTGGTGTAGGGTATCACATAGTCGGCCCCGACCCGACTATAGCCTTGGCTCACTTGTTAATCATGTTAAGTGTTTATGTGTTACACTTGATACTGATTTAAACTTTGTTTCACATGTTAACTCTATTGTCTCAAAAGTTCATTTTGTTTTAAGGAAGTTGTACAGTGTTGAGCTCTCTCTGTCATTGGAAATTAAGAAAAAGTTAGGTAATGCATTGGTCATGCCTATTATTCTATATTGTGCTGAAGTATATTCTGGGGCTTTGGGGTTTGTTTTTAGCAAACTTCAGCATGTGTTTAATAGACTTATACGTTTTGTATATTCACTTAATGTACGTCAACATGTGTTTTCATTTGTGTGTGATTGTCTTGGATGTAGTTTTCGCGATTTTATAACATTACGCAGCATGCTGCATAATAAGGTGTCAGTCTCCGCAGTTTTTAATTCATGAGTTTGTCTTCTTTAGATCAATAAGGAACCCCCAATTAATAATTCCGAGGTTAACGCCTTTTCTAGAGAGGTCATTTCAAGTGCGAGTCTCTAGAACATATAATACATTACCAATGTGCTTAAGAATTTTTAATTTGTCGCCTTGTGCTTACCGTAAAAAGCTCTGCGCCGATTTCTTATAAGTAAGGAATGCAATGAATGTTATTTCATAGTGATTGCACAGCTGTCTTTCTGCCTTTTGGCAGTTACCGGAGTAGTATTCATTCTTTCCTAAAAATGTTTATGGCTAAATTAATTGCCTTCATTGTTTACTTTTTTATACTCATGATAAAATATTTTATTGTTTACTCTTTATTGTGGTTGAATTATTTATGTAAGTTTTTTTTTTTAACTTGATAGTCAGGATATGTTTTGTATGATGCTTTAAATATGTCATGTTCAATTTTATGTTGGAACTATTTCGAGCAGATTTTAGTAGTTTTTTGTGTGTATTGTGGATATATTAACTGCTACTTTCGCTAATTGGGTTGTCATTAGTGAGCTGTAGTAGTTAATAGTTATCCCAATGCCTATTTGTTTAAATGTCTTATCCTGGCTGTCAAAGTTTTTTACATGCACTATTCATTTTGTTGTTAGATTAATGTCACTTTCATTTTTTTATTATGTATATTTTTATTGCTAGTTGTCACTTAATTTCTTTAATGTGGTCCTCGGACTTTGAAATTACGAAATATGAATAAATAAATAAATAAATAAAACCAAATTAACATTGCAAACAATAAAATGAATAACAGAAATAACTCAAGTAAGAAGAAAACGAATGAGTGTCCGGATTATTGATGTAAGAAATTGTCGTGTATCCGGATTACCGAGTCTACAGAATGAATACTTTTAGTGTCCGGATTAACGAGTGTCCGGATTATCGAGACTATACTGTATATTGAAAATTAAACATAACAAGAAAAAAATTATCAGTCAGCTTTGCCGACAGATATATACCCTCAGCCTGCGTGGAGTGAAACACTTTTTTCCAAAAAAAAAAAAATATTTATTGGGATTTCCAAAATTTTGGGCATATGAACCGACAAAAATATAAATTGGATTAAAGCTAAAACTAAGTGCGGGGATATCGATAGATAGGGTTTTTATAACATACGAAAAACATAATATCGCTGTAAACCGGGCCACTATGAAAACCTTCGGTAAACATGTCCAAAGGAACAGACCAAAAATGTTGAACATTTGTGTGGGTGGTACACCAAGGATTGGGCCCATATGGCCCACATTTGAACATAAACTAAGTTTGGACAAAATATTTAGAGATCCAAAGTTTGGACCAAATCAGTCGCTGCGTTCATGAGATATCGCGCGAATATTTTCGATTTTTTTGTGGGGGAGGTACTGGAAGAAGTGGACCTATAAGCACCACCTTCGAATTTCATCTAATATTGAAGGAAATATTACGATATCCAAAGTGTGGACGAACGCAGTATTCGGTTCGAGATCTCCAGTCACTAAATATGGTGGTATAGGAGTTTTTACACTAAAAAAAAACATTTACCATCGTAATTGAGGCAGCGAATGCAAGTTGCTTCAACCAAAATCAAAGTGATTCGATATCAGGTCTTAAAGTGAACTTATCCGAAATTTTGTGTGGGAAGTACCGGATGGAGTGACAAATATAGTCCATATTTGTACCTGATGGGTGCCACCGTGGTGCAATGGTATGCACATCCGTCTTGCACGCTAAAGGTCGTGGGTTCGATTCCCCGGCCAGTCAACATCAAACATTTTTCAACGGTGGCAAAATACCCCTCAGTAATGTTGGCGACATTTTCTGAGTATTTCAGCCTTGTACAACTTCTCTACAAGTGGTGTCTTAGACACGCCGTTCGGACTCGGCGATAAGCAGTAGGTCCCATTTCATTGAGCTAATATGAATCGGGGTGCACTCATTGATATGAGAGAAGTCTCCCCTGTCCCGCCTGGGATGTTTGTGGAACAATTAATTTGTACCTGATCTATATCTGGTAAATATATTAGGATGTGTAAAGTATAGAACAATTGGCCACTCCCTTCAAGAGTTACCACACGAACAATTTTTCCGAACATTTTTGAACTTTTATGGGGGAGGTACCTGAAGGAATGGACCATGGCTTATCTTCAAACTTAAACTATGTTTGGACAAAATATTGCTAAGGCCAAATCTTGGACTGAATCGGCAGATTCTTTCGAGAGTTATCTTGCGCTACAACCCCCTCACACGGTTCATCCCGCTCTAACTCAGAAGTCTGACAAACGGCGAATTTTTCTTCTATGATTTATTATATACTCAATGAGGGCTTTAAATGTAGACAATCAAATAACCGGATATGTCACCCAGGATCAGATATAGTTCATGTGTATCCGAGTTTATTACACAATCAATTGTATATACTAAATTCAATGAAATACATAATCATAGGGTTTTCATGAGAAAGGACCGGGTAAAAGTGATAAAGGGCAATGAAAACATGACAATATCAATTCTTGTCCTAGTGGACCGACCCTACATAAACTTTTCCTAGAAACATTTTTGTAGAATATTTTCATGCACGAAATCTCATCGTTTGCTAATTTTTCAGTTCCAGAAAACATCCATCGACTTCGTAACCTCTGAACGCCGTACTTTCCTGAACCATGGGAAATCTGATTGGCAAGGTTTCAGAGAATTTACCAATCACCGCTTCAGACAATTGCCCACCGCCTAAAGCTGCTGCTCGCTACACACTGCTCGTCGAATACCCGAAATAAGACCAAATTTCCCAGCAGAGGCCACGGGACTAGCAAATGAACGTGATGAGCTTCGTCGTACGAACCCCGAAGACCCAAGAGTTAAAGAACTTACTCTTGAAGTCAACAGGCTAGTGAGCAAACATAAGCGGAAAAAGTGGCTAGACCATCTGAAGCAATGTAACATTGGTGCAGTAACTGACCCCAAAGAGGTGCGCGTGTTATTTTAACCGGCAGTTCATAGGGCACCCCGAGAGTGATAGGGCGAAGAGAAGTGTGCTACGCCGTATAAGAAGATCTCTTCCAGTCGAGGAGGTACCACCACAATTTACGATGAGCGATGTTGCAGATGCCATCCGAAACGCTAAATCATCCAAAGCGTTGGGCCCGCACCGAATATCGATGGTAATGCTTAAGCAGCTGGATGAACCTGGAGTTGAGTATTTAACAAGTGTTCTCAACCTATCGTTAGCCACCCATGTTGTACCGGATGCCTGAAAAGTTGGCAGGGTGGTCCCGCTACTGTAGCCTGGCAAGGATGCCAGCAGAGGTGAATCGTACAGGCCGATTTCAATCCTGTCACCAGTAGCAAAGATCCTAGAGGCGCTACTCCTCCCCACGATGAGAAGGTGTTTTCCAGTTGCCCAACATCAACATGGATTTCGGAAAATGCATAGTACTACAACAGGATTAGACGCCATATCCACACATATCAAGTCGCTGGCCGGCTGGGGTGCTGATAAAGAAACCTTGTTGACCACCTACAATGCAATAGGCCGGTCTGTGGTAAGCTATGCGGCGCCAGCGTGGTCTGCAAAGGTTAGCGCATCGCAATTCAAACCTGCCAGAATGCCGCCCTGAGGACTGCAGCAGGGTGCCTCCTCATGACATCAGTGGACCATCTTCATGAGGAGGCGAAGGTTTTACCGGTGCGTCAGCACAATAAGATATTGTAGATGCAGTACCTGCTTGGGTGTTACCGCAGTGAGCATCCCTGTCACGATTTAATGAACAGGCTCCCCCCAGGCAGGCACGTCAGGAGAGACCTTCATGATCTAGAGAGAGAGGTCCAACGGTATAAAAGAGAACCGCTAGATCAACGAGCCTATCAGGCAGGCTTGAATCACATTCACACCAACATGGTTGCGCAAGCAGTACGAAGATGCAGTGTGAATGCCGTACTTGGAAACCATCCCCCATCCATCCAGCAGAAGAACGCCATCTGCCAAGGCAAACACGAGTGGTTTTAGCTCAGTTACGATCCGGACGATGCAGCCGCCTTAATTCGTATTGGGCCAGAATTGACGCCACGATACCCAACATATGCCCAGCATGTGGATTGAGACCACACCATACTCTGCATTTATTCAACTGCCCAGCTAACCCCACTCACCTGTCTCCTCATTCTTAATGGACGCAACCAGTCCAGGTTGCAGAATTCTTAAGTCTGGATACAGAGGAACTTGATAACACGAAAGGAACTAATATATGCGTTGCTACAACAACAACCATCTGCCTACGTGCTGAATGGTGTACACAATATATCTCAAATATTTCAATAATATTATCCTCACCACACCTAAGTTCAAAATGTGAGCGCTGAATTTTAGTTTAAGGGGTGTTCCTTACTTATAAATTTCAGAAAAAAAAGTAGAAAGTAGAATAGACATAGAATATGTGGTCAAATTTTTAAGTCGATCGGAACAATATTGGCTCAGTATGAGCGTTGGATGGGAACAATTAATTTTATTTTGTATGCAGCATATAAACTGTGTTTTTCCCGAAATCGGCCACAAAAATATATGACAATTGGTTTATTAGTTTTCGAAATAGAGTTGGCACCGCAAAATGCTTTAATAAAAACAAGTTTTCGTAGACGAACTCAAAACTTGGTAATATTTTTCACTTTCAGATGAAGAAAAAAATCTGCCAAAAAGTTACGTAGTTGGTCTCATTTTGAGGCTAAGCACACTAAAATGTTGAAACTTGGTCGTGAATTCCTTATAGTTTTTATTGCATGTAGTCCTTACGATTTGTATTGCCCCATCATTTTCAGATATTTTCAAGGCTTAGGGGTCGATCATCGATAACAATTATCGTTGAGTGGCGTTGCCAGTTGTCAAAATTGATCCACGTGTGGCAACTCTCAACTGAAGTTGCGAATCTCAGTTGACGAAGCGGCTGTTTTTCAGCAACCACCAATTTTCAGTTGCAGTGAACATTTTCGAAGAAACAAGAAGTAAAGTAGAAGGGAAAAATAAACATTTTGTTAACAATTATTGATTCTTTGCATCATTAATTAATTTTGTGCATCAATATGGTGAAAATAACGACAAAGCAGCAGTTCGAAATATTAATTGATAAACTGAGTGAAAATCCAAACTTAGCCCGTGGAGTTCGGGAAGCGTGAAGCGTGGAGATCCATTTCGGGCAGTTTAAACAGCCATGAACCTCCAACACGAACACCTGAAGAGTGGCAGAGAGTCTGGATTCACTTTAAAGCAATGTTGAAAAAGAAAATGCCTCAAAATAAAATAAACTTCAACGACATTGGTGGTGGTCCATCACAATAAGTGAATTTATCGCCTTTGGAGCGGACAACAGCAAATCTTTTGCAAATACATTTGGTGACAAATACAGTAGGTTCAGTTTAAGTACAAATGACGAACATCCTCCATCTATATAGCCAACTACACCAGGGAATTTCGTTTTTGAATAAAAATGGTTTTTATTTTGCCTTTTTTCCTCCTCTGTCAACTTCGAAACGATCCAATTTTGGCACAATGTGTCCTCTATCAAGTGGACAACTTCCTTTAATACTCTCGACAATGTAGATTGAGCCATGCAATTGTTGAAATCATTGCCATGGGACTTTTGGAAACTTCCGTCCTCCAAGAATCGCGACGCTGCGCACTCTTTTAAAAGTGGGGGTATTGCTGTTGATCTGTAACTTACTTTGAAGTCATCCTTTAACGTTTCCACAACGTAAACTACGGCATCCTTTGGCAATCGAAAATACGCCTTAAATCTGAAATAATTTACTGATTATACAGATCTTTCCACATGATCATCAGCTTACAGTGCAGATGGCAATTCCAATGGATTCGACTTGTCCCTCAAATTTCTTCTAATAGATGCAATGTCCTGTACATTTTCTTCATCATCAAAAAATAATTCCACCGAACTTATCATTTTTTGGGACAGCAAATAAAACTTGACGATCCGAAGATTCAATGGGCAGGTTATAATCCCATCTTGGGTTGTTTTCCAAATTTGCTCGAAAACTCAGCCAAAATATTAAAATATTGTCCAGAATACACAAAAGAGTTATCCAAAGCGCAATTATTTTTAAAACGTTTTTTTTTTGCCAATAGAGTTCACAAGTTTGAAAAAACACTGATCGATAACATGTTTATCGACCACCCCAGTTGAGTTGACATTAATGGTACAACATTTCGTCTCAGTCGCGCAGACAACTGACAACGCAACTCAAGTTTAGTGGAAATACAAGATAGACCGCTTAAAGATTTTCTCACGCAGAAGAATTCCGTCCAGAATATACTCGTGCAAAAAAGGAAACCGAAAAAAACATTCTAACTTCGCTATTTGTCAATGTAAGATTTGCAGGAACAGTATTGATATGTTCGAATGTATTCGAACGAATGCCTTTTCTAATGAATATGGACGTGTCAACGCTCATCTTGTTTTGGGGGCTATACCTGGAGTAGTCACAACTGGAGTAGTCACAACTCAATCAAAAGTTTTTTTTTTAATATGATTTTTTTTTTTTATATAACTTATATATTTTACTATTTTAATACAATCAATTCTTAAACCTTGTATGTTTTGTTTGGAGTAGTTGAACATCCCTCCCACTCCTTGCTGGAGTAGTTTCAGTTCATGGATTTAAATCAAAAGTTTTCTGTAAGGAGATGCAAATTTATATGTTTTTTTTTTTACCCTTTATTATGATGAGTATTCAGTTTTGATTGGAGTAGTTTAACAGCCTTTCCTTATTAATTTTAAGCTACTATATTAAGTTATGCAATTTGTTACTTTAAGCTCAAATGTAGTATACAGCCCTAAGGTTGAAAGACTGGGCATTATAAAATGGAAATAAATTGAAATTGAAATTAAAACGAGGAGCGATATTTTATACTCCTACTTCAATCTGTTCGGATACTATAATGATTACCACAGATGGATGGTCATGGCTATATCATGATCAAGAATACATATGTAGGATCTAAAATGATTAGGGATGTTACAAACAGAACGGCAAAACTTAATATACCCCTTATTGGAACTGGATCTATTTTTGGGAATCAATACTTTCGATAGTTATCGTGTCTACTGTCCATTTTAGTTGTTATAGGTTTTGGGTCATTAATTCAGGAAGCAGAAAAAATTATATATATACCCAGCAAACCAATCGTACCGACTTCGTAACGAAATCGGAACAAAATGTCGGACGTATCGTCCGAAATCGTAACGATATCTTAACGAAAGTTGTATGAAGTGGTTGACATAATTTCGGAACAAAATGTCGCAGCGACATCGGATCGATTTCGGTCCGATTTCGTAACGAAATCTGAAGAAAATCCTTAAGAAATTCGGAAAGGAAATTTCTATCCGACATTCGTTCCGAAATCTGAACGAAATCGGTACAAAATCTGAACTATTTCCTCTCCGAAAAATCGTTTAGAAATCGGAACGAAATCTGAACGACTTTGCTTCCGAAATTGTTCAGACGTGTCGGACATCAGACATTTGGTTTGCTGGGTAATTATAATTATATCAACTAAGCAAGTAAAAAAGTATCAGTCGGCTTTGCCGACAGAGATATAACCTCAGCCTATGTGAATTTAAACTTTCATTTCGGACCAAATCTGTTGATCAGTTCGAGAGTTATCGTGTTCTCGAACCACTACACTCGGTGTCATAGGGGTTTCTTTGCAACATTCAGGATATTTTCTCAGGAAGTATGGACTTGCCCCTAATGAAACTTGTACCGTCGTATGGAGGTCCGTGAATACAAGTTGTTACAACAAAAATCAAGGCGATTCGAGAGCGGGTCCTAAAATGAACTTATCCGAAATTTTGTGTGGGAGGTACCCGAAGCGGTGGATCCATTGAGTCCATATTGGAACCTAATCTAAGTTTGGTAGAAATTTAACGATGTGCAAAGTATGGACCAAATCGGTTACTCCCTTCAAGAGTTATCGAGCGCACAAGTTTTCCGAACATTTTCGAACTTTTGTGGGGGAGGTACCGGAAGGAGGGGACCGATATAACTCATCTTCGAACTTAAATGTTTTGTAGCTTTTGGAACCGCTCTTGGCCCTATGGGCTAGGTTTCCATTTATGAAAATAAATTGAATTAAACTAAGTTTGGACAAAATATTGCGAAAGCCAAATTTTGGACCAAATCGGTTCATCCGTTCGAGAGTTATCGTCCGCATGAGCCAGACAGACAGACGGACGGACATTGCTAAATCGACTCCAAATTGTCTGGAACACATTTCGTCCAAACATACTTGGGGTCTAAAACCATTATTTTGATGAGGCACATTTTGCCCGTATGTTTGCCCGACAGTGTTAAGTCGGCTCCAAATTTTCTAAAATGGATTTCGAGCAAACTGGTCTAAAACCATTATTTTTGTTCGGAAAAAGGAGTCAATCATGGTTTAATAAGAAAGGTTAGCCAAAGCTTTATGTCAATTTAATTTTTTTCATTCGAGTATGCCTAAAACTTCAAAACAATATAAACAAACTGTGACTGTGTATGTGTGTGTGGTGTTTGAATAATATGCCAAACAATTTTAAAAACATTCGAATTCAATGATTTTTAAAATTGTTTTTAGACCATTTGTATGGAAGAAATTGGTGAGATTTGCATTGAAACAATCAGTTTATCATATTCACAACTCGATTATGTGGAGAAAACTTAACTCTTCATTCATTTTTTGCGTTTTTTATAAAATGCTCAAAAAATGGATTGTAAACAAACCCACTTGTTGCTTTTATTTTGAAGTTTTAGGAATTCAAGAAAAACAAGGGTTCTATAGATTTTTTTCATTTAAATCTACCTCTTTACTTATACCATGGAGTCAATATAAAAATTCCGAAAATTAAATAAAACTCTATTCAAATGAGTGGCAAAGTTTTTTTTTTTCTTATTTAAAATAAAATATGCATGGGTCACTTCATTTAAGAACTGATTTGTTTATTGATTTTTTTGTACAATTAAATTAAAGGGGAATTCATATACAATACATACACTTGTATTTCATAAATTGTACAATTTTTTAAAATAAATAATAATAGTCAAATTAAGATGTTTGATATATGGTCAAATTAATAAAATACAATTCAATCAAATTATTCTTTCTATATGTAGGTCGGTCGTTTTATAGAAATTTAATGTGAATGTTATTAAAATTGATTTTAAAATACAAAAATTGTGCCCTATTCAGTTTAGAGTTGTCAAAATATCTATTTTGCAGTTTCAATTTTCAATATTCACTTTCAGTACGTAATTGGTTAATATTTAAAGTTATTAAAAAAGTCGGGGTCAAGAATTGGTTTCAATATCGTCAAGGAAATAATTAAAAGTCAGGTATGTAAGCAGGACCCTATTCCACAAGGCAAGTTTCAAGTCGCTCTTAACGTTTATATGTAAAAGGAAACGTAATTTTATAGCCAGGTTCCCGGCAACTTTTAGATTTTTAACAAATATTCTTAAAGGATCAATATCACTGGATATGTCTATGTGTGAAAATTTATAAAAATAAAAAATACAAATGTCCATATCTTCACAAAATGTAATACTGACTTTTCTTAAAAAATAAATCCATTTAAAATTAAATTATACGAAATTTCATCTTTGTAATCATATACATTGCTAAGTTTTGAATCTATGTGGAATTGCGTAAAAAATTAAAGTAAAAAGAAACTGATTCCGCCTGATCAACAGGTTTTTATGAATCACTGTCCAATAAATAAATCATAGTTTTCTTTATAAATCTTATGTATGCTTTTTAAATGTCTTGTTATGGCACCTCGCCTAGCATATTTTTTAGAACATATCTTGCACACATATGGATATAATTCCAAATGTATATTTAGATGACTTTTCAAGATATAAAAAGAAGACAACGATTTTTGACAAAATTGACATTGGTAATACCAAGAGCATTTTTTAGTTCCATGAAGATCATCTCGTGGTATTTTAATCCAGAAGTTATTTTCATAGGAATTATAGACTTGGCTTAACCACTGGGGGCTTACTTTGGTAAACTCAACATTAACATTGATATTTCCAATATCAGTGGGTACATTGGAAAATTTAATGTGTATATGTTTAAAATTAGTGTGTGTTACTTCTTTTTCAACACATTCATTATCGGTTGCAACTTGTTGTCTACTTCGATTTAATGTTTCATAGCCAGAGGATGCATCATTAGATACCGATGATAGTGATGATGATTTAGTGCTACTACTGCTAGAAGATGATGAGGTTCCATGGCTATGTGAAGATACAATAGATCTTATGGAAGCACGGTATGATGATGGCGAAGATGCAGATGCTGAATAACACACTGATGACGAAGAACACGATGTTGATGAATCAGAACAGCATGAAGATGACTTGGAAGATGTCGAAGAATCAGAAGAAGATTTTCTGGAATAGTAAGACGTAGTCGAACTACCAGAATCTCTTCTACTGCGTTTGTAGGTGCAAGTTGTGCGCTTTGCAATACCTCGAGTGACTATCACATTTCTGGTTATACTATTAACTCGCTGTGTTCGACTTTGTGTTTGTCTCAATGCATAGCCACTTACTGTTGATGTATAATGGAATGTGGCTCCATTAGAGTTATTATTGTAGTTTTTGTCAAAGCAATGTTCATTTTTTCCTCTCGAGCTTTTACGAAGATTATAGGATGAGTGGAGAGGTGGAGCCCGTTGGGAGTTCTTAATAAGGAAAAGGGTATTGGTAACTAAGCAGGACAATAACAAAATGAAATACACTTACCTTTTGCTCTTGTTGTTTGTGTGGACGGTTGTTGGCTGCACTTGTTGTTGAATGCAACAATTTCAAGTATTGGGAACGTAAAATCTACAATGTTAGAATGAAAACACAATATGTAACAAATATTTGCATTCTTAAGGCATATACAAGGAACAAATTTCCTTTAGAGGCACGTGTCGGAAATAGTCGGAATCAGAATAGAAAGGACTACCTATGGTGCAAATATGGTCTTCCTACCTTAGGTGCCTCTAAAGGAAATTTAAGCCCCCCATATACAACAACTTACCCTCATTTTGTTGTTTATTTACCAAAAAATGCATTCCCATGTTCATTCATAAACGAGTCATTGAGACAACAAAATTAAACACGCACCGATCTGAACCAATATACGTGCACACAAATTAATACTAATTTTATTATATGAATTAAACGTTTAGCTTAATTTATAAACTTGAAAAAATGCAATGAAAATCTCATAAACACGATACATATTTTAGAAAAACATTAATTTCGAAAGTAAACTTCACAAATGAATGGAAGGAAAATTGCAACTCAACGCGCCAATAACGGTTCATTACTATTAACAGAGTTGCCATTATTTCGATAACTTCAAAGAGGTAGAGATTGAGGCGACCAAAAGTATTCGAACGGCGTTCATAGATGTAAGGTACCTAGGCTATGTTCACATCAAAAGAGCCATTTACATCAGAAAATACTTAAGGTAGAAACACAATGAAGCACGCCGCTTTTTCACGCTCAGTTTCATGTATAGATTAAAGGCAAAGTACTACCTAATTCAAATGAATTAGGCAGCATTTGAATTAGGTAGTACTTGGCCTTTAATCTTTTACATGAAACTGAGCGTGAAAAAAGCGGAGAATTTCATTCTGTTTACACTTTAAAGGCCGAAGCTCGAATCAATCTTTGCTTGCTTTGATCGTTTTTTGGTCTGTTCCTTTACTTTTGAAAATAGTAAAACCGGCAAAAGTAGTGAAAGTTTCAAACTACTCCCATATGAATTGTATGGTGTCTAAAGTAAAGGAACGCTTTTCGAGTAAAAAGTGGCAAAACCTGAAGATTCTTGCACGTAAAGGAACAGGGCTTTTATAAGCCCAACATTAAAGTCCCTGTCTACACTAATGCTTGGTTTACATTTACGAAATCCACTCGATTTCAACTGTCAATTCCTTTGCGTATACGTCAAATGAAAACTCATCCGAAATCCATTGAATTTCATTTGTCGTTTAGGCAATGGAATTGACAGTTGAAATCTAGTGGATTTCGTAAATGAAAACCAAGTATAATGCTTTATTTACATTTACGAAATCCACTCGAGTTCAACTGTCAATTTCTTTGAAAAACTCATCTGAAATCAATTGGATTTCATTTGACGTTTAAGCAATGAATTTGACAGTTGAAATCTAGTGGATTTCGTAAATATAAACGTAGCATAGTCCCGGTCATTAAAAAATTTCATGAAATTAGGTGATCTTAAATCGAAATCCCCACTACAGCAATTTTATGATTTCACTCTTCTATGGACGTCGATCTAGAGACGCATAATTTCATATCAAAATTTCAGTGAAATTACTGTAGTGTGGCTCGGGACATAAGACTAATTGCACTGAAATGTTGACATGAAAGTAAAAGAAAATGTAAAATAAAACTATCTGATTGTTTCATACGAATATTTAATTTAATTAATCTTCTTCTTCTTTATTTGCGGATCCGTTATTCGGATATAAGCGATTATACAATACTATATGTATTACAAATTAATATATTTTAATGTTTTGTGTTATGAAATTATTGACAGCTCTCGATTCTTCGCAGCATGCATTAGATTCGTTTCTCTTATGTTACACGCTAAAACTTTCATACGAAACTTTCCCATTATTTTGGCGTTCTTAGGTCGAGTTCCCCATTACAGTAATTTCATAAAATTACTTTTGTATGGAACTCGATCTATGAACGCCAAAATAATGGGAAAGTTTCGTATGAAAGTTTTAGCATGTAACATAAGAGTTTCATCCCAGTATCCTGTCCATTCTTGGATGTTCCTTAACCAGTACGTCTCACTTCTGCCTCTTGTTCTGTGTCCTTCTATATTACATTTAATAATGGCTTGTATAAATTTATATTTATGGTTCCTCATCAGGTGCCCCAGGTATGCGATTTTCCTTGATTTTGCGGTGCGTAAAAGTTGTCTATCGAGGTTCATTCGTCTTAGAATTTCTTTCCACATTTCAAATGCTTCAATTTTTTTCTCATCTGCACTTTTTATGGATTTCATTTGACGTTTAACCTATGGATTTGACAGTTGGAATCGAGTAGATTTCGTAAATGTAAACCAAGCATAACATCAAAAATGTGTTACAGAATCCCACTACCGATTGCCTTCTGCTTCGTTTCTGACATAATAAAAATAAAAGAATAAATAAGACCGAGAACATTTCGAACTGTGTTGTTCTTTTCTTTTTTATTCTTTTATCAGAAGCAAGCAAGGCAAGCAGGTGAGGCAGCTTATGTACCTAGGCCTTAATAGGTCATTTAGATATGACTTCATTAGCCGGATTTAGTGCATTATCAGGTTTTATTTGCTAAATCCAGTCAAAATCTACCAGATTTCCCATACAAAAATAAATCCTCGTATTGGGTGGATTTATTTTAAGTCCGGCATAAATCCTCGTATACAACTTTGTTTTTGGCAACATGTTGGTAGAAAATACAAAAAGATGCAAGCGGGGACAAGAAACAAGGTAGATGCATCGGTGAATTGCCATTACAAAAATAATTTAAAATGTCAAAATTTGTAAACGATACGAAAAAAATAAATTTGATTTGATATACAAATTTGATTTGATACCAAGACAAATATTTGCAATGTTTAAACGATAAAATAAATATTTATTTGCTCATTAGACAGCATTAGTATCATAATAAACTAACATTACAATATTAAACAATAAATTTGTAATTTGCCGTATGTTTTTGAGACGAGTTAAATTTACAACAACTTCTTCTGACGTTTCAAATTCGATCGGATGGGCTGATGCATCTACCTTGGTAATTGTGCTATGAACAAAAATCAGCTGATTGAAATTTAAATCCTCGAAAAGGGTATATCTAAATGCAATGAGATTTGTACTGTATTTATTAAATCCAGATGAGGATTTATGGCTAGTCTAAATAAGCTGTAACATTCCTTTATAACTTGAAATTTGGAAAGCGAAGAAAGCAAGCAACGAGCTGCTTCAATTTCGGCATTTAGGTGCCAAATACATATGTTCCGTTCTGAGTCGAGTCACTCGTTGAAAACAACAACCACATTAAAAATGTGTAAAGGCCTAGGTACATAAGCTGCTTTGCCAGAATGCCTTGCTTCCTGCTTCATTTTTGACATTATAAAAATTAAAGAAACAAATAATTTGCCTTTGCAATGAATTGTATTTCATGTTTTATTGGGCTTTTGTTTTTAAAATACAAAAAACACACACATACAAACAATAACGTTCTGTCAAAGTTAAATTTTTTCAACTTACTGCTAAACCTAAATAACGACGGGACGTACACAAATATTTCACCAACCTACCAAAACAACGCTCTCTGAGCCTCCATATTACCCAAATACGTTGAGTCCCCAATCACATTTAAAACACAAAATCCGCGACCGAAACTTGCTTAAATGTTTTCATTCGTAAAACAAATAATTTTCCTTTGCAATGAATTGCATTTCATGTTTTGTTGGGCTTTTGTTTTTAACATACAAAAAAACACACACATACAAACAATAACGTTCTGTCAAAGTTAAACTTTTCCAACTTACAAAAAGTATACGCTAGACGTATTTCGGTAGTGCATCCTAACTGCGCGCTCTCTTGTAAAATTCATAACTCTTATGTTACGCGAAACTTTCATACGAAACTTTCCCATTATTTTGGCATTCTTAGGTCGAGTTCCCCATTATAGTAATTTCATAAAATTACTTTTGTATGGAACTCGATCTATGAACGCCAAAATAATGGGAAAGTTTCGTATGAAAGTTTTAGCGTGTAACATAAGAGTAAGTGAATTCATAGAAAAAGATGTACTCCAACGGCAAATGTACTGTACACTTATAGTGATTCAACTGCATCCGCGGATGCAAACTTTTTGCTAAGGTGTACTCCAATGACAAATATACCGTACACTTGTAGTGATTCAACTGCATCCGCGGATGCAAACTTTTTGCTGGGTGGTTTTGTGGTGGTTCTTGTACTTGCTATTGCGTCCAATTTCCTATCCAATAAGAACATTTTGGCAACCCTAAAGTACACTACCGTTGCCAACACTGGTTAATTCATCGTTTTCCAATACTACTCCTTATGTCGATTAATCGATTATTTCCCAACATCCGATAGCCATCTTATGAATCCCTAGTGTAAACAGAAAAAACAGTAATTTTCACTTCTTCCACAAACAAAACGGGAACGCAGAAAAGACTGACAATTGAAGCCGTAATTAGATCAGTTAATGGTGTTTGGTGTGTTCCAATTAGTTTCATTTGCGGGTTTGTTGGAAGTATTCTTCTCAAAGAAGAGTAACGTTGGAAAAAAATCGGTCGGTACAAACGAAAGGAAGGAACCAAACTTCTCTTTCATTGTGTTAGTGCATGTTGAAGCAGGCAAGCAAAAAATATATAAAGGAATTTAATTTCTGAGGGAAGGAAAAAGAATCGCACGCCTTCTATGTTGAACATTCTTCCGGTGACGAATTTTCAGCAAGTTTTTTTGTGGAGAAGTTATTAGAAAACACAACAACAATACATTAGCAAATTGAAACGCAATTGTTGAAATTGTTGTTTTGTGTGTCGCAACAAACATCAGTCGTCTTCGAGTTAAACAACAAACAAGGCGCGCCCCATTTCTGAATTTGAAAGTACAAAATAGAACGAAGAAGATACTGACCGACAACCAATTGATAGTCCGCTCCCTGTTTTCGCTAGAGTTTCAGTGCGAAGTGTTTTTTTTTTAGTTGAATCATTTGATTTTGTCTTCTGCTGGAATTTGTTTAGTATTTTTGTGTGTGTGTTAATTTGCCATTTCCTCCATTCATTCATTTTGTTTGGTTTACGATTTGGTTACTTTACTAAAAAGAAGTGCTAAGATTAAAGAAGCACATTTAATACACAATTTAGTAAGTATTTTGAAATAATTCAACAAGCAAATATTATAGTAAATTGTTGCGTCTTTTGCAGATTTCATTTCGTTCCGTATTTTTGCTAAAATGACCGAAATGGATGCTAAAATGAAATTAAAGCGTTACTGCTATTTGGGAGGCTTCCAACCGGTATATGTCTATTTGAGAGAATCATTGTCGGTGGACAAATATTGGCCTTTGGTCGCAGAATTGGTCAAGAATTTGGATGATAGCGTCATGTTACCATTCCTCAGAGACATCTTAAACGATAACACACTTGTGCGGCGTGATGAGGTAAGTTAGAAGATATGTTAAGTTTGCCAATTTTTCTTTAACTCTCCACTATGGAATGCATTTGAATTAATAGTGTCCTAATAACTTGTAATACATACATATGTATATTGTGCTAGAATTTTAGGTTAGGTCAGATCAGATAAGTGATTACTACTAGGATTGCAATCATCGGAATAATGGGGTTTATTCTAATCCAAAATTGTTTCTCCGCCGTTCCAATTAAAATTAGAAAGTGAGAAATTCCTTCAGAATAACCCCCAATATGTCTTGTGGGGCCTAAAAAGAGACAATAAAAAGCAAAGAAAAAAAGGGAACAAGTCTAGTTAGGGCCGGTTCTCGGATCTTGATGATTTATACAGACAACCTTTGTGGCCCTGCGTATAACGATATACATTTTGTCTTCCACAAGTCCATACTTCCCGGAATATGGACTTGTGGAAGACAAAATTCCCATATTTTACATCCGACCAAGGTTTTTAAGTGACCAGCCTTCGGCCGGGGATTGAAGACTTCTATGGAAAGGAGCAAATCTCGGGGATGGGAACAAAATTTTCTTTTAAATTGTAAATTTTTTCTAAGTTGCCAGCCTTAACGCAATTGAATTTTCGGTACTTCAGAGGCCCACCCAGCAAAATGTTCGATGACAGATCATGAGTTGAATCATAGGTGCAAGTGACTTGTCATAGGTGCAAATTTAGGTGAATCATCGATGAAATTTACAAGGGAGTGACACCTGATTTCACCTGTTCATTGTCATGGCATTTTGCACCAGTTCATTGTCATGACATTTTGCACCAGTTCATTGTCACGGCATTTTGCACCAGTTCATTGTCACGGCATTTTGCACCAGTTCATTGTCATGACATTTTGCACCAGTTCATTGTCATGGCATTTTGCACCAGTTCATTGTCACGGCATCTTGCACCAGTTCATTGTCATAGCATCTTGCACCGGTTCATTGTCATGGCTTCTTGCACCAGTTCATTGTCATGGCTTCTTGCACCAGTTCATCGTCATGGCTTCTTGCACCAATGCTTTGGATCCGGATTTTTGCCAATCAGAAATAAAATTCGCAATACAATTATGTAATTTGTTGAATTAATAAGAATACAATGCGCAGATGATTTGTATCGCCAGATGTTATTTTTCTTTATTTTGTATGTAATTTTCAAAATTATATATTATATTAATCTGCAATATCATATTTATCTCTTCCGATGGCTGCAAGATACTTCTTTCAACTTGGGGGTTCCGTTTTTCCAATATTCGATAAATTATGTGTCAATCTCTGAACCAAGCTCATCGTTTGGGAAATCTAGTATAAATTTGAATTCTGTTATTTTATTTCAAAAGAAAAAGCTTATCCTGTAATAGTTACCACGTTATGGTCTCTTTTATAGTTATTTTACCGATCTCCTACTTTGCTTCTCTCACTTTGCATGCCATGCTTGTGATATCGTGATCTTTCCATTGGAGTTTTGTTCCCTCGGGTCGCATAACGTCAAATGGCTCGTATTCATATGCCGGTGGCATCTTTATCCATCCTGTTAACATGGCCCAACCAACCCAATAATTGCAGCTCGATATGTTTTACTATATCGGTGTTGGTCGGCTGGGGAAGCTCGTGGTTTATAGACCGGGTCTTTTTCATACTTCTTTTTAATATCCACAAAACGAAACAGGTTTCCAAACACAAAATATATTTTTCTTTTGTTTTATATCAATTTACATTGTATTTTTAATTAAAATATATAAATTTTGCCACTATCGACCACTTTCATCTGACTTTTATTTTCATTTTAACAATTACTTTTGCAAGTACACAATTATTCGGGTATATGAGTATTTGATAATTTATTGTGCGGTTACTTATCAATTTATTTGAACTCATGATAATATTGTGACAAAGATCGGATCTTTCACGACTTCAATTGCACTCATGAAAATTCGATGAAAAAAACCGGATCTTTCATGACTTCGATTGCACTCATGAAAATTCGATGAAAAAGGTCGGACCTTTCACGACTTCAATTGCACTCATGAAAATTCGATGAAAAAGATGGGATCTTTCACGACTCCTTTCGCACTCATGCAAAAGAACCAGTGAAATCATGATTTCACTTGGAATCACTTCCATTTAATTTTGCTGGGCATATCTTTTGATGACGATGCTGTTGAATAAACATTTAAACTTTGAACATGGTGTTCGTCTCCATGCCGTCTTGATCTTGAAATCTACGTAGAAGCTGGGTTGGCAGCCGCTGGCCGAAACACTATTTTCAATACCACGGATTGTTCCGCGTCAATCCGATACTGTTTTCTGTCGTGCGGGCTGACGTTCTTCAGCTACAATAAACGTGCTTATAGAGGTTATATTTTGTAACATGAAGATCCTTCTTGACATTCTTGTGTGGGGAAATTCTATCCATGTTATGGTGATTAGAATGACTTACTATAACATTCATATTCATATCTATTATAGCGCTAGGGAGGAGGCATCCTTTGCTTGGTTTCAGTTGCCCATTCTCCAGACTTCAGCGAGAATTTTGATGATATACTTAACTCCAGGCTCATACATCTGTTTTGGCATTACCATGGAGATTCCATCAGGGCCCAATGTTTTGAATGATTTAACGTTCCTCATGGCATTTGTTACATCAGCCATTCTAATTTTTTTGTTGTTCCTCCGCCGGTGTAAAGTCTTCGAAAGTGGCTGAGGTCCTATCTTCTTTCTTCCCAGGGTTCGAGAGCGACTTAGCCGTTGCGCAATCCACTTATTCCGGCTCCAATATGTTCACCGACAAACCTGGCGAACTGTGACATTCTCCGCTAATTTTGGCAGGGGCGTCCTCTTTGCCGAGGCGCAAAAACCACAACTCATGATTATCATTAAAGTCCCCCATTCCAGTCGGTTATGACCTTCCAAAAGCGGGTCAATGGTGGGCCTATAACATACTTTCAAAAAATCCTCAGTTCGAATTGTTTGCACAAGACCAACGTGGCTACATATCCGTTGCAAAATGTTTGCATTTCTAGACCGTGAGTATCGCCATATATGTCTGTAGCTGCCAGAGCCTTATAACACCTCTAGATGCCTGATAAATAAATTGACATTCAGAACAGCAAGGATCAAAGAATCCATTCCGGAGGGGTGTCCTGTACACTCTCAAATTCATAAATCTGCTTCCCAATCTCATACCGATGAATTGGTTCGGTGTTTTGTTAGACATTAGATTGCTTAGACAACCTTTTGTTGTTATAATATATTATTATTATTATAATAAAAGATTATGAAATTACTAACTTATGTCTTATTACAGGCCATTTTCGTATATGCCTCATATTTGGCAGCTGATATTGACATCAAATGGAAAACAGCTTTGCGCATAGCTTTTCCAGCCCTTATACGTACCGATGATGATCTGTTCTTGTTTTGTAAATATGCTCTACACATTGCAAAGTTACAAAATCATAAAGGATTTTCAAGAACTGCTCGCAAAGCCATTACATCGTGGTATGAAATGCGTTCACCCGAAGCTATACGTACAATGTGGATGGCTCATCGTGGATTACATGGATTTACACACAAAGCATTGATCAAATTGTGTCATATTAACGACGATACCATTGGATCACCTGATGTTGCAACATTATTCTTTAAAACATGTACTGAGCTAATAAATGAATCTGAAAAAGAAGCAGATGCAGCCAAAACAAATGGTGAAACACCCAAAGAGCCAGAAAAGCAAGAAAACCCACCAGCATCAACCGGAACTGATTCGAATGCAAATGAGACAAAAGCAAATGATTTAAATGCGCAACAAAATTCAGCTCCCAAAGCTGCAGCAGCACCTGTCTCAGCTTCGGAATTAAGTATGGCCGTTTCAAAATTACGTATTACCAAAAAGAATCATGATGCTTTGAAAATTATACGAAAATATAAGCTGCCCTATCATCAAGTTCCTGGCCACTTTTTGAGTTACGCTCCCATTATGACCCAGCTGCTGCCAAGCATGCCATATCTACAAGTTTTAAAGTGTTGGCGTCGTATGGCAAAAAATAAACATTTTGAAAATCAACGCATTTTCAAGTTGTGTAAGTCGCGCTTGGAAAACAAAGAATTGGCCCGCAAGACCAACATCCATCCGGTACAGATTCTAATAAATATGCACGATATTGGTATAGTTAGTGGTGATCTAACTAAACTACCCAATAAAAAGGTGGAGTCATATAAAATGCAATATTTGGATCAATTGTATCGTGATTCTTTCCAATGGCAAGCAGGTTCCGGCAAGCTGCGTATGCACATCACATTGAATTTACAAAGCAATTACAAGAAAAGTAAGTAGTTACTGGCATAAATGTATAAACTATATGCTCACAATTACATGTGGATTTCTTCCTCTTTAGAATTCTTAAAGAATCATCGCAAATTGACCTACTATGATGCCTGTTTGGCCCTTGCCTTTGGCTATTCCAAACGTGAAGCTTTGGTGGATGTTTTCCATTGGTATGAGGATAAAATGAAATTGAAAAAGATTGTTTATGAAAAGGACTACACAACTCATTTGGGTTTTACTGCATACGATGTGGTTGAGGTTGGTTTTCCTAATTATTTGGTTATGTTTTTGTGTTTTTTGTTTCTAAATAAACTTGTTTTCTTTTTCATATTTATTTTTTTTTTAGAATCAAAAGAACAATCAACGTTTAGTCACCCCTATTTTGAATGCTCTATCAAGCCAACAAGTTTATGATGTGTTTTTGTGTATTGTTCCAACGGCTGGCCGTGGCAATCCCAATAAAAATTCTGAATTTTTATGCAAATTTTTGGATAAATATCGTCAAACGAAAAATTCCAAAGCAAAGTGAGTACCGAACGTATTTTTTATTATAAATAACGACGAATTTTTGATTAGGGTGTTTTAAAGAATTTTTTGTGAAAGGAAATGAGGGAATAATGAAATGGTTAGATTGGCGATCATGTTTTGTCTGTGATCATTTCTTTAATATTGCTGCAGTAAATTGATGAATCCAACCACAAAGTGTCATATTTTACCAGTTACAATATCATGTTAGTTATTTATTTCGTTAAGGCTTTTCGTGTAGTTGAATTGTGGTCATGTTGAATTGAGTTTGTAGAATATTTAATACAATTCGGTTTTATTTGGCTATATCTGGATATCTCGTCTCATTAGCACATTACACATCTGGAAGCGCACATTTTCCAAAAAGCACAATACCTACGTGTGCTATAGAGAAGGGACTTCAACGGTAAATTTAACAATGCAAAGATGACATGAACGAACACAAGCTAAAATTTCTATATCAATTAACAGATTATTTTTGAGTAGTGGACGCTGCAAAAATAAAGACGAATTTAGGGATGTGCTGATTATCAGGGCAGTAATAGATCAATACACCCAGACCTCACTTTGCGTTGTTATCGAAGTTGCGTCGTTGCTTTGTTAATACTTACACTCCGGTTCATCTGAATAGAACCAACCAATATTTGCCTACAAATACCGTTATATCTGACGATAGGAAAGGAATTGTAAGTTATATTTTTGTGGACATGTAGAGTATATAGTAGCCGATATTTTCAATACCTAACATGTTACACATATGCGTTATAATGGTAGTTTTTACTCGCTTTATGGAAAAATTTTAAAATATTAGCATATTTTAATGGTTCACCAGGATAGAACCACCCTGAGAATTTACAGAAATCCTTTATCAGCTGTGGTAAACTTTAACAAAAAACTATTTATAATTATAAATAAAGGCCGTGAGTGTTGATCGCCAACAAATATTGTGCAAAACATTTGTATTAGAGTCTTGGAATTTGATAAAAATCGATGATAGAGCTCCAAAAAATATTCGTATGAAGAAATCGGTAGAAATAACTTATAAAGTCAAAATTTTATAATGAATTATTTATTATTTGTAGGTAAGTTAAGCTTAATCTCATATTTGTTGTGTTCAAATTTAAAAACAACAAGTTTAAAGTGGTTGTAGTTAAAATTGATTACTTTTGGGGATGCTGCCATCCTAGAAGACTAGTTTCGTCCAACGCCACTTGGACTCATCAGTTCTCTTAGTTCTTTGTATTGAAACAAAGAACCCTTCCCCAATTTAATAGTTTTTAACCTAAGCGTACTCAGGACAGTTTCACATTCGACCATGTGTTGAGTTGTTTACAGTGACTTGAAAAATCACTTAGCAAAAAAAAAAAAAAAAGAAAAAAAAATGGAATTTACTTGTGAACATTTTCGTCCGATAATTTTTCACAATTTCTGACGTGAATAATCACGGCAAGAGTGCATCGATCAAATTAAATCTTTGTATGTCGATAAAGGGCCATCCTATAGTACTATGAAAAACGGGTTTAATGAATTCAATCGTGACCGACACTCGCCAAAACACGATGTTCATGAGGGTCGTCGAAAAACGGCTGTTGTGCTAGAAAAAAATTAAGCCGTGCGTGAACGGATCGTCATGTTATATACCGTGACATAGAGGTATCCTTGGGCAGAATAGGGTGTCTCCGCAATTTTATGAGTTTATTGATTTTAGTGTTTTAAATGCTGAAACATTGCAGAGTCTTTTTTTTATGTGCGATTTCTCTGACATGTATAATCCAATGATGTTAATTTTCAATTGTCTATTTTGTATCGCAACTTGAGTCAGATTATTAGCATTTTTCCTGTGCGTAGATGTCGTAATGTTTTCTCTCGCAAAGATGATTGGTTTGATTCGCCAAACATTAAGTATTGGTTGTCATTGCGTGATCTTGCTTGGCGAGCCTATTTGGAAAATCCATCTACTGATAACTGGAGAACCTTCTGTAGGCATAGAAATAAAGCTAAGAGGGTGGTACGTCAAATGAAGGCTAAAGTGCAGTCCAGCATGTTTAAGGGGACAGATGGGATAGAGTTGTGGTCGGTTTTAAATCAGTATGGTTTGGGTAAAAATAATGAAGTTATTGATGAGAATGTAAATGTTTTAAATAACATGTTTTCCTCTGCACAAGCTCCAGCTTCAGTTAATAGTTTTGCTTTTGAGGAAGGTGATTTTGGATTTCGCTCAATAACTTGTAATGAGTTGATTGAGGCGTTCTCTGCCATTAAAGCTAAGGCTGTGGGTTCCGATGGTTTCACTCTTAAATTTCTTCGTCTTGTTTTTCCGTACATTGCTGTTCATGTTTTGCACTTAGTTAATAGCATATTTTTGACTTCGTCTTTTCCGTCTTTATGGAAAATTGGTAAGATAATACCAATGAAAAAAAATGGTGCTGCAGGTGGATATAGGCCTATTTCAATAATGCCCATATTATCAAAAATGGTTGAGCGACTCATTAAGTTGCAGATTATGGAGCATGCTCCCATATCGGGCCAACTTCATGATTGTCAAATGGGATTTCGACGTAATCGTAGTTCTACGTCCTTGTTACTAGGCTTAACTGATACGGTTAGGAAAGCAATTAGTGATGGTGATTGTTGTGTTTTGCTGTCACTTGATGTTGTAAAAGCTTTTGATCGTCTGGATCATACTTTGCTCGTTAAAAAACTTAATTCATTATATGGATTTTCTCCTAGTGCTTGTGGTCTGATGTCTTCTTATTTGTGTTCAAGATTTCAGTATGTCTCGGTTAATGGTTGTAGTTCCAGTTTGTTGCCTGTATTAAGTGGTGTCCCCCAAGGTTCAGTCTTGGGTCCATTATTGTTTATATTGTACACGAATGATCTTTTTGATAGTCTTGCTTCAGTTAATTGCAGACCATATGTTTTTGCTGATGACATTCAGATATTATTTAAATGTAGTTCTGGCCTTTTGGATGTTTTACAAGCAGTTATAGATCATGGAACTTCTATATTAAATCATTGGATGGAATATAATAAGTTATCTATCAGTGAAACTAAAACAAAAGCTATTAAATTTGGAGCAACGTCTAATATGTCCGTTCATGTTCGAATTAATAATATTGACATTGAGTTTGTTGACCATTTTAAGTGTTTGGGTGTTTGGATAGACAAAGATCTAAGTTTTGTTATGCAGGTTAACTCTGTTGTTTCTAAAGTCAATTTCCTTTTGAGGAAATTATATAGTGTTGAATTTTCTTTTTCCATGGAGATTAGGAAAAAGCTAGCGCATTCTTTGATAATGCCTATGATATTGTATTGTATTGAAGTCTATTCGGGGGCGTTGGGTGGTGTTTTTAAGAATATTGAATTGGTATTTAATCGTGTCATCCGTTATGTATATTCGCTCAATGTTCGTGAGCATGTGACTGCTTATGTTTGCGATTTTGTTGGTTGTCCATTTCAAGATTTTGTAATTGGGCGAAGTATTTTGCATTTTTATAAGGTTTTTAGACATCAATTCCCCTCATTTTTATTGCAGTATTTTACATTCTCTAGGTCGTTTAGGAACCCTCAACTAAAAATTCCTAAGCTGACACCAACTTTGGAGCATGCATTTTCTGTTAGGGTAGCTAGAAGATTTAATTCATTGCCACTTGATTTTAGACGCTTTCGTCTGTCACCTAATACTTATCGTCGAAAGCTCTTTGCATATTTTTTAGCAAATTTTTTAGCAAATTTAACGTAATTTTACTTTATACCTAATATACTTTATTTTTATAATTCTCTATTTAATTGCGTAGCTGTGATTCTGCCATTGGCAGATATTTGAGTAGGCATAATTCAATTAAATTATATTTTAAATTATATTTTACTTACTTTTACCATACATGTATTAAATATATTTTACTTAATTTTTTACATTGTAATTTTTTATATGATTTACCTTAATGTTCGTTGAATTTTGAGTAGTAATTTACGCTAATGCACTTTTAATTTTAAACTTTTAATTTTTTGTATTTTTCGTGTTTAATATCCACGATATTATATTTAGTATATATTCTGTTGATATGAGCTATTTCTGCTCGAATTTTCGAGTAGTTGTTTTAGTCGGAAGGCAGATGTTGTTTTGGTCTTGTCTATTTAACTGCTAATTTCATTAATTGCAAGTTGTCAGTTAGTGGAATATAGATGTGTTATTAGTCATGGCCTATCGTGGATATTAATCTACATATATCCCTATTTTTGATAATAAGAAAATTGTATGCTATATTTTGTTTCATTGTTTATTGTAGATTGTAATTTCTTATATGTGGTCTTCGGACTTTGAAATTACCAAGTATAATTAAATAAATAAATAAAAAAATAAACAATAAAAGCGTTTTGTCAACATACGGTTGTGGAAAGTGTATCAAATATAATATCATATAATATTAGGAGAATTAGAATAATGTTGTATTATTTTAAATTTGAACGTCTTTTTGGATAAAGAAAATTGTTTTAGCGAATGTGGGAGGGCATTAAAGGCACGGGAAACTCGCACCTGGAACGATTTGTCCATATAACCCATAGTATTTGGAATATCGAGCTGGTAGATTCTTGTTGAAGGACCAAAATGGAATAGATCCAACATGAAAGTTGGATTCTGTTCCCTTACAACATCATAAATCAACATCAGAGACCTACAATCAATAAACTTCCAGAAAGAGCAGCCCAGGAAAATCTTTACCTTGGCACTGACGTGATCAAATCTTTGCGACTTTTGCAGAATTCTCCAATGAGTGTCGCACAGAATTAAAGTCTAGACCGGGGCAGCATATATGAAAACAGAGCAACCGACGGCCTTATGTGTCGCTATCAATTCCTCTTAATGCCAGCTAATGCTTTCAAGACTTTGATCCTGGTTTTCACCCCGAGGTTGATGTAGGTGTCGTGCGAAAAAAGTGAATAAGATTGTCGGAGACTACCCCAAGGATCCATGGATTATGAACAGTGGGGATACGTCTGTCATCAACGAAAATATCAAGCTGTGGACACTGGACAAGGACACTGTAGGAGATAACCCTAAAAACGCGCTTCCGGAAGAAATTCGTATTGGTGTCTAAGCAGCTGGAAATTTTAGAACTAACGCCGAAGTTGACACCGGATGAAATTATGGTGCAGTCATCTGCGTACGGCACCACCGAAATATCTGGTAGATTAACATGTATCAACATTAGGGTGGTTTTATCTCAAAAATATTGCGGCACCCCGCTACAATATTTCACTCTGTGGGATTTTAAGATTGCCAAAGTTTGAGCACAATTAAAAGATGTTAACACGTGCCACTGTACCTCAAAGTTTCCATAGTAATTTGTATGGGGTCAAAGACGAATTTTCACGAAATTGCTCTAAAGGCCGCAATTATTGTGCATTCGGTGAGCAAATTTTATCAGTCGCCAAAAAATCCGATATTGATTCTTTAAAACCACCCTAATCAACATGTTTAATAAAATGGGGAACAGTACTCCGTCTTGCGGTACTTGGATTTTTTACCTCGAAGGTTTGACTGTCATTTATGTAATTGCGAATTCAACGTCTGAGATCATTAGGAAGAGTGGTATTCATGATGTCAGGTCTGCAATAGGGATTCTTGAATCTTTGCTAAAGGGGTGAAAGCAGGGAGATCTGACTGTAGGATGGGTTGGCAACCGCTGTCCGATCAATCAGGTATATGGGGCCCCCTGCCACGAAGTCGCTTATTCACCTGAAAAAACGTAATCTTAATACTGGCTACCTAGAACTCATAGCGTGACAGGCTTATAACATGTTAGGCATATAACCCGGAATTAATTTATTGATTGGTGGGATGTAGGTATATCGTCGGTGTCATGCTTAAGTGTTCCATACGCCATTTTTGATATTTTGAGATAAAGGTACCTTACAAGGTTTTGAGCCATGCTCTTTATGATTTTTTGGTCAGTTTTTCTCTATCTCCTAGAGTTTCTGTGATATTATGATGTCAATATGTTACATATCCGCCACCAAAATTTGTATTTTTGTTCCATATCCATAAAGCCTGGCGTATGGAACAAAACTACTTTGAACCATGTCGTTTGGCGTATAAAACAAAAAGGGACAAAAACGAATTGTTCCGCACCAAAAATGATGGAGTTTGGAACAAAAAAATTGCCCAATTTTGTCAGTTTATGAATAATGTGACGTATGGACCAAATTGTTTTAAAGGACTAGGTTTAAAAACTGAAGAATAATAGTTTTTAAATCTACATATTTTTGAAATTTGTACTGTTATATGAAACTAATTTTTTTTTGTCTAATTTCAACTCCTACGTCTAACACAATACATGTAAGATAAATTGAATTTCATACAATGAAACAATGAATGTAAATACAATTTTTTCGAACGGATTTATTGCCTTGTTAACATGATCACTTAATGTGAAACTTAAAGTTTAAACCTCCAAATTGGTTGATTTTTCTTTAATGGGTAAACCACAGTCATGCAGACCAAAAAAGGAATTCCTGATTTTTTTCCAAGAAAACTACGAATCTTTCTTAGGATATCCCCTTAAATAAATGTAAAGAAAGTAAAAAAGTATCAGTCGGCTTTGCCCTCAGCCTGTGTGGATTGAAATACAATTTTTCCCAAAAAAAACTTTTCAAAATTTTGGGCGTATGAACCGACAAAAGTATGGATAGGATTAAAAATTTGCGGGGATATCGATAGATAGAGCTTTTTTATTGCACTAGCCTACGAAAAACATAATATCGCTGTAAACAGGGCCACTAGGAAAACCTTCGGTAAAAATGTCCAAAGGATCCTAGAACAGACCCTTAACCACACAAAAATGTTGAATATTTGTGTGGGTGGTACCAAAAGGATTGGACAAATAGGGTCCAAATTTGAACATAAACTAAGTTTCGACATTATTTAGAGATCCAAAGTATGGACCAAATCGGTTGCTACGTCTATGAGAAATCGCGCGTACCATTTTAGCGAATATTTTCGAACTTTTGTGCGGGAGGTACCAGAAGGGTACCTTAGAATTTCATCTGATATTTGAAGAAATATTACAATATCTAAAGTGTGGACGAACGCAGTATTCGGTTCGAGCTCTCCAGCCACTACATATAGAGCCATAGGGTTTATTTACAACTTTCGGGCTGTTTTCTCAAGAAGTATGGACTTGTCCCTGAAAAACGTTTGTGTGGGAGGTACCGGATGGAGTGGACAAATATAGTCCATATTCGAACCTGATCTATACCTGGTAGATATATTAGGATGTGTAAAGTATGGACCAAATCGGTCACTCCCATCAAGAGTTATCGTGCGCACAATTTTTCCGAACATTTTTGAACTTTTGTGGGGGAGGTACCTGAAGGAGTGGACCGATATGGCTTATCTTCGAACTTAAATTAAGTTTTCAGAAAATATTACGAAGGCCACATTTTGGACCGAATCGGCAGATCCGTTCGAGAGTTATCTTGCGCTCCAACCACTACACAAGGTGTCATAGGGGCGTTTTGCACCTTTCAGGCTATTTTCTCAGAACTTGATAACTACTTGGTCCAGAATGGTTCGACATTGATTTTAAATTAGATTAAAACTATTAACAAGTTAATACGAAAAGCGTATATGTCTTTATAACAAATAAAATTAAATAATGCATTACTGAACTTCAATGCATTTGGTGCGGAAACTTTTTTCGCGATAGAGAAAAAATGACACCGTATTTTACAGTAGTTTTTCATGCTCTACACGGCTATGCGGTGGTATTTTTGATATTTGCAAAAAAGTTATAACCCTAGTGTATATACCATCTTTAGCATAAATACTGAGGGTATACAAATTGTATCTTATGTATTTTTTTCTCATGCAACTACAACTGAATTTCAGGTTCACAGTAGCACTTCACGTAAGGTAGGTGGAACACAATTGACAAAAAGTTGGTTTGGTAAAATGTGACATTACGTGTTCCATGTGAATCAAACTGCCGAAACACGAAAAAAAGAACCCATGGAACAAATCAGCATCTTTTTGTTATTTGCTAAAATTGGCCATAACTTCTAGACTATAACAGATATCTGACTAAAATCAACTTCTAATATATTCTCTGAGTTCAGTTAATTAGAATTGTACTCTTAAAGTATTGGATTTTTGTACCACTTTTAGACTGTATAGACTCAAACATTAACTTGAGTTTTTCTCGAATCAGGCAAATGGCGTATGGAATACTTAAGCATGACACCGACGATATCGCACCTGTTCAACAAAAGGGTAGTAACTCAAAATTTTGATTTTTTCACTTTTTATCAAAAAACGATACATCATGATCAACTCTACCTACTGTAAAAAACTCGTATTGTTTTGTCTACTTTTCCTTCGAAAAATACTGTTAAGTAACTCTTCATGTTGGAGACTACTATGTATCAAGAAAAGAGTCGTATTTCTAGTTGCACCCACGTATAAAGGCATTTACATCGCCATTTTTTCAACAAAAGAGTAGTATTTCGAATTGTTCCCTCTTAGTGTTGTTAATCGCCGCTCATTTTTTCAGTTAAACGGGCATAAGTCGAAATAATTCTCTGCTAAAATCAAGAACTTTTTCAACAAAATGGTAGTAACTCGAAAATTGGTTAGAAATATAATTAAATACTTAACGAAATAAAACTAAATATAATGCTGCAGTATAGTGAACCATATATCCTTACGATGGCATAGTTTTTTCGTATAATATACCTTTAATATTAACATATATAGTTTTTTGTCTCTACTGAAAACTTCGAAATTTCGAGTTGCTACCCTTTTGATGAACAGGTGCGATATGTTAAACACTTGTACCTCGGCAGTGCCACACTTGACTGCTACCACCCTACATTCAGTTGTTGGATAAGAATTCTATTATCTTCAGATTTTCGACGTCCATTGTAAGATGGTACTTTTACGAAGATGCACTTGATCGGTTCAGTCTGTCGGGTACCATCTCCAATACTTTTTAAGTGTAGTTTAAAGGCCGTTTAAAGATGGTTTTGAAATATATACCGTAGACCGAAAGTTCTATAAACGTTAAGGCCACGAACTAAAATCACTGGTGACCACGACAATTCTCAACAGAAGTACGCGTTTTGTTCGTGTCGTAATATTTGTTACAAAGTCAGATCAAGTTCGATGATGATCTTGATTGGTGCTCTCCCCTAAGTCCAATTCGTGGAAAGATTTTATTTTATTTTTGCAACATGTATACCTTGTAGCGCTTGTGGGAAATAGGGTATTGTTCCAGTAGCTGGTGTTAAATGTGTCATTTTATATAGATAGTAGCCGAATATCGATCGGTAGTGGAATTATTTAGGTCACATTTAAATGCAAAGATCGACTGTAGCACCTCAATACAGTTTAGGATGGCCTGATTACAAGTTTTTTTTTCTTGAGGAAAAAAAAAAAAACAAACCAAAGACACTTAAAATTCCTACACCTTACAGCCACAATGTTTTTTTTTTTTTTTATAAATTAGGAGACTGCTATTATATTCGCTTCGTCTTTCTTGTCGTACTGGTATAAACTAAGGGTATATTTCTGTTAGCAAATCCGTCTGATACTTTCCTACTCGTATTACGTTTCTATATACAAAGTTCATAGTGGGTAGAATTAGTTATTCCTTGCAAAAAATAGTTCCACTTTAAGTTTAACTGTTAGAATCGTAATCCTCTTGTTATGGTCTAAGTAGTTTTGTTAGCTTATATGTATTCAAATAACACACCAAATATTATCTAATATCTAACAACAACTAATTTCTGACACAGTTTATTTAATTTGCCCTAATAGGGCTAATTATTCCGACTGTAAATATTTGAATATACATTATTTGTTGTAATTTAAATTCATTCTTTTTTTAATAAATTTATCATTGAAAATGCACAACCCATATGAAATACACGAATAAATTATATAAAATGTGTAAATAAATTACGCATAATTCTAAACTAAGAAAATTAAATCGAAAAACTATTTAAAACTATTCTTGTTCCCAAAACATTCTTTAAGGTTTATAATATTGGATTTACTGAGATTCAAACCATCCATGTCATATTCTGAGACACGTAATGAAAACATTTTGGAAATTTGTGGTTTAGATGAGCACACACCAGAGCTAATACACAATTTTGCAACCCATCGTTTCGAGTAAGCCGATGCCGCAGACCGAGGAGTATTAAAATATAAAGGTATTTAAAACGATAAAATCGAATATTTAAATGTAAGAGTCTCGGTATACATTCTTTAACGAACAATATTATTCTTATATATATTAAAAATATATATCATATGCTCTTTTATTCTTAACAATATTGAAGATTAAATATTGTTTCAACGTATAGAAGAGAAAGTAACAATGATAACGAGAAAAAAGCTTAACTGAGTTTATTGAAAGAATTAAAATAAACAAGAATTTAATTTTTCTCTTTAATGAATTAGAATTAATTTAAGTTTTTTTATGGACGATTTTATGTTTATCTTTTAAGAATTCATTACATATTTATTTTTAACACCACACATCTACACCGCATATAACTACTACTCAATACTGAAATAAGTACCTTTTTTGTTTTCTATTAAAGAATCTCTCGAATTTCCTGTGTTATTTTCCACATTGCAAACATTTCGAATTAAATGTTTTATGTTGTTGAAAAATAAAAAAAAAAAAAATAATAAATTGAATATTAAAAATCAAAATCATATTCTATATATTTATTTAAACCATATGGATGCTAAAGAAACTTTGCCTTAAGATAAAAATACGTACAGTACCGAAACAAACAAAAAAACGAACATATTAAACAAAATTTCGAAACTGAAGAAATAAAAAGAGACATAACTAAATTACCGATATAACCAGAACACCGCCAATAAACTGAATCCTGCAAAATAAAACGAAATATGCAAATTCTAAATATTGTTTTTTGTTTAAAAGCCATTTTTGAATATATCTTAAAGACAATTGATTCATTATATTTTGAAATATTAATGACAGTATAACCAAACGAAAGAATATGTACTTTAATTTTGTTCTAAACAAAATAAAAGTTAATACACGTTTCTAAAACACACCCACTCATAAAAATATTCATACCTACATTACATACCCTTATGTTAAGTAAAAGTTAAACTAGTTAAACTAAATTATAAATAAACCAAATCTTCCACATATACAATATCTGCATACAAATATTTGATCTGGTCTGGATTTATGACAGCAAACAATTTTCTAGAATTTTTTTTACAGAAAATTTGGAATAGATATAATTGAGTTTTATTTTTAATCTTGAAGATTCAACTATGACGTCGTATATTACAGTAAGATTTTTTTCTTACAAAATATTTGGAATAGAGAAAAAATGAGTTTTATTTTTTTAATGCTAAAAATTAAATTATGAAGTCGTATATCATGGTAATTGGCATCGTAGTTAAAATTATCTTTAAATAGAAAAAGGGGTGATATCATCATTATCAATAATATTTTGTAATAATTAGGCATAAGGTTATTTAGTGAAGGTTTTAATATATTCCAGTTATTCTTTTTATAGTTTCATATAAAAATTAAATTTTAATTTTGCTTAATTTTTTTCTTAATTGTTTTTCCATGGCCTCACTTTTATGAGGCTATTATTTAATAAACAGTTTTTGATGATATGCCTCCAAATATTGGCAACGTATCAAACAATAACAGATGAATTAAACAAACAAGCATTCATCAACCGAATAGAACGAACAAACTCAAAACACACATTTTCAACAATAACAAAATTCAAAACTGCCTATCTAATGAAAATCATAGAATAAAACAAAAACAAATCTTGAAACTACACAAAATTAAAATTTTAACAACAACAAAAAACGACAAGCAATATTAACAACAAAATCAACATCTGGGACATATTTAACTAAACCAAAAAAAGTTTGTAAGAAATAAGAAAATAATCCCCTACTAACAGTTTACAGACTAACAAACAGAAACACAATAAACTAACAAAATTTTAGCCAAATTTTTTAATGAGAAACTGAAAAGAAATCGTCATACTTTTTACAAACAATAAATATACGACTAAAAATTATCTTAACTGCCTTTCTACATGAAATAAATAAAATTAATTGTTTAGTACTTTTTTGTTTCTAAAAAATATTAATGTAAAAGTTTGAAATATTATTTTATATGTGCCATTGATAAGATGTTTGTGTAGACACATTTTTATATTTTTTACAACAATTTTCATTTTAAATTGGCACTAACCATTATTTTCCGATATACATACATAAATATTTAAAAATTATTACAAAGAAGAAAGTTTAAGATTATCAATTTTATTCGTCCTTCAAAACATTTGGGACCACCATGTATTTGTACAGAAGACAAATTTTGTTATTTTGTGTTTTCAGCCACTTTGATTTCTTAGGGATGGAACTATGAAAATCTACGAAAGTCTTGTATAGGCAAATAGCTTCTTGTTGGTTTTAAAAAGTTTAAGTTAGGGCCTATCCCTAGTTGTGCAGACCAAAAAACACACTTTTGATATTTTTCAAAGAAACTACCAATATTTTTAAGTAATTCTTTCTTTCATCTAACACACTACTTTTTGAATTTTTGTAGTTGAAAAATATTGCATAGTTTTGTGGTAAATGGCTACCTGCGAGAGTAAAAGCGTTTTAGTTTTAACACGTTCGCGGACGTGAATGCTATAGCATTCCGATGCAAAATGACGTGAATGCTATAGCATTCACATTGTCAGCCAGTTTTTGTTCATTTACTTCTATACAATCTTAAGTTTTGGTGATTAATATACATAATACGATTTATTTCAACAAGATACATTCTATAATAAATAAAAATAATAATAATCAATAATTAATATATAAAAACAAAAAAACTAATTTCGAAAATAATTGGGTGTCATTTTTCACCTCTCGGAATTTGCTTGCGTCCGCGAACGCGTTAAGTAGTTCTTTCCTTCATCTGAGAGAGCACATCTTATAATTTTTTCGGAATTTTTGTTGTTAAAAAATATTGCATAGTCTTGTTTTTTTACGGTGCCAACGATAGCTCGAAAACGAACAGGCCGTTCTTCGTATATTTTTGTGGTTGTTTTTAGAACCTAAAGCGCCCCATACACTATCAAATTTTGATGTCAACATTTGTAGTAGTATGTGTACATTTTTCAAAATGTGGGAATGTGTGTGTATTTTATGGATTGAGGAAAATTAAAATAGGTCTGATTTTCAAAATGAAACCCAATCAATCCGATGAATGCGATTTATTTTAAAAATTGTCAAAAAATTTTTTGGAAAAAAGAAAACATTGTGTTTGGAAAGAAATAAAAAAATAAGTTCATTCGTTTTTTAGAGGAAAATTTGAAGATTTCGGGTGCAGATTGACACGTACAGAAGGAGTTCATCGGATGGACAATCCAATTTAATAGTGTATGGCCCGCTTAAGTCTTTAAACGAAACAGAATTAAAAAATATTTTTAAACATTTTTGAACTGTCAAAGTAAAAATTTCGATATTAACGAAAAAAATACCGTTTTTGTTAAAAAATCGGGCAACATTATCGGGCATGTTCTGGCATTCACCTCTGCACCTCACGTGTATCGAACATGTGGAATGTGGCTCAAATGTGTGTCTTTTGGATGGCTACGGATGCCAGTAATGAAGCATTTCTTAAGATGTTTTTATTGTGTGTGGGATTTAAAAGTAATAAAAGTGATAAAACCACCATTAATCTTTTTAAAAGCGCAGTTGTATTTTTTATTTAAAAGTTGGGATCATATTTTGGGTTGTGGCGCTCTGTATCAAAATTCAGCTGTGATATTTGACATGACTTAAGACCCTTCAGTGATCGTGGACCCACGTGTGAGTTTATATATTCACATATTCAATTCACGCCCACATTAAAAGAAATTTCTCATAGCGCAGAGTACGAAAAGTTCGAAAATCCAAGCTTATACGCCATTTTTAGCATTCTGATTGTTAGTGATGCTGAGTTTAAATCTATGAGATTATCACAGAACAAAGTAGGTTATAGTAATACTATTCACGTGTCACGTACTATTTTATGCACGTCACGTGCCTCCTAGAAAGATAGTGTTAAGGACATTGGTATAGGTCTTACATAGCAGTACCACACTTGAGTTCTTTTGAAGCATTAGCTAACTTTATTCTTCTTTAATAAGTAAAACAAAGGTTAGCGCAGTCTTCACAAAGGTTAGTAGCATGGGGCAGCTTCGCCAATGTTGCGCCTTCGTCAGCGCCGATTTAATTGATGCTACATAAAGGTGTTCTAAAGGAAAGTTATAAGTTAATCGAAGATCTACAAGCTTTGTTTGGTGATCTTTATGCAGCTTCAATAAAATCGGCGCTGTCGAAAGCACAATAGTGGGGAAGCTGCCCCATGTTATTCTACACAGTTAACACTTATGTAAATGCATTAAGAAGATTTTTCTAAATAAGGCGGAATTTACCTTGTGTACCCTCCTTATCAACATAACATATGTTCATATAAAAACGCCGTTGTTAAAAGAAATCAGCGAAACATTGTAATAATGTACTGTCGTTAAGACTTAACGACTACTTTTTTTTGGTTGTTAACTTAACAATCATTTTCGGTAATTAACGACAAAATTTACCGACAAAAATCGGTAAAATTGGTATACAGAATAGCACTTAACGAAAATTGTCGTTAACTATCGACATTTGTCGTTAATTCTGTCGTTAAGGAGTTACAGAATCGCACTACTGGTATAAAAAAGGAATACGAAGGAAATATACAATTTGCCATATTCTTCTCTCTACCCACTACCAATGAAAATTCCAATTGTCACAATTAGTCCAAAAATAATTCTGGGTCGAACTAGTACCAAATCGTCACAAAGTAATGCGAAGGGAACCAATTGACACCTTTTTATCCCCAAGTAAACGACGAGGCGTCAATTGCGACTATTTACTCTTACATTAAATCCACGACTTTTTGGAACAACATCTACAGGTAATGCATAAAAAGTCAATTGGTTACCTCTTATGACATCCCCATGTTAAAGTTTACAGTTGATTGCCCTGTGAGGGGTCTATAGTGGACCTAGTTACTGTAACCCTAAGAACCGACCAGTTACCGATGCCGAACTAGTTCATCTTGCAAGCGGGATACGACACGATTGCCAAGAAAGAGCGCAACAGAGAGAACACATGTTTTGATTTGTAGTTCAACAGCTTGTTTAACCTAATACATTTGCACTAATTTCGTTTTCTAATGGGAGTCACAACTAGAACGCAATTTTTAAATTTTAAATAAAGCAATTGAATTGTTTCTCTGGCTGTATGACATGTGGCACCGGAAAAAACTGGTTATCATTTCACTGTTGGCGCTTGACCTGCCTCATTTTCATAACAAAAGGTCCAACGATTCCTCCAGCCCAAAAACCATAACACAAAGTGACACGTTGAGGATGCATTTGCTTCTCGTGAATCACTCGAGGATTTTCCTCACCCCAAATTCGAAAATTGTGCCTATTGACGAAGCTACCAAGATGTAAATGGACCTCGTCCCTGAAGATGACTTTATCGGCAAAATCATCATCGGTGTTCGGGAAGACGATATGTACGGCGTTGGACTACGGCCTAGTTCCTACAGTGTACTACTATTACTCAAACAGTGGAACAGATTACCCGAAGGCCTTGAAGAACTGAAAACCCCGAAGGTCCAGTGTCGAATGGAACAGATGACTCGGAAGCCCTGTAGAACTGAAAAACCCGAAGGTCCAGTGCCGAATGGAACAGATGACCCGAAGGCCCTGTAGAACTAAAAAAAACCGAAGGTCCAGTGCCGAATGGAACAGATGACCCGAAGGCCCTGTTGAACTGAAAAACCCGAAGGTCCAGTGCAGTCGACCTCCACCAATCGAGTTTTCTTCCATAGGCCCACATACCTCTGCATGTACTAAGTCAAGTATCCTTTCAACTTTTATTGTTGGCAACTTGTATGGTAAATTTGTTTTTTTTTTTACCTTTTTAAACACGAAATACTTTTTTTAAATTCTGCCAATTGACGAAGCTATCAAGATGGAAATGGGCCTCGTCACTGAAGATGATTTTATCGGCAAAATCAGCATTTTCATGTTGTCACTCCAATACCCAATTAACGAACTTTCTTCGCTGTCCATGGTCAGCTGGCTTCTAACCTCGTACCCAGAGTACGTAAAAATACTTTAAATAAAATTTCCAATCGTTTCGTATTTTCCATAGGAACAATACAAAACGAAACATAACCCTCGTTGGCCGAGCTCGCTGTTTAGTTTCGTTTTGTTTACATTCGTGAGTACGAAAAAAACGAAAAGCGAAAAGTACTCAACTCCACAACAACAGATAGAAAACTAAATAGTACTTAACACATGTGAATAAATCAAAAACGTTTGGTGGTTGATAAAATTCACTGTGGTATGCTGATGCTAACTTGTAGGGTTGTTAAGCAATCACATGTGTGTGTGTGTGTCTGAGTGTGTCATTGACCATAACGCACGGCAAACGTTTCCCAAAAATACTTGTCGTTTCGGTGATGAATGAAACAACTCGGCAAAGCATAGCTGAAGTTACATTTCACCAATCGTACGGTTTCCATCTTTTTACGTTGAAAAGTTTGTGTTTTTGTTTTGGTTGTGAGAATGAAACGATTCAGAGAAGCTGAAAAGTTTGTGGCTTTGTGTGATTGGTACGGGAATCGTTTTGTTTCTTTCCGTTCATTGCTCGTACCTTCTACTAGCAAACAATAACTATTGTTCAAATGTCAAACAATGACACGTCGAATGGCGCCACATTTAAAAATTGCCTTCTAGTTGGGACACCCTTTACTTTGGAAGCTTCACAGTAGCCAAGCAAACTGCATTTCCTTGATCTTGGATCCTATTTCTTTCTATGTTGTTTAGGAGTCATAACCATTACTACGCAACAAGTTCTCGAAGATGTGATAATTTTATCTCACGGTTGCTAAATATTTCCACAGGTGATTTTCCATCATGTCTCTTGTTAGGCGTTCTGTTTAATAAATATGTGGCAGTATTTATGCTCTCTGCCCAAACACATTTTTTTAAATTTGCATTAATCATCATTGTTCTGGCCTTTTTTCAACTATGGTACGGTTCATCCTCTATGCCTCACCATTTTGTTTCGGAGTGTATGGTGCTGAAATCTGGTGTACAATGCCATTATTTTCACAAAGTTTCCTCATTTCGCCATTACAAAATTTCAAACCATGATTCGATCTCAACTTGTATGATAAATGTGTTTGTTTACCTATTAAACACGAAACACTTTTTGAATTACTTGACTCCGTTCCATCTTCATCGGCAAATCGGTCACGGTCACCAGCTTGTCCCAATCGTTTGTGCATCAGTTGTTTTGTAATTCCAACGAATGTATAATTTTTCGGCAGTGCATTCAATTTATAAATGTCATTTCAATTATAAATTTCATTTTCGAGACGAACTTACGTCCACTTCTCACTGCGCATCCCATTTGTAAATGTGATATTGTATCCAATTGGCTTCCTGACAGCAACAGGGTGCCTCCTCAAATCTTCAGTGGATCATCTACATGAGGAGGCAAAGATTCTTCCAGTAAAGCAACACAATGAGATGCTTTTGTTGCAGTACCTGCTTGGATGTTACCGTGTGAGCCATCCCAATCACCATCTTGTGGGTAGGCCCGACACATTCAGGCAGATCAGGAAGGATATCCATGCTCTAGAGGGATAGGTCCAACGATACAGGAGAGAATCCCTATATCAACAAGAATATCAAGCAGGTTTAAATAGTATTCACACGGATGAAGTTGCCAAGGCCTTAAGCAATTATAGTGTGAATAAAGTCCTCGAAATACATCCCCATCTATTGCATCTGAGGAGCGTCAGCTGCCACGACAGTTTTGATAGTAGTTTTGGCTCAACTACGCTCGGGATATTGCAGTCGCCTAAATTCTTATTGGGCGGAAATCGACCGCGCCGTGCAAGACTTGTGCCCAGTATATGGCATTAATTTGTCATAAATTATATGAATGAGGAATGTTGCTATATATTAAATTTATTTTTCCTTTTCAACAATTTCTTCTAAGGGTACACCACTTTAGAAGAAGGTCTATGTCACACAACAAAAATCACAAAATATCAACATTTTTGCTTAAGTATAGTTTAAAGACTGTTCAGAGTAGTTTTGAAGTTTTAACCGAACGTACTCCTTGTGGCCCTGTTTCCTGCTATAAAATATTTTCGTGGTTATTCCATGCCTTCTGACAAAGTTCATAAAAATTAAGGTTTAAAATTGACAATGTCGTCCCATTAAGTCAGGTACTCCTGCACAAAAATTAATAATCTTTGCTCCTAAATCCAGCTTACGACCACTTCTCGGATCGTATTGAAATTTTAATAGGGGGTAGCCATTGTGATTGTACTTCCTGCGATATGGGCCCGAAACGTCCCAATATTTAGTTGTTACTCTTTGTTACAACGCTAGAATTTTATCCTCCATACTTCTGTCCCGAATGTTCAAAAACCTCGCCAAGTATTCTTGTAATTCGGAACATGGCTAGGCAGGAAGACTCTTCCAAGTTTGTTTTCTCAAAATTGCAATCGTAAACTTTCTATAGTAAAGAAAAAAATATTTTTTTATTATTTTATTTTTTTAATTCTATTTTTTTAAATAACAAAAACGAAAATAGAAAAAAATTATAAGAAATAGAATTAAATTCAAAATTTCAACCAAATCTGTGAGTGAAAATAAATTGTGATCCAAAAAGTAAAACAAATACTAAATTCAATTTATTAATAGTAAAAAATTCAAAACTTTATATTTTATAATTTATGTTCTATGGAACTTAACTGAACTTAAACTTTTTGGTTGCTATTTTATTTTCTGTAAGTTCAGTAACAGTTCCTGTTCCATGAAAAACTTGATTTAAACAAAAAATAAATACAATAAACAAATAAATAGTTGTTTTAACTTAAAGAAAAAACAATATAATTTTTAACAAAACACACACACACATACAAGAAAGCAAAAACAAAAGCAACTGGAACAAAAAGTACATTTTCAAGAAACAAAATTATACTCGTGCATCCATACCTACAATACAAAAAAAGAACAAAAACCAAAATCAACGTAACCAACTGCTCCTTATATTTAGATTGAAATTTCTTTAAATCCAAAAAATGAAAACAAATACATATATAAATAAAAATAGAAGAAGAAAAAAAATAGCAAAATAAATATAAGTATTAAAATTTGTTTATCAATTTTTAATTTTTAAATACAAAAAGTGTTACCCACCCCCCACATTTTCCCAAAAAAATTATAAGAAATCCATAGAATAAATTATTAAACTGTTATTTCTTCTTTTAGATGAAAATGTTTTGTAAACGATTTGTTTAAAAATCGAAAAAATAGTAAAATTTAAAAATAATACACAAAAAATAACCAACTGACACATGGGCTGAAAATTAGCGGTCCAACTTTTTCAACTCTAAATGCTAATGATAAATTTGTAGGAGAATTTGCTTGCAGTGTGATAGTGGATCTCATCTGCATCAACTTGAATTATTTTTTCATACAGAAAACCCCGATATGGGAAACCTTTTGTTATTTATATAATATCTTTGAAAGACTGTGTGTGATGACCGACCGAGTCTTTTCAGACCATGTGTGTTACAATGAAATAGAAACTTTAACTGAAACTGAAAATTCCAAAGGAAACCAATTTTTGCGACAAAAGAACAAAATACAAAAGAAAACGAAATAAAACTAGGAAACAAAAAATAAACAAAACAAACCGTTGAAACCCTCATGTGATATCTTGAAAAAGAAACAAAAATACAACAAAATAAACTAAACTATATAAAGAAATAAAAGAGAAACACAATTACAACAAAATTGAACTGAACGAAATATTTGATAAATATTTTCAAACAAACAAAACATTTTTAATTTTTTAGTATTAACAACAAAACAAAATTAACAAAAACAAAAAAAACCTGGAACCTCATTTAATTTTTAGAAACAGCATTTTTGTTAACTCAGCGATTTTAATTTTATTTAATTTTAAATAAGCTTAAAAAATGTTTTTTTTTTCAATTACAATTTTTGTTTAATATTTTATTTACAACAAAACAACAAACACACAGACTGTGGACTGAAGAAATAAAATCATCATTTGTTTTGGATTACCAATTGCATATGAACCATTTTGAATTAGTATTTTTTATACCTAATCAAACTAACTCTTTGTAATTACTTTTAGTTTTTTTTTATTATTAAAACAAAATCTTTACATTAATTCGTTTTATTTAAGAATAACATACAAAATGTGTAGTATTATATAAGTTTTACTATATTATGCGTATTGCAGTTTAATCATAGTGTTTAATTAAATTAACAATTTTAACAAACAGTATAGCTAAACTGTTTTGTTGTAGTTTTAAATTTACAATATTTTGTGCGCTTAAACACTTGGATGATCTGATTATTTCGTCAAACGTACAGAATAATTATCATCGTCGGCGTTAAGCGTATATTTCGTAAAATTTACTCGCATAATGAACGTAATATCTAGATGTTTAAGCTTGTAATGCGATTCCATAACAGAATTAACAACATACATAAATAATATACGAATAATAATAAAGCATTTAAATACTTACTCAAAAACGAAAAACAAATTTTCGTAAATTGTCTTTTTATTTGGTAAGATTAAAATTAACATACAATAAAGGTAAGATTTGGTGTATTGTAGTAGTACGCGTACTGTAGTAGCAGCTCATTAATATTTAAATATACAGTAGAATTTCGATAATACGTAATCCAAGGGACCGGACATTTTATTATCGAGGTTTTCGATTTAGCGAGGAAATGGATTCAAGTGACCGACAAGGTTATACGAATTATCGAGATTTTCGATTTATCGAAGTACGAATTATCGCGATTCTACTGTATTTCAGTAAAACGAAGTGTTTTTGCACGATTTTTAAAAATGTTTTAAAGCCTATTTAACGTGGATAGTATGGCCGTATTATTTGTGTTCCAGACCAATTTTCATGAATTTTGCACATTTTTTGCATAAAAGCGTTCGGTTCACGTACACCAATAAGTTGTTAAATGTTGACTTTTCCTTAAACAAATAATGCGCTGCATACCGTTCCGTACTATACCCCTTAGCCTTATAGTCCGGTCAAAATAGACATGCGTATAAGGGGGAAATAGCAAAAATTCCCACAAAGCTGAATTTTGGTGGAGAGCTAGGGTTGGCCATTAGAAGCAATGTCCTAAAAGTCCCCATCGATCCCATGTGTGCAAAACAAGTTATTCGGGGTCAAAGGTCATTTTTGGAGGCATTATTCAGTTTTTTTATTTTTTCTCAAAAACGGTAAGACTTAGCAAAACCCGGCTAAAGTAAAAGTTGTAGATTCAATAATTGTCTACAAGAGTGGTCTTTATGATTCTTAAAAAAGACTTACCATTTTCTAGATATCGCGATCTAAAGGTCAAATAAAAAATTATCCGCGTAAGTACATTGTAAGGCGAACCGGTTAAAGTAACGACACTATGTGTTAGATACTTCCGTAAGCTTTCAAACGATAATCGGTTCAGTAGAACCGGGTCTAACCCGATTTTTAAATTTGGCCTTTCTGGTCGAATAACCGGCGAACCGGATCCGCACCGTTGAAAATTATACATTTCCGTAATCAGCGCAACAATCCCTACCTTCGGACAAAACTTGAAAAAAATCGGAGAGTTTTCGTTGGTGTCGTTCCCGTTGGGCTTTCGATTATACATGTGGGTTAAATGGGCTATTTTTGCATAAAATGACTCTAACATTGAATAACTCTACTAAACACGCTCCGATTTTGTTGGAATTTTTTTAGAAGATAGCTATAATTTCGCTCTTCAAGAAAATATATATATTATTTTGGGGGACCGGGTCTAACCCGATTTTTAAATTTGGCCTTTCTGGTCGAATAACCGGCGAACCGGATCCGAACCGTTGAAAATTATACATTTCCGTAATCAGCGCAACAATCCCTACCTTCGGACAAAACTTGAAAAAAATCGGAGAGTTTTCGTTGGTGTCGTTCCCGTTGGGCTTTCGATTATACATGTGGGTTAAATGGGCTATTTTTGCATAAAATGACTCTAACATTGAATAACTCTACTAAACACGCTCCGATTTTGTTGGAATTTTTTTAGAAGATAGCTATAATTTCGCTCTTCAAGAAAATATATATATTATTTTGGGGGACAGACCCGGTTACTTCGCTTATTTCCCTTATAAGTGCATAAAAATCATGTGTTTTTTTGAACAGCTATATCTCAAGAATGGTTCCTTCTAGGAAAAAAATTATAATGGCAAACCCTAGCTCTCCACCAAAATTCAGCTCTTTGGGAATTTTTGCTATTTTAATGTCTATTTTGACCGGACTATTATGGCTAAAGTGAATATAACAAGTAACAATCGGCTGTGCCGACAGACCGACAGAGATATACCGTCTCTCAGTGTGTACTGAAACATCTACACGGTGCGCATTAACTACTTTTAAATGGAAGGTGCTTACACCTGGGAAGTTTTTGCAGATTCTGAAACTACAATGCTCAGAGATGAGAAATACCTAGAAACAAAAAAAAAAAATTGCCGGAGGGATTTTCAAATAAATCGCGATTCAATTTGAACTTCTATATCTCAAAAACGGTAAAACCTACGAAAATATCATAAAGGACAATCTTGTGGAGAGCTACAACATTTTCTTTAGGCCCATTTACATAGGACTCACGGTTTCCAAGCAAAATCGTGAAAACCTATGGGCCGATTCCGTACAGCGAGGCGAGTCATGTCGCGTCGTCTATCGTCTCTGTGACAAAATTTAAAAAATGCACTACGTACAGCGATAGAAAATAATCGTCGATAACAAGTTATTTTTATTTTTTTTTATTTTATTTTTATTTGTTAGTAAAAATGTACGGCGACAGCTAATTTGTTGTCGCCGGAAAATGAACATTTCGGCGACAAAATTTGACGACGTCAGGCGATATTGCCATACGGAATCGAAAAATTGCAGTTAGCAACGCGACACGACTCGCCTCGCTGTACGGAATCGGCCCACTAAAGAACCCCTAAAAATGTGAATTTAAATCGCGATTTATTTAAAAATCCCTCCGGCAATTTTTTTTGTTTCTTAATATTTCTCATCTATGAACATTGTAGTTTCAGAATCTGCAAAAACTTCCCAGGTGTAAGCACCTTCCATTTAAATTTGGTTAAGGCACGCCGTGTCTATGGATAGATCGAATACTGGCTATTGGACCATTACGTCAATAAGCCTGAAGTTGCAGTTGTAAATTTGATCTGAATTAAATCGCAATGGGAATAAATGACCCATACCCTTCTTATTGATCGCGCCCAACAACATTTTAGAGTTAGTGGATTATTGGTAGGATGTTTTGAGATATCCGCCCGAACCATAATATTGCGGCAAAAAATAAAAAACAATCTTTAGACAGCCATGTACTTCAGCGAAATGATGTTGTTATATCCCTCAACTTCACCGTCCTCAACTTGTCACCCTAAACTTCACCGCCCTCAACTTGCCAATTAGTTACCAAGACAACTGAGATATCAGTTAATGTTGTCTCATGCGTGGGGTATCGTGCTGAAATATTCATCTTAATTTTTTAATTAATTTCTCGTTAGAATCGAGCTTAATGACGGCTTATTTTTGCAAGTGAAAAAGGAAAGCCGAAGACTCGAACCCACAGAACCCCCACTATGTGACATGGATGTTTCGCCTTTGGCTCTTCAGACATATCGGCTGTAGAGCGGCTTCTCTGTCATCGAACTTTTCTTCTTTCAAATGCAATTTTTTACAACAACAATGGGCATTTGCCCATTTCAAAGGCAGCGCTAAGCGTTTGTCATGAAAGCACAACTTAATGGGCAATGTTGTTGTTAACAAGTAAAAAAGTATCAGTCGGCTTGGCCGACAAAGATATACCCTCAGCCTGTGTATATTGAAACAATTTTTCCCAAAAAACGTATGACCATTATGGAAGTGGATCTCCAGCCACTACATGTCGTGCGCCATAGGGGGTTTTTTACACCCTTCGGGCTGTTTGCTCAAGAAGTGTGGATTCGCCCCTGAAAAAACTTTTATCTTCGTAATTGAGGAAGCGAATGCAAGTTGCTTCAACAAAAATTCAAGGTGATTCGGTAGCAGGTCTTAAAGTTAACTTATCAGAAATTTTGTTTGGGAGGTACTGGATGAAGTGGACAAATATAGTCCATATTTGAACCTGATCTATATCTGGTAGATATATTAGGATGTGTAAAGTATGGACCAATTTTGGCACTCCCTTTAAAAGTTACCGTTCCAAATATTTTGCAAATTTTGTGGGGGAGGTACCTGAAGGAGTGGACCGATATGGCTTGTGGGAGGTACCCGAAGGAGTGGACCGATTGAGTCCATATTGGAACCTCATCTAAGTCTGGTAGACATTTCACGAGTTGGACCAAATCGGTTGCTTCCTTCAAGAGTACGTACAAATTTTCTGAACATTTTGCAAACTTTGTGGGGGAGGTACCTGAAGGAGTGGACCGATATAACCCATCTTCGAACTTAAACTATGTAAGTTTGGACAAAATATTATGAAAGCCAAATTTTGGACCGAATCGGTTGATCCGTTCGGGAGTTATCGTGCGCTCCAGCCAGATAGACAGACGAACGGACATTGCTCAATCGACTCCAAATTGTCTGAAACACATTTCGTCTAAACATAATTGTGGTCTAAAACCATTATTTCGATGAGGCACATTTTGCCCGTATGAAAGTGTATATACCTTCGTTAGCATAAATGCCGAAATATGCGAAATATGCATGTCACAGTGGTGGTTGCGTGGGTTTGAATCATTGGCTCTCCTTTTTCACTTGGAAAAATAAACGGTCATTAAGGTCGATTCCACGAGAAATTAATTAAAAAATTAATATTAAAAAAAATAATCTTCGCCCTAATAGGCAACATGTTTAAATTCGTCTATTCACGAAGGTGGTCCTCCGGTGAATGAACGGTCACACGGCTTGTTCTGGTTCAGTCTACGACTAATATGTGTCGATATGGTGTGTAATGCTGTAGTGATACTGTGCAAAAGCATCGCAATACAGAGTAACCCCCTGATGACATCTGTGTGAGACTGAACTCCTATTTAACCGATCTTACCACCTTTTTCCACGCGAGGAACGAGCAGATATACGCCACTAAATCTACGGCCACTCTGTTCACCACATGGACGGCGCAGTATACAAGAGAGTTGAATATCGTGGTCGATGGTAGCAGAATTCCGACAACACGTAGGAACAAGGTACTCATGTCCCTAGCCGGCAGTACTTGGGGTGCAAATAAAGACACCTTGTTGACCACGAATACGAGGGCAGTTCGGAAACTTCTTAGCCTAGCACAAAAAGCGCGGTATAAACAGAAAAAAGTTAAGTGTTTTGGAAACTTCCATCTCTGTTATGAACACAATCTTTTCACAATGGAAAAATTAGAAATGCGTGCTGTCATTAAATATTTACTTCTGTTGTTGTATTGTTAGGCTATAGGCTTTTTAAGTAAAAGACTTGATGTTTAATTTTTCCCAAGCTTTATTTGTTTCCAATATTTCGATTGGATTCTCCAATCATCTTCAGGGAACTACAATTATTACAATTTGTGAATGTTTTACAAAAGTGAGGTGTACTTAAAACTTACTTAAAGGAAGAGTAATGGCTGTTTACAGTCCAAAGTACTATCTTTAACTAAAGGTTTTTCATGTCTGTATTTGTTTACCAAATGTCTATAGATCTGAGCGCAATTGTCGGTGTCCGTTTTATAATTTAATCGTTTGTTAGTGGGTGTGTTGATTATGTGCAACATCTCAAGAGTGAAGCGTTTATGGTAATTGTTCTCTTGAGCTAAAATTTTTACGTCATCAAAATCAGGGACGTGTCCTGTGAGGGTGCAGTGCGCTGCAAGCGCTGTTTTTTGTTCTATTGGTTTGTTTCGAGCTTTTAGATCTGATTTGTGTGATGATGTTCTGGTCTTCAACTTGGTTTTAGTAGTGCCAACATATACCTTCTGGCATATGTTGGACTTGTCACCCTTACAATTAATGCGATAAACTACGTTGGATTTGTCTTCGCTGTTTATTTTGTTTTTAAGTTTGCTAAATAAATTATTCAGAGTATTATTTGATTTAAACGCCAGTTCATATGTGGTGTCGTCATAGATTTTTGAGTGTTTGACTCGTTCAGAGAAACCTCGAATGTATGTCATTGGTTTGTAAATCTTTTCGTTCATCTCCCTCGTTTTTGTGTGATTAGTTTTGGCTGCACGATTTATAAGGTTGTGTATAGTCTCATTGGGAAAACTGTTATTGCTAAGAATTTCTTTAATTTTGTCAATGTTTTTCTTGTGATATTCCGTATCACTTATTTCTAACACCCTTCTAATAAAGTTAGAAGCCGTATTTATTATGGTTTTTCTTGGGTGTTTGGATGTGTAGTTTATGAGTCTCCCAGAAGCCTTGGGTTTCTGGTACCAGTCCAATTTTAGTTTACATCCATCTCTTATAACGACTGAGTCTAAATACGGTAGTCTGTTGTCATTTTCCATCTCCATTGTAAATTTAATTTGTGGGTTGTATGCATTTAGAATCTTTAATGTTTCATTGATGTCGTCTTTCTTGATGACTGCAAATAAATCATCGACATATTTCGTAAGAATTTTCGGTTTTGTTTGCATTTTCTCTATTGTTGAGTCTAAAAGTTTCTCCATTATAATATCTGCCATCACTGGGGATGCAGGCGAACCCATGGGCATACCTTTATTTTGTTTGTAAAATTTGTTGTCAAAAATGAAATATCTTGTATCCTTTATACAAAGCGTCAATATATCCATAAAAAGCTCTTTAGGTATTGATGTGTATGTTTTGATATTGTCCCATTTGTCTTCTATAGTATTCAGCGCTAGATTGACTGGAATACTGGGGAAAAGTGATACCACATCAAAGGAGATTAATATTTCGTCCGAATCGATATGTATGTTCCTGATCTTTTCCTTAAATTCCTTAGCGTCCTTAATATTATAAATTGAATCTTTAGTCATTTGTTTTAGTATATTTACTGCATACTTGCAGAGGCCGATTGCAGGTGAATTGATCGTAGAACAAATTGGTCTGAGAGGATTACCCTCCTTATGGATTTTGGGCAACCCATAAAGCTTTGGTGGCATTGAAGTTTTATTGATGAGTTTGAGTTTTTCCGTCTCGCTGATGATGTTAAGGTGGTATAATTTCTCCACTATTGCATTGTTTTTGTTTTGTAAGTTATTGGTTGGATCTCTTTTCAGTCGTCTGTATGTACAGAGATCCCCAACTATTGCTGCCATTGAAAAAGTGTCCCATATATATATGCTTCGAAGGGTTTGCGGACCCTTTTTCAACACAGTACTGTACCTATATATATATATATATAGCCACATCTCGTCAAACAAAAATAACGCTCTACAAAACACTGATACTACCCGTGCTGATGTATGGCTCCGAAGCCTGGGTACTTGCGCAAGCAGACATGGCAGTGCTTGGTGTGTTTGAGAGAAAAATTCTTCGAAAGATCTACGGACCAATCTGCGTTGACGGTGAAAATCGACGTCGCATGAACCACGAGCTGTATCTGCTATACAACGACATCAGTATAGTTAAACGTATCGAGATGCAGCGATTGCGTTGGCTAGGCCATATCATAAGAATGAGCGATGATGAACCCGCTAAAAAGGCGTATGAATACATGCCACATGGCGGTGCACGCAGGCCAAGGAATAGATGGCGCAAACAAGTGGATGATGAAATGAAAAGGCGCGGTATTCCAGATTTGCAAAGCAACAAATAGAGAGGAATGGAGATCTCTTCTTAGTTCGGCCTATAGAACAAATGTTCTGTAATGAAAAAAAGTGTATTGAAGTTTTAGGAGATTATATTGAAAAATAAAAATATTTATGAAAAAAACTAACTATTCTCTTTCATTGATAGGCTAAGAAGTTTCCGAAACGCCCTCGTATAAGTGCAACGCGATGGAATGCCGCCCTGAGAACTGCAACACGAGGAGACAAATATTCTTCCAGTACAGCAACACAATGTCATGCTTTCATTGCAGTACTTATTCGGGTTTTACAGTTAGAGTGATTCTAATTCTGATAGGACCCCGCTACACAGGGATGTCAGGAAGGATCTTCATGATCTAGAAAGTGAGGTCCAAGGTTACAAGAGTGGACCCTTACATCAACAAGCAGGCTTTCGCTTTCGCTTAGACGATTGACGACGCGACATGACTAGCGTCGCAATACGGAATCGGCACATAAGTAAGTAAGGGAGTTTTCAGCATTAGAAGGATTTTTGTTTTCTACCCCTTAGACTTTTGGCTAAAATGGATATAGCAAGTAATAAAGTAGCAATCGGCTGTGCCGACAGATACATACCCTCTGCCAGTGTGTATTGTAACATCTATGGACAGATCGAATACTGGATATACAACCGACATCCTCTTGTCCAAGAATTATGTACAGGAGGTTTTTTTCAGCTAGATAGAACTTTAAATTGTAAAAAGTAACACAAAAAATTAAATTTTGATGAAACTTTTTTTATTTGTTTCAGTATACTCTGACAAATCATCATGAATAGACTCACGCTTGAACAATGCTACGAAATTATCCAAATTTACATTGAAAATCAGTCGTCGATTCGAGCAACTTATAGACGACTTCGTCATTTGTATGGCGTACATAATCGTCCATCTGAACAAGCCATTCTTCGAACTGTTGAGTGAGACCAATCCACAAGAGACCCTACAGACTCCATTACATCCAGAAAAATGCACCGTATGGTGCGGTTTTCACGCTGGTGGCATCATCGGACCTTATTTCTTCAAAAATGAGGCCGGAGATTATATTGAAAAATAAAAATATTTATGAAAAAAACTAACTATTCTCTTTCATTGATAGGCTAAGAAGTTTCCGAAACGCCCTCGTATAAGTGCAACGCGATGGAATGCCGCCCTGAGAACTGCAACACGAGGAGACAAATATTCTTCCAGTACAGCAACACAATGTCATGCTTTCATTGCAGTACTTATTCGGGTTTTACAGTTAGAGTGATTCTAATTCTGATAGGACCCCGCTACACAGGGATGTCAGGAAGGATCTTCATGATCTAGAAAGTGAGGTCCAAGGTTACAAGAGTGGACCCTTACATCAACAAGCAGGCTTTCGCTTTCGCTTAGACGATTGACGACGCGACATGACTAGCGTCGCAATACGGAATCGGCACATAAGTAAGTAAGGGAGTTTTCAGCATTAGAAGGATTTTTGTTTTCTACCCCTTAGACTTTTGGCTAAAATGGATATAGCAAGTAATAAAGTAGCAATCGGCTGTGCCGACAGATACATACCCTCTGCCAGTGTGTATTGTAACATCTATGGACAGATCGAATACTGGATATACAACCGACATCCTCTTGTCCAAGAATTATGTACAGGAGGTTTTTTTCAGCTAGATAGAACTTTAAATTGTAAAAAGTAACACAAAAAATTAAATTTTGATGAAACTTTTTTTATTTGTTTCAGTATACTCTGACAAATCATCATGAATAGACTCACGCTTGAACAATGCTACGAAATTATCCAAATTTACATTGAAAATCAGTCGTCGATTCGAGCAACTTATAGACGACTTCGTCATTTGTATGGCGTACATAATCGTCCATCTGAACAAGCCATTCTTCGAACTGTTGAGTGAGACCAATCCACAAGAGACCCTACAGACTCCATTACATCCAGAAAAATGCACCGTATGGTGCGGTTTTCACGCTGGTGGCATCATCGGACCTTATTTCTTCAAAAATGAGGCCGGAGCTCGCGTTACGGTCAATGGAGATCGTTACCGCACCATGATCAATGATTTTTTGTTTGAAAATATGGATGACATTGATCCGGAGGAGATGTGGTTTCAACAGGATGGCGCTACGTGCCATACGGCGAACGCAACCATCGACTTATTGAAATCAAAATTTGGCGATAAGTTGATTTCGAGAAGTTGACCTGTCAATTGGCCTCCAAGGTCGTGCGATTTGACACCTCTCCATTATTTCCTGTGGGGCTACGTGAAGTCACTGGTTTATGCTGATAAACCAGCAACTGGCCTCCAGCATTGTTCGAAAAAGTGGCCAAAAATTGGACGTCCAGAATGCACTTCGTCAAGAACAGCCGCGGTGCCCATATGCCCGAAATCATTTTCAAATGTTAATATCACGCATTGATCTTCCGAATAAAAAAAAATTTGATTACAATTTAATTTTTTGTGTTAGTTTTTACAATTTCAAGTTCTATCGGGCTTAAAAAAAACACCCGTTATTTAGGAGGTTCTCAGTATGCTGTGACCTTGTTTGGAGGTATGAACTTGCCGATAAAAATATCGAGTCTTTTTGGATTTTTGGATGTTCCGAATTAATTGCCTTTTGCCATTAAATTTGGTTTGTATTAAAGCGACAAAGTGTTGAACTTCAATTCAAGAATCATATCATTTTTCTCTTAAATATCACTTAAAATGTCGTATTTTTTTCGCAACAAATGTTTTCGCTTAAAATCTTCTTTAAAAAATATGAAATTTGTATGTGGGATGACTAATGTTTCAAGTTCAGCATTTGTTTAATGTCAAAAGCAGATTTAAATGCAAGTTCGTTGCCTGACTGGTAGATAGAATGTGGTGGCATCCTTTTGTTCTTTTGTAAGGATTAGCACAAATGTCTTTTGTCTTTCTTGGACAAAGTCCAATTCTTGACAATGAAAGACGACAAAAAAGGCGGAAATGCATACACATGGAAATTAAATAGACTTACATGAAACGAAGGAAAAGAAACTGCAAGCGGTGTTAAAGTCATAAATCATAAAAAAATATTTATAAAAATGCAAGCAACTCAAAAAGTTTAAATTAAATTTATTTATAAAGATTTAGTTTAAAATCGTTTTTGTTGTTTTAGAAAATTTAAGGATTTTTTGTAACCAAACCAGCTGGACCCTGTAAATAACTCCATTTTGAGGTGGTACGCAGGGGTTCAAAACCCAGCTCTTCTTTCGGTATGCCATATTGCTGCAATTTCGATTCATATGTGGCCAAAAGATCATCATGGGCCTTGGTTAGTCTGGCCAGTTCGTAGCGTAATTCTTGAATCAATTTATTCTTTTCATCGAGAACATTTTCCACTCGTCGTTCCAGATCAATGGGCGATTCAATATCCTTGCCAACAGATTTGACAACGGCAGCACAAGTATCCAAAGTTTCTTTGAGCATAATTTCTTGCTTCTCTCCCTCTCTCTCCATAATGGCTATTTTACGTTCCAGCAGGACATTTTTCAAACCAGTTTTCTGTTGCAATTCAATGACAACATCTTCAAATTTCTCCTTTAGCTCTTCGCGTTCTTTGACGAGAGTGTCATTGCGCAGCAGCAAAGCTTCAGTTTCCCATGTTAAAGCTTTCAATTGTTTTTCCACTTGGGCATTGCGGGTTTTTAAGCGAGTCAATTGGGCCTTATCACGATCATAGAATTCCAATTTTCGTTTCATTACCACCAGTTCTTGTTGGGCCTGCTCCAAGGGTTCTTTAAGTTTGCGATTTTCATTAGCCATATCATTGGCCATGCGATCACTTCTCTCTGCCTGTTTCTTTAAGGTTTCCATTTGCTCCTTCAACGAACTTATCAAACCCAAATTGTTCAGGGTTATATCGTTGTAATAGTTCTTCATGTCATTGAAGGCCATATCGTGGTTTTCAATTAATTTTTGAATTTGCAGATTTTTACGTTCCTCCACCTCAAACATTTGCATGCGATAAATTAATTCGATTTCATTTTTCAAGTCGTGCATTTTCTCTTCATGCAAAAGGGTCAAGTCTTTGGTTTCCTTTTCGAATTTGTTGCGCAATTCTCTGTAAAAAAGAAAAGAAAACGTTGGTATTCCCCTAATGTTCCACATTCTCCCTGCCCTCTTCTTTTGAAATACTTACGTTATCTCCTCGATATGCTTCATTTTGAGTTCTTGTATCTGCAACTCATGCATCTCCTGATCTTCTCTACGCAAACGTTTCAACTCTCGTAGATCACTGAGTAATTGCATTTCTTGCGTTTCATGATCTTCCTGGGCCATTTTTAGCTGGGTCATTGCCTCCGCCCGTACTTCACTGATTTTATTTTGATTTTCAAATTGCAAATGTTTCATTTGTTGCATTATCTGTTTGGCTTCAATGTCCGCCGCCTGTTGTGTCATTTCGACCTCATGATCTTTTTGCCTTAACTCTGTTGTGATATCCTCCAGCTGGCCACGTGTAATTTCCCAAAATGTACGTATCTTATCACGTTCCATTTGAAAGAAATTCCGTTCCTCACGTTCACGTTCCATTTCGGTTTTTAGGCGCAGAGCAAAGGCCTCCAATTGATCACGACTCATGTTGGAAGTATCAACGCCATCGATGAGAGCTGTGGAAGGAAAAGGTAGGGGTGTTTAGTTGAGATATACATATATATGATTGGAAAACTAAACGTATTAACAATATTCTTAAAGTCGGGAGGATTCTTATTCAGACTGTCAAAAATGCAGAACTCTCAGTTCTTCATGACGGTTACATATGCCAACCCCTCTCACAAAAACGCGGGAGTAATGCATGGATGTCGTCAGTCATCCAAATGTTCATAATTGTACTGTATAAAATACTGTCTGAAATCTGCTCTCGGAGCCGAGGCATAACATGGAGTCTTTCACGTCAACTCGGAGACTTGAGGATGACATTTGCCTTCTCTCGCACAAATACCCGGCATGCAGTCAAAATTCCTGAAAAGATTGGCTTGTAATGTTGGACATACGATAAGCTTTTGCTTCTAGGAGACTGTGTTCAAAAATTTCGCTTTAGTGTAGTTAAAGGGCTATTCGATGATCATTTTGGAAATTTTATCGAAGGTACTAGTTGTGGTCCTGCTTAGGGCTATATTATGCTTCTCGTGTGCAAGTCAGGCTTCCTGACATAATGCTCCAAAAACTTCAACAGATTAAAATGCGCCCTATTAAAATTACTGGTGGGCACTATTGAAAGCAACGACTGGCATTGTTCCAACCCTTGCACATAGTAATATTACTCTTAAATTTAAATCAAGTTCGTAATGGAATATATCGAACAAATCATTCCGCTACCTCCTTCAGAAAAGTTTGTATAGTTGAAGTATAAGGGCAGTTCGAGAATTGTTTTGAACATTTTACCGAAGGCAGTCCCTGTGGTCTTGATTGTGGGAACATCCCCGAAGTGAGAAGGAAGATTTCCCTCATATCAATGAATGTACCCCGATTCATATTAGCTCAATGATAGGGACGTAGTGATAGCCCATCCCGAACGGCTAATGCAAGACAATGTGATGTTGTCTGGGCCGGGAATCAAACACCGGCATGCAGTGTGAAAGCGTAATATTGCACTACGGTGGTCCTGATGAGAATGTTATAAAATGTTTAATGTGTTTCGCGATGCACATAAAGACCAACAAGCTCTAAAAACCAACTAAAATTGATGCTTGGCAACTATCGCAAGGATTGAATCTCAAAATTGGATCCAGTTACAATATGGACTGTGTCTATTCCTTCAGGAACCCCCTATACACGAGTTTAATAATCAATATGAATACTATAAAATACAGTCTTGTTAGGGGAAGTCACTGATTGCGTCCAAAAAGAATCAGGAGACAGGTGAGTATGGTTAGCTGGGCAGCTAAACAAATACAGCTTGTCGTATGGTCCTAATCCACATGCCGGGCATGTGTTAGGTGGCATCAATCGGGCCCAATACGGATTGATTGCCTTGGCAGCTTGCGTTTTTCTGCAGCGATGTATCTCGGTACTGCCTGCGCGATCACGAACATCTCTCTTGACGTGCCTGGGTGGGGGAAGCCCGTTCACTAAATCGTGACAGCAATGCTCACTGCGATAACATTCAAGGAACATCCTGTTGTGCTGATGTACTGGTAAAATTGTTGTTGCATCATGAAGATTGTTCACTTGCGTCATGAGGAGACACCCTGTTACAGTCCGGACAGGTTTGAATATTCTTCCACTGCTTGGCGCTAACATCTGCATTAGGGTTATGACTTTTTTACAACCTCATATCCCTGTGTCATAGCGTGATGAGTTTTGCCATAAGATTACATAAAATCTTAATTATAAGGTGATTCGGTGAAAAAACCTCACGCACAAAATGATTTTAAAATTTGAATCGTAAAAATGTCGTAAACGCTTTTATTCAAAAATATAATTTTTTATCAAAAAACAAAAAATTTAAAATTTTTTCAAAGTGACTTTTTTCGCGACTTTTGTAATATTTGAATGATATACACCTTATTATAGTTATTAATAGGCTTATATTTATTCATTCGTGCAACAAAAAAATTTTTTTGAAAAAAAAAACTTTTTTCATCTGTCTTATATATCTATATATATACAAATGGTGTAAAAAATGTATAGTAATTCATAAAATGAGAACGGCTAGGCCGATTTCTGTAAATTTTTTGTCAGTTATTCGTATTTTCGAGGAGAAGGTCTTTACGGAAGAAAATTTTGGAAAATCGCTCTGGAAAAGTCGGAAAATTGGAAAAATCGAAAATTGAGTTTTTGTATGAAATTTTATTCCTTAATAGCGAGACGAAGTTCGCCGGGTCCGCTAGTTTCATATATTTTTTTCAAAAAATAGATTTTTTAAATCGATTTGTGCGTGAACTTTTTTTATATTTCAATGGAATAAACAATAGCATAGTGATTAATAGGCAAAAGTTTATTCATCCCTGCTACAGGAAATCATTTTTGAGGAAAAATGTCAAAAAGTCATAACCCTAGTCTGCATACCACACTGATTAATTACCACAGACCGGCCTATTGTTTTATCAGAGGTCAACAAGGATTTTTTGTCAGCACTTCAAGTGCTGCCGGCCACCAACTTAAGGATATTCTTCCTACTTGCTATCGAACGTCATACCGTAACGTGACAAAATGTTCACGTACATAATTCAACAACAACTACCTTTACCATAACGAACCAGCCATCCAATATGCAACATACACTACATCATTACTACCCATCCGCTCCGCTTCGGAGATAACAAGTAATGCAAGGGATAAGTGCATTCCGGTGTAACTTTACAACGACCGTCGTCAGAGCTTACTACTGCAGGGAGTTTGCTACACGGGTTGGAACAAGAGACTAAATCCGCCGCTACCACATTAAGTTGTGGTGGTTGATGCCAGCTCTTCCACAGGGCATTCGTGCCAGCTGTTCCACAGGGCCTTCGGGTCAGCTGTTCCACTGGGCCTTCGGGTCAGCAGTTCCACAGGGCCTTCGGGTCAGCTGTTCACTGGGCTTTCGGTTCAGCAGTTCCACAGGGCCTTCGGGTCAACTGTTCCGTAGTTAGAAACCAGTAGCGCATGGTAGAAATTAGACTAACTAGACTAATACCCGAAGCCGTCGTGTCCCCAGGCATCAGCAACCGAACCCATCGTGTCCCCGAGCATCTGCAGCCGAACACCGAATTCAGCGTCTTCCCGATCATCTATAGCCGAACACCAAATTCATCGTCTTCCCGATCATCTGTAGCCGAACACCGAATTCATAGTCTTCCCGATGATCAACAGCCGAACACCGAACACATCGTCAGCCCGATTATCTGTAGCCGAACACCGAATTCATCGTCTTCCCTATCATCTGTAGCCGAATACCGAATTCATCGTCTTCCCGATCATCTGTAGCCGAACACCGAATTCATCGTCTTCCCGATCATCTACAGCCGAACACCGAATACATCGTCATCCCGATCATCTACAGCCGAACACCAAACACAAACAGCACCGTTTCCCTCGTAGAAGAAGCCGGTAACTCAACACGAGATCCTCAGCTGCATAACAGTGTGTGTAATTTTTTGTGTCATGGAAAATTAACCATATTCTGACACCGCAGCGTAATGGATGACGGAAAATAAAAAGACACGTGTCTCGGCGTTTTTCTCTGTTACTTCGAATTTCGCGGTTATGGGCTCCCAAAGACCTGAGGCCATGATGTCAAAAAGGACCATTTTGTCAGGCTCATATCTTCTAAACCGCTAAGAATTTTGGTTTACTCGCGGAGGCAACGTTGTAGCTCTCACTTAAAGAATAATAATTGTGAAGACATAAAATCCATTCAACTATATCTTCAAGGTCAAAATCGTTAAGGTCAAGTTTCCGTTATAATTTTTTCTCAGATTTTGGCCTACAGATATCAAACCGATCAAAATTGAATCACATAACCAACTACAAAAATGTACCTTAGATCTCAATAAACAACTTTCTAGAACATACGAACCCTGTAGAAATGCTTCTTAAAGGTCAAAATAGCAAAACAAATGCAATTTTTATTTTCTTTTTTCGGTTTCTGCTCCATATAAGTTAAACCATTCAAAATTCAAGAAAACATTCAACCACAATAATGTAGCGAATATATCAGTATACAACTTTGTGGAACATCAAAGCCCACTACAAACTGTTCTTAAAGGTCAAAATAGCAAAAAATTTTAGAAAATATTCGATTTTTATACTTTTTTCTCCGATTCTGGTCCATAGATACCGAACCGTGCAAAATTCAAGAATAAGAAGAACTACAAAAATTTACCTAAGATGTCAGTTAACAACTTCCTAGAACATATGAACAATCTAGGAACGGTCCTTCATGTTCAAAATTCACTAACAATTATATTATGGTTAATGCTCAGGTCTGGAAATAACAAACTGTTCAACACTCTAGAAAATTTGAAAGGTTTCTTATTTACGGACCTGACCAGGAAAGAATGGGTAAAACTAATGGAATTTTGAGCTTAAAGGGCCGCTCCTATAATGTTCATATGTTCCAGAAATTTGTTTATTGAGATCTAAGGTACATTTTTGTAATTGGTTGTTTGATTCAATTTTGATCGGTTTGATATCTGTAGGCCAAAATCTGAGAAAAAATTATAACGGAAACTTGACCTTAACGATTTTGACCTTGAAGATAAGGTTGAATGGATTTTATGTCTTCACAATTATTATTCTTTAAGATGAGAGCTACAACTTTGCCTCCACGAGTAAACCAAAATTCTTAGGGGTTTAGAAGATATGAGCCTGACAAAATGGTCCTTTTTGACATCAAGGCCTCAGGTCTTTGGGGGCCCATAACCGCGAAATTCGAAGTAACAGGGGAAAACGCCGAGACACGTGTCTTCTTATTTTTCGTCTTCTTTCACGCTGCGGTGTCAGAATGTGGTTAATTTTTTTCGTGTCGCACAGTGTAATCCAACGCCAACTATTAATCTAAATATAAACCCATTGAATTCATTCTTATCGCATTTGAAGACAAGTAGATTGTAAATTAGTATTTATTAAATAAATCCCAATCTAGCCCCCAGGAAAGGGAGAATAATAGTCTTCTCATTTCGTAAGGTTTAGTGGGTCCTTATGGAGACCCTGGACGCGACTGAGCTTACCCCAGCCGACGACAAAACCACGTTACAATACCCAATATCTTGTGATAATTAGCGGTGTCGTGATTTCGACCATCGACGAATATGTTTAGGAGGGAACCTCATTTCAGCCGTCCATGTGGTGAACGTTGTGGCAGTAGATTTTTCGGTGTGGATTTTCATATTCATCAGATGGAAGATCTGCACTAAGACAGCTATGTAGACATTTAACCTATCACATACATATTGCTTTGACGATAGGACCCGACGCCAATATCGTACAATCATCCCCCTAATGTTACAATCTCTTTGGAATTTTAGAAAGAATTTCAAATACGGCTGTAGGAGTCTTCTCTCTGTCCTTGAATAGCTTAGCATGGTTGACGGTATCGAAGGTCTTTGACAGGTTAAGAGCCACCATGACTGTTCGGTAGCATAGCCTGTTGTGGTTCAGTCATTGACCGATGCGGATGTTGGGCAACTATGAAACTGTTTCTCATCTTGGGGAGGAGTAGTGCATTTATGATCTTCATTATTGCTGACAGGAGGGAATTCCTCTGCTGACATTATTGCCTGACTCTAGTAGCGGGACCACCTTGCTAACTTTACAGGCTTCTGGAACAATATGAACACATATCAAATACTCAACTACGGGTTTCCGTTTCGGATGACATCTGCAATATCGCTCTCGACTGAGAAGGCGTAGCACGCTCCTCTTCTCCCTCTTTACTCTCGGGGTGTTTCATTAACTGCCGGTTTATATAACGCGTGCCCCTCTTCGGATCTGTCACTGGCATGCTGTTGAAAGTAAAGTCCTCCTTTTCCACATTCGTAAGTGATTTAAATGTTACCCATAATTTACTTTATCCTGTACCAATTCTGCACTTCTTCGGGTCGTCTAGCTATTTTTTCCGCTTATGTTCGCCTTTTAGTCTGTTGCAGGTATAATTTCAGGTATTCGACTAGCAGTTATGTAGTGAATGGCTACCCGAGGATCGGAAGAAATGGGAAGCTCTCTGGTAAATTCTCTTGGCCTTGCCAGTCAGTTGTTTTTATGGTACAGAAAAGTACGGCGTTCAGAAGTTATGAAGTCGGGTGCTATGTTAAAGGACACGATGATAGGAACGTAGTCTGAGCCAAGGAAAATGACTGGCTGCCAGGATACGTAATTTATCAGACCGGATGCCTATCTCCTCTTATCCTCATAAGATCGTCTTCGTTCACGGTGCAAAATGTGGAGCTATCAATTTGGCCCGGAAGCGCTGTACCTATATGGTCATTGCCTAGGACGAAATGCCAAAGCTCAGAAAGAACTGGTTGGCAAATAATTTGTCGTGGAACGCCTGACTCTTTAAATTATAATCCAAGTTAATAATTTTTAGAGCTTTTACATATGTATATAGTTGAAGGCCACTACGCGTATCTTGTTGATATGCTCATAGCGGGTAGAAATTTTGATATTTTTCGGTATTATAACGTTTTCGGTATTTTAAATGTTTTGGACACTTTATTCAACTGAAATTTGGTATTTACCCAGCAAACCAATCGTACCGACATCGTAACGAAATCGGAACAAAATTCGGACGATACGTCCGATATCTGATCCGAAATCGTAACGATATCTTAACGAAAGTTGTATGAAGTGGTTGACATAATTTCGGAACGAAATGTCGGAGCGACATCGGATCGATTTCGGTCCGATTTCGTAACGAAATCTGAAGAAAATCCTTGGGAAATTCGGAAAGGAAATTTCTTTCCGACATTCGTTCCGAAATCGGAACGAAATCGGTACAAAATCTGAACTATTTCCTCTCCGGAAAAATCGGTTAGAAATCGGAACGAAATCTGAACGACCTTCTCGAAATTGTTCAGACATGTCGGACATCAGACATTTGGTTTGCTGGGTAGTTATAAATAGGGGTATGAAATATTCATATAGAGAATTATCGACATAGGTCCACGTTTTGATATAGACGGTTGAATGGTACCGTCTGATTTAGGGCATTTTGCCACTTTATCGAAGCGAAATGGCTTAAATTTGGCATTTAGTTTTCGATAGTTGTATAAAACTTTCCTACACAGAATTGTCTCTATAGGTCATGATTTAGTATAGAACCTACACGGTTTGCCTTAACCAAATTTAAATGGAAGGTGCTTACACCTGGGAAGTTTTTGCAGATTCTGAAACTACACTGCTCATAGATGGGAAATATCAAGAAACAAAAAAAAATCACTGGAGGGATTTTCAAATAAATCGTGATTTAAGTTCACATTTTTAGGGGTTCTTTGGGTTTTCACGATTTTGCTTGGAAACCGCGAGTCCTATGTAAATGAACCTAAAGAATATGTTGTAGCTGTGAAAATTCTCCACAAGACTGACCTTAATGATATTTTCGAAGGTTTTACCGTTTTTGAGATATAGAAGTTCAAATTGAGACGATGCACTGTCTGTATCGCCTCCTTAGTATTTCGGATTTCCAATGGATATAAAATGTCGAGGTCTCACTATAAAAAGTCCAGCCCTGCCGAACTTATCGTCTTGCTGGTTAAAGAATAACCCATTACTTATCAACTATTGGTAATGCAATAAGTGACTTGTATTGGGTTATACGGCTCATTGAACTTTCGACATGCAACTATCTAGTTTTTTGTTTCTTTCCACGAATGGTTGTTGTATCGGTGTAAGCAACGAGAGTATGTCATATGGAATATTCTGATAAACATATTCGCTCGAACTGATTTTTGGATATTTTTTTGGTAGTCGGAACTACTCACAAATCAACTTAACAGTTGAGGCTAATCTATATTCAATTTTAACACACCACATTTTTATTTTGCTCTCTGCTGAATTTAAACATGTGAACTTTTTTTGAAGAAATAACCCATTATTTTCCAGCTTACTGGTAATACAGAAGGTAAGTTGTTTACATAACTTTGTAATGAGTAATTCGGCTTATGTGGCTCCCAAAATTTTTTCTTTCTATTAATTTTTTGAATTTCAATAATGAACCGCTAAACATAATTGTAAAACAACTATTCAACTAAACAATGTAATAAGTAAACCTCATATGGTCAATACTAATTGTGGGCAATTAATTAAAATTTGTTGGGCCATGCTTTTGTGCGTGGTATTAAAATTACAAATGTGAAAGTGTATTCTAACTACAATCGAGTGCTAAATATAGAACAATAAAATGTACACAGGACAGAGATAGAAGCAACGCTCTTCCATCCTAAGGGCATAAAAGTATGTACTCGTACTAACTATTACTGCACATTTCATTGGTAAAGACATAATTTCCATTTCAATTTCAATTAACCGCATTAAGAAACAAAAATCGTTTGCAATTCAATGTGGCATGGCCAATGGCATACAACCATCCATACAATGTTTGTTAAATGTTTGAGAAGAGCATAGGAGAGAGGGGATGATGTTGTGTTGAGTAGACATGATTCTTCATTTTATATTTCATTTTTATACCAAAAATTTGGTAAAAATTGACCAAAAAAGAAAAATAAGTGCATCAACTTAAAACATAGTTCTGAAGTTGTTTTTATCAAAGAGACTGAAATTTTAATGAATGCAATTAAATATCCTCAGCCTATGCCCGTCCACACTTGAGCGGCTTACCATCTGTGAATTTGATCTGAGTTTAGTAGAAATATTACGATGTTTAATGTTTGGATCGTTTACTTCCTTCGAATATTTTCGAACTCACTAGCCAGACAGATGATCTGATAAATGACGTGTCCTGGCAACCCCTCCGATGGTTCAGACCCTCTTCCTATCATCGTATCCGTAAGCAGACCATCAGACTTCGTAACCTCTGACCGATGTACTTTTCTGAACCATGGAAAAGCTGCCGCTTCATAGAGCTGTTCATTCCCCCAGATCCTCTGATAGCTGAGAAAATTTTACGATACATCGAATACCCAAAATCAGACCAAATTTCCCATCTGTAACGATGGGACTAGCCAATGGGCTTGATGGGCTTTGTCGTATGAACCCTGAAGACCCAAGAGTTAGAGAACCCTTGAAGTCAATAGGTAAGTAGGAGAACATAAGCAGAAAAAGTGGCTAGACCACCTGAAATCACTCTCGAATCCGGGATAAAAGGATGATGGAACGGCTATTACTTTGAACGGCGTGACAGTAACTGTTCCGAAAAGGTGAGCGTGTATATAACATCCCGAGGGTGATAGGGCGAAGAGAGCACGCCGTATAAGAACCCTCCCAACCCAGAAGGTATCACCACAATTTACGATGGACGATGTTGCAGACTTCAGTCGAAACGCGAAATCATCCAAGCGTTGGACCCACACGGATTTTCAATGGTAATGCCTAAGCAACTGGATGAACCCGAGGTTGAGTTTTTAACCAGTGTCCTCAATCTATCGTTAGCTACCCATATTCAGTCGAAACACGAAATCATCCAAAGCATTGGACCCACACGGAATCTCAATGGTAATACCCAAGTAACTGGATGAACCCGAGGTTGAGTTTTTAACCAGTGTCCTCAATCTATCGTTAGCTACCCATATTGTACAGAAGCCTGGAAAGTTGGTAGGCTGGTCCTGCTACTGAAGCCAGGAAAGTTGCCACCACAGGTGAATCGTACAGGCCGATCTCCCTCTTGTCGCTTGTAGCAAAGATTCTAAAGGCACTACTCCTCCCCATGATGGGAAACAGTTTCCCAGTTGCCAAACATCAGCATGGATTCCGGAAAATGCGCAGCACCCCAGCATCATTACATGCCACATTCGCGCATATCAGTCGGAGCAGGTCATTCGACCGAGAGTGATAAGACGAAGATGAGCGTGCTACGTCTTATAAGAGCCCTCCCAGCCGAGGAGGTACCACCACATATTACGAAGGACTATATTGCAGACGTCAGTCGAAACGCGAAATCATCCAAAGAGTTGGGCCCGAGCGGAATCTCAATGGCAATGCCTAAGTAACTGGATGAACCCGAGGTTGAGTATTTAACAAGTGCAGAAGCCTCGAAAGTTTGTAGGGTGGTCCCGCCACTGAAGCCAGATAAGGTGCCAGCATAGGTGAATCGTACAGGCCGATCCTCCTCTTGTCGCCAGAAGCAATAATTCTAGAGGCACTACTCCTTCCCATGATGAGAAACGGTGTCCCAGTTGCCAAACATCAGCATGGATTCCGGACAATGCACAGCACAACAATAGCATAACATTCCACATCCGCACATATTAGTCCGGGACTGTACCAGACCAGTTATGACATGCGATCGAAAAGTCAACCATGTCGAGCTGTTCGAGGGTTAGAGAAGACTTCTCTCTAGCATTGTTTGAAACGTTGGATAATCAACTATATGTGTGAACGTCAGTCCTTTGTAGAATTCCGAAAGAAGAAGTCCAAATCCCTTAGAGTGAAACAAGGAGTTTCCCAATGCGGGGTGATATCTCCGGAACTGTTTAATCTCTACCTTTCTGAAATCACACACCCTCCGGACGGGGTAGAGATCTCAATGTATGCGGATAATCGTATGATCTTGGAGTCGATGACATATGTGATAAGTTAAATGCCTACATAGCAGACTTAGTGCAGTTCATCCACCGAAGGAGTATGGAAATATCCGCCACTAAATCCATTGCCACACTATTCACTACCTGGACGGCTGAAATGATACTCCACCTACACATATTGTTTAAGAGTTACCTGATTACGACCACCGTTGTGCAATAGTATGCACACCCGCACTTGCACTCAGAAGGTCTGCGGTTCGATTTCCAGGTGGCAAAATACCCCTCAGTAATGTTGGCGACATTTCCTGAGTATTTCAGCCATGTAAAACTTCTCTACATGTGGTGTCTTAAGATACGCCGTTCGGACTCGGTGATAAACTCTAGGTTCCATATCACTGAGCTAAATATGAATCGGTGTGCACTCATTGGTATGAGAGAAGTCTCCTTTGTCCCCCCTGCGCTGTTTGTGGTACATTATTACTACCCAAGATATTGGGTGTAACGTTTGACAGCTTGATTACGACGTCAACGCAAGGCACAGAAAATTGCGGCAAGTTAAGAACTAATAAGGTAGGGTTCTCAAGTCGCCGGCCTCCTATCAGGCAGTAGGTCCGTCTGTGTTAAGCTATGCGGCGTCAGTTCAGAATATTCACATCTGCCAGAATGCAGCCCTGTGTACTCTAAAAGGGTGCTTTCCCATGACACCAGTGGTCCATCTTTATCGGGAGATGAAGATTTTACCGGTACATCAACACAAAAATATGTTGTAGGTGGAGTACCTGCTTCGGTGTAACCGCCGTGGGCATCCCTGAGACGATATAGTAGACAGGTTTTTCCAACCCTGGCACGTCAGGAGATATCTGCATGATCTGGAAAGAGGTCCAAAGTTATAAACGAGAACCTCTAAATCAGACGGCCGTTTGCTTCATACTGAAGCAGTTGCAAATACCACAGTCAGAGACCACGAAACAACGAATTGTTTTAGCTAAGATCCGGACGGCAGTTGTCTCAATTCTTATTGGGTCCGAATTGATGGCACGACACCCAACACATGCCCTGCCGTGCCCAGCTAACCCCACTTTTAAATCAACCAGTCCAAGTGGCAAAATTGCTGACAAGGAAAACTTTTTGACCTCCTATCAAGCAATAGGCCCGTATGTGGTAAGCAATGCGGCTAAGCTCCCCAAGCACGGTATGGGGAGATCTTCATTCTCTTAAGTATAGGTATAAAGTAGCACCTTTAGAACAATGAGCCTCTCAGGAAGGCTGGAATAGTATTCATACTGATGCAGTTGCTCAGACCAGCCCCCATCTATCGCAGCAAAAGAACGCCAGCTGCGAAGGTAAACACACGTGGTTTTAGCCCAGTTAAGATCCGGACGATGCAGCCGCCTAAATTCATATTAGGCCCAACTTGATGGCACGATACCCAACACATGCCCTGCATGTGGATTGGGATCACACGACACGCTGCAATTGCTTAACTGCCCAGCTTACCCCACTCCCCTGTCACCTGATTCATTATGAACAAAGCCAGTCCAGGTTCTAGTCAGAACCAGATAATGAATAAAATATACAAACGGACATATTTGCATTGTTGCCACAACAACATACGGACGAACATAGCTAGGTCGGCTCCAAATTTTCTAAAAAGTATTTGATCTTAACATACATACATATGTATGTATGTGGCGCCCAAATTCAATAAATACTTCAGTAAGCACAAGGCAGAGAGTATTAAAATCAATGACCAAAAATCCGCCCAATTTTAAAAAATTATTTGTTCGAAAATTATTTTGGCCGAATCCTTTGAAAATTGCAACTCTGATAATTAGGCCAATACCAAACATACAATTTGTTCATATGTGGACACAAGATACAATGTTACAAAAAATATGCAATAAAACAGTAGTTGTTGTGTTCCAAAAAGAGAGAAAAAAACTACCACCCCACCATCACCCACAAAAAATAAGTGTGGCAAAATAAAAATTTTAATTGCCTGAACAAAATGAAAAAAGAAGAAACACATTCATTCCAAACATAGTAAAATAGTAGTTCACAAAACATTCCCTTCATCTTTTCCCGTTTTTTTGTTTCTTAACTATGGGAATTCACTAAATGGACTCATGTGGTTTCATAAATGCCCCAGTTGTCTTCTGTCCCGTTTAGTTCCGTCACCCTCATCCTTTTTTTGCACACAAACTTTTACGACAACAAAGATAACAAGCGACCGAGTGCAAAAGCGTTTCTATTATGTGGCCGTTAAACGCTGAAACGGAAACGGGAAAAATACTACTGCCACTATTACACACACACACATACATATCATATGTATTCGTTGTATAGAAAAATATAAAATGTCAATGTTGAATGTTAATTGTACTACAACTGTCGAACATATGTATGACAATTTGGAGATACGAGCACATGTGCATGTAGTTTACAGTGGGCTGTAACAGCAAAGAAACTATGAACTGCTTGGAATACTATTTTTATACCCTCAGTCTTTAAGCTAACGAGGATATACGAGACTTAGTTTAAGTTCGAAGATGGGCCATATCAGTCCACTCCTTCCCCGCAAAAATTGAAAACTTTTCGCTAAAACGATCTCGACGGTAGTAACCGATTTGGTCCATAGGTTGCACATCGTAATAGTTCGGGTACCTCCCACACAAAATTTCGCAAAAGTGCAATTTAAGACCTCCTCGCGAATTGTTTTGATTTTTTTGCAACAACTTGTATTCGCTGCCCCCATTACGACGGTACAAAATTGTTAAGGGGCAAGTCCATACATCCTGAGAAAATGGCCCGAAAGCTTTAAAAACCCGTACGGTCAACATATGTAGTGGCTAGTTCGCGCGACAACTTTGAACTATATACTGTGTTGTTCCAAACTTTGCATATTGTAATATTTATTCAAATCTTAGAAAAAGTTCGAAGATGATACTTATCGGTCCACTCCTTCCGGTACCTCCCCCACTAAAATTCAAAAATATTCTCTAACATTGTACCCGCGATATCTCATAAGCACAGCAACCGATTTGGTCCAAACTTTGGATCTCATAATATTTTGTCTAAACTTAGTTTAAGTTCGAAACGATATCTATCGAAAGGAATGAATCCCAAAATAAGATCCACTTTTTTCAGGTAACTCTTCCGCAACCCATTTGAGCTTTAATCCAAATCCATATTTTTGTCGGCACGTGTAACGGGGTTTTGTCGTTGGCTAGGGTAAGTTCAGTCGTGTTCAGGGTCGCCATAAGGACCCTTACTGAATGAAAAGACGAGTAATCTCCCTTTCCTGGGGTTTAAATCGGATATTTATTGAGGTAACGCTAATTTATAATCTACTCACGCAGAGAAAAAATATGATTCATCCCACCATATTTTGAAAGAAAAATATATATTATAGATATATGGTAACCTCTATCATATTTTAATAATACAATTTTTGAAATATTTTAAAATGATGTGGTAGCCGCCGAAACATGTTGTGGTTGGCTGTAATAAGTAGTATTTTTATTGGAACTATAGATATTTTAAATAAAAGTTTTATTTATTTAAGAACACTTTTGATATAATAGAATAAATAAGTATAATATAGAATAAACTTATACTTTATAACATTAAAAAACAACATGCAGTTCTCTCTGTTGTCTCTACGTTTGTTCCATACCTATACCGAAGACATGTTTATGTTGGAGAACATTACGAAACAACAACAGATGTTTATGTTATACATATATTCTTTTTCTTGTTATTTCGATCACTTGCATACAATTTTTATTAATTATTAATTACAAAATGAAATAATGCACAAACTTTGCACGAAACATTCGGAGATTCTTTTTATTTAACAAGTGAAAGAAAATGAAACACAACTCAGGTACTGATATCTTTTTGTCACTTTTTAATTTTTCTTTCTACACATTTTCATATCTTCATTCACAAATAAATTGTTGTCATTAATACCGTCAAAAAATACTCGAACTATTAAATTTTTTGTTTGGAATCTGTTTTTACTAATTTTATACCATTCTTTTAAATGAAAATTAAACAAAATTTACAACCCTTTTACTCAGCGACAGAACAACTAATGAGAGAATATGTATTTGCTTTTGGCAGTGAACAGCTGTTCCTAGTTTTTGACACTTCAAATGTCAAATGAGAAAGTTAAGCAGATTGTGGTTGGATTGCCCATCAGATAATTATGAAAATATTACCATATATCAAGATTTTGTGATTAGTTGTTGTTTTATATGGTGAACAGAATCAAAATTGGCAATATACATTATCGCCTTCAAAATAATATGTGCTCCACAAAAATGATTTGGTGCCAGCCAAAATAAAATTTTGCCCACCACCAGTTAAAAAAATTGTTTTCTCTGCGTGCTGATGTTTAAATACGATAGGATGTGGTCAAATAAACAAAGGTAAATCGGTTAACTGACGCTGGGAATTGGGAACTTGGATAGAGTATTGAGGTTGGAAGCTTCGTGCGAGAGAAGTGGCTGATGATGGGGTAATCGGTGCTCAACAATTCGTTCGCTTATTTCGGATGGAGACGATTTGCAGATGACCGGCAACTTGATGACTTGGTTTTCTGATGCGTATCTACGCTCTGGAACTGGATGATACGCTGTTCAGGAAACTCGGTTAGGTAATAGACGATTTGGAGTTGACCGGGAACTAGATGATTTGTGTTGTTGATGTTCGGTCACTCAGTGTTCGTATTAGTTGTGCGACCACTCGGTGCTCGGATTGGTTGTTCGCCCACTCCATGTTCGTATTGCAGATGCTCGGCCACTCGTGAATCGTATTGCATACGTTCGGCCACTTGGTGATTCAGCATTCGGATCGGTTTTTCGGGTCGTCTCAGTTAGTGCTAGTGCTACGCTAACCTATATAGTGGTGACTAGTGGAATAACACCCGAAGGTGAAGTGGAACAACACCCGAAGGTGGAGTGGAACAGTTTTAGCCACATTATTCGACCGAAATAACTGAAATTTGGTATTTAGGGGTCGATTATGGATGGCAATTCAACTGAAGTTACGTTGCCAGAAGTGAAAATCGCACAATAAAAATAAGTGGAACGACAGAAATTTTTGTCAAATTCATTTAATATCAGTGTTTGAGCCTTCTTCTATTAGTTTAATTGTAAAAAAAGTATGACTGTTAACACAGAAATTTAATTTTCTATTATTAAATTTACTGTCGGCAACGCAACTGGAGTTGGGTTGCCATCCATAATCGACCCTTTAGTCTTCGCTGGAGTTACAAAACATTCCTCCAGAGATTTATCGGTACATGTCAACGTTTTATACAGCCTCCGTAGAACGGCGCTTCCGATGTATGTACGTTAACTATCCAAATCCAGAATATCCAGGTTTTGGTCTGGCCTGTATTGCCCAATTTTATGCATTTCGCTCAATTCGGGAAATTGTAAATATTGGTCCATGTTTTGAAAAGAACAACGATAACGCCCCATATGAGCTTTTTTTGATATATGTGTTGGGATATATGTGGTAGAGGGTATAAAAAATTCGGCTCGGCCGAACTTAACGCCGTTCTTACTTGTTCGTCTTTATTTAATATTAATTATACCCTCAGCATTTATGCTAACGAGGGTATATGGGAAATGTTGCCAATTATTTCATATTCCATTTCCAAAAATTGAATTTTTTCTTTTCGCGCTACATTAACGATTTTTGGTACATAGGTTAAGAAAAAATTCCCCAGTACAAATCCGCTCGCGAGCAAATTTTTAGTTGTTGCGGACAAATGTTATCGCGGTTTTACTTCTGCTTTTAAGAAAAAATTATTATAAAAGCGCTAATTATTTTATTGAGCACAATTGTCACTAAAAAGTTATCACGAAGTGACGTCAATAGGTGGATTGCATAATATTTGTAAAATGTTACTCAGCATTCGCGGAATTTACAAAAAATTGGAAAAATTTTAAATGTAATCCGAATTTTTTAAAAATATAGGTCCATTTACCCGTCAAAAATTACAAAAAAGTAACAGTTTTAAAGAAAGACTTCACGTAGAATCAAATGAGACCAAGCTTATAATCATCGGGATAGTAGTTAGGATATTATAGCCAAAATAAGCACATATTGGTGTTACAAAAAACAAAGTTTGGTTTGGAATAATAGTTTTCACATGCATTCTAGAGTTGAAAATATTGGAAAAATTCTATAGGAGTACTTCTTTTATTTTTCTTGAAACTCCCAAGAAAATGGGCGGATTTTACTTTATCTACATTCACATAGAAGGTTTCCCATTGAGGAAAGTTATCGGATTGTTGAAATAAATCATTAGACTTCCTTAACGGAAATAGAGTTCAAATAAACCGCTTTAACTTAATGCATTATTAAAATATGTGTAAATCGCGTAATTATCAAAAACATCGGCTGCATCTTAGCATTAAAAAACCTATAAAACATCGCTAATTTGCGCAAAGTTCATAAAATTTCGTTCCGCATCCGGTTTTAGTGTCACCATGAAAATCCGCATCGATATATACCTATTTCAAGGCAATCAGTCAAGAACCGTGGATGTAGCATCACACACTATTTTTGGGATAAAATGAATGTAGTTCCCTTATCAGTGAAGTTTTTAAATCTCCGTTTCCGCAAAAAGGAAGATTGTACTGCTATGAAAAAACTAGTGCAGCAGTTTTTTCATAGCAGTACAAGCGGCCGACAGAGTACGCGATAAAATGCGCGATATTTTCAAAATCAATATTAGGTGATTTTCCCACCTTGGAATTTCTCCTATCTCGCGTTTAAGTAGATGGATTTTAACGAGTAATGATTTATTAGATCCGCAACGTAAAAATCCAAAATTTGCAATCATGCACGAGTAAATCGAATGCCAATTGCACAAAGTAGACCCGAAATAGGTATATGATTTTTAGAAATTTGTTCGCACAAAATTTTCGTATTTGGATCAGAGGCCTGCGTTGAATCAACGCAACTATGTAGTGTATCGCATCATTTCGTAAACAAATCATTCATTTTACCAAAAGAATTTCCGTTAGCATAATTGAATCATTATAAATCAGCATACGCCAATGACTACCACAAGAATGCATTTCTTATCTCAAACAATCGGTTTGATTCATTCATAAATGTATGTGATCTACAAACTACTAATCTGTGATCGTTAATGTACAAACAAACATCACATGAAGAGAGAGTAGTAATCCTACAAGGCATAAAGTATGAGAGAACTGAAAACAAAAACAAGTAAAAAAGCGTTAAGTTCGGCCGGGCCGAACTTTTCATACCCTCCACCATAAAATATTCTGAACTAGAATGAAATAATTAGTTTTCATTCCTGTCCCCAACTTTAAGTGGGTACGTTAAAATGTCAGATAATGTACATAAAATTCTTCATTCGGGAGGCCCTTTTTTATGGTGCCTATATCTAACTATGTATTTTCACAATTTTTGGTGGGCGAGAAATTGGGAGGTTCCATTATATAGGGGTTATAATAAAACATGGGCCTATGTTGACAGTTTTTGATGGGAGCCTTTAATGTCAAATAACTCCTAATTCGGTTAAAAATTGTAGCTAGAATCCTCAAAATACCGAAAATCGGTACATAACGTGGGAACTTCAAATGTCATTAACAGCTAGTTCGGAGGTATGTGGGCTATACGAAAATATGAACTTAAATGAACAATTTTTGTTGCAGAATTTTTGTTGGCTTTTAAATTTCAAATTACAGAAAGTTCGTCAAAAAAAAAAAGCTAAAGCTAAGGTACGGAAAATCGGGAGGTTTGTTTTGGGGCTATACCAAAACATGGACCTACGTTGGTTAAACATTTTAAGTAAAATCCTCAAAGTACCGAAAATCGGGAAGTATCGTTATATTGGGGCTATGTTGAAAATTGTTCATGCAGATGCAGGTGACCACTACAACCTACAAATGTCAAATTACAGTTAGTTCGGTTAAAAATTGAACCTAAAATTGCCAATTACTGAAAATTGGGAGGTACCGTTATATGGGAGCTATATCCGAACATGGACCTATGTTGACAATTTTTTATGGAGAGGTGTTGTGACCACTAAGAACTTCAAATGTCAAATTACTGCTAGTTCGGTTTAATATTGTAGTTAAAATCATCAAATTACTGAAAATCGGGAGGTATTTTATATGGGAGCTTTATCAATACATCGACCTTTCTTGACAATTTTTGGTGGAGAGGTGTGGTGACCACTAAAAATTTCAAATGTCAAATGTTCAAATTACAGATAATTCGGTTAAAACTTGTAGGATACCGAGGTACCGTTATATGGGCTATACCAAAACATGGACCTACGTTCATAATTATTTCGAATATAAGTTTTTTGGTCACTAAGAACCCTAAATATCAAATTATAGCTAATTCGGTCTAGAAATGTAAATTTAAACGTCAAAATACCTGAAATCGGGCGGTAACGTTATATGGGGGCTATTCCAAAACATGGACCTATGTTCACTAGTTTTGTTATATAGGTTTATTGACACTTAAGAACCCTAAATGTCAATTTATAGCTAAATCGGTCTGAAAATGTAGCTAAAAACGTCAAAATACCGTAAATCGGGGGTACCGTTATATAGGGGCTATACCAAAACGTGGACCTATGTCCACAACTTTTGTTATATAAGTTTAGTGACGCTTAAGAACCCTAAATGTCAAATTATAGCTAAATCGGTCTGAAAATGTAGCTAAAAACGGCAAAATACCGAAAATCGGGGGGTACCGTTATATGGGGGCTATACCAAAACGTGGAGCTATGTCCACAACTTTTGTTATATAAGTTTATTGACACTTAAGAAGCCTAAATGTCAAATTATAGCTACATCGGTCAGAAAATGTAGCTAAAATCGTCAAAATACCGTAAATCGGGGGGTACCGTTATATGGGGGCTATACCAAAATGTGGACCTATGTCCACAACTTTTGTTATATAAGTTTACTGACACTTAAGAACCTTTAATGTCAAATTATAGCTAAATCGGTCTGAAAATGTGGCTAAAAACGGCAAAATACCGTAAATCGGGGGGTACCGTTATATGGGGGCTATACCAAAACGTGGACCTATGTCCACAACTTTTGTTACATACGTTTATTGACACTTAAGAACCCTAAGTGTCAAATTATAGCTACATCGGTCTGAAAATGTAGCTAAAAACGTCAAAATACCGTAAATCGGGGGGTACCGTTATATGGGGGCTATACCAAAACGTGGACCTATGTCCACAACTTTTGTTATATAAGTTTATTGACACTTAGGAACCCCAAATGTCAAATTATAGCTAAATCGCTCTGAAAATGTAGCTAAAAACTGCAAAATACCGTAAATCGGGGGGTACCGTTATATGGGGGCTATACCAAAACGTGGACCTATATGGCCCATCATCGAACTTGACCTGCCTGCAAACAAAAGACGCATTTTCCCAAAATTTCAGCGTTCTATCTCCATTTTTGTGGATGCTAGAGTGATTACCACAGACGGACGGACGGACGGACGTGCACAGATCGACTCAGAATTTTACCCTGATCAAGAATATATATACTTTATAGGATGAGTATTTCAACGCGTTACAAACGGAAAAACAAACTTAATATACCCTCCATACTATGGTGGAGGGTATAACAACATAGTTGTCTAAGGCTTAGACTCTAAACCAGTGTTCACCAGCAACAACAAATTCAAATGCTGCGTTTGTGTTGGGCACACACACGAGATTATCTATCCCTCTCTAGATAAACATCGTGTGCGTTAATTCATTGCTAAAACAAAGAAGATTATCGTGGGTGAGAGTAACGTTCAAACTCACCACAATTGAGATTTGTGTGTTCACACAGACACGGCTCGCGAGCCCAGTGGTGATTAACACTGGTCTAAACATAGCTGTCTACAAATATGGGGAATTTATGAGAGAGGTGTGTTGTTGTGTTATACAAAGGCTGTGTTAGCTAAACAGAGAATGCGTTTGTTTTGGTGTTACGACAACCCAGCAAACCAAATGTCTGATGTCCGACACGTCTGAACAATTTCGGAAGCAAAGTCGTTCAGATTTCGTTCCGATTTCTAAACGATTTTTCGGAGAGGAAATAGTTCAGATTTTGTACCGATTTCGTTCAGATTTCGGAACGAATGTCGGATAGAAATTTCCTTTCCGAATTTCTTAAGGATTTTCTTCAGATTTCGTTACGAAATCGGACCGAAATCGATCCGATGTCGCTGCGACATTTTGTTCCGAAATTATGTCAACCACTTCATACAACTTTCGTTAAGATATCGTTACGATTTCGGACAATACGTCCGACATTTTGTTCCGATTTCGTTACGAAGTCGGTACGATTGGTTTGCTGGGAACGTACATAGGCGGACATAATGTGATTCATTTGATGTGTTTAGATTTTTTATGTGTTTTCGATTGTTTTTCTTTTCGCTAGTTGTATGCATAAAGTATACTCGAAACGAAGTCAACACGAACAATTCAAGCAAGAGGTAGCAATTTGTACGGAGCAGTAAAGTCTTTCAATACAATGCGTTAAATATGAATCAGCAATGTTTGTGTTTGACTTTCAACAGAATATTGATTACATTCTAAAGCAAAAAAGAGAGTGGTGGTGCGTACTAGTATCGCTTTTTCTTGTGTCTACCGCAATTCATAAAATTGGCACCGGTTGCAGGTCACTGATTTGGATACAGATTTCTCTGAAGCTGTGTAGGCTACATTTACGACACATATATCAAATAAATCAGAATCGTGAGTTCTTCATTCCTATATATGATTTTTTAAAAAACCTGTTTGCGGAACGAAATTATAAGAAAATTTCAAAAAACACTTCAAATCTGGCTTCAAAATGTCAGCATCATTTAATGGTAGACGCAGATTAAATTTTGAAAAGTTATACATCGGTGGGATGATCCTTATTTAGTTGGCTTCTACTTTCACTTTGACAGGAAAATCGGGAAAAATGTGGTTTAATGGTTTAATCACAAATCAACCCATTTTTACCCATTTTTTAACATAAATATAGCCACAGCTTCCACGCAAATTAACTTTGAAGGCCAATATTTTTTTTGCCAAGTCTTAAAACATTTCATTTTATCCAAAAGAATTTAAATTGTACAATATACAACCACTATTCGCGAGTTATAAAGGGGTAAACATTGGCTTCAACGATGTTAAATTTTCAATAATATTGCCCATATACACTTTCTTACGGGCAAAATGTGCCTTCGTAATATTTTGTCCAAACTTAGTTTAATTTCGAAGATGGGTTATATCGGTCCACTCCTTCGGATACCTCCCACACAAAATTTGGGATATGTTTAGGAACAGTTCTCGAATCGCTTTGATTTTTGTTTTAGCTACTTCTACTACTTCAAGTCCACACTTCCTGAGTAAATGGCCTGCAAGTTGCAAAAAACCCCATTACACTGTTTAAGGTGGTTGGAGCGCACGATTACTCTCTAACGGATCTGCCGATTCGGTCCAAAATATGGCCTTAGTAATATTTAGTCCAAACATAGTTTAAGTTCGAAGATAAGCCATATCGGTCCACTTCTTAAGGTACCTCCCCCACAAAAGTTCAAAAATGTGCGGAAAATTTGTTCGTACGGTAACTCTTGAAGGGAGTGACCGAATTGGTCCATACTTTACACATCCTAATATATCTACCAGATATAGATCAGGTTCAAATATGGACTATATTTGTAAACTCCATCCGGTACCTCCAACACAAAATTTCGGATAAGTTCACTTTAAGACCAGCAATGGAATCACTTTGATTTTTGTTGAAGCAATTTGGATTCGCAGCCTCAATTACAATGGTATTTTTTTTTCAGGGGCAGGTCTATATTTCTTGAGCAAACAGCTCGAAGGTTGTAAAAACCCCCTATGGCACCATTTGTAGTGGCTGGAGATCCACTTCCATAATAGTCAATGTCGATCCATTCCTTTAAGTATCTCCCACGCAAAACTTTTGATCTTTAATCCTAATCAACATTTTTGTCGGTTCATACGCCCAACATTTTTAAACCCCCCTAAATACATATGTACATACGTTCTTTGAGAAAAAATAGTTTCAATATACACAGGCTGAGGGTATACCTCTGTCGGCAAAGCTGACTGACTTACTTTTTTTATTTGAAAATTTTGTCTATTAAGGCGAAGGCCATTCGTTTATTATTTTTCCAAGTGAAAAGGGAAAGCCAAAGATTCGAACCCACACAACCACCACTATGTGATATCCATGTCAACTGTTTTAAGGTAAAAGTCGCTACAAACCTATGGTGCGTATGCGGCTGTAGCGATTTTTACCTCGGAATAGTTGCCATCCCTGCCTACCCATATGCTATATTTATCAACACTTGTTGTTTATATTACACTATGAAGCACTGAAAATGCAAACAACATTTTTTGAAAATATATATTTAGACTACAAAAACCCTAGTAGGGTTTTGTCCTGTCAGATCCAGTTCGGATTTTATGGCCTCATCTATACCGGGCTAAATCTACACTTTTTTGCATTTATCAGGCCTTTATCTCAGAAACGAATAGGAATTTGGACTTGCTGTCTTTAGCAATATTGTAGCCCTAAACTAGTAGAACTTATCTTTTGAAAAAACCACGTAACAAAAACTCCGTCTAGGGCATCAAAATCTATAAAATATAGAAAATTTTACATAATTGCTGAAACTCTGGTCAGTATCGGCTAAACTGTTGGGAGTTGAACCAAGTAACCTTTTGGTAAAATCTTCCAAATAAAGTTATCAATAATTCTTTAGAACATTCTGAAACTAAATGCTTACTTCATATTGTTTCAGCGGTATTTTGCATCATATCTTTTACAACACGTATTTCAAACACAGTTCACACCAACAGTTTATTCTCGCATTTCGGATTTCACTAAATTATTGACATTTTTATTAAATCGTCGTTGAAAAATGTACTGAAAACAACGGCATAGAGAGATTTTACAACAATGACATGTTCTGAAGAGTTGTTTTTTACATTCCAGGGAATATTTTTCAAAAAAGAAAATATTCAGAAAAACATTAACGGGTTTGGAGATATGGTGCGAAATGTAAAAAAATTGTAGAATTTTTGCGTATATTTTGAAATTTGAGGCAATAAATGTAGTTTTACGAGTTAAATATTTCTCCAAATATTTTATTCTTGTCTTTATCTACAAATTTGCTTCAGAGGTCAGAAGAAGATTCGCATTGGTTTTAGAGATATAGCCCCCAATTTCTTTAAAAACTCAATATTTAACCATGTTTAGATGGGGCCATAAAATCCCAGCTGGATCTGACATAACAAAACCCAACTAGGGTTTCTTGTCGTTTGGGTCTGTACTTTCAAAAAATTCTCAGTTCGAATTGTTTGCATTTATATCGAAATTATTTTAAAAATGCAAATGGAAATTTTATACAAGCAACATAAAATTATTTTTTGAAACAAAAAAATCCGAAGTAAAAATGTAAAAAAACATTCCCCAAATGTTCGAAAGTGATATCGTTTTCGAACTTTTGGGAAACAAACAAAAAACACAAGAAAAAACATTTACCAAACGTTCGAAAATGATATCAGCAACTGTTGTACGTTTGAAAGAAATATTACGACTTGTAAATTTTCGGTCAAATCTTATACTCAATTCATAACTTATGGTCTCATCACCTATTATAGTTATAGCCAAATGTGAATTTTTATGAAATCGAAATCTACAAGCCATATTTATTAATTAATCTACAAAAAAAAATATAAAAATCAGCTATCGCATGTAGTTCCAAATTTTGCCAAATTTAGGTATTTTGGGCCCCAAATAACTATAACAAAATTCTAACCGATTTTCCCAAATTTTTGTAGGATTAATTTTTAGCAACAACAATGGACTTGTCGATTGGAAAATAAGTGTAGCCTGTAGAGCGATTTTGTGAAAAATCACCTTTGGCCTCACACAAATTACTATAAAAATAAGGAACGGTCAGGGACATGTGTTAACGGTAACTGATCGTCGCACAGTGATTCAGAGTTGTTTTTTCGTGGTCAAAATTCTGTAACTTTTAAACGGATAGCGATATTTCCATAATTTTTTGTTAGACAGATAACACAATCAGCTTTCAGACGAATTAGAAGCGGTCATTCGGTCTGGTAGTTGCAGAGAAATTCAAGGTCAAAGTTAAACTTTTGAGTTTTTAACTATTTTTTTTTTATTAAAATATGAGTGTTTTGTGGTGTTTTTATCTTCCTATGTATTAAAGATGGTCAAGCACCAACAAATAATCAATATAATTACCAAAAAACTAAAAAAAAATTGAAAAAATGCCGAAATTTTTGTTTTAAATTTGTAAAAAAAAATTTTACAAAAAAATTTTAATTTTAAATTTTAATTTTAATTTGTTGAAAAATTAAATAAAAATAGGTAAAAAAACTTTTTAAGTTAAACGGTTTTATGTTAAACATACATTGCAATGTTAAAGATAAATGTACTAAAAACCAAAAAATAATAAAATAGATACAGTCGTGGGAATTATAAACATATGCATAGACTAGACTAAAATAAAACCGTGGGGCACGTCAATTGTCTACAATCGTTGATTAAAATGTTTGTTTTGTAATGTTACACTATAATTAGGCAGTTGTTCAACCGACAACGATGGACGTGTGATAAGTAGGGCTAGAATGTGGAAACAAGCTAGCAAGCTCGATTTTTTTTAGGGTTTCATAGTGGTGAGCGGGTAGTACTTTGTCGATTAAAAACAAACTACGAGCAGTGAAACGCTTCCTCGGCAGGCAGCAGTGTGAATGTCCAACGATAAACTAGTTGAAATATCTCTTTTATTTACATGGAGTGTATAACTATTGGAATTTCCATGAGCAAGAAATAGTAATTTCCTCACCGTCTGCGAGCCAACTGCCTAACGACGAATTAAACGATTCTTCTATCGCACATTAAGTCGATAATTTGTAGACAATTGACGTGCCCCACGGTTTTATTTTAGTCTAGTCTATGCATATGTTTATAATTCCCACGACTGTATCTATTTTATTATTTTTTGGTTTTTAGTACATTTATCTTAAACATTGCAATGTATGTTTAACATAAAACCGTTTAACTTAAAAAGTTTTTTACCTATTTTTATTTTCTAGTTTTTATTTCGCATTCTGTTTAGTTCGTTTAGTGCTTCATTATTGCAAGGTTTCTTGCCCGTTAGTTTATTGCAGTCCAACTCCTCTATAAGTAGTCCCTGCAAAGATCTTACTCTACTAAGAGCCACGTAGGCTTGCCCTTCTTCAAACAGTTTCGCACCTAAGTATACGACTGCGTGATCCACAGTGCTGCCCTGCATTTTATGTATAGTAGAAGCCCATGATAGTATTAAAGGCAACATTCTTCTTTCAGCCGTCCCGTAATTGTACTTAGCTGGAAACTGTATGGCTTTCGGGTGTATAAGATGTACTGTATAGTGCACTGTATTCTTCTTGTCAAGCCCTTTTATTTGATACCCATATTGGTGGGATTGATAAAAAATTTTTATCAGCCATTTGGTAGCGGCGGCCATCTTAGATTTCAATTTTGCATAGTAAATTGTATTCTACTTGTTGAGACGTTTCATTTGATACCCATTTTGAGGGGATTGATAAAACCTAAGTTATACGCCATTTTGTAGAAGCCGCCATCTTAGATTTTAACTTTATATAGTACATTGATGGGATTGATAAAACCTACGTTATCCGCCATTTTGTAGCGGCCGCCATCTTGGATTTCAATTTTTTATAGTATATTGTATTCTGCTTGTTGAGCCCTTTCATTTGATACCCATATTGATGGGATTGATAAAACCTACGTTATCCGCCATTTTGTAGCGGCCGCCATCTTGGATTTCAATTTTTTGTAGTATATTGTATTCTGCTTGCTGAGCACTTTCATTTGATACCCATATTGATGGGATTGATAAAACCTACGTTATCCGCCATTTTGTAGCGGCCGCCATCTTGGATTTAAATTTTTATAGTATATTGTTGTTGAGCTTGTTGAGCCCTTTCATTTGATACCCATATTGATGGGATTGATAAAACCTACGTTATCCGCTATTTTGTAGCGGCCGCCATCTTGAATTTATAATGATAATGAATAAATATAATTGTATTGTCACCAAAATCCAAAGTCTATACAAAATTTCAGATTAATCGGTTGACAGGAAGAGGGTGAAATTTGAATTACTAAATTTGACCCAAGAATAAATAATAAATAAAACAAGTAAGAAAAGCGTTAAGTTCGGTCGGGCCGAACTTTTTATACCCTCCACCACAAATTTCAGCCATTTCGGTGGATTAATGTGGCCACAACCTTCAAAATACCGAAATTCTGAAGATTCCGTTCTATGGGGACTATATGATGGCGTGGACCTATACCTACAAATTTCTGGAGGAAAGTTTTATACGCCTAAAGAAGACTAAATACCAAATTTCAGCCATATCGGTGTGATAATGAGGCTAAAACGTTCAAAATATCGAAAATCGGGAGATATTGTATTATGGGGGCTATATCAACACGTGGACCTATATAAACATTTTATGGTAGAAATGTTTCTTAGCCTCTGGAAACACAAAATACAAAGTTGCAACCGATTCTTTGGTCAAATGGGTCTAATACATTCAAAATATATTAAAAAATGACGCGTACTTTATAAGGGGCCTTATGTGGGGCCTATACCAAAACGTGGACCTATATAACCCAACTTTGGTAGGAATGTTTTCTGGCCTCTGAAGACACAAAATACCAAATTACAACCAATTCTGTGGTCAAATGGGTCTAATACATTCAAAGTATATTAAAATGACGCGTACTTTATATGGGGCCTTATATGGGGGCTATACCAAAACGTGGACCTATATAACCCAACTTTGGTAGGAATATTTCTTGGCCTCTGGAGACACAAAGTACCAAATTACAACCAATTCGGTGGTAAAATGGGCCAAATATCTTAAAAATTCCTTAAAACGACGACGCGTCACGCGTCATTTTGTATGGGGGCTATACGAAAGCGTGGACCTACATAGCCCGCTTTCAATACCAAAAGTCCTACGTAAATATAACATATTTTCCCAAAATTTCATCAACCTACGTCAATCCGTTCGGACGCTAGAGTGATTTCCACAGACGGACAGACGGACAGACGGACGGACATGGCTATATCGATGTAGAATTGCACGCTGATCAAGAATATATATACTTTGTGGGGTCTACAATGATTATTTCGAGTAGTTACAAACGTAGTGACAAACTTAATATACCCCCATCCTATGGTGGAGGGTATAAAAACAAACGGGGTGAGCTAAATAAAACCATTTAAAAATACTTCTTGGGGTTTCATAAAACTTATATAACTCATATAACTTATATAACTCATAACAAAAAAATTTAAATTTGTGTCAAAAAGCTGTAATTCATATGGAAACATTTTAGAAAAACGCACATTTTTACCCATGTAATTTCAATAAATTGAAAAAAGTGTTAAACGGACGGAACGGATACAAAAGTATATATCGGCTGAAAGAGGAGACTCTCGGGCATCTTTCTGTGAAAACAGAACTTTGTTCCATGTTGTTCAACAAAAGTTCTAGTCCACTAAATTTGGAATTTCCTAAAATTTAATACCTGAGGAAAAACAAAATAGCTCATGTTGTGCAAACGCTACGGTAATTTACTAAAACGACTTTTAAAGACCACAACCCTACCAACCTTACAAAAAAAAAAAACAATGAACACAATATATGTTATAGTTTTCCAGAAATACTACATACATATTTCCGAAAAATGGGGAAAATCTTCGTCTTTAGGGGCACACGACGCCCACACCTTTCAATATTTTGACCTAATTTGTTGGTCTCCTTAGTTTCAATATGTTTACTATCGAATCCCATATAGAAATTAAATATCTTTGACAAAACAAAATTTTGATTTTTGGCCAGGAAAATCGATTCCTGAACCATTGTGCGCCGCAATTTTCATATTTATCTATCAAATAAAAAAATTGAGGATATGCATTTTAATAAAAAATCTTGTTTTAATTTTGGGACGGTCTAGCATAAACACTCTGTAGCCCTATAGGACTAATTAATTATAATCAATGTATGTATCTTAACCCACTATTTAAAAAGTTCAACGAATATTGGGCTGTCTAACCACCCTATTAAACGTTGTCATAACAAAAGAAAACAAAATACTTCATGGCCTGATAACAATAACACTCAAACATGGACAACATTATTATCAGAAACAAATAGGAATAGAACATTTTGTTTTTGAAATGTTTCATTCGTTTTTGTTGTCATCTCTGGTTCTGCACTTTCTACTTTCCGTTTCTGTTGACTGCTTTTTTGGTTAGTTCAAAGTTTTTTCATGTCGTTGTTAAAGCATTTGTTCGCCAGTAATGCCACAATAAAACAATTATGTTGCACTTTATTTTTTTTTTTTTGCTATTTCAAAATATTTCGAAGAGCTTTAACAAAAAATTGGGTGAAACTTTTTCTTCAAGTAATATCAACTAAATGTCATTGGTGAATTTAAGTAGAATTCTTATTGTAAAAAAATTTAAGATCTCTTTGATTTCTTTATGGAGCATTTTGTTCATAATATAAATTATTGATATTTTTTTTTATTAATTTAATCTATTAATAAAACTTTTCGTTAATTCATATCCAATATTAGTTTTAAGGATTTTAGTATTAAGGATTTTTATTATTATTTTTTTTAATGCTTTAAATACTTAGAAAAATGTTCATACTCACTTGGTTTGGCCTTGCCCTTCTTTCCTTTCTTTGGCTTTGGTGGCTGAAAAGATCAAAATTATTTATGAAAATAATGTTTAAATGGATTACAATAGACTATTTATTTAAAATTAGTTTTATGAAATTGCTATTTAGATATTTCATCGCTTTATGTAATGCGAATTTGTTTATATGTGTACATTTGCCTCAAAAGTCAACCGAAATACGAAAAAACGTTCTTCCATATTTTGACAGTGCCTGCAACTGAAATTTCAAGGTTTCCATTAACAAAAAATTAAATCTCCATCATCATCCTCAATTTTATCATTGCAAAAATAATGTCTTTTTTGATCGTTTTGCTGTTGTCCTGTTTATTCAATGCAATACAATTGCTGTCGGATTATAGTAAAAAAAGAAGTACATGAAATCAGGACATATTTTTTCGCTTGCCAGTTTTTTGGTGGGCTACATTGCTTTTGTCAAGGACTTCTGTCAGTTTGATGGTGCCAACAAAAAAATAAACACTCCCGTTTCATGTCACAAATGTTTAATGTTAATGCTGTAACACAATTTTGTAAATTTAATATTTGTCGTCTATCATAACTCGACAAATTCAATCCAGGAAAAAAGTGATTGCAAGGAAGACTAATTTTTTGTAAGTTTCCAAAAACCCTACTGCCATTGAACAGATCATCACTTTATAGAAAGTTCTGGAAAAGACTCGAAATAATAAATTGATAATTATAATATATTATTGTCCACCGTAAGGGTCGACAGCCATATATGTACCTTAGGGTTATGACTTTTTTACAACCTCGAATCCCTTTTAAAGTTTTTATTTTTCAGAACTTTGGACAATTTTTTGAAGCCAGGTATTTAACTGAAAACAAGGTTTAGGGGCACACGACATAACCAAAATGACATAACCTTTTGTCACTAATTATATCAACATATTACATATATATCATTTTATATCATATATACTATTATTTCATATATCATATAAAATACAATATAATTTTTTGAGCTTTTTTTTTCATTTTATTGTATTTTTTCAACAAAATATTTTTTCAATGTGGTTTGTGTGGAACCTTTTTTATAGTAAAATGGAATGAACGTTCTTTTAGCATTAACAGGTAAAACTACATTCACTCCCACTACAGGAAATCATTTTTGAGAAAAAATGTAAAAATGTCATAACCCTAATGTACGTACGTTCAAAGGCATTACATGACACTATCTCAGACTTTTTTTGAAATTTTCACTGAAGGTAGTCCCTGCGGTCGCTATTATAATTAAACTATTATTTTTTTAAGAAAATCTTTTTTTATGGAATATAGTTCTGTAGGTTGCCATATCGTCGATGTAATGCTTAAGCGTTCCATACACCATTTTCACCATGTTTGCGTCACAACTACTTGGGAGTGAGTGAAGAAAATATTTACGTTTTTTACTAGATTTACTAGTAATAGTATATAGAACACCTATGCCAAAAGTTACAGGAATATCTGTTGGAATAAAATAGTTATTACTTACTTAGCTGGCCCATTACGGAACATTTGTTCCATAGACCAAACTAAGAAAAGATCTCCAATTCTCTCTGTTTATTGCTTCGCTTTCTGGAATACCGCGCCTTGTCATCTCTTCATCCACATGTTTGCGCCATCTATTCTTTGTCCTGCCAATTCTGCGTGCACCACCATGCGTCCCGAATTTATACGCCTTTTTAGCGGGTTCATCATCGCTCATTCTTATTACGTTGCATCCCGATACATTTAACTATATTATTTTTGTTTGACGAGTTGTGGCTTTGTTTTTAAAGTGCTTACCAAGTAGCATCTGCCAAAGTAGCATCTGTTGGCCAATACAATTCTTCTTTTTATTTCACAACTGATGTCGTTTGTTGTGTTTACGACGGTGCCGAGGTATACGAAGTCTTTTACTACCTCAAAATTATAGGAACCAACTTCAACAGTTGGTCCGATCTCAATGGACGCATTGCGCGTCGACACCATGAACTTGGTCTTCTCGCCGTTTACCGCCAGACCCACTTTAGTAGATTCTGCTTCACCTTCATAAAGGTATCGGTTACTTCTTTTACTGATCGTCCAATGATGTCTATATCATCAGCATAAGCAAGTAACATGTGGCTATTGGTGTAGATTGTGCCACTTCTTTTGACGATTGCCTCTCGTATAACCTTTTCTAGCAGGATGTTAAAAAGATCACACGAAAGGATGTCTCCTTGCCTGAAATCTCTTTTGGTACAAAACTCTTCGGAGAGGTTCTTCCATATTTTAAATGAAGATCTTCTGTCAGTTAGGGTTTTTTACACAGCCTAATGAGGTTTGCGGGGATACCAAATTCAGACATGGCTTGGAATGCCTTTGAACGTAGCGGGCTGTCGAAGGCTACTTTATAATCGACAAAAAGGTGGTAGGTGTCGATCTGCATCTCTTGGGTCTTCTGCAGGATTTGCCGCAGGGTAAATATCTGGTCAATGGTGGACTTGCCAGGTCTAAAGCCGCATTGGTATGGTCCAATTATTTCGTTGACCATGGGCTTTAGTCGTTCGCACAATATCCCTGACACTATCTTGTAGGCGATAGGGAGAAGACGTATGCCCCTATAGTTGGAGCATAAAGTCTTATCTCCTTTCTTATAGACGGGACACAGGATGCTCAGGTTCAAATCGTCGGGTACGCGTTCTTCCTGCCAGATGGAGCTAACTCGCTGATGCATACACCTTATCTGCGTGTCGGCTCCGGTTTTAAACAGCTCGGCTGGTAGGCCATCAGCTCCTGCTACCTTATTATTCTTCAGTCGGTTTATTGCTGTCTTTACCTCATCTTGGCCGGGTGGTATACATTCAATACGATCTTCTGGTATTGGATCTGTGGTATCTTCGTCTAATTCGCTACTATTGGATACCAACAGTTTGGAAAAATGCTATTTCCATATCCTTAGCATATTATCTGTATCAGTTACCAGAGTACTTTGCTGGTCTCTACAGGAGGATGTGTCAGTTCCAAAGCCATCAGTTTGATGTTTCACTCTTTGGTAGAATTTTCGGACTTCATTCTGTCTCCTGTACATCTCGATTTGTTCACACTCCCGCTTTTCCATTGTAACGTGACAATACTATCACGTACATACATAGTACAACAACACAATACCGGCTACCACCCAATACACTGCAGACATACAGAACAGCCATTCAATAGGCAGCAGTCATTACATTTCATCCACTTACATGTTGTGTTTTAAGATGTAACCCAAAGGAGAATTCAATTCCGGTGTAGTTTCGCAGTTACAATTTTAACGCACACTGTGAATAATTCTCATTTACTCTGTACTCCAAGCCACTAAAGTATTTCAGGTTTACTTGAGAATGGCGAGCTTACTACTGCAGGGAGTTTGCTACACGGGCTGGAACAAAAGGTTGCTCTAAGTCCGCCAACTTACGCCTCGGTGCCTAGTGTTGGGAATACTTTTTGAGAGCTACCCATTAAGTTGTGGTGGCTGATACATACACAGGGCCTTCGGGTCAGCTGTTCCACTGGGCCTTCGGGTCAGCAGTTCCACAGGGCCTTCGGGTCAGCTGTTCCACTGGGCCTTCGGGTCAGCAGTTCCACAGGACCTTCGGGTCAGCTGTTCCACTGGGCCTTCGGGTCAGCAGTTCCACAGGGCCTTCGGGTCAGCTGTTCCACTGGGCCTTCGGGTCAGCAGTTCCACTGGGCCTTCGGGTCAGCAGTTCCACAGGGCCTTCGTGCCAGCTGTTCCACAGGGCCTTCGGGTCAGCTGTTCCGTACTCAGTAGCGCATGGTAGATACTAGATCGTAGCCTAGACTAACTCCCGAACATCAACAGCCGAGCGCCGAAGCCGACATTCATCGTACTCCCGAACATCAACATCCGACTGCCGAGCCCATCGTGTTGCCGAACATCACCAACCGAACACCGAACCCGTTGAATTCCAGAACACCAGCAGCCGACTGCCGAACACACCGCTATCCCGAACATCGACAGCCGAGCTCCGAAGCCGACACCCATCGTATTCCCGAACATCAACAGCCGAGCTCCGAAGCCGACATCCATCGTATTCACGAACGTAATCAGCCGAGCTCCGAAGCCGACAACCCATCGTATTCCCGAACATCAACAGCCGAACCCACTGCGTTCCCGATCATCTGTAGCCGAACACCGAATTCTTCGTCTTCCCGATCATCTGTAGCCGAACACCGAATTCATCGTCTTCCCGATCATCTACAGCCGAACACCGAATTCATCGTCTGCCCGATCATCTACAGCCGAACACCGAATTCATCGTCTTCCCGATCATCTGTAGCCGAACATCGAATTCATCGTCTTCCCGATCATCTGTAGCCGAACACCGAATTTATCGTCTTCCCGATCATCTATAGCCGAACACCGAATTCCTCGTCTTCCCGATCATCTATAGCCGAACACCGAATTCCTCGTCTTCCCGATCATTTACAGCCGAACACCGAATACATCGTCATCCCGATCATCTGTAGCCGAACACCGAATTCCTCGTCTTCCCGATCATTTACAGCCGAACACCGAATACATCGTCATCCCGATCATCTGTAGCCGAACACCGAATTCCTCGTCTTCCCGATCATTTACAGCCGAACACCGAATACATCGTCATCCCGATCATCTGTAGCCGAACACCGAATTCCTCGTCTTCCCGATCATCTGTAGCCGAACACCAAACACAAACAACACCGTTTCCCTCGTAGAAGAAGCCGATAACTCAACACGAGCTCCTCAGCTGCCAAATCCCAGCGAGTCTGCATAATCCAACGCCAACTATTAATCTAAATATATATACCATTGAATTCATTCTTATCGTATTTGAACACAAGTAGATTGTAAATTAGTATTTATTCAATAAATCCCCGATTTAGCCCCCAGGAAAGGGAGAATACTAGTCTTCTCATTTCGTAAGGTTTAGTGGGTCCTTATGGAGACCCCGGACGCGACTGAGCTTACCCCAGCCGACGACAAAACCACGTTACACCATCTCTCTTTTTCTTGTGGAAAAGACGTTTCTCCTATTCTCCCGATACCTCTCTCGTGCGCTACGCGTTGCTACTGATTGTAAAGTAGCCCTATATGCCGCATTTTTCTCTTCGGTAGCAGCACGACACTCCTGGTAATACCATGGATTCCTTTGTGAAGGTCTCTGGTATCCAAGTACTGATTTTGCGGCTGTTTGCATGGAGTGGCAATGTTTTGCCATTGTCCTGATATGTTATCGGGTCGAGGAGTGCTTTGATTACGCAGTTGGGCCAGCTGAGTGGAATATGCTGAGGCTATCTGTTGTGATTGCAGCTTACCGATGTCCAACTTCCGTGTTGTGTCTGTTCGCACTTTGTTTGCTACGTTTAATCTAGTACGTACCTTTGCTGCAACAAGGTAGTGGTCCGAGTCTATGTTTGCACCTCGGAACGATCGTACATCCAACACGCATGATGCATGTCTTCCATCTATCACTCTATCACAACGTAATCAATTAGATTTCTTGTTCTTTGATCTGGCGACAGCCAGGTGCCCTTATGAATATCGAGATGCTTAAATCGGGTACTGCTAACTACCATGTTTCTTGAAGCTGCAAAGTCTATCAGCCTCATACCATTGTCAGATGTTTCACTGTGGAAACTGAATTTCCCGACTGTTGGGCCAAAGATATTGTCCTTTCCAATTCTAGCATTAAAATCGCCTAGTATAATTTTAATGTCATGGGCAGAGCAACGGTCATAAGTTTCTTCTAAGCGCTCGTAAAATATATCTTTGGTCTGTTCGTCCGTGTCTTCAGTGGGAGCATGAGCGCAAATACAGCTCATGTTAAAGAATTTTGCTTTTAATCGAATTGCAGCGAGTCTTTCATTAACTGGGGTGAAGCTTGAGACCAGATGTTTTAACCTACGACCAACTACAAATCCGCAACCAAACTCATACTTTGTGTCATGGCAGCTATAATGTCAGAGCATCACCTTTAGGTTTTGTTGTGACGCCTTTTCCGTTCCATCGTATTTCCTGTATGGCAGTAATGTCGGCCTTGTACTTTTCAAGTACATCTGCCAATGCGTAAACTGCACCTTCCCTATAAAGAGTGCGAACATTCCAGGTGCAGATTCGCAGATCATGGTCCTTAAAACGTTTGCGGGGTTCGTCAACTTTAGAGGGGTTTGCTTTTCTTTTCTTTTCGTTTTTTTATAGTAGGCTTTTAACGTTCTTATGGGTGAACGCGCGGTGACACCACGGGGTGTTCAGTGTGCACTTGAGATGAAAGAGGGACAAAGATAAATCCTGGGCTTTGCCATGCCGGTCAGGACCGTTCCTTGGTATATTCCATCCCCTATGTCAGCCCAAATAGTTATACCCCCATTATTATAAGTCTTATTTTGTTCTAGTTTGGATTTACCGAACAGATTTAAAGTTAAAAGTGATGATTGAATTTCAAGGATGAGCTTCTTGTCATGAACTTTCAATGTGAAAATTATACTTTTAATGCCTCCAAATTAGTTTATTTTGCATTTTTAAATCCATCAGATAGTAAAAGAACACATATAATAATGGCCCATAGAGATTTTTTTAAAAATAACATTTTTGACGATTTGTTCCATATCCACACTTATGACACAAATACAAAATATTGTAAATCACATGGAACAAAGTGACAAATAAATTTTCCCATCTTTACCTCAATAAATTCAAACCTTCTAAGTCGAAAATTTAAGTTCAGATTTTAGGAATGTGTTTTTAAGTTTGTAAGTAATAAAAATATTAATTTCATACCTGAAAAGAACATAAGCTTTCGGGCCGAAACATTGATATCTGGGAAACTAGAGCAGATAGGAAAAAGCCGACCAAAAATTCAGAAAGAGCATTTGCGAAAACCCTGGGGACATATATCTCAAAAAGTCAAAAATGGCGTATGGAACACTTAAGCATGACACCGACGATATATATTCCAAAGTATTCTAAAATGGTAATGATCTCACCAACACTAAGGAATAGCTGCTACCCCCACCGTTCTTCGCGTTGTCGTGGAGGACGAGCTCCATCGGTAGACTAAATCACCATACATCGAGTACTTCTTTGTGCAGTATTTGATGGGAAATTATGCTCAATAGAATGCAGCCTTCACCAATGGAAAAAATTAAATTAAGGAAACACGTGGCTTGAGAGATGACGTGATGTTTCCCAACCACCACATTTGTGACTTCCGTCATTTTACTGAGAGGAGTGAAAGTCCTTAAAGCTGAGCCAGTTTAGCTTTTCTTGCGTTTATCCTGATGGCTGAAACACGGAACAGGTTGCGTATAATCTGAAGCTCTGATTGAGTACCCACAAGCTCTAAAATGAATGTAGAGAACCACCGAAAAAATTGAATCTCCAACCAGCATTGTCCGAGCATGTGATTTGCTAGACTTATACAACTCTAGCCGCAAGAAGGACAACCTCTCACTGAGATTCATCCTCTTCAATGACAACGCCAATATTTAAATTTATATGTGGCTCTAAAGCTTCTGTTGAATTATATATTTGCTTGCAGTGACTCCGAAGAACAGACCAAACTTTAAACTTGATATAATTTGCGAGAAATTTAACGATGTGTAATGGTTGGACCAATGACATATAGTTGTTGTTGTATCTATGCAATGACCAGTTGTTGTAGCAATGCATATGTTCGTTCGTATTATTTCAGTTAGCAGGTTCTGGTTCTCTGGTTCTGGTTTTCTTTTTGAAAGTGTGCCATTTTATAAATAACTAGCGGACCCGGCGAACTTCGTCTCGCTATTAAGGAATAAAATTTCATACAAACACTCAATTTTCGATTTGTCAAAATTTCCGACTTTTTCAGAGAGATTTTCCAAAATTTTCTTCCGTAAAGACCTTCTCCTCGAAAATACGAATAACTGGCAAAAAATTTTACAGAAATTTGCCTAGCCGTTCTAATTTTATGAATTACTATACATTTTTTACACCATTTTTATATATATAGAAGATTTCAATCGTTTTTCTTCTATTAAAGTCTATTATGAATTTCTTTGGCACTTTTATATACATTTGTGTCTGTTGTTGCTTTTGTGTTTAGTATTTCTATGCATTTCAATAAACCACCACCATTTTTAAATGTGTGTATATGTTAGAGATAGCCAGTGAGAGCAAGTGAACATTAGGGTTATGAATTTTTGATCCGTTTTTTCAAAAATGATTTCCTGTAGAGAGAATGAATGAACTTTTGCCTATTAATGCAAAGGTCACGCACCAACCACTTTAAAAAAATGATTTTTTGGAAAATCCTATGAAACAAAAAAAAAATTTTTCTCAAAAAAATATTTCCTGATGCATGACCTATTTATAAATAAAATAACTTATATTCCATTTAAATATTAAAAAATGTGCCGCACAAATTACTTTCAATTTATATGACATATGGAATAAAGTTATGTATGATATAAAATTATATATAAGTTATGATATGGCGATAAAATTGGTGAGAAACAAAAGCTTATATCATTTTGGATATGTCAAGTGGTTTTAAAGCTATTTTGAGCCATATATGTGCTTAAAGTGACTCCAAATTTTTTTTCAAAAAAGCTCATATATGAAAACTTTGAAAGCTTTTTGTGTGTGTTGGAGATGCATTTTTTGCGGTTGCTTGCTACTGTGGCCGTTCAAAATATTTTGTGGTTGCTGGACGGTTGGACAGTTATCTATAATTGCGAAAAATCGACATTCAAAACTGATAATGTGTACTGCACTTTAGTTTGTGCCGGAAGGGCTTTTTAAAGCTTTTGGTCCATTCCCTCAGGAAGTCAAAACATTATGGAAATTGTCTGAACCATTATTTCAATGAGGCAAATTTTTTTACCGTATCAAATTGTCCATACCCTCCATCATTGAAATAGGGATTGTTAATGGTGAAAATCGCCTTCGTATGAACTGCGAACTTCACCGGTTATATACAAACTCCAACATAGTTAAACGTCAGGCGCATTTCATGAGAAGGAATAATGGATGATATCCTAGAAAGGATATAACACGAGCTTCTTGGTGGTGTACGCAGTAGGGATAGGTAATGGAAAGCAATGATCGATTTTTCGGTTTTCGATTTTGGTCTAAAACTAAAAATTCGATTTTTCGGTCTTGTGATTATTTCAGTTGTCTGAAAACTCGACTTTCAACTTGTTCATAACCGCAGAAAATCGATTATAATCGACTATTCGTCGATGTTCGAAAAACTGTAAAACCGCCAAAAGTGTAAAACCGCCAAGTCCACAATCTATGGGCAAACTCGAAAATCGATCACAAGATAATCGATTATGCGATTTTCGCTACAGACAAAAGTCGACTACGATTTTTTAGATTTTTGACTGCAAAAAGTCGATTAATCGATTAACCGAAAGTCGACTTACCTATCCCTAGTACGCAGAGCGATAAGTCAACAAGGAAGAAAACGGAGGGAGAAAATAAATGGTCGAATGGTTGGAAATGTACTCTTAAAAATAAATGTGTATAACGTCTAATATTTTGTATCCCTAACTAAAGCATTTCCAGAACCAGACTTTCTTAATTTTTTGTTTTTAATTCAATTAAAAAATTTAAATTTTTTGCTTAATACATTTTTTTTGCCATTCAAAGGATGCATCGCGCATATTTTGCTTAAGCAAATATGGATGATGACGTGGCTTTGAAAACAATTTCTTGCAACAGATGTTGGCTTATTTCATATTTTATGGCTGCAAATTATTCAAAATAAAAGGAGAAATAACAACAGCAACGCCTCCTTTATAAACCAGAGTCCTGCACTCAAACCATGTCGTAGTGAAAAACACCAAAAAAAAAAAACCGACAAAAATAAACGGATAGCATTAACACAGTCTCGTGCATACATTCAAACATCAAGAAATAAATCTATATAAGTGAAAAACTGCTTTTATTAAATAAACAAACAGTAAATTCTGGATAATTGCAAATTATGACAAGCAACTACGAGTAGGTGTGCATTGATACATCTAGTGGATTAGAATTTTCAGTTGCAATTTTCATTGAGGATTTTATGTATTTCAACTATGGAATGAACAATTTCAATCTACTTCAATTTCGAAATGCAGTACAATGTAAATGTATTCCTTTACTGACCGCATAATTCGAAATATTTTCACATTGCATTTTGTAATTCTTTACCGAAATATTCGGGTACTTCAGCCATAATTAAAACAGATTAATTTATTTCATTGTGGAATTTTAACTTTTTTTTCTTATGAGGTCTTAATATCAGAAACTTTATTCATTAATTCAATTATATTTCGTTTTGTTTTATCAATTAGTTGGAGTCAATTGTATGATTTCGCTCAACGATTAAATTGTTTCATTCATTCAAAATAAAACTGTCATACCGTATTTGGCGCCAAAATCAGATTTTATGTGAGATGAAAAACCGACACTTTTTTGTTTTTGCTTGCCATCAATGGTTATTTAATAACAGCAACAACATTTTAAAGGCCATCAGATGAATAAAACAATTTCCAAATTTTTTGCTGCTAGTGTTGTTGTTTGTATTTGTCATAAATATTAAATGCAACAGATTTAATATGAATACATTTACCATATCCACCGACCTCTTTCATCATAGTTACCACCACATGGACTGTTAAAATGGGAAAAAATGCTTGTAGAGGATGCCTGCCTGGCGTCGCCACCAGCCATATTGATGCAGCAGGACAACAGCAGCTTATGTCATGTGAAAAATTGCATTCAAAAGGCAATGTAGGATTAAAAACCCCAAATTGTTTGTGGGTTGAGTATTTTCCGGAGCAAATCAAAAATATTGTGGAAAATATTTTTACAATTGTATGTTGTTCGGTGACAAGGTTTTTGTTTTCTGGAATTTTTACTTGTAGGACACAATTTTCGGGTTAGTGATTGAATTACCTTGAAGAATAGAGCTATGATGAGCTTGACTTTATCAGAATTTATGATTTTGTAAATTAATTTGTTAAGTGTAAACATATCTAGGGTGATTATGAATGTAAACTCACCGTGAGTTTTGTCTTTCTTCAGTTTCAACTTAAAGGAAAAAGGTGGAAAACTCACGGGGCTGGTATAGCTCGTGGTTCATACGAAGCCGGTATTCACCGTCAACGCATATTGGTCCATAAATCTTTCGAAGAATTTTCTCTCACCGCACCAAGTTCTGCCTCATCTATAGTACCAATGCTTCAGATCCATACATAAGTACGGGTAGTATCAACGTTTGTATTGAGCTATATCTCAAGAACAAGAGCTGATGGAGAAAAACCGCGACCGGATTTGAAAATAACTCGCCGATTTCATTTAGAAACAACAACCTGAAGATCGGATTTACCACCCGTGAAACGTAGTGTAATGGTTGGATGCGTGGGACTTCGGTAGACTCCTAATTTTTCAATGTATCTCTAAAGGCCTAACAGCTCAACTCGAAAGAGAATTAATTAAACAAAAACTTCGGTTGAAACAAAAGTCGTGTTGACCAGTGTAATTGAACCTTGGGGTACAATTTTGAAGGATTGAACCACGTTTTCAAACCTTAATTTGACATTTCTAGTTATCTATGAATCAGAAATTTCCTTAACAAAATTTGATGAATTACCTCGTCTCGAAAGATAAAAATAACAAGTAAGAAAGTATCAGTCAGCTGTGCTGGCAGAGATATACCCTCAGCCACTGACCCAAACGAAAAACAAAAAACAAAACCAAACACAATAATTATGCCGTATATATAATATATTGATTTTGTATCACGAGTTTGCTTTAAATCTGTATGTACCAAATGGTTGACATATATAGGGTGTCCAAAAAACCGGGTTTTCCAAACAAAACGGTTTTCGGTTAACCGAAATTTTCAATTTTTCAAAAAGCGGTTTTCGGTTTTCAAAAATTTTCAAAACCGCTTAACCGGTTTCGGTTTTGGGCACCCTAGACACATACCAAACATTTTTAGTAACCACACTTCTTCATAAATGACTCGAAATATTAAATTACATTAAACTAAGTTTGGAAAATTTTTTTGAAAAAGTTTTAGAGTTATCTTGCACGATAGCTATTTGAGTATGTACCGAAAGGGTTTTGGAGCTTGGACCATTATCTCAGAAAGTATTGACTTATTCCTGAAAAAGATTGTACCGTTTTAAATGGTGCCACTAGAACAACCTTCTGAGAGAAGAATCTAAACGATGCGAGAGGAGCTTTTAAAATTCACTTTTTTCGAATTTTGTGTGGGAGGTACCCGAAGGAGTGGACCATAGCCCATATTCCAACCTGATACATGACTAGATGAAATAATATGTTGTGCAAAGTCTGCACCAATCAGAAACTCCCTGCGAGAATTATCTTGCGGACTTGCCATTTTGGATGGTGCCCAATATATCAGGAAGTATGGACTTGCGCAAGAAAAAAATTGTACCGTCGTAAAGGAAACCGCAAGGATAACCTGCTGAAAAAATTTAAGACGATCAGAGATGAGCTCTTAAACTTCACTTTATCCGAAATTTGTGTGGGAGGTACCCGAAGGAGAGTACCGATATAGTCCATATTCGAACCCAATCTATAAATGGAAGAGATAACGCAATATGCAAAGTTTGGACCAAATCGATTGCTCCCTTCTAGAGTTATCGTTCACACAATTTTACAGACAAATGTTGAACTTTTGTGGGGGAGGTACCCGAAGGAGTGGACCGATAAGGCCCGTCTTCGAACTTAAATTAAGTTTGGACAAAATATTGCGATACTCAAAATTTGGTTCGAATCGCTTGATCCGTTCGAGAGTTATCGTGCGCAACAGCCAGACGGACGGACATGGCTGAATCGACTCCAAATTGTCTGAAACGAATTTCGTCCAGACATACTTGGGGTCTAAAACCGTTATTTCTATGAAGCACAAAGTGTATATGACGAAAAGTCAAAAAAATTAAGATTGATGAAGCCAAGGTTTGCACTGTTATAATTCGCGAAATATAGCAGTGTACCACGAAATATGACCATAATTGGATCAAGCGAAGTGTTTTTAATCAAAGCTCAAAAATGTGGCTAAAAAAGTTTATTTGCGCGGAAGCTGTGACCGCGTAAATGAATAAAAATAGATAAAAACACGTTGAAGCAAACGAGTTTTTTACCTTGTTATTCGATTGGCGGTTAAACCGTTTAAATTTCGGATATATGTCCAAGGTATAAGTAGAAGAATACAAAATGAAGATTACACTTCTAATGGATCACATTTCAAAATCTCCACTACATCCACCTTTTAGTCCATTTTTAGGTGCTTTTTGTATTTTTTTATCTAGCTGCGACGCGCATTCGGGTATTTTAGAAAACATGTAATAGTATCAAAGTACTCGCGATTACACATAACCCTATTTTTGGGGTACAGTATTTACAATATCCATTTGATTATGCTGGGACCCCAAGATATTTTAGTTTTTTGACGGACCGGATCATATAAATCACAGATTGTGAAAATCCATCCATCCGAAAATAGCAACTGCAAAAACCGAAAATGTGCGTAAAATGTTTTTGAAAATATCGGGGATTTAATAGCGTCTTCTGTGCATAGTTTCTGTTTCAATGAAGAAACTGACACATCACTCGCGTTTTTGCGAAATTAGCGGTTTGAAAAATTTTGTGGCATGGGAGCTGTATCCGATTTATCCCAAAAAAGTCTGTGATGCTACATCCACAGTTCTTGGTGGATTTTATCGAAATAAGTTTAGATCGATGTATTTTTTCATGGATGATAGTGAAATCGGATGCACATAAAAAGTGTATGCACTTTGTGCAAATTATAAGCGTTATACAGTTTGTTGCACACTACGCTGCAGGCGACGCTACATCTTAGCGGCCAAAGTAAATCCTGGCAAATATGTACAAATTAAAAGAGAATAATTCGGTGTATTGGTAAACCACATGCGCATCAAGCTATTTTGAGGATTTCGCGATTCGCGCGCATTTCAAATTGAACATTACCCGATAGAGTTTTATTTCAAGATTATACCCCATTTAAAGGAACCCAAAATCTGTTTGAACTTTATCTTTCGTTAGATGTTAGCGTGTATTCGAGAAGTGAATATAATAAAAAATGTGATTTTTTTGCGTGAAATTTAACTAAAATAGAAGAATAACTCCGACATATTTTTCATACATTTTCTTCAACTAACTCACAAAATAGATTTTAATAAATATTTTTGTTTTTGCTATAATATGCAAACCACTCAACGGATTTGTATAGTTTTGGTTTCATTTGAATCTTCGCGATGTTTAGATTACGTACATATTTTTTATATATTTTTCAGATGCATAAACAGCTTGAATTTTATTAAAATAAGTTGCAAATTACCAATTGTTTTGAATTATTTCTTAATTTTTCTGACTTTTCCTCATATACCCTTTTAGCCTAAAGGCTAAGGGTATAACAAAATTAAAGCACATGATCATCATCACCTTAACAGGTAAACATAAAAAATTTTACGACATCATCAATATTTTGGTATAGCGCCGATATAAAGGTACATGTTTTAGCCACATTCCTTCCTTTAAATAATATATTTTGAATTATTAATGAATTTCAGTATTTTTGGGGACGCGCCACGGTAATGAGTAGACATCGGATTTTGCATGTTTGCATATTTTTTATTAATAAAGATACGACAATTCTGATTGGACCAAAATTCGTTTTGAAGGAAACTGAATGCAATGACAGGCTCATATTTTTTATTTTTTTGCATATTTGCATATGCACAAAATATGCAAAAAAATATGCAAAATATGCAAGTAATTTTTTTGACAAAAATCATCAAATTAAATTTGGAAAGTCATCAGAAAGTGTTCTAAATTAAGTTTATTGCCGTTAAACGTCGATTTCTTAGCAGATTATCATGTTATTAGTTATTATTCCGTCACAGCAATAAATCTGGACTAAAAGACTTAGAAAATTTCCTATAACCCAGCCTTCTTATTACAACATAAGATGCTTTCTAATACAAATTTGTTCAAAAACTCAATCAGAAATGTCAAAATGTACGTATCCAAATACGTTGATAGTTTCTGCTCGGCCGAAATTGTCTGACAGAATAACAAATGAGCTAGAAATTAAGTCTAAGAAAATATTGAATATTACATAAAATCTAAAAATAAAAAATATATACGGTGCATTATGAATATTTCCCTCTAAATTTTCCACACGGAAAATAATTTTAAAAAGTGAAATTCTTTTAAAATCAACATTTGTTAAAAGTTGAAAACTACTTGATTCGCTTCATTATGGTGTATTCTAGTCGAATCGACAAAAATATTCCCTTTTGGGGCATAAATATGGAAATTAAAAAATTGGGAAAGGAAACAAATTCTGCACGGGATTTTTATTCATGATTGCACTGATAACTATATTTTAATACCCTAACCTATTATGTCTTAGTGAATGAGTTTGCAACATGCAAAATGAAACGAAATAAACCCACAGTTCTTTTGATGATCTGCATAGATTCGCACTTATCCATCTGTCCATGTCTTTTTGAAGACAAAGCACAGGTCACTTTTATGGACCAATTCGCATAAAAATTGGGGATTTTTTGGCCCTAAGGCGATCCCTATTTTGGTAAGAATCGATTCAGATTTGGATATTGCTCCCATACATACAGTACATTCGCCATAATCCCTACACCACAGGTTTCGGCGGTGTCCGAATTATCAAATTGTTCGGATTAACGAATTGTAAGGAAAATAAATTATTTTATATGATTAAATCACTCGTGGAAGTTATATAATAATACTTTTTTAAATTGTAATTGCTAATACCGAACACTTAAATAAAAGTGCTCTACGTGTAAAAAATAGTGAGATTTTTCTACTCGACAATCCGGACATTTTTATTGGCATTGCCCGTATTTAATTCCAGAAAAATCCAATCAGATTGTGAAAGTGGTGCTAGAAATATGACGTTTTTAAAGTTAACATCAGGATGTAAGCAAACCAAGAGACATATGTGGAATTTCATCGTTTTGTAAATTAATATTCCTTGAAATCTTTGCCTTTTAGGTGTATAGTGCATTTGGCAACTTTAATAGCAATATTCCGGCGAATATTTTTCTTAATATATTTATTTATATCCTATACAACAAGACTAATTTTTCATGAAAGGTATGTCCTTGTACTCGATAATTTTTACTAAATGTTCCTGAAACAATTTTTTCACCAACTTCTCCATTAAACAACTGTCAAAATTCGAAGCATTGCTAATAATTAGTACAAATTATCGAGTACACGGACAGGTATAAATTAAACAATTGTGTATACAAAAGGGTTATGACTTTTCGACTGTGTTATCAGCATTACAAATACTTTTCTAGCAGAAATATGTGAGTGGTTTTGCCATTTTAAAGACAATTCCAAGGTTTTTGACTTATTTTGGTTTTGGACTTATTTTACCACTACTACTCTATTGTGTGGTTTTTCTAAGTGATGTCATTTTGCACTAATCATTGGGTGTTCTTCATGTTGCTTATTATTCATCGTGGATGGGTATAACAATAATGCATTACTTTTCGCCGAGGAGCGAACATTTTTCAATTCCGCATTAAGCGGTTGTATGCGTACAATATAGATGGATATTATAAAATTATGTATTTTTAGTGCATTAAACTAAAACCATGTTATCAATATTAAAGCGGCAGTTAGGGCATTTGTCCAAAGAAGCTTTTTGACCACAAAGAACAAAAATTGCCAATTTATGTCTGTATATACTGAATAAAGGACTAAACACTATAAAATATATTCAAATCTAATATGTGGATATTCTAAACGTATACTTCTAATTATAGTTATATTCCAGAACCTGGAATCGTAAATGGTACTTTAGTACCAAAAAAATTGCGCTTTTATCTGAACAAAAATAGCAATGACTAACTCTAGCTCCTTTGTTTTTCTGCTAGACAATTTTGGCCGATAAGAAACTATCACCATATTTGAACACGTTGACATTTCTGATTGAGTTTTTGAAATTTTTCCATTGTCTATCTACATTTGTATTGGAATCAACTTATGTTGTAATAGGAATGCTGGGTTATTTGACATTTTCTCAACTTGTGAAAACTGATTTAAGTCTTGTTAGTCCAGATTTATTGCTGTGGCGGAAAATCTGGAAAATCTGCAAAAAACTATGTTAAACGGCAAAAAACTTAATTTAGAACGCTTTTTTGATGATTTTCCAAATTTAATTGACGATTTTCGTCAAAAAAACTCTTGCATATTTAGCATATTTTTTGTATATACCTATTTTGCATATTTTTTGCATATTTTTGATATGACCCCAAATATCGAAAAATTGGCCCTCAAAACGCCTAGATCCAAAATTTGAGTCCAATCGGATAAGAAATAAAAAACATGCTAAAATCCGATGTCTAGTAATGAGTATTTGCACCTTGCGATCATTTTTTTTTCATATAAATAGGTATGTAGAATATTTTATTTTGATTTTCGAGACTCGTTGAAGGACATTTTGTTTTACTTATTCCGTTTCTAAGAATTAATTTTTTTTCAATATTTTTAACCCTAAATGCGTCGGGACACAGAAACAAGACTTTTCGCAATATTCACCCATATATGTATGTATCTACAAGTGGAATCGCTAGACACGCCGTTCAGAGCCGGCATTAAAAAGTAGTTCCCATATCTCATTGAGTTAAAACAAGAATCATTCTGAACTCATATGCAAGTTTGTGGGAAATATTTCGTTTTTCTCTTTGTGCCACAGTCTCTGTGTCGGCAAATACGACAGATACTTTTTTAATTGTTTACTGATCTTCCAGTTACAAAATTCTTTATCTTAAAGATACATGCTCATAATTTCGTAATTTTATAAAAACAAACTATGCACCCACTTACTACCAATACGAGGCCCGGGTAGCTCAGTCGGTAGAGCATTGGACTTTTAATCCAAGGGTCCAGGGTTCAAGTCCCTGCTCGGGCGAATTTCTTTTTTGGAAATTTGAATAATGTTAATTTTTAGTTTTGAAATTTATTTATTTTTAAAATCTTTTTTAATTATCATTATTTTTAATAATGAATGAAATATAAATAATTTAACCAACAAATATTTAAATAATATTTCCATTGTACTAAAACAGTGGTGTCCATCCAACACTTCCCTGGAGCAATAAACAAAAAAATACCCATATGTTTGAGATATTGCCATGTTAGAGCACCATTGTACTAAATAAATAAGACAATCTTTCATAAATTTGATTTTTTATTTACATCCATGTTTAATTAAAAAAAATATTAATGAAAAAAATTGGTGTTGCATCGGCCGGGAATCGAACCCGGGCCGCCCGCGTGGCAGGCGAGCATTCTACCACTGAACCACCGATGCTATATGATGAGCATTCATTACACAGAGTCAAGAAGATACGCTTTCCATTGTTCACCACACGTTGTTTGTTTCAGCTGAATGTATCTCATCCACACGTATCTGGTTTGTTGAGTTATGGCAATAACAACAACAAATGCTAGATCAGAAGCTCTGTTGGGTATGTGTCATTCGTTCGTTAGGTATTCATTCATACGATACGTGCTGTTAAATGAAAATGTTCGGTGAAAGAAGACTCATAGATAGATTGTTTATTATGTCTACCCGTTTTCATCTTGTTATTTGTTTACGTTTGCCATAGAGGCGAATTCTACAGATACAGTAACTAGCATTTTGTATGTACAGTTTGTCAAGTAATTGTTTTCACAATAAATTTACAAATAGTTGTGATCAAAATGTCGGGGTTTTTTGCAAAAAATAGTTTTCAAAATGTAATGGAGGTTCCAAAATACCCAATGTTTTCGGTACATGGTTAAAAATCAAATTTAAATATAAATTCCATTGCATATTAGGGTGATGACTTGTGACTTTTTTCTTAAAAATTATTTCCTATTGCATGAATGAAAAAACTTTTACCCATTAATGATTAAAATAATGGGTTTTTGAGTGTCCGGATTATTGAGACTATACTGTACTTACTTATTTGGCCCTCTATAGAACATTTGCCCCATAAGCCGAACTAAGAAAAAAATTGCATTCCTCTCTATTTGTTGTTTAACTTCTCCAATTCGGAATACCGTGTATTTCGATCTGGTCTTCCACTTGCTTACTCGGAGTGGTTCTTTGCTATTTTACCTGAGAACCGAGTTCAGTTAAAGTCAACTTACAAAGCCGGACTTGGAATACCTTTTAACGTAAGGGACTGTCGAAGGCTGTTCTATAATCGACAAAAAGATCGTCAGTGTCGATCTGCAGGGGTCTTTCTGGGTCTTTTCTAGGGCAAATATCTGGTAATGGTGGATTTGCTAGGTCTTACAGCTCGGAAGGTATTATTATTATTATTCTTTAGTCTACACGCAGAGAAAAAATATTTTTCGCTTTTGTTGGAACAAAAATATCTGTTTTGGTTCCAAAAATGTATTTGTTTTGTTCAAACATTGTAATCCAAATTCAAAAATACCATCTTTTGTTCCAAACATAGAAAACAAAAACAACTTTCGAATTTCCGCAATATTGTAAAAATCATTAACAATACCGATTGTTGGAACTATCATAATCTAATTTTGTTTACAAAAAGTATTGTCAACCCAGAAAACCAGCCCAGAAATTTTTGATTTGAGTGTATATACTTCTCATATACACTTTTCACATAACATGGATATAAATGTCGCGTATAATATTGCAATCATTGATGAACACAATACATGGTTTGCTGCATTGGCTGACAACAAAGCCAAACAAAAAGCCAAAAGCACCCACCACAACATAAGGAATAATTAAACACCATAACAAACTCCGGTATAACACCAAACCTCAAAGCACAATGAAGATAGAAGAATGAAACAAAACAGAAACAAATAAAAACAAGAGTATCATTGTTGGTATGTATACATACACACAAAAACAAAGATAAAGGCATCATGTCATACAAACAAAACTCACCATAATTGTTTTTTTCAACACGGCATCGAATAGCGAAAGAAGAGAAAAAATTGTCGAAGAAAAGAGAGAACTATTGTCCAGTGTACAAAACCCAATTGTTGGAATCACAATACTACATTTGGAATTTAACAATATCTTTACAATACATATTTTGCTCTTCGAATATTGTTGGATCAATCATATTTTTTTCTCTGCGTGTACCTTTGTCTATTTAATAGGTCACGTAAAGAACACAACAAAAACTCTATTTTGATTGAAAATCCTTCAACCTGTTAAAATGTTACTTTTTCATACAATTGATTCACAATAACAACAAATTTGACAATTTGGAGAAAATAACCTGGCCTCTTTACGCCAAATAGTATTGTTGTTGTATTCTTTATGTTACATTATTATACCCTCAGCCTTTAGGCTAGAACGGGTTTATATACTTTGATACGACCAAAGAGCTCCTTTCGCATCGCTTTGATTATTTTTTCAGTATGTTGTTCTAGCGGCCTCTACAAAAGCTCGAAAAAAACCTCTAAACCCCTGCCGGCATCTAATAAAATGGTTATTGTGAAAGATAACTCTAAAACTTTTTCAAAAATTTCTTCCAAACTTAGTTGAACGTTATTTAATATTACGAGTCCTTTATGAAGAAGTTTGATTACTGATTTGGTATAGCCCTACATTACGGTACCTACATATTTTAAAGCAAACTCCTGATACAAAATGAATATATTTTATATACGGCATAATGATTGTGTTTGGTTTGGTTTTTTTTTTTTGTTGGTCAGTGGCTGAGGGTATATGTCTGTCAGCACAGCTGACTGATATTTTCTTACTTGTTAAATACCAAGCAGGACTATAGGAAAAGTTTGGAGTTTCAATTAACTGACATAATTTCGCATATGTATTTATCTAATGAAGTGCGATATATATACTAGTTCCCAATCTCTGCCTTCGTCTGCCACAAAAACAGAATTCAATACGCCTGAAGATCGGACTTCGGTAGACTCCCAATTTTTCAATGTATATAATAGGTCTAATAAGCGCAACTCGAAAGAGAATTAATTAAATATCACTATAAATGACCTTCGCCTTAATAAGTCAAAAATAAACAATAACTTGGTTACATTGCTATCATTTTAGTTCCCATGCATCTCTCGATAATGGCCCGAATGTTCCAAAATCCCTCATCGATATAAGGGTTTAGGCCACAAGGATGTTTTGACGAAATTAGTTTCAGATAATTTGGAGTCGAAGGGATCAACCAATTCGAACCTAATTTTGCACTCCGTAATATTTTGCCTAAACTTAGTTTAAGTTCGAAGATGGACCATATCGGTCCACTCCTTCGTGTACCTCCCCCACCAATGTTCAAAAATTTGTGTAAAATGGGAACAATCGATTTGGTCCAAACTTGGCTCATAATATTATTCCTTCTAGATATAGATCGGGTTCAAATGTGGACTATATCGGTTCACTCCTTCGGGTACCTCCCATACACGCAGAGAAAAAATATTTTTCGCTTTTGTTGGAACAAAAATATCTGTTTTAGTTCCAAAAATGTATTTGTTTTGTTCAAACATTGTAATCCAAATCCAAAAATGCCATCTTTTGTTCCAAACATAGAAAACAAAAACAACTTTCGAATTTCCGCAATATTGTAAAAATCGTTAACAATACCGATTGTAGGAACTATCATAATCTAATTTTGTTTACAAAAAGTGTTATCAACCCAGAAAACCAGCCCAGAAATTTTTGATTTGAGTGTATATACTTCTCATATACACTTTTCACATAACTTGGATATAAATGTCGCGTATAATATTACAATCATTGATGAACACAATACATGGGTTGCTGCATTGGCTGACAACAAAGACAAAGAAAAAGTCACAAGCACCCACCACAACATAAGGAATAATTTTAAACACCATAACAAACTCCCGTATAACACCAAAACCTCAAAGCACAATGAAGATAGAAGAATGAAACAAAACAGAAACAAATAAAAACAAAAGTCTCCTTGTTGGTATACATACACACAAAAACAAATATAAAGGTATCATGTCATACAAACAAAACTCACCATAATTGTTTTTTTCAACACGGCATCGAATAGCGAGAGAAGACAAAAAATTGTCGAAGAAAAGAGAGAACTATTGTCCAGTTGACAAAAACTATTTTTGGATTTAACAAAACCCAATTGTTGGAATCACAATACTACATTTGGAATTTAACAATATCTTTAAAATACATATTTTGCTCTTCGAATATTGTTGGATCAATCATATTTTTTTCTCTGCGTGTACAAAATTCAGAAAAAGTAAAGTTTAAGAGCTACTCTCGGATAGCTTTGCAAATTTTTTCAGCAGGTTCTCCTTGCAGTCTCCTTTACAACTGTACAAATGTTTTCGAGCGCAAGTCCATACTTCCTGAGATAATGGCCTGAAAGTAGAGTTGTGTCGTTCCGGAACGAACTAGTTCAAATGAACTACTCCACAAAAGGAACGACCGGTACTAGGTCCGACTATGCGGTTCAGCTAGTTCCTTTTGCTCCCTTGTTCGTTTTTCTCCCATTCTTTTTGCTCTTCTCTTTCAGTTAGTACCATCAGTTCATTTAACATCAGTTGTCTCTCTCTCCCTGTCTTTTATTAGAGAATAAGAAATCTCATACAGTTCGTCCCAGGACGGCTCACAAAGCTGACCTATTTTAAATTGTGACTTACGCCTACGGGCTTTAAAAAGACAAATATACAAAATGGCGATTTGTTAAATAGTCGTTTAGCAAACACGTGTTTAACCAAGGATATGTTCCACAAATTAAAAAACTGAATGGCTGTGTGCCTCTGGAAACTTATACTGAAATTTTATTATTAACCAACGCAAAGTCGTAACAAATCCAATCGGATTAATTCAATGATTGCAGAGACTGTGTGTCTAACGTTTTTAACCAAGGATACGTTCCAGAAATTGCTACGTTTTCTTCGCAGAGGGAGAACTCGTAAAAACTGAATGGCTGTGTGCCTTGAAATTTTTACTGAAATTTATTATTTAACCAACGCAAAGTCGTAACAACAAGTTGCGATTGAGTTAATTGGCAGAAATCGCTCAATTATTTAAAAAAAAAAAAACACAACCTTAATTATCAAGGACTATTCCTTATAAGTTACGTTTTCTTCGCGGAGGAAGAAACGTAAAAATCAAAGGCTATAAGCCTCACAACTGAAGCGTATCATCATCATCAAGAATATCAACGCAAAGACGTAACATAAAAAACAACGATTGAACAATATCAGCTGGCAGACAAGGTCTGCATATTTTGTTTTGGATCTTTACCGTTTTCAATTGCACCATTTTGTGGCTTTTTGGTGGTAGCGGTTGTGGTCTAAGGGTCGAAGTGAAGTTAAAAGCCAAAAAAAAAGAAATCTCATAGTGTCATTTCGTTTTTCATTTCTTACTAAACTGATCTTTGCCGAATTAAAAAAAAAACAATTTAAGTATTTTTAATTAGCAAAACGATTGTAAATTTGTTTTAAATATTTGTAATCTACTATGAAGAAAACCGAAAACAATTTATTTTTCTTTTGTTTTGATGAAGAAGAATCACGAACGATATGAACTGAGTGAACGAGTATGAATGTGGGTATACATATAAAGGTTGGTACTAAAAGGAACTATGGAACTAACTGAACGACCTAGTTCCTTTTGCGGAACGGAACGGAAAAGATCGAACCGCTAAAGGAACGAGATTGCCCAACTCTACCTGAAAGCTCCAAGAAACCCGGACTGTGCCAACTAAAATGGAAAATCCGCAAGATAACTCTTTTTGATTGGTCCGATCTTTGCACATCTTATTATTTCATCCATTCATGTATCAGATTGGGATATAAAGTACATATTCCAACCTGATACATGAATGGTCCCGTACTCAGGGTACCTACCACACAAAATTTGGAAAAAGTGCAGTTTGAGGACTCGACTTGGGTATATTTGAAGTTGTTTGCAGAAGGTGGTTTTCACAGTCCCTTTACAACGGTAGATTTTTTTCCGGATTAAGTCCATTCTCTCTGTGATAATGACCCAAAAGCTCCAAAAAAAACCATGTCTGTACATATTAAAATGGATAGTGTGAAAGATAACTGTCCATATTTTCAAAAATGTCTTCCAAACTTAAGGTAAGGTCACATTAGGCAAATATTTGCTCCAGCGACCGGCATTGTGCGCTTACTGAGATCAATTGAGTGTTAATAATACATTGAATTTATGCTAACTTGCTCTCAGTAAGCGCACACTGCCGGTCGCTGGAGCAAATATTTGCCTAATGTAACTCTACCTTTAGTTTAAGGTAACTTATGGCCTGTTTCACTAAGGCGATTCGAATACAAATTCGTTGGAGCTACTACAAAACTTCAGTTTTTTGAAACATATTTAATTTTTTTTCAATCAAACAATCATTTCCTACAACAACAGGAGTTTGGTAGTAATTCGAACGAGTTTGAATTCGATTCGTCTTAGAGAAACAGACCATTAATATTTCGAGTTCTCTCTGAATCAGAAGTTTGCATATTAAAAATTTTTAGTATATCGTCGGTGTCATGCTTAAGTGTTCCATACGCCATTTGCCTGATTCGAGGAATACTCAGTCTAAAATACTTTAAGAGCACAATTCTAATTAACTAAACTCAAAACATATATTAGTCAGATATATGTTATGGTCTAGAAGTTATGGCCAATTTTTATAAATGCAAAAATTGCTGATTTGTTCCATGGGTTCTCTTTTCAAGTTTTTAGCAGTTTGTTTCACATGGAACACGTTATGTCACATTTTACCAAACCAACTTTTTGTCGATTATGTTCTACCTCCCTTACGTGAAGTGCAACTGTGACCGAAAATTCGGGGGGTCAAATGAAACAGTTGTATGAGAAAGAAATACGTTAGATACCATTTTTAAATTTTTCCTATACATTTATTTAAGGGGATGCCACTTTGAAGAATCGAGATTTTTTTGTATTTATCTTAGAAGGAGGAGGTTAAAACTAAGCGAATATAAATTTAGTTTCATATAACAGTACAAAATTCAAAAGTATTTAGATTTAAAAGCTAATATTCTTCAGTTTTTAACCAAGTCCTTTAAAACAATTTGTTTCATACGCCACATTTTTCGTAACTTGACAAAATTGGGTAATTTTTTGTTCCAAACGCCATAATTTTTGGTGCGGAACAATTCGTTTTTGTCTCTTTTTGATCCATACGCCAGGCTTTATGGACGACAAATTTTTAGGTGTCGCAAGGCGGATATGGAACATATTGGCATCTGAATATCTCAGCAACTATAAGAGATAGAGAAAAACCGACCAAAAAAATCTGAAAGAGCATGGCTCAAAACCTTGTAAGGTACCTTTACCTCAAAATGTCAAAAATAGCGTATGGAACACTTAAGCATGACACCGACGATTATATGTCAATGATTTGGTATAGCCCTCATTACCATACCTAAAGATTCCACGAAATTAAAGAATCCACATAATTATTGTGTTTGCACGATTACACGATTATCCTTTATGTTTTCCCTGACCCTTATTCATATCTTCACTATACTACTATGTCACATTAAACAAACCCTTTGTTTCATCATTTGAACACACAATTAAACATGGGGTCTCCAACTTCAACAATTAATTGGAACACTTCTCTCAATAGCCCCATGTTCGGTAATTATTTGCCAAACGTTAACAATTAAATTGCTGGATTAATATTATACTGTGATAAGTAATTGGTCATAACAAAAGCAATATGACAATAACTTTGTTTACACATTCCAAGAGGAAAGAATCCTCCTTCTGCCTTTTCTGGCTCAGTCTACAACAATTTTGTGTGCAAAAATAAAAACTTTTCGCACAGAGTTAATCATTTATGCTCGTCCTCGTCATCTTTATCAAAGTCTCAGTGTTCGTTTACTGCCGTTATCGTTGACTCTTTTATTCTCCATAACAATGGTGGTCCAATTTTAGGGTCCATTGCATGGCGTGCAGAGGAGTTCAACAATTCGTCTGTCTTTTTCTTTATCCGGATAAACATTTTTAAACAAATTGCCTGTTTGTTTAAAGCGCATTAATCTTTTTGTCACTTACCATTTTTGTTGTTTGTTTTTTTGTTGCTGTTGCTCTTCTCTTCGAACTTTGACCGTTGACTGGTTTCCTGGTCAAGTTTACTGTGATTTCGTTGGCAATTCTTCTTTACAGATCACAGGATTTGGCTGTATGGGATGCAGGCAGCAGATTGGATATGTCTCCGTTTGCAAGTCGTTTAAAGGGATTTGTTTGGTAAATTGCTGTGAATATCTTCTTTTGTTCTCTGTATGTGTCGTTTGGATTTAAATCGGCCAATTTTCTCTTCAATTTGTTAATGTACAAACGTATTAACGGCAAGAGGATATTATGTTATAGTTGTTTCACGAAGCTTTTAAGATTTTATTGTTGATTTTTGTGAACAAAGAAAAAAAAAGAAAAACAATTTGTATCATACGTCCAAATGACGTATGTTGTATGGTTGTTGTTGGTCTTGGAAATTGTTTTTCAACCGGTGTTTGATGTTTGATTGTAAAGTTGCCATGACTATATATTTGTTTGTAATTAGTTGTTATTTATGAAATCGGTTGTCATGCCTTTTTGGAAGTAGCCGGTAGCAAGGTACATTTATACAAGGTAGAAGTGACAATCAGCTGTATTTTTACTTTTTTTTTGTAAATTTAGTTTTCAAAATGTAATAGGGTCTAGTCATGAAATTTGAAACTTCGAAATTTGCTTCCATAAAATACTGTTTTTCTTCCTAAACGTGTAATAAAAATGACCTACGACAATTCTGAATGCTTTATATTTACATTGTCATTCAAATTTGTTCTTTTTTGGAGGATTTTCAAAATGTATTTATGTTTTTCCGGAGAAGATTTTTGGAACGACCCTATTATTCAATATTTTTTTCACAATTAATTTTCAATACCAACAATATTGTTTTTTGTAAATTTGTTAGTTGTTGTAATTCATGCACATACCTTCTATAAATTTACCTTGGCCGGTAGAAGAATTTTATATGCTGTTTATATTAGAGCTTTTTGGGAGGTTAACATTTAAAACCCAGTGGGTTTGTTAAATCCGGTTATATATAAACGCACTATTATAGTACGTTCATACATATAGGCTGATTTAGCAAACCTACTGGGTTTCAAATGTTAATTCCATTGATTACACCGTCCGACAATTTTCAAAAAAGTTTGTTATACTTGAACCGGACTATATACGCTTGAAGGTATAGGAAAAACCAGAACCGCAAGAATCTACTAATTTTTAAAATTGTGTTCAATATCATAAAGGAAAAATTGCTGTCGTAGCAAAGATTTGTAGATTCTTGCAGGTTGTGGAACAAAACATTTATTTCATTTGAATACAAAACTTGTTTGACTTAATCAGCAGTGCGATTCTCTCTTTTTTTTTTGAGTTACAGACAAAAATCGGTAACATTAAAAACAAAATTATGAATGAAAAGTTCCAAACAAGTTGACAACCCTGTTGCTATCGGTAGAACTTCACGACTACTTTTTTTAATTGCCGAAATTATGCATGTCCATGTACTCGATAATTTGTTATAATTACACTGTACAACACAAAAAATAATTACAAGATAAATCGACCAGATTATGAAAGAGGACCGAAAAAAAGAAGTCACGTGTATCGGCGTTTTGAAAGTTTACGTCGGGAAGTAACCTAAATAGGCGTGGCAAGTTCCGCCCATTTCTACAGGTTTTGAAATATTCGACATCAGATTCCTTGGAATTCTTGCATTTTAGGTATTAAGTGTTTTTGGCAATATTACTGACAACAATGCGGGGTATCTTTTTATGAAAAAAGTTAACCCTCATGCGAGTCATCAAAGGGCTCTTTTTGGTCTTTTTTTTCAAAAACGTTTAAAACGTGATCGTATCAGATCAATATATTCCACAAAATTATTTGTCATAAAATTTTACTATAGGTCCTCGAATACACCAAAACTCTAAATCGTACCAAAACGCCAGGAATCTGCCAAAAGTAAAATCACGTTTAGGGTTAATGTTGTACTTTATCTGAGTTTATTACGTTTTGTCTCACAACACTTCATTCTAGATAGAAGACGTCAAAGACAAAAATATTCTCCATCAAATTTCAATATAAGTCGCCGAATATTTGAAATATGTATTTACAATATATATCAAGAAAATATATACATCAAATTTGCCAACAAAACACCCAAATATTTTTTGAGTAAATTTGTTTTGTTCTTTTTTCCTGTTGATGCATGAAAGTAACATGAAATTTAGTTTCAGACGAACGATGTTAAAAGAAGAAATATTCTACACAAAATTTCACTGTAAGTCCCGGAACAAACTAGATATCTAAGTAAAATACTTTGTTAAGAAAATGACGTTACAAAATTAAATATTATAGGTAGAAATTATTTGTTAAACTTTTAGACTCTTAATTAAAATTTATTCCATACTGAGTCAAAATCTCCTAAAATACCTCACTTTTTGGGGGTTGTGTCAAAGGAAGAAATGCTCCAAATCAAATTTCATTATGAGTCTCTAAACAAAAGAAATTTGTAGCTATAATATTTAGCATCTCCAGAAGCTTTCGCTTTTTATATATGATTTAAGGCCATATTCTACCGTTTTCATTCACATTTTCGTTATTTGCCGTCACAAAATATACTTTATTGAAGTTTTTTGATAATAAATTCTTTCAGAAGATTATGTTGACTAACTCAGTATGGAATAACTCAGTATGGAATAAATTTTAATTAACAGTCTATGGGCTATTACTATATGTGTTCTTTTACTACCTGATGGATTTGAAAACGCAAAATAAACCAATTTGGAGGCATACAAAATTAATTTTTACATTGAAAGTTAACGTCAAGAAGTTCCTCCTTGAAATTCAATCATCACTTTTAACTTTAAGTTATTCGGAACGCTATAAATATGTTCGGTAAATCCAAAATATAACAAAAGAAGACTTGTAATAATGGGCGTAAAAGTTTAAGAAATAATTTCTACCTATAATATCTAATTTTGTATCGTCATTTTCTTAACAAAGTATTTTACTCAGATATCTAGTTTGTTCCGGGACTTACAGTGAAATTTTGTGTAGAATATTTCTTCTTTTAACACCTTTCGTCTAGAACTAAATTTCATGTTACTTTCATGCATCAACACGAAAAAAGAACAAAACAAATTTATTCAAAAATATTTGTGTTTTTTTTTGCAAATTTGATGTATACATTTTCTTGATATATATTGCAAATACATATTTCATTTATTCGGCGACTTTTATTGAAATTTGATGGAGATTATTTTTGTCTTTGACGTCTTCTATCTGAATGAAGTTTTGTGGGACAAAACTTAATAAACTCAGATAAAGTACAACATTAACCCTAAAACGCGATTTTACTTTTGGCAGATTCCTGCCGTTCATGTACGATTTAGTGTTTTGATGCATTCGCGGACCTATAGTAAAATTTTATGACAAATAATTTTGTAGAATATTTTGATCTGATACGAACACATTTTGAAGAAGTGCAAGAGGGTTAATTTTTTCATAAAAAGATACCCCGCATTGTTCTCAGTAATATTGCCAAAGACACTTTATACCCTAAATGCAAGGATTCCAAGGAATCTGTAGTGCAATTCTCTAACACATTTTTGAGTTACCGACAAAAATCGGTAAAATTAAAACGCAAAATTATGAAAGAAAAGTTCAAATAAAAGTTGACAACACTCTTGCTATCGGTAGAACTTTACGACTACTTTTTATTCGTCGCTAACTTACCGAAAAACATCGGTAATTACCGAAATTATAAGCATTTTAATTTTACCGACAATTGTCGTTAACTCAAAAAATGAGTTAGAGAATCGCACTACTGATGTCGAATATTTCAAAACCTGTAGAAATGGGCGGAACTTGCCACGCCTATTTAGGTTACTTCCCGACATAAACTTTCACAACGCCGATACACGTGTCTCCTTTTTTCGGTCCTCTTTCATAATCTATGCGGGGTTTCTTGTAATTTAAAAAAAAAGTTCGATTTTGTTGTTCAGTGTTTGAATTTTGACAGTTATTTAAAGGAAGAGTTGCTGAAAAAGTGTTTCAGCAACATTTAGTAAGTACGAGGACAAACCTATTATATGCATTTTAATTTTACCGAAATTTGCAGGTAACACAAAAATGTGTTAGAGAATCGCACTGCTGGGTACTCATGAATAAAAATTGCGTGGAAAATATGTTCCATTTCCCAATTTTAAAATGTTTATACCCTCCACCATAATATGGAGGGTAAAATTAAATTTGTCGTTCCGTTTGTAACACATCGAAATATTCATCAGAGACCGTATAAAGTACAGTCGAAATCGCTTATAACGTCATATCGCTTATAGCGACGAAATCCAAAAGTCCCGAATTTCTGTCCTTTATATTCCACACAAATAAATATCGCTTATAACGTCATCGCTTATAACGTCATATCGGTTGTAACGTCTGTTTTTTGTGAAATATTTGAATTTTGCTATCGGTTATAACGTCGAATCATACGAAGAAGAAAATTTTCTCTCAAAAATTTTCTATATGTATATTTTTTTCAAACTAAAACAACAAGAAAATACCAAACTTATGCACAACGTGTTCGAAGATGGCGGTCTCAAGTCAATTAAGCTTGAAATTTTTTGGAATAAAATCATTAAAATCGCATTGCCGGATCGGCAAATATCCACAAGAATAGAAAAGGATCAAAGTACGAAATTAAAGCTTCGTTCCAGAACTAAAAAGTTTTTACACATTTAACACATTTTGAACATTTTTCCCCGAAATGCGTTCCCGTACACCAAAAAAGTTGCAAAATGTTCACTTCTCTTTGAACAAAAATGGCGCTGAATGACTCTCTCTTTAGAAACTTTTTACACGACAAATTTGAGCGAGCAAAAATGTGCAACATGTTTGCCGGCTTCCGATTGGCTGACACGCCGACTTTGACATTTGTTCCATTTTTTTGACGTTTGTGCCATTTTTCCGTTCCCGTACATTTTGGAAAAATGTACAGATTGCTCTTTTGACACTTTTATCATTAAAAAAGTACTGGAACGAAGCTTAAATGTGTTGGATGCCGTGTTATTGTTAGATGAATCGTGGAAAAACTTAACGTCTTATGTCATTGGTAATTGTTTTCATCATGCGGGATTGTTAATGGTCCTTTGAACGAATCTTAAGAAATTTGTCTTCATTCTAATTTCTCCCAACACGTAGATGCTATTGATTAATTAGTTGACGACGACATAATGCTGAAAGTTTTAGATGGAGGTAGGTCTAACAAAGAAATACCGTCAGTGTCAAAGGCGTGTCTAGCTGTAGAATTTCTTCAATAATGTATTTCCTAAGAAGATGTTACAAACAAAAATGTGTTTTGGAAACCCTTTCAAAATCTGAGTTAACTTTGACCCTGCGTTTACAAAAGACAGTACAGTGGACTTCATGTATTGATTGTCAAAAATCCAAAACTTGCCTCTGTGACGTAGGCGTCCAGACAACTGCAAAAACAGTTGTAAAATTATGAATGAAAACCATTGATTTCTTTTTGTTTTCCGTTCACATATTTTGTTTTTGTACACATTCTTTTGTTTTCAACACATTTACATTATCATCTCACTTCTTTTCACAAAAATGTCAAAAATTTGTTAACCGTACTGTCTGTGAAAAACTGATAGACAGCTGGGAGACAGCCGTCAAATGTATGTATGTGTTAGTAAATCAGAGTTGTATTTGAAGACAAACTGTCTGGTGTAAATGCCTAGTTATGAAAGAAAGAATATGAATGCGAACAGAAAACACCTAAACTTAGCTTTTCATGGAAATATTAACTTTGTTTTTGCTTCGAAGCCACTACAAAATTTGAAAATCATACACGAGTTTAGTTGCTTTTCTTTCGTTTTTATTTTCATTCGACATAGTGAAGCAGACTGTAAAACTTATGTCGGAATTCAAAAGCACAAACTAAAATAACTGACTATTAGAAATAGAACCATATCCTATTTTAAGATGATATAGGTATTTGCTGAAGAATGAAATTAATATCGTTATTTTTATTATTTCGTTTCCGTGCGGAGTTTTTTTTCCACTTTTTTCTCCCATCGGACGCCTCCCCAGGTGGTGGATAGGGGAACGCTCATCAGATATGATGGGTACCGCAAAAATAAAATATGCGGGGCGAACCAAAAAACAAAGGGAAAATGGCAGCGTTTGACCAAAAATTGGCGGCAGCAAACAGCGTCTGTACTCCATTGGAGCGGCTGAATTTGTAGACGGAAAACTTTAAACCCTTCAGAAGGCAACGGGAAACCACTGAAGTAAGATCCCTTGTAAACCATGCATCTATGAATATGAACAACAATATACGGCCCTCATTCTCCGGAAACGAGAGGGTGCTAAGAATCCCCGGAGGTAAAACAATAAATACTTTAAATATCGGAACATGGAATATACGAAGTCTATATGAATCTGGCAAATTAGCAAACACAATATCTGAAATGAAAAAACTGAATATAGATATACTAGGAGTGTGCGAAACTTGGTGGCCTGATAGTGGAGATTTCACTTCGCAAAACATGAAAATCTTTTATTCTGGAAATCTGGATAGAAACCATAGGAATGGAGTAGGAATAATCATGAAGGAAAGTATAGAAAGATTCGTAACAGATTACATACCGAAATCGGACCGAACTATGTTTATACAACTTGACACAAAACCAGTAAATATAAATATAATTCAAGTATATGCTCCCACTGCTGACAAAAGCAAAGATGAAATAGAAAACTTTTATAAAGAAATCAACGACTTACTAAGATTAACAAAATCTCACGAAATTACCATTATCCAAGGTGATTTTAATGCGAAAGTGGGAAAACACATGGTTCCTGGAATTACGGGTCAATACGGTTTAGGATCAAGGAACGAAAGAGGTGACAGACTTGTGCAATTCTGTCAAGAATACAAAATGATAATAACTAACACCTTGTTTAGCTTGCCTGCAAGACGTCTTTATACATGGAAATCGCCACTTGACAGAAATGACAATGTTATTAGAAATCAGATCGATTATATTCTTATAAACAAGCGCTTTAGCTCAAGCATAAAAAAGACGTCGACATACCCGGGGGCGGACGTGCCATCGGATCATAACCTATTAATGTCTAAATTACGAATTAAAATTTCTGCATATGCTAAGCGGACCAAACAAAAGAAAAAGATTGATATACAGAAACTACAGGATCAAACAGTTCGAGCCAATGTGAAACAACTTTTAAGCCACGAACTAACCTCAGTCAACAATGAAAATGTAGAAAATATTTGGGAATCCATAAAATGCGCCATTAAAACTATTGCTGACAATAATCTGTCCTATACAGAAAAGCCACAAAGAAAAGATTGGATGACAAAACAAATACTGGACTTAATGGAAGAACGGCGAAAATATAAGAATACGAATTACGAACTGTACTACGAAATAAATAGAGAAATACAGATTAATATACGCCATGCCAAAAATGAATATCTTAATGATCAATGCAGAGAAATAGAGAGATTGCAACAATTACATGACGACTTCAATCTTCATAAAAAAATTAAGGAAGCTGCTGGAATATACAACAGAGGAATACCTAAAGTACTATACAATGAACATAATGAACCTGTTTTGGATACTATAGACAAGAAAAACATATGGAGCAAGTATATAAAAATCCTTTTTACTGACGAAAATCGGTCCATCTACGAAAGGCCGGTAGATCAACAATTATCTGGGACATCTATCACAAGATCGGAGGTTGAAACAGCAGTAAAGGCGCTAAAAGATAAAAAAGCATGTGGACCAGACGAGATTCCTTCCGAATTGTTGAAGTTAATTGATGGTGAAAACATTAACCTTCTGACGAAACTTTTTAATTATGTTTACGAAACTAGTAAATATCCCAAAGATTGGCTCACATCCATTTTTATAACCATTCCTAAGAAAACTCGTCCAAAATTTTGTAATGACTATCGATTAATTAGTCTAATGAGCCACGCACTCAAAATATTTCTAAAGATTATTCACTCCAGAATTTACCGGAAATGTGAAAATGCAATGGGGACCACCCAGTTTGGTTTTAAAGATGGGATGGGAACCCGCGAAGCTTTATTCGCCTTACAAGCGTTAGTTCAAAAATGCCGAAATTCGCAGAAGGACGTGTTCATATGCTTTATTGATTATGAAAAAGCATTTGACACGGTCCAACATGACAAAATGATAGAGATTTTATTGTCCATTGGAGTAGAAGGCAAGGAGCTTGAATGCATAAAAAGTTTGTACTGGCACCAAACAGCGCAAGTCAACGTCAATGGTGAACTGACTGAAAATATTAATATTTCTAGAGGTGTTAGACAAGGTTGTGTCCTGTCCCCTCTTCTTTTCAATATATACGCTGAACGAATATTCAAAGAATCAATAAATGATATCCGGAAAGGAATATATGTAAATGGAACGTTCATTAACAACATAAGGTATGCCGATGACACCACTCTTATAGCTGATAATATGTCAGGACTTCAAGAACTCGTCAACAGGCTGACCACTTGCAGCGAAAAATACGGTCTTAAAATTAATATCAACAAACGAAATACATGGTCATCAGTAAACGCCATACATATACTAATGCGGCCCCATTAAAAATTAATGAAATAAATGTGGAAAGAGTCCAAAGCTTTAAATATCTGGGAGTTATAATCAACAACGAATGGGACATTTCTAAAGAAATAGCCTGCAGGATTGAAATGGCTAGAGACACATTTTTTAAATATAAAAAAGTCTTTACAAGCCATAATGTAAACTTAAAAACTAAAATAAGATATATTAAAACATATGTATGGTCTGTCCTATTATATGGCGTGGAAACATGGACCTTAAAATCCGTAGATATGAAAAAACTCGAAGCCTTTGAGATGTGGACATATCGACGCATCCTAAAAATATCGTGGACACACTTCATATCAAATAATGAAGTTCTCAGAAGATTACACATAGAAAAAGAGCTGTTGAATAACATAAAGAGACGAAAAACATCATACTTGGGACACGTTATGAGAAATCAAAAATACAAACTGCTGCAAAGTATTATCCGTGTAAACTTTGAAGGAAGGCCGACAAGAGGGAGGAAACAACTTCTGTGGATCAACAACATCCAAGAATGGACCGGCATACGTGACGTCATAAACCTGCTAAGCGAAGCTAGAAACAGAGAAACTTTTGCCGATATTATAAACAATATTTAATAATTCAAACTATTGTAATATTATACTTATATTTGCATTTTGGTCGCCAACATTCGAAAATCGAATAGGCAAATAAAGAAGAAGATTATTTCGTTTTAGTCATTTATACTTAGGTATATAAAAAAAGTAAAAAATTGAATCGATTTTATTTATTTACTTAATAAAACAGCGCATTTATACCCAAAAGTCACTATACATAAGCTGTGTTCCTTTACTTACCTGAGGTTACCATTTTTACCATTTGTTACCATTTTTAACCTGCTAAGGAACGCTTTCATTAACCCCAAAAAGTGGTAAAACTGGCAGCAATTTTTAAGAGAGTGAGCGAGGGGAGAGAGCACGTATGCCTTTCTCTTCTACCCTAGGCTACTAGCAAAATTTCTGCAGGTAAAAAATGGTAGAACTGATTTTTCGACTTTTGTTTGACGATTATTTCACAATGAAGAAAAAAATGGACGAAAAACATAAGAAAAAGTCGAACGCTGACAAAACTAAAATAAAAGACGAAAATTTATTTTTTGTGTGTTCTTTTTGACACTAGAAATTTTGTCGGTATAGGTCCACGCCTTCATATAGCCCCCATAGAAAGGTACCTCCCGATTTTCGGAATTTTGCAGGTTGTGGCCCCAATAATCCATCGAAATGGCTGAAATGTGGTATTTAGTCTTCGTTGGGGGTATAAAACTTTCCTCCAGTAATTTGTCGGTATATGTTCACGTCTTATATAGCCTCCATAGAACGGTACCTCCCGATTTTCGGTATTTCGAAGGTTGTGACCTCAATATTCCACCGAAATAGCTGAAAATTGTAGTCTTCTTTTGGCGGTACATATCCACGCCTGCATATAGCCCCAATGAAACGGTACCTCCCGATTTTCTGTATTTTGAAGATTGTGGCCACAATAGCCCACCGAAATGGCAGAAATTTGGTATTTAGTCTTCGTTGGTGGTATACAATTTCCCCCAGAAATTTGTCGATACAGGTCCACGCTTGCATTTAGCCCCCATAGAACGGTACCTCCCGATTTTTGGTATTTTGAAGGTTGTGGCAACAACAACCCACCGAAATGGCTGAAATACGTCGGTATAGGCCCACGGTTATATGTAGGCCCTATAGAGCGGTTCCTCCCGATTTCCGTAATTCTGAATGTTGTGACGTTAATATCAAACCGAAAGACTGAAATTTGCTTTCCGTCTTCCATGGGGTTATGAAATATTCCAGAAGAGAATTATCAGTATAGATATTTTGAAGGTTTTAGCCACATAAGCTAACCGAAATATAGGAAACTTGGTATTTAGTCTTCTTTGAGTATAAAAACTTTCCGCCAGAAATGTGTAGGTAGATCGATATTTTGATAAAGCTCCCATAGAACGGTACCTCCCGAATTTCGGTATTTTGAAGGTTAGCCACATTGTTTTACCGAAATTACTGAAATTTTGTATTTAGCCTTTTTCTTAAACGAAAGGAAACTAATTGTTCCATTTTACTTCCATACAACTCGTGGTGGAGGGTATAACAAGTTCGGCCCGGTCGAACTTAACGCCGTTCTTACATGTTTATTTCCGTATTTATGTCGATTAGGAGGGAATATTCCATAATTATGTGATTCTTGTAGTCTTCAACGTTCCAAAATATTGACCACCATTTTTATTTAATTTCCGTGCGGAAAATTTTCGAGGGAAATATTCACGAATGCCTTGAATATTGGAGTATTCCAACAATCAAAAATGATTGATCATTAGCTTTTCGATGGAATTAGAACGTCAATGTAGATTGTACCTACAGCCAGTTTCGGTCTAAAGCACAGCACAAAGCGCTTTGTCATACACCACATTTCAGTCATTATTTTGGAATTCAAAAAAAAAAAAAATAATAATAATAAAACAACAATCGTTGTTGGTTGGTTTTGTCCAAGTAAATGGGGTTGGTAATTAATTGTGTTGTTGTATTGTATCTAGTTACGCTCGTCTTTTCTTGTTGTTGTTTCTTTTTAAATTTGTCTTTTTTGGGGGGCTTTGTCATTAATTACTAAATTTTTTTCAATGCTCATACTTCGCATTTGCTTTTTTCAAATTTTCTCTGTACAAATAGAAGATATTTTCAGCTAGCCAACGGACGGTTCATCGCCTCGCTGTAGAAACGGTTGGCCACATCCCATTAATTGCGGCAAAATATACTTGTGAATTAACTTGCATATTTACTACTCTTAAGATATTACTCTTAGTTCCATTCGTGGAAATCAAAACAAAAAAACTCCCAAAAAATCATACAAAAACTTCAAAACACGATCACTTTCCTATCCATTAGAATCGCGATCACCAAAAAACACTTTCGAATTCCCTTTCCGCAAAAAGAGGGATATTCACAAACGGCAGAGGAGAACTTTGCGATCGTCCTTTTTTGTCAAGATAAATATGGATAATGTCAAATTTTTAGGAGCTGTTCGAATTTTTTCCCATCGGAATTTTTTCTCCAGAGTCTTTAATACTGGTGACAGAATTGAAATGGGCCAATACGACTAGCATCGACCGGTATACTCGCCTGGCTTCAGTAGCCCTGTGAACAATATGGATGGCTAGGCATAAACTGAGGCACTTGCAAATACGGGGGCTATTATATACGTTTAAGGCCTAATAATGAAAACGGGAAATTTATCAGCAGTTTTGTATGCGCTCAAACCGATTGTTGGAGCTCTTTTTCCACACCGATTTAGACACATCCAAAGCATGGGTTTTTAATGTTTCAACAGTATTTTCTGGCAACAAAAATAGCTGACCACGTTTTTTTCTTAATTTGCGGAAATAAAAAGAAGTCATTGGTCGGTAAAAAAGGCGCTGGTTTGAGCCGATTTTTGGGAGCTCGCATTGTCATGGTGTACAATGATTCGTTTTTTCTTGTGCATTTTTCGAATTTCTCCGAAGACTTCAGGTAAACTAATTGGGGTGTACCACTTAGAATTAAACGTCCTACGTTCCTCAAGCCGTATAGTCGCACATGGTCAGTTTAGCAGAAGAAGCAGGCGACCATTTGGTTCGAAGTGCTTCTTCCATGAACAACTTTCGTTGGATTTGGCTCGCTTTCGAAGACCCCTGCGGTCGTTTTGCTTTGGGCTCATACGCATAGATCCATGATTCGTTACCTGTGACAATCATATGAACGCCTTTCGAAGCACCGCGATCGAGCTTTTTTTGAGTGACTGTCTAATTATGCTGGATCTAAACCTTTTTTACGGACAAGTGTTCATGCAATACCGAATGTATGCTGGTGTAATAAAAGCACAATGACATACATATGTACGCGTTTAAGCGAGCGTTTTCATACATCAATCAAATATCATCTTCAGTATTCTCCATTATATCTTGAATGACTTGAAATTCTCGATCAAGCGTTTTCACTCTAATATGACAACAACAACAACTTAACACTTTACCTTACACAGTGTTTCTTTCAGTCATTGGCTTTGAAATACCAACAAAAAAAAATAAAACTGGCCATAATACAACAATAATTTCTGTGTTCCAAGTAAATGGGTTGGATTTAATTAAATGTGTATGTAGAGTATGTATTGTATCTACTTACGCTTCTCGTCGTTTTATTGTTGTTGTTTCTTTTTAAATTTTTCTTTTTTGGGGGGCTTTGTCATTAATTACTAAATTTATTTCAATGCTCAAACTTCGCATTTGCTTTTTTCAAATTTTCTCTGTACAAATAGAAGATATTTTCAGCCAGCCAACGGACGGTTCATCGCCTCGCTGTTGAAACGGTTGGCCACATTCCATTAATTGCGGCAAAATATACTTGTGAATTAACTTGCATATTTACTACTCTTAAGATATTACTCTTAGTTCCATTCGTGGAAATCAAAACAAAAAATTCCCAAAAAATCATGCAAAAACTTCAAAAAATCACTTTCCTATCCATTAGAATCGCGATCACCAAAAACACTTTCGAATTCCCTTTCCGCAAAAAGAGGGATATTCACAAACAGTAGAGGAGAATTTGCGATCGTCCTTTTTTTGGCAAGATAAATATGGACAATGTCAAATTTTTAGGGGCTATTCTAGTATTGTTTTGCAATTTTTACTGGAGGTAGTCCTTGTGGTTCTGATTGCAAGTATATAATTTTTTATAGAGAAAGTAAATGCTTCGTGAAAACTACGATGCGATATTGACTACGGCATTATATATATTTTTTTAGTGCCGTGACATAACTCCCCACGGACATAACTCCCAAAATCGCCTTAGATTGCGAACCGGAGTTATGACCGTTTTTAAAATTTAATTGATTTTTTATTTATTTATTTATTTTTTTTTTTTGATAAAAATCTTGGGATTTTCTACATTTTAAGAAAATGCAAAATTATTTGAAAAATATGCAATTACCATTTCATAGTAACGAAAGAAAGAAATTTCTTAACGATTTCATGCGATTTTTTACAAAAAAATGTTTAACAAATTAAGGAAATACAAAGTTTTTGTAAACATATGCAAATACTTTTCCAAACGAAAGCACCGCAGTCGAAAATATTGTTGTAAAAAATAGGCCAATTTTTTCAAACATTTTTTTAAAGTCGAAAATATTTTTTAAAATCGAAATATTTTTTAAAATCGAAAAGCGCCGCAGGCGATTTTTTCAAAAATTTTTTACTATTTAAAACAATAGAACGTTATTGTAAAGATATGCAAATATTTTTTTAAAATCGAAAAGCGCCGCAGGCGAAAATATTTTTGATAAAAATCGTGCGATTTTTTTACAAAAATATGTTTACTATTTAAGAAAGTAGGAGGTTTTTAGATATTTTAAATGAAAAGCGCCACAAGCGAATATATTTTGGAAAAAAAATTGAGCGATTTTTTCCAAATTATTTTCACTATTTACTGTAAAGGTATGCAAATATTTTAAAAATCACAGTAGTCTGGAAAAACTTCCCAGAACTGCTGCTGACAAATTCAGACTTAATTATTGATTTTAATGATTTTATGAAAACTGATGATTTTGTTTCAAAAGAAAAAACTGTAAATATCGAAATTATAAAAAAAAAGAATTTTGAAATTAAGAAAAAAAAAAAAATCGTTGGGAGTTATGTCCGCGTTTTTTTCTGGGAGTTATGTCGTTTTGCTTCACGGACACAACTTCCAACGAATTTTGGGAGTTATGTCCGCAAAGCAAAGCGGACATAACGCCCAAAACCATTTTGGGAGTAATGTCTGTGAGAGTTATGTCCGGGCACATATTTTTTGATATGTGAAGTCAATACTTCCTGAGATATTGGGCTACAAATGTACCAATATTTAGGGTCACTCCTTTCGACATTTCTCGTACTAAAGAGTTTGTAGTTTTTGTTACAGTGCTATAATTGCATTATCTCGATAATGGGTAACATTCGACCCATTATCGACATGGACATAGAATGTACAAACTCTAAATTCAAATGGTGCAGTTCGCGTACAAGAAAAAACACTTCCTGATGAAAGGGCCGATATCGCTGCCATTGGATATTCAATTACCAGGAAAAAGCAGACAGCCATGAGACCAGCAGGAGACTCGTCCTAGATTCAGCCAGGTGGATGAAAGACTGGCCACAATAAAACCTTATTTTTCAACATCAGTCTTATCTGCGCCCATGACCCAATGCAAGACAGGGACGAGCAAAACAAAGACTTAAGAAGGCATCGAAAGCAGCAAAGATAAGTAACCAACTGAATATAGCGAATAAAATCGGAAAGCTGCAATATCGGCAGATAGCCACAGCACTCCTCGACCTGACAACGAGGTCACAGTGCAAATCCCAGATGATGTAATCGAATACATAAGACAGCAGTAGGCCGGCTAAATAATTAGAAGACAAGCGGAGCTGTTCAAGACCGTAGGGATTGAGGTTATCTGCATATGCATTAGCTCGTTACCAGCATCTGGCAGGAAGAACGCATGCCCGGCGAGCGGAAATTGCGGCTTTAGATCTTTCAAATCCACAATTGACCAGATTTTATGCTTTCTCTAGGAAACACAAGAGCTGCAGATCGAAACATAGTATAGACGCGCAATGCATCCATTGTACCCAGGTCAACTGTGGAAGTTGACAGCTACAATGTTGAGGCAAATTAAAAGGCAGTTAATAACTTCATCTACCTCGGCACCAATATGAATAAGTCAACAACATTCTGAAATAAGGAGAAGCATAATACTCGTATTGGCAAACAGATGCCAATACTATGTAAGCAGTTTAAGAACAAAGCCACCTCTCGTGAAACAAGACATACACTATACAAAGTACTGATACTACCCGTGCTAATATGTGACTCCGTAGCATGGGATTTGCGCAAGCAGATAAGGTATTGCCTTGTTGCGTTTGTGGTACTTCTGTAAGGTTAGGTGTGGCAGTGGAAATTCCTATTCTAGGTTTGTATCTGTTTATATTCCAGGCGTAGCCCTGTTCATCGGCGGAAACTGCGACAGAGCTCGGTGCGAAGAAGAAATGATGACAGCGTAGCATCTGCTCATTTGTGTTGGTGAGATTACTGCATTTTCCCTCTTTGAGTATGTCTGCGGTGGCTCTCAGCTGGAAAGTTTGGGAGTTTTTAGCTTAAACGTACTCAGGACAGTTTGTCATCAGAGATGGTCTGTCTGCAATTATGACGTATCTGACATACATTTCTGACGTATATTACATACGTCGGAAACGTCATAAACCTAGCCAAACAAACAAGGTTTTTGACAGAATAAACAAACGAATTTTATAACCTAAAAATCTATGTGGATCCAACCATTGGCCAAAAATAAAAAATTAATGTCAAAATTTTGGTACAACATCTGGCAAATCTGACAGCTATGACATGGACCTTTTTAAAAATATATTAGTTTTTGTTGCATTCGAACGCGATTTTCTTAAGAATATCTTCAAAAGTCGAAACATTTGACTAATATTTTTTGTTGTGAGTACAACCTATATTTTAAGTGCAAGTAAATATATGCAAAATATCGCGAAACTAATAGCAAAATATTATAGTGGATTTTGAAGGAGGAGGTAATATCTTAATTTTCATTAAAGAACTGTGTTTAGGCGTGTTGTGGAATTCTAGTTAGTTGCATATTTTCTTAGTGTATTTTGTAATGTCAATTCGATCATATACTTAAATTTGACCTAAGGTTTTAGTCATGATGCCCACCAGTGCCAATAATTTTCCAAAGTAGGTCATGGGTTTAAAATTATTCAGTATTAAAATCAGCTGCCATCTAGTGCCGGACTATAAATGGTGGGCTGCTGACTAAAGCTACCCTAGAATAAGGTTTCTATGGATATATTAGCGTATAACTCTGTTATCTGACCACGTACATTAATATAATTGGTATCAGTGGAAATATGAAGAAATATTCTTCCAAATTTGTCCTACGTTGGCGGTGCGTGCCTTCCAGGAAGAACGATATAAAATCTATATTAAAAATCTTACCAATTTTCAGACAAAAATGTTGATTTTTTTTAATCCGCTAAATTGGTTGGATTTTGTGTTGTTTTGTTTCCCCAAGCCTATTTTTACATCATAAGATAATCGGGACAATTCTTACAGTATACCCCCTCCAGAAGGAAAAGGGGGGTAAAAGTTTACGCTTGTGGTTTCTTAAAACACTCTTCGCAGCAGCACAAATCTGTAAGCGGCGCATTGGCTTGATTTTTACACTCCAAATATTTTTGGCCACTTTCTCCATACAAGTGGATCCACTGTGCAATGTTTTATTTAACTTGCTTTGGTGTCCGTTTAGTTCAAATCTGGTAACTCATTTTTAACACAGTTGCAGTTGACCAATCGAACTAAACCTTTGCACACTTTTCAGATTTGGATGATAATACATGAATATGAAACCAAAACCAATATGGGTCCATTTTTTCCTATAGCCCCCATATAGCGGTACCACACGATTTAAGGTGTTTTGAGGATTTTGTCTTCATTTTTAGTCCGAATTGGCTTAACTTGGCATTTGGAGTTCCCAATTGTACAGAAACTTCCCCACAAACAAGAAAAAGGCTTTGCCGACAGATATATCAGGAATATTGTCAATTATTTCATATTCCGTTTCAGAAAAAAAGGATATTTTTTTCGCGATACATCAACGATTTTTGATATGTAGGTTAAGAAAAAGATTCCCAGTACGAATCTGGTCGCGAGCCAATTTTTGGTTGTTGCGGACAAAAAAAACAAATGGTCAAAAAATAATTTTTTGTTTGAAAAAATATTTTTTCACATGCATTGTAGTAGAAAATATTGTAAAAATCTATAGGAATACTTCCTTCATTTTGCTTAAGTCTCCCAATAAAATAGACGGATTTTGCTTTATTGATATTCATATTAAAGCTTTCCCATTAGAAAAGGGTTGATGAGGACATATCTCAAAGCTTCTGAAATGGAAATAGAGGTCAAATAACCCATTTTACTTTATATGCATTTTAAAATACGTGTAAATCGCGTAATTATCAAAATCATTTTTCCGCATGTGATTTTCATGTACAGCAAGACCATATCTATTAAGTTGTATATATTTTTCGAAATATAATTTTGACGCTAAGATGTAGCATCGGCTGCATCTTAGCTTAAAAAAACCTATAAAATATCGCTAATTTGCGCAAAGGGCATACAATTTTTGTCCGCATCCGATTTCAGTGTCCACCGTGAAAATCTACATCGATATATATCTATTTCAAGGCGATCAATAAAGAACCGTGGATGTAGCATCACACACTATTTTTTGGGATAAAATGAATGTAACTAAGCTATAGTGAAGTTTTCAAATCTCTGTTTCAGCAAAAAAAAAAGATACTGCACTAGTTTTTTCATTGCAGTGGAAACGATCCGCAGAAAACGCGATAAAATACGCGATATTTTCAAAAACAATTTTAGGTGATTTTTCTACTTTGGAATTTCTCGTAACTCGCGTTTTAGTATATGAATTTTCACGAGTGCAATGGAATGTGCAATGGAGTACGAGGTATTCTAGAGACAATTGCAAATATTTGACCCGAAAAATATGATTTTTAGAAAAATGTTCGCACAAAATTTCCGCATTTGGATGCAAATTTCTATGAAGCTGTGTAGACTACATTCACGACACATATATAAAATAACTCAGAATCGCGAGTTCTACAATCCTATATACGATTTTTTGTAAAACCTGTTTGTGGAATGAAATTAGAAGAAAATGTCAAAAAACACTGTAAAACTGGCTTCAAAATGTCAGCATCATTTAATGGTAGAAGCAGTTCAAATTTTGAAAAGTAATACATTAGTGAGATGATCCTTATTTAGTTTGCTTCTACTTTTACTTTGACAGGAAAATCGAGAGAAGGGTGGTTTACTCACAAATCGACAGAAAACAAAACAAGACATGTTGGCTTCAAACCATTTTTACCAATTTGTTAACATAAATATAGCCACAGCTTCCATGCAAATTATCTTTTAAAACCAATATTTTTTGCCACGTCCAAAAACATTTCATTTTATCCAAAAATATTTAATTTGTATAATATACAATCACAAGTCGCGTGTTCTAAAAGGGTAAACCTTGGCTTCAGCTATGCTACATTTTCAAAATTATTGGTGATTTACTTGTGAATCACGGTGCTCTTGAAGCAACTTTAAATGGAAGGTGCTTACACCTGGGAAGTTTTTGTGGATTCTGAAATGTGAATTTTGACCGCGATTTATTTAAAAATCCCTCCAGAGATTTTTTCTTGTTTTTGGATTTTTCTCACCTATGAACATTGCTGTTTCAAAATCCGTAAAAACTTCCCAGATGTAAGCGGTTTTCACTTAAATTTAGTCAAGGCGCACTATGTATGTTTTATAAGTTAGCAATACTGTCAATGCATTGTCCAATTTTGTCTATATGTATATATCAATAACGGTAAAACCTACGAAATTATCAAAAAGGTCAATCTTGTAGAGAATTTTTATGATTTTGATTTTTCAAAATAGTTTGGCTTAATCCCATTGTTGTTGTTTTAACATTTAAAACAACTAATTTATTAGTGCAGAAGGTTTGGCATTGTTCGCCAAGGGGTAAGGCAGGGAAGACTAGTTTCTATCCTCGCCACAGGATCTCATCAGTTCCCTTGTTTTTTGTGTGTGGATATTTTCCACGAAGCTATGTTTCAATAACTGTGGCGAGGTGCTGAGATGAGATCCTGTGGCGAGGATCGAAGCTAGTCTTCCCTGCCTTACCCCTTGGCGAACAATGCCAAACCTTCTCCACTAATAAATTAGTTGTTTTAAATATTAAAACAACAACAATGGGATTAAGCCAGACTATTTTGAAAAATCAAAATTGTAACAGCTATCCCAATAAAAAAAAAAACGCCACCAGTGTTCTATTTGAGAATTTTTATAGTTGAAACTTTTTCTTTAGTCACATTTCGATAGGACTTGCGGTTTCCAAGCAAAATCGTGAAAACCTAAAAAACTCCTAAAAATGTCAACTTGAATTGCGATTTATTAAAAAAACGCTCCGGTGGTAGTTTCAGAATCCGCAAAAACTTCCCAGGTGTAAGCACCTTCCATTTAAAGTTGCTTCAAGAGCACCGTGGAACATTGAAGGTCCATCCTATAGCACCATGAAACCCTGGTCTAATGAATTCAATCGTGACCGGCACATGCCAAAAAAAGAAGAAAAAAGTAAGCCGTGCGTGAAGGGATAATGCAAGATCGCTATGTTATATATCGTGAGATAGAGGCACCCTTGGGCATTTCTTCCACCAACTTAGACTTGATGTCGCATGAACACTTTGCCCCAAAAATGGGGGTTTCTCGTTAGATCCAGCAAAATTGGAAAGATGTTCATGTAAGAAGCGCTTCGAGGCAAATGGTCGCCTGTATCTTCGGCATAACTGACCGTGTGGCAACTATACGGCTGTAGAAATGTAGGAGGTTAATTCTGAGTGGTGTACTACAATTTGTTTGCATGAAGTCTCCTGAGAAATTCGAAAAAAAAACGAACAAGGGAAGACGGATCGTTCTGCATTATGAGAAATGTAGGACGGTTAATTCTGAGTGGTGCACTACAATTTGTTAGCGTAAAGTCCCCTGAGAAATTCGAAAAACGAACGATAGAAAGGTAATCATTCTGCATCATGACAATCCGATCTTTCACACATCGATTCAAACCAACGCCTCTTAGACTGAACAAAACGTGGAATCGGTAGGTCATCCGCCGTACAGCCCTGTCTGGGAATTTAATGACTTCATTTAATTCCAACATATCAAGAAAAAAATTGCGTGGTCTTCGCCAGAAGATGCTGCACAAGCGTTCAAAAACGATGTGGTACAACAATTGGTTTGAGCGCACGAAAACCTGTATAAATCGAGCTAGAGACTACTTAAGAAATCAATAACGCTATTTTTGATGGTAAATATTAGCGTTTTCTTTGTTAGGCCAGATAGTTATCGTGCAACCCTCGTATTCGATTCTTGAATTCCTTTTATCATAGGCCGATTTACTTCGGGTGAGCGTTAATGCGTTAAAGTTTTTTTCGTGCTGCATTTAGGATTTTTCATAGTGGTGTTCAAGGCGGCGCATGGTGGTCGAAAGCACTGATCTAGCGGCGCGAAATTCATAACTTGCAAACGAATTGAGATACGTCACTGAAATTTTGCACAAACTCAGCTTGTGGGTAATAATGGGCCAAATATGAACAATATCGGCTAATGTTTTGGTATAGGCCCCATATAACGATACCTTCCGATTTTCGGTATTTTGCGGATTTAAGCCACAATTTCGTAGCAAATTAGCTGTAATTTGGTACTTAGGGTTTCTAGTGGTCACAAAATATTTCCACCACAAATTATGAACATAGGTCCACGTTTTGATATAGCCCCCATGTAACCATGCCTCCCAATTTAAGGTATTTCGAATATCAAGACCACATTTTTTGTTCAACTTGGCTGTAATTTTGCATTTCGTGTTCTCACTGCGTATAAAATCTTCTTGCAAAACATTTTCAATACGGATTTATGTTTCGATGCAGGCCCTTTAATGGTACCCCCGATTCGTTGAATTTGTACTTGTTATCCCATATTTAATAACATATTTAGCTATAATATGGTATTATAGTGTCTCCGGGGGTAGAACTCCTCCTTGCAGCATTTCTCAAGATAGGTCCATATTTTGATTTAGCTCTCATACAAATGCACAGCTAACTTTGTATGAATTTCATGCAAAATCCCTTATTTTAAAAGTGCAGTCATCAAAAGATTTGCAAATATTTGCAGCCCAAATGTGGTTATTCCGTATCTAGAGAGTCCAATTTCTTTCCCCAAAAAATAATCGAGCCTAAGTTCGGCTAAGTTTACAAGATGCACTCTATGGAACAAGCGCGAACAACCCATAAAAACACAAAAAAATTGAATTTTTTGAAAATTTATTGCTATATAACTAAGTACCTCCAGACCCCAAATTAATTTTTATAATTTAAATCACACCCTCTGCTATTAATTAAAAATATATCTTGTCCATTTTTATTACGAATTTATTTAACATTTAAACAAATATGAAGTTAATTTTTTTGCAACAATTTTTTAAAATCTGATGCAACAAAAACTCTTGTATTTGATAGTGAATAACTGAGTGAATATTTACAACAACAAAAATGAAAAAACAAAATCTTTGACTGCAACCCAGCAAAAATACTCATTACAAATTGGCCTACTTTCTCATTATTTTAACTCGGGCATGTCATAGGGAGTAAGTACTTATTTTTTGGCACTTAAAAGTAAATAAATAAGTACTTAAATAAGTAGTTACGACTTGAAGTAACCAGGGAGTAACTACTAATTTATCTACTTTTTTAGTGGCCAAAAAATAAGAACTTACTCCCTATGACATGCCCGTGTTAAAATAATAAGAAAGTAGGCCAATTTGTAATGAGTATTTTTGCTGGGAAAGTGTCTGTAATCGATACAATGGAAAATATTTCGCAATTTTATAGTTCGATTTTTTGACTTTCGCGCCGCTAGATCAGTGGTTTCGACCAGTGTGCGGCGGAGCGGAGCTTAAGGCTGCCTAGAAGAAGGTGGTGATTGCTATCAATATCTGCGTACAAACGACCAATGAAAAGCTTGCTCCAGTATATTATCGATTTGGTTGTGCGTACGGTTGTCTGGGAATTTCCATGTGTATTTATGTATGTACGCATAGTTGTATGTGGGATCATGGGTCTACTCCTATGTCAGGGCCATTGTAGTGTCCAGTTTTGAGGATGCTGTTGTTATTTCCAATTTTTTCGTTGAATTCACCAATACAAAGTTTCATGTAACCTCCAGGAATAGTAAATAGGGTCGGTGGGAGCATAGACCTGTAGGACAGAGATGTTACGGGATTGGCAAGAAATCGGCAGAAATCAGGCGCCCGGAGTTCCAATCAGTATTCGTTGTTTAAAGTCAAAAATCGCAGTCTTGTTAAAGTTTCATTGATGAAGTGTTTTTTACGAGATTGGGTTATCAGTCTGAGACAGATGTTCGTTTACCTCCTACTTCCCAAGACGCACATTCTACTGTAGTCATTTGATATTAATCGACTTTCCCTCCTTGTTTATCCGGACTTGGGACCGGCTAGATATATAATGTACCTAGGCGGAGCGAGGATATTTAGCTATCGTCAAAGCCGAGTGCTTTCTTTTACATATTTATTTTTTTTTCTGTTATAAATAATAATTTAATTTTTTAAATAATTAATTTAATAAAGTAATCCAAAAAAAGTGTTGTTATTCTTTCGCAAGTAAAGCTACAGAATTAAGAGAGCAAATATTTCCTTTTACGCGGTTACATGATTTCCTGTTACTCCGATGAACCGACAAGCAGTCATTTGCATAATTACACGCTCGGAGTTCTCTATTTGCCTTATAGTCGAGTTTAAAGATATACGGGGTTTGTCTGTTGTTTGCCGCTGTTGTCTTCATCAACTTTTTAATATTTAATTATCTCTGTTAAGTTTTAATAAACTGCTGTGGCATTTGCTGCCACTGCTGCTGTCAACGCAGCTACGACTTTTGCCATTGCCGTTGATTTTGCTGTTTTATTTAAATTAATTAACATTTAATTAGCCTTTGTATTCTTTTTTTCTGTTCTGTCGCTCGCGCTCTTCTCTCCTCCTGTCGATACAAAAATAACTTTATTAATTTATTTACACTTAACAAAAGGTTGAATTTTCTTTTTTGAGAAAATTAATTTGGTGCAGGAATTTTAAGAAAGAAATAAATCAATTGGTGAATTTTTTATGTTCGGCAATTTATTTCAGTAAAAAATAAATCTGTCTAGCCATGGATATTTTCTTATTAGATAGTTTAATTATTTAACTGGGTCAATTCAAAACAACGTTTATTTGATAAAAGTTGCCAAATCTTGCTAAAAATGTCGTATGTTCTAGAAAGATGTTTATTGAGATCTGAGGTACATTTTTGTAAGTGGTTACTTACATACTTAGCTGGCCCATTACAGAACATTTGTCCTATAGGCCGAACTAAGAAAAGATCTCCAATTCTCTTTCTTTGTTGCTTCGCTTTCTGGAATACCGCGCCTTTTCATCTCATCATCCACTTGTTTGCGCCATCTATTCCTTGGCCTGCCAATTCTGCGTGCACCGCCAAGCGGTCCGTGTTTATACACCTATTTAGCGGGGTCATCATCGCTCATTCTTATGATATGGCCTAGCCAACGCAAACGCTGCATCTCGATACGTTTAACAATATTGATGTCGTTGTACAGCAGATACAGCTCGTGGTTCATGCGACGTCGATATTCACCGTCAACGCAGATTGGTCCGTAGATCTTTCGAAGAAATTTTCTCTCAAACACACCAAGCACTGCCATGTCCGCTTGCGCAAGTACCCAGGCTTCGGAGCCATACATCAGCACGGGTAGTATCAGTGTTTTGTAGAGCGTTATTTTTGTTTGACGAGATGTGGCTTTGTTTTTAAACTGCTTACTTAAACCAAAGTAGCATCTGTTGGCCAATACAATTCTTCTTTTTATTTCACAACTGATGTCGTTTGTTGTGTTTACGGAGATGCCGAGGTAGACGAAGTCTTTTACTACCTCAATATTATAGGAACCAACTTCCACAGTCGGTCAGAGCTCAATGGACGCATTGCGCGTCGACACCATCAACTTGGTCTTCTCACCGTTTACCGCCAGACCCACTTTAGCAGATTCTCCTTCGACCTTCATAAAGGTATCGGTTACTTCTTTTACTGATCGGCCTATGATGTCTATATCATCAGCATAAGCAAGTAACATGTGACTATTGGTGTAGATTGTGCCACTTCTTTTGACGTTTGCCTCTCGTATAACCTTTTCCAGCAGGATGTTAAAGAGATCACACGAAAGGCTGTCTCCTTATCTGAAACCTCTTTTGGTACCACACTCTTCGGAGAGGTTCTTTCCTATTTTAACTGAGGACCTCGTGTCAGTTAAAGTCATTTTGCAAAGCCGGATGAGCTTTGCGGGGATACCAAATTCAGACATGGCTTGGAATACCCTTGAACGCAGCGGGCTGTCGAAGGCTGCTTTATAATCGACAAAAAGGTGGTAGGCGTCGATCTGCATCTCTTGGGTCTTCTCCAGGATTTGCCGCAGGGTAAATATCTGGTCAATGGTGGACTTGCCAGGTCTAAAGCCGCATTGGTATGGTCCAATTATCTCGTTGACCATAGGCTTTAGTCGTTCGCACAATATCCCTGACACAATCTTGTAGGCAATAGGGAGTAGACTTATGCCCCTATAGTTAGAGCATACAGTCTTATCTCCCTTCTTGTGGACGGGGCACAGGATACTCAGGTTCCAATCGTCAGGTACTCGTTCTTCCTGCCAGATGGTGCTAACTAGCTGATGAATACACCTTATCAGCGTGTCGCCTCCGGTTTTGAACAGCTCGGCTGGTAAGCCATCGGCCCCTGCTGCCTTATTATTCTTCAGCCGATTTATTGCTGTCTTTACCTCATCTTGGCTGCGCGGTATACATTCAATACCATCTTCTGGGATTGGGACTGTGGCATCTTCGTCGTCTTCGCTGCTATTGGATACCAACAGTTTTGAAAAATGTTCTTTCCATATCCTGAGTACACTATCTGTATCAGTAACCAAATTACCTTGCTGGTCTCTACAGGAGGATGTGCTTGTACCAAAGCCATCAGTTTGATGCTTGACTCTTTGGTAGAATTCTCGGACTTCATTCTGGCTCCTGTACATCTCGATTTTTTCACACTCCCGCTTTTCCATCTCTCTCTTTTTCCTGCTGAAAAGACGTTTCTCCTCTTTCCTTTTCTCCCTGTATCTCTCTCGTGCGCTACGCGTTGCTACGGATTGTAAAGTAGCCCTATATGCCGCATTTTTCTCTTCGGTGGCAGCACGACACTCCTGATCATACCATGGATTCCTTGGTGGAGGCCTCTGGTATCCAAGTATGGATTTTGCGGCTGTTTGCATGGAGTGGGCAATGCTTTGCCATTGCGCTGATATGTTATCGGGATGAGGAGTGCTTTGATTAAGCAATTGGGCTAGTTGAGTGGAATATGCTGTGGCTATCTGTTGTGATTGCAGCTTACCGATGTCTAACTTTCGTGTTGTGTCTGTTCGTACTTTGTTTGCCACGTTTAAGCGGGTGCGTACCTTTGCTGCAACAAGGTAGTGGTCCGAATCAATGTATGCGCCTCGGAACGATCGTACATCCAACACGTTCGATGAATGTCTTCCATCTATCACAACATGATCAATTTGATTTCTTGTTTTCTGATCTGGAGACAGCCAGGTGCCCTTATGAATATCGAGATGATTAAATCTGGTACTGCTAACTACCATGTTTTTTATGTGTTCACAATTTTTATTTTTTAAGACAAGAGATACAACTTTGCCTCTGAGATAAATTCAAATTTCCTAACGGTTTGGAGGATATAGTCCTGACAAAATGACCTCTTTTTACCTCAAACCTTTGGTGGCCTATAACCGCGAACGTTGATGAGATAGGACAAAACTGCGAGACATGTGTTTTCTCTTTTTTGGTCTTCTATCACACTATGGTATCAGAATATGGTTAATAAAACATAACTCAAAAAATTACACACAGTGTAAAAAATTAAAAAAAAAAATCAAAAAACCAAAAAAAAAAGACGATCACAATTTCTCCTCTACTGTTTGGTGAATTTCCCCCTGGATGCCGGGAGAGAATTCGAAAGTTTTCTTGGTGATGCGATCACTGTTCTAATGTGAAAGGAAAGCGATCTCCTAGGGCTTGGTTTTGTTTTTTAATGTTTTTGAAATTTTCTTTGCTTTGATTTGAGTTTTTCCATGTGCGGAAGAAATATATGTACCCGCTTGTTCGAGAAGTAGCAAATGCCCCCATGTTTATAGTTACTTAGCCCGAGAAAAGTAGAAATTGTCACTTATTGGATACTGGTAATGCAAATGGTAATGAATTGGCTACCTTCCGCATTACCGATCGCCAGTAAAGTATCCAGTAAGCTTCTCTCACATGTTTTTATTCTCTTTTAAAATCTCAACAAAGAAACAAAAACAAAAATTGTCCCGTTATTCTTATTACATTCTATTAATTTCATCAGTCGTTTCGTGAAGTTTGGTGAAATACATTGGAAGTTTAAGTGTTTATTAAAAGTGTTTAATTGAAATAAAAACGTAAAATCATAAGCAAAATATATCTGAAAAGACTTGCAAAAAAGGAAAAAGATAAATATTTAAACCTATTTAAAAAAGTGGAACAGTATAGGAATTCTGTAACTTTTACCCAGATAGCATTTGGAAGACTGTTTTTTTCAAAACTCACATTGAGGAGTCTTTTTAGAGTCCTTTTGGTGATCAAAAACTGATTAAGTCGCTTGTATGATCAGAAAGGGACTCGAAAGTGACTCCCTGTAGTGATTAAAAAGAGTTCAATTTAAAATACAACAATAAATGCGTAGCAATCACAAATTAGTCATTGAAGTGTTTAAAATGTGACCATTTTTTGTTATTTATTGTCACATTTTGATCATCTGGAAGATTGAAAAGTGCTTAATCAAAAAAGGGTCATGCAGGTGTTTGAAAAGTGATTATAATTATGTATCTTCTGATCATATTTTGAACAGTTAGGTGATTAAAAACTGATTGCTTTGTTTTATTTTTATTTGGTTGTAAATAAAAAAATAAAATTCTCATATACACTTTCTACAAAACTTTGATATAAATGCATGGTACAAGAATAAAGGTAGTTTCATGCTAACAACTGATTTAAATTTTTTTTCAAATTTTGAATTTGAAGTACGTTCATTGCCAAATCGATTTTGATATAATGTATTTGTATATGTGTTTACATGTATACACATATACGTATGTATATGTCATTTAAATTTCATTTGAATTTCTTTTAAAATAAACGAAAAATTATTAATTCCTTTTTCCAATCGTCAAATATATATGTATACAAAAACGGCTGACATTGATGTTGTGGTCTGTTCCCGCGGTTGGTGGCGGTGTGAAGATTAATGAAGCTTTCAAAGAATTATGGAAGAAATTTCTCATTGCTGTTGGGCATGGTAAATATGAATTTTGGAATGATTCGGGTAAATGTTAAACATCTTTGTTTGTATTAGCAGATCCATTTGACGAACGGAACCACAAGAACTTTGTTACGGTACTTTGTTGTGAACATCAAATCCCCTTGACCCGTTTCAATTCTCAAAGAACTTTGGAGAACGAACAAAGAGTACCAAGTGCTAAGTTTTGCAGTTGTTCCGTAACTGTGAACAAGGACTTCGATGAGAAATTTAAGATACGAATGTCAGAAAGAAGCATATCAGACAAAGGAACTAGATGCATAATAGATTACAAAAGTGAAACAAAATACATATGAATTTTGTGCATTGTGAAGTTTTTATTAATGAAAAGAAATAAAAAACTGGAAAAATCAGATCTTTAACAATGTTGTAATGACAAATATATCCCTTTTTCCAAAACGCATCAACTTGGTTTTTGGTCCATATTACAGCAGTAATCAATGTAAAATGTTATGAAGATCTTAAAAGTGTTGAATAGGAACACGTTTAGTTGTTGCAATAGATAGCCTGTTGAAGTTTCCCGTTGTTATAACTCTTGTTGTTTCTTTGTTGAAATGGTTGTTGCAGTAGTTACATTTATGGAGTCCGTGATCAAAGAATTGCTTGCCTCAGACCTACCATAACATTCTGTGCATTTGGCGAACTTTGGGCCGGTGAGGCTTAGACTCCTTACGGCTGCGAAATCAAGAGTCATACCAACATCAAATATATTGCTCTGCATGCAAAAATATCGAAGTTTTCAGTTCATACAGCCGATATTTCTTATTCCAAATCAAAAATTAAATTTATCTGTGATCCAACCTGGTTTTGTAGGAAACAGTGTTTTTCCGTATAAATACGGTCCGTGTTGTTGGGTCGGTTGAAGCTGCTCTTATTGTGGTTGATCACTGCTCCACAGCAAGAATATTCGAATATTTATATTTTTTCAGAAACACAAATTAATAACAAACTTATTTTGTTTTTTTTTTTATCAAATGTCATGACGTATTATTGTTGTTCTGTATTTGACACGCTCCCGTACAGAGATACAGGGTTGTATTTACCTAATTTTGACAGATGCGACTACCTTTTATTATTCTACCATGATATAAATGTAACGTATAATATTAAGTGTATATACAAACACAACACATGTTTTGGTTTTGCCAAGTGAAATGAAGAAGCAGTATACTCACCGCCCAACATAAAGGATAATTAAAAGTCATAACAAAGCAGAAAAGAAAACAAAGGAAAGGAAAGAAAAAGAGAATAAAGGGAAAATTCTTTTATTTTATTTCGTTTAATAAAAATACTCATAAATGACTCCCTAAAGATTCATAAACGATTATAAACATGACCCAAAAAAGACTCTAAAAAGAATCCAAAATTATTCAACAAATCACCAATAAATGAAATAAATGAAATGAAATGCGAATCGAAAAACGCTTTATATACCATCAGAAAATGGGCAAAATTGACTCGAAACTAATGCAGAGGAAGACTCATTTGTGATTTGCTTAGACGAGTCGCCTGAGGTTATGTTTTCCTACCGACAAAGGAGTCATTTATGATCAGAAAATGAGCTCATATTCTAGCTTTTTAATCGTGCAGTCGGATCAAAAAATACTCGACTTTGATTAAAATTTTCAAAAAATGCTGACTGGGTATCGATTGAAAAGTTGTTTTTGTAACAACTACAAAACAAACAAATGAAATTGTTGTAAAATAAATAATGAGTAAAGTTGTTAAAAAGTTAGAGAATAGGTATCCAGCCCCCTATTCTGTAACTTTTTAACAACTTTACTCATTGTTTATTTTACAATAATTTCATTTGTTTGTTTTGTAGTTGTTACAAAAACAAAAGAAATTTTAACAACTTTTCAATCGATAAAAGTTACAGAATAGGCCTACAGTAGGCCTATTCAGTAACTTTTTAACAACTTTACTCATTGTTTATTTTACAACAGTTTCATTTGTTTGTTTTGTAGTTGTTACAAAAACAAAAGAAATTTTAACAACTTTTTAATCGATAAAAGTTACAGAATTCCTATACAGGAATGTATGGAAACTATAGAAAACATTGATGTGGACGATTCGAAAGAAATGGGTTGTGAAATAACCAACAGTGAGAATTGTCAAGAACGCTCATGTTTACGATGTCATATTAGGTAAGTTCATATCATTGAAATACAATATATATGTTCTACATAATAGAAAATCGTTTAATGTTTACATATTCCATTTCAGAAGCTGTTTTGCGGCCTGAAAACTCGAGTGGTTCAGGGGAAGACCAAATACGCAAATCAATGCAGAGGCAAAAGAAGCGAGTATTCAATAGGAAAAATTTTCAAAAATCAGCAAATAAAATTAAAATTTTGTTAATCCTTTCTTTCAAAATGAATTAATATTGTTTATGTTACCAAACTGAACTTGAAATTATTTAATTTTATTATTACAATTTAGTTTTATAAAATAAATATAAAAAGTATACTATGTATGCATATTATAAATCTAAAAAATGGACTATAAATTTTACTACATACACGTAAGCAGTTATTTGACGGGATACAGGTCACTAGTTATTTAGAATGATGCTTCGGACTAGATATTTCACCTATCACAAAATTCTAGTTATGTGGTATGCTACGTCGGACTATCGAAATAGGTGGATATTGGTAATGCAGAGAGTAGACAATTGTCTACCTCCAATGACATCCCCATCTTAAATTCTACAGTCCAAAGCATTGCGAGTAGATTTGATGGTAACTAGAGGTGGTTACCAAAAGACCAGAGAAATATCTAGTTCGTAACTAGTCCTTGGAACAAGCGGGTATATATTCTTAGAATACTACTACTGTGTGTGTAATAACATACAAGTATATTTTGCCACAATTAATGGAAGTGTGACCAACCATTTCGTACAGAGAGAAGACGAACCGTATGTATGCGAATTCAAAAACTTTTATTTATACAAATAAATTGTCGAAAATGTATATGAGAATTTTAGACATCGAAAAGCATGTTAAAAATATACCAATAGCAAGCCACTAACCAGCCAGTCATGGTAAATTAAAATAATTGAGGGGAGAATACCATGTACATACTATACGATTCACCACAACGATTCACCCGTGCTTGCTATGGGCTTTTTGCTTTGTTGGAGCTTTCTTGTTGTTGTGTGTTTAGTAGCTTCTTGTCATGCCAACAAGCTAAATGTTGAATGCGGCGGCAACTGGCAATGGATCGCATTGTACTGAAGATACACATTTTGGGTGGTGGAAATAAAACCCGTTTATCAAACAATTGTATGAATACGTATAAAATGGTATGGGTTTTCTCTTTGGTGTCCAGGTGTTTCTTCATTTCGCCACCAATGTGTGGAAGGAACATACATATTTAAGTTAGTAATTTCTTGTTAACTTCTTGAAATAGTCATATTAGACCCCATAAAACTCTTCGTTTAAGTATTTTCCTTCAAGAAGAGAAGCAGAGCTTGAAACTAGTACCAAGTAGTATGTCGGTCGTGGCTAAATATAAAACACGTAGAAAAGAGCCTTAAGTTGGGACAATTTTTTTACATTTATTGTGATCGCCAAATTGAACAATTAACAAGTAAAAAAGTGCCAGTCAGCTTTGCCGACAGATATACACAGTCTTACATAAGTATACGTACGCCCCATAAATCTCGGGTTTTAGAAAAAGTAATGATATTTTTGAAATTCCAAGTACACAGGTTTATTTCGTCTCACTAATAAACAATATTTAATACAACAAAAGTATATTCCATAATATAAATAACGGTAAATTTTACAAAAACCAAAAAATGATACTTACAAAAGTATACATACGCCCCACGGAAATATGAGTATTATCGTACAATTTATGGAATTAGAAGCAAAATTTATACATTTTATTTTTTTGGCGAATGTGTCTGGGTGTCCTAGATATATTTTAGAGAAAAAAATATTTTTTGGGTGTTAAGTGCCGTTATTTAATGACAAACTTCTTGTATAGCTCGTTAAAGCGGACCCTTGCTGATTTCTTTCCGTTTTAGGTATTTGAGTATACAATAGCCACAATATTAGTGTCAGATTATAGATTTTGAGATCCTAGAAAGCTTTTTAGTTGACCTTGTGCATAACACACCTTCCTGGGTGTCGATAAATTCACATTTTTCCTGGGATATCTCAGGAAGTTAATAGATTCCTCGGAATTCTTGGCTCAAATTACATACAGAAGACATTGAATTGTGTTTTAATATGGCGTTATATAGTCCTTGGACACCAATTGAATCAGAAATGTACAATTATCCGATACTTTCCGACCCTATATTGACGATAATGGTTATAATACGAAAACTACGTTGTTCACAGTGTAAATTTCATGCTTTTTGGTAGTGATTATATTTTGATGCTTTGGGAGCAGGTTTTTAACAGAATATTTCACATTTCTGATTCAATTGGTGTCCAAGGATTATATAACACCATATTAAAACACAATTCAAGGTCTTCTGTATGTTATTTGAGCCAAGAATTCCGAGGAAACTATTAACTTCCTGAGATATCCTAGGAAAAATGTGAATTTATCGACACCCAGGAAGGTGTGTTATGCACAAGGTCAACTAAAAAGCTTTTTAGGATCTCAAAATCTATAATCTGACACTAATATTTTGGCTTTTGTATACTCAAATACCTAAAACGGAAAGAAATCAGCAAGGGTCCGCTTTAACGAGCTATACAAGAAGTTTGGCATTAAATAACGGCACTTAACACCCAAAAATTATTTTTTTTCCTAAAATATATCTCGGACACCCAGACACATTCGCCAAAACAATAAAATGTATACATTTTGCTGCTAATTCCATAAATTGTACGATAATACTCATATTTCCTTGGGGCGTATGTATACTTTTGTAAGTATCATTTTTTGGTTTTTGTTAAATTTACCGTTATTTATATTATGGAATATACTTTTGTTGTATTAAATATTGTTTATTAGTGAGACGAAATAAACCTGTGTACTTGGAATTTCAAAAATATCATTACTTTTTCTAAAACCCGAGATTTATGGGGCGTACGTATACTTATGTAAGACTGTGTATACCCTCAGCTAATGTGAAGTGAAACTTTCACCTACGTACAGATCGAATGTATTTAAAGTCTCTTCAGAATTTTGTGGCCCTTTTGGGCATTTTAACTTGCCGACAAAAATTTTGATTAGGAATTAACTGCACTAAGACACAAATGTTGAACTTGTGTGGGGTAGGTACCCTTAGGGAGGACCGATATGGGCCATTTTAGAAGTTAAACTAAATTTTGACAAAATATTAGGAGATCCAAAGTGTGGACCAAATTGGTTGTCCCATTTAAGCGATATCGTACTAGCATTTTTGTGACATTTTTTAAATATTGGGGGAAATACCGGAAGTTGTGGACCAGTATTAACCCATGAAACTAAGTTTGGATATAATATGACGAAGACCAAATGTTGGACCAAATCGGTTGAACAGTTCGTTTGAGAGTTATCGTGCTCTCCGACCGCCACAGGGGGTTTTTACGCCTTTCGGGCTGATTTTCCCAAGAAATATGGGCTTGCCCCTGAAAAAACTTTTACCGTCGTAATGGAGGTAGCGAATGCAAATCGCTTCAACAAAAATCAAAGTGATTCGAGAGCAGGTCTTAAAGTGAACTTATCCGAAATTTTGTGTGAGAGGTACCAGAAGGAGTAGGCAAATATAGTCCTTATTTGAACCTGATCTATATCTGGTAGATATATTAGGATGTGCAGAGTATGGATTACATCAGTCACTCCCTTCAAGAGTTATCGTGCGCATATTTTTTCCGAAGATTTTTTAATTTTTGTTAGGGAGGTACCTGAAGGAGTGGACCGACATGGTTTATCTTCGAACTTAAACTATGTTTGGACAAAATATTACGAAGGCCAAATTTTGGACCGAATTGGCAGATCCGTTCGAGATTTATCTTGCGCTCCAACCACTACACACGGTGTCATAGGGTTTTTTTGCACCTTTCAGGCTATTTTCTCAGGAAGTATGGACTTGCCCCTTATGAAACTTGTACCGTCGTATTGGGGTCAGCGAATAGAAGTTGCTACAACAAAAATCAAAGCGATTCGAAAGATGGCCGTAAACTGAACTTTTCCGAAATTTTGTGTGGGAGGTACCCGAAGGAGTGGAACGATTGAGTCCATATTGAAACCTTATCTAAGTCTGATACACACTTTACGATGGGCAAAGTATGGACCAAATCATTTACTCCCTTCAAGAGTTATCGTGCTCACAAATTTTCTGAACATTTTCGATTTTTTGTGGGGGAGGTACCGGAAGGAGTGGACCGATATAGCCCATCTTCGAACTTAAACTAAGTTTGGGCAAAATATTACGAAAGCCAAAATTTGAACCAAATCGGTGCATCCGTTCGAAAGTTATCGTGCGCTCCAGCCAGACAGACAGACGGACGGACATTGCTCAATCGACTCCAAATTGTCTGAAACACATTTCGTCCAAACATATTTGGGGTCTAAAACCATTATTTCGATGAGGCACATTCTGCCCGTATGAAAGTGTATATGGTAATATTCAAAAAAGTTTTGCAATCGTTGAAGTTGAGGTTTACCATTTAATAAGTCGCGAACTGTTAATATATTTTATAAAATATGAATATATTTATATTAATTGAAGTGTTTTAGCCACGATCTCATAATATGGACCATAACAAAGCTGCGTTGGTGGTAATATTAAAAAATAGGTAAAAATGTGTTGAAGTTTACAAGTTTTTTTGTGTTCTTTCTTGATTTCTGGTCAAACCACGGAAAATTCAAACATAAGCTCAAAGAAAGAATTGAAGAATACCCCTTGGGCAACATGGTTCTTATGTACGACTTCTCGATATATACACTGCATCCCCCTAAAATCGATGCTGACATTTTGAAGTTTTGAAAACTGGGTTTTTCGAATTTTTCTTATAAATAGTGGGTGCAACTAGATAATAATCGAAACTAGTTTATAGGATTGTAGAACTCGCGATTCCACGTCGTTCGATGTATATCTCATGAGTGTGCTCCGTACAGCTTCCTAGTCATAGGAGTCCAAAGGCGAAAATTTGGTGCGTAAATTTTCTGAAAAAACCTATTTTTTGGCTTTAAAATGTACAACTGTAAATCTACAACAGGTACCCCTGAACCCCGCGTGATTTTAGTTTTTTTACATGCCGGATCTAATGAGCTCTTCCGCGGTCGAATCCATCCACTAAAACGCCGGATATAGATACCTTGAAAGTAGGAAAATCTGCAAAAATATATTTTGACAATTCCGCGAATTGAACCGCGATTTTCTTTGATTATTTTTGCATAAATGTAATCCTTTATACGCGATTATAATATTTGCCAAAAAGGTGTGTCACAAATTACAAAGATTCAGGAGTAATATCCCTATTTATCCCAAAATAGAATGCGGTGGCACATTCGCAGTTCTTGACGAATCTGTCTAAAATAATTTATATTGACGTATTTTTAATAGGGGGCCATTGAAATCGGATGCACCTTATCATCATATGCATATCGCGTAATTTTTGCCCACTTGAAGGTTTTTTGAATAGTAAGATGCAACTGATGGCACACTTTGGCCGCTGAATGAAACATGGGAAAATCCATGTATATTGATAGACATGAACTCCCTGTATCCGAAAAGCACATGCACCTCAACCGATTTAAGCCAATTCGCGAATTATTCGGTTTTTAACTTCAATGTTTTTTCTTTGATTGTAATTTCAATATTACTCTCTACTTCTTATTTCTATTGCTTATCACAGAAAGCAAATATACTTTCACGATGACTAATTACTTTTCTCGTAGAAGTTTAAGCAAAATACTTCAGGATTTGAATCGAAATTTAGCGAAATAATAGAATAACTCCCAACATTTATTTTTCAAATTTTTCGTATTTTACCAAAAATATATTTTTTAAATAATTTCCAACAATAAGTTTTCGTTCTTTGTTGTTGCTGTAATAAGCAAGTTATAAATGCGATCTTTATAATTCTGGTCTCACATTTTTCTACACGTTGTCTAGATTCTGTACGTATTTTTAAATTATTTTTTTAGAGATTTTTTGGACTCTGATTTAGAATAAATAAAATTTATTCCAAGATTTCTTCAATATTTTTTTATTTTCCGCCAAAATAAAAATAAATTTAGCAACTATTTTAGCATCTACGGATAGATATCAAATGCTGCTAACGATTCATATATACTTGTTCATATTACAACATAATAGGAATTTTTAAAATTTTTTCTTTACAAGAGAGTAAAACCGCATATAACTTTTGAGTGCAGCATCCAATTTTGTGAACGCGAACAGATTTGAAATCACGATTTTTTTCGTAACCCATGTACCAAAAATGGCGGATGTGCTCGCCAAAAAAGTTTTTAATTTTTTTTCTATGTAATTGCAAAGGAAATTTGAAATTTACCATATACCCTCGTTAGCATAAATGCTGAGGGTATAAAAAAAGTATCAGTCGGCTTTGCCTCTGCCTATGTGAATTGAAATTTTCATCTACGTACAGATCGAATGTGTTTAGGGTCTTTTCAGAATTGTGCCCATTTTTGCCGACAAAAATGTGGATAAGGATTAAATTTCAAAAGTGTTGCGGAGAATGCACTTAAAGGAATGGACCGACATAGTCCATTATTGAAGTGGATCTTATTTTGACAGCCATATCTTCGATAGATATCGCGCCCAGTAGTCAATTCAGTGTGTCATCGTATAACTTTTGTACCAGTATGACAGGAAGCATGAACTTGTCCACTGAAAACATAATATGTCTGTTAACAGGACCACAATGAACAGCATCGGTATACATCTCCAAAGGATCTTCGAACAGACCCTAAACTGCACTTAGACTCAAATGTTGAACATTTGTGGGGGAGGTACCCTAATCTGAAACCCGATATGAGCCATTTTAGAAGTTAAATTAAATTTGGTCAAAATATTAGGAGATCCAAAGTTTGGACCAAATTGGTTGCCCCGTTCAAGAGATATCGTGCATATTATTTTAGTGAAATTTTTTAAATACTGGGGGAGTACCGACATTTGTGGACCGGTATTGTCCATCTTCGAACTGAAACTAAGTTTGGACAAAATGTGATGAACGCCAAATTTTGGACCAAATCGGTTGATGAGTTCGAGTGTTATCGTGCTCTTCAGTCACTACATATGGCGCCATAGGTGATTTAACACCTTTCGGACTGTTTTCTCAAGAAGAATGAATTTGCCCCTAAAAAAACTTTTACCGTCTTATTTGAAGCAGCGAATGCAAGTTTCTTCAACGAAAATCAAAGTGATTCGAGAGCAGGTCTTAAAGTAAACTTATTCGAAATTTTGTGTGGGAGGTACCCAAAGGAGTACCGAAATCCGTTTCAGATAATTTGGAGTTGATTTAGCCATGTCCGTCCGTCTGTCTGTCTGGCTGGAGCGCACGATAACTCTCGAACGGATCAACCGGTTCGGTCTAAATTTTGGATTTCGTAATATTTTGTCCAGAATTAGTTTAAGTTCGAAGATGGGTTATATCGGTCCACTCTTTCCGGTACCTCCCCCACAAATGTTCGAAAATGTTTAGAAAATTTGTGCGTACGATAAATCTTGAAGGGAGTAACCGATTTAGATGAGGTTCCAATATGGACTCAATTGGTCCACTCCTTCGGGTATCTCCCTCACAAAATTTCCAATAAGTTCAGTTCAGGACCGGCTCTCTAATCGCTTTGATTGTTGTTTTAACAACTTGTATTCACTGCCCCCCATACGACGGTACAAGTCCATACTTCCTGAGAAAATATCCTGAAATGTGCAAGAAAAACCTATGACACCGTGTTTGGTGGTTGGAACGCAAGATACCTCTCGAACGGATCTCCTGATTCCGTTCAAAATTTGGCCTTCGTAATATTTTGTCCAAACTTAGTTTAAGTTCGAAGATAAGCCATATGGGTCCATTCCTTCAGGTACCTCACCCACAAAAGTTCGAAAATGTTCGGAAAATTTGTGCGGACGATAAATCTTGAAGGGAGTGACCGATGTAGTCCATACTTTACAGATCCTAATATATCTAGCGGATGTATATCAGGTTTATATATGGACTATATTTGTCCACTCCTTTGGGTACCTCCCACACAAAATTTCGGAAAAGTTCAGTTTAGGACCAGCTCTCGAATCGCTTTGGTTTTTGTTGTAACAACTTTTCAGTGTTCGAAAATAAACACTATAATATCGTACCGTACCGTTCTGTACCGTACCAAGGTGGATAGGTACACTACGATAGTGTACCGCTCCGGAGCACAAACACTAAAAAATATTTTAGTGATACTGTACCGGAACACAACGATAATCGTAGTGTACCGCATGCCGGAGCACTAAAAATCGTAGTGCTCCGACTGCGGAGCACTAAAAATCGTAGTGTTCCGACTGCGGAGCACTAAAAATTTTAGTGTTCCGACTGCCGGAGCACTAAAAATCGTAGTGCTCCGAATGCGGAGGACTAAAAATTTTAGTGTTCCGACTGTCGGATCACTAAAAATCATAGTGCACCACGTGTTGGAACACTAAAAAATAATAAAGGTATTATGTTTTCTTAGGAAAATTAAATATTTGGTTAAATTTGATCAAATAAAAATTAAGATAAACTGTTACATCCATGTATGTAAATGTGTTTGCGAAATATGGTCAAAATTATGAAAAAACAATATTTAGTTTTTGTGGAATGAAGCAGAAAGATCGTTGTGCCGGAGCACTAAAAATCGTTTTGTACCACGTTTTGAAACTACAAGGTAATGAACCATACATTAATTTATTATGATTTCTGAGGAAATTAAATATTATATATATATTTTTTTAATAAATAAAAATTAAAAGAGAATGTGAAAAACATCTGATTTGGTTTTTGGACAATGGAGCACTAAAAATCGTAGTGTTCCGACTGCCGGATCACTAAAAATCGAAACAATGGATCAATAAAAATTGTAGTGTTCGATTGTGGAGCACTAAAAATCGTAGCGTACAACGAGCCAAAACGCTAAAAATAACGTTAAGGTAATCGTTTGTTTATGAGGGAAATTAAATATTTTATGTTTGTAGAATAAATAAATACATATTAATAAATAAAAATTAGAAGTAAATGTGTAAAATATCTGATTTAAATTTTGGACAATGGAGCACTAAAAATCGTAGTGTTCCGACGGTCGGAACATTACAATTTTTAGGGTTCCGACTTCCGTATCACTAAAAATTGTAGTGTTCCGACCGCCGGATCTCTAAAAATCGAAACAATGGATCAATAAAAATTGTAGTGTTCGGTTGTGGAGCACTAAAAATCGTAGTGTTCCTACTGCAGGATCACTAAAAATCGTAGTGTTCCTACTGCCGGATCACTAAAAATCGTAGTGTACCACGTGCAATACAATAAGGTAATGTACCACACATGAGTTTATTATGATTCGTGAGGAAAATTTAATATTTTATGTTTTTTTAATAAATACAAATTAAGAAATAAAAATAAGTAGGAAATGTGAAAAACGTCTGACTGGTTTTTGGACAATGGAGCAGTAACAAGTGAGCCAAGGCTATAGTCGGGTCGGGGCCGACTATGTGATACCCTACACCACTACCCCTGCTCATAAGCTTTTGACTAATAAAATTCAAAATATTAAAATTGGGATAGCTTAGCGCCTTTGCTCTGAATGTCTTCATTAACACAGGTCAATTTTTTTGAAACGCATTTAAGTGCATCGACAGTACAACCCAAATAAGAAATGGAAAAGTAGAATGTATGCCAACCATCAATAGGCTTTTTTCTCTGTTAGACCCCCATCAACCCCCAAAATTTCGTGAGGATCCGAAATTTCGTAGTGTGATTGTACAAAAATGGAAAAAGGGATGCATTACCGACTATTGCGATATCTCCGTTATTTGGTCACCTACGCCGACCTAGTTTACATCGTTGTAAAGGTGATATTTTCTACTTTCCTTGCCAGGTTTTGCTTTCGATATACCTCCTACAGAAGGGAGATATTAACTTTGAAATAAAACGTTGGTCTTTTTTCCAAATATTTTTTTTTGTCATATTTATATATATCGACAAAAATTTCTAAAATCGTCTTTTCCATTTCAAAAAAATCAAAAAAAAATTTTGATACTACATCTATGATTTTTGGTACATAGATTAAGAAAAAAATCGTCAATCCAAATCTGTTTTCGTTACCAACTTTGATTGTTGCGCGCAAAAGATATGACCGTTTTAATTATGCTAATTAGAAAAAATTCTAAAAAAATCGCGGCTTAATATAGTAAGCTGTTATATCCAATTGTCGTTAACTGAATTCGCACCCTTTGAGAATATGCAAAAAGTTTCAATGGATTCGCGAAAAATTAAATTTGTTAAATAATTTCACGTATTTACAAACATATTATTGAAACAATAGCGCTTATACTTACAAAAAAATATATAAAAAAATTATAGCAGCATCCGGACATTGTGAGGAATAAAATTAAACCTAAGTCGTGAAGTTTGGAGCTATAGTATTCGTGTTATTTGCAAAAATACAATGAAAATGTGACGAAAAAAATAAAAATTATGTTATTCTAATTTTATTTTTTTATGGTTTTATAGGAAATGTTGAAGAAAAACTGATTGAGTTCTTCGTCATTTTCGTCCAAATTTCACGCAATAATGAAGATATTCCGTTGCAACAACTTTTTCACTTATAGTTTTCCTATTGGCGAATATTTTTAGAACATTATATTAAATCACAAGGAATTCCAATTGTGGCATAACCTTAAAATAATGTTATATTGAATATTACAACATTTGAAACGCATAGAAACCGCGTAATAGTGGAAATGACATGATGCGCATCCGATTTTCCAAAACAGCGAATCAATCCCTCTTATTTGATATACACTTTGTGAAATTCCATTTGACGACCACGATGTAGCATCAGTTGCATGTTAGGGTGCAAAAAACAGTAAAATGCCCATAATTTCCACGAAGTACATTTGCATTTTATGCGCATCCGATTTCAATGAACACCATTAAAAAATACATCATCCTAAGTCATTTCAATGCGATCCATCAAGAACCGTGGATGTAGCATCGCACTCAGTTTTTAGAAAAAATCTATTATATCTCCGGATTCGCGAACGTTTTTCAATATCTGTTTTCGCACATTTTAAATATGCGTTTCGCTCTATTTATCTAAGTAGGAATAACACATCTAAAACGCGTCTAAATACGCGATATTTTCAAAAATATTTTTTGCATATTTTCGAAATTTGAGGGGTATCATATCCGCCGATCTAGTGGATGGATTTAGACGCGCAAAGGCTTGTTACATTCAGAACGTAAAAAAACTAAATTCACGCGGGTTTCCTCTGAAATCGAAAGGCATTTGTAAGTTTTGAATCCAAAAAACTGGTTTTTTAAAAAAAAATTACGCACAAAAATTTCGACTTTAAGCTGAGATTGTTGTGAACCTTTGAAGGCTACACGCCCGAGTTATACATCAAAAAATGCGTAATCGCGAGTACTACAATCTCATAATCAGTTTTTAAAGGAGTACAGTTGCGCGTTCCGATTAGAGCCAAAATTCAAAAAACCCAATTTTTCAGTCTTCAAAATGTCAGCATCCGTTTGAGATTGATGCGGTGGTTATATTAAAAAATCATACATTAGAAACTTCATCTCTGAAGTGTATTCTTTAACTTCTTCTTTGAACATTATACTCTACATTGTATTGTAAAGCCACTAATTGAAAATTGACTTAAAAAAACTCGTTTCCTTCAACGATTTTTTCCTCTTTTTTTACATTAATATGACCACAGCTTCCACTCAAATTATAATTTTAAGAAATCCATCGGTGAATCGTGCTAAAACAGTTTATTTTACCTAAATGCGTTCAAAAGTTATGGTATATTACAACAATTCGCGAGTTACAATACCCAAACCTCAGTTTCAACATAAGTAAATTTTCTACAAAAAGGCCGATATATATATATATATATTTTTTTTTTTTTTTTGTCATATCAAAAGGTTTTTTCCTCTGTGGGACCCAAAATAACACCCAAAATTTCGTGACGATCCAATTAAAATTGCGACCTGTAGCGTGATTTCCAAAAAAGTGGAAAAATGGGATGTATTACCGACTATTGCGATATCTCCGTTATTTGGATACCTACGCCAACCTGCTTTACATCATTGTTATGATGGGATTTTTTACTTTCATTGTCAGACTGTGCTTTTGGAAGGTCCCGAACCAAAGCTGTGATATTCGTCATTATTAATAAAATCGCAAAAATGAAAAGTTGTGTTTTATTAGCGGCTTTTGCGATATCTTCGTTGTTTGACCACCTACGACAACCTACGTAAAATCGTTGCAAAGGTGATATTTTCTACTTTCATTCTGCGTTTGATATACCCCTTTTAGAAGCGGAGATATTCGCTTTGAAATAAAACGTTGACTTTTCTCCAAATAAGTTTTTTGCCCATTCCGACCCCTGAGTATTATCCGACTATCACCAAAACCAATAGGCTTCTTTCTCTGTAGGATATCCATTAGCCCCCAAAATTTCGTGACGATCCGATCAAAATTGCGACCTGTAGCGTGATTACAAAAAAATGAAAAAATGGGATGTATTGCCGACGTTTGTGATATCTCCGTTATGTGGCCACCTACGCCAACCTACTTTGCATCACTGTAAAGATGGGATTTTCTACTTTCATAGTCAGACTTTGTTTTTGGAAGATCCCCAACCGAAGCTGTGATATTCGTCATTATTATTAAAATAGCAAAAATAAAAAGTTGGGTTCTATTAGCGGCTATTGCCATTCGTTGTTTGGTTTGATCACCTACGAGAACCCACTTTACATCATTAGAAAGGCGATATTTTCTGCTTTCATGGCCAGGTTCTGCTTTTGGTATACCCCATATTGAAGCTGAGATATTCGCTTAGGAAAAAAACGTTGTCTTTTTCTCCAAATAAGTTTTTTGCCCATTACGACCTCTAAATATTATCCGACCATCACCAAAATCAATAAGCTTCTTCATCTGTGTCATCCATATTAACCCTCAAAATTTCGTGACGATCTGATAAATATTGAGACCTGTAGCGTGATTTCCAAAAAAGTGGAAAAATGGGATGTATTACCGACTATTGTGATATCTCCGTTATTTGGTCACCTACGCCGACCTAGTTTACATCATTGTAAAGACGGGATCCTTTACTTTCATAGCCAGGCTTTGCTTTTGGAAAGTCCCCAACCAAAGCTGTGATATTCGTCATTATAATTAAAATCGCAAAAATGAAAATTTGGGTTTTATTTGCGACTATTGTGATATCTTCGTTGTTTGATCACCTACGAGAACCTGCTTTACATCATTAGAAAGGTGATATTTTCTACTTTTATAGTCAGGTCTTGCTTTTGGTATACCCCGTATAGACGCTGGGATATTCGCTTTGGAAAAAACCGTTGTCTTTTTATCCACATAAGTTTTTTGCCCATTCCGACCCCTAAATATTATCCGACCATCACCAAAATCAATAGGCTTCTTCCCCTCCGGGACCCCCATCAACATCCAAAATTTCGTGACGATCCGATCAAAATTGCGACCTGTAGCGTGATTACAAGGTTTAGATGGACAGACGGACGGACGGACTGACGGACGGACACACATAGCCAGATCGACTCAGCTCGTCGAGACATTCATTTTGGTATATATAAGTATGGGTCTAGGACCATTATTTCGATGCGTTACAAACTTTTTGGCCAAAACCAACTTATAATACCCTCCCCACATAGTGGTGTAGGGTATAAAAATGCTACTGTTCGACGTTAGTTTAGGTAATCATCTGTTTATTATGATTTATGAGGAAAATTAAATATTTGATGGCTTTTGGGTCAAGTAAAAATTAATAAATACAAATTAAGATGAGCATGTTATATCCATGTACTTAAAATTAGTTTGAGAATGTTAGTAGAAAATATGATCCGTCAGTCGGAACACTACGATTTTTAGTGCTCCGCAGTCGAACACTACGATTTTTATTGATCCTTTGTTTCGATTTTTAGAGATCCGGCAGTCGGAACACTAACATTTTTAGTGATCCGGCAGTCGGAACACTACGATTTTTAGTGCTCCGCAGCCGAACACTACGATTTTTATTGATCCTTTGTTTCGATTTTTAGAGATCCGGCAGCCGGAACACTAAAATTTTTAGTGATCCGGCAGTCGGAACACTACGATTTTTAGTGCTCCGCAGCCGAATACTACGATTTTTATTGATCCATTGTTTCGATTTTTAGAGATCCGGCAGTCGGAACACTAAAATTTTTAGTGATCCGGCAGTCGGAACACTACGATTTTTAGTGCTCCGCAGCCGAATACTACGATTTTTATTGATCCATTGTTTCGATTTTTAGAGATCCGGCAGCCGGAACACTACTATTTTTAGTGCTCCGCAGTCGAACACTACGATTTTTATTGATCTATTGTTTCGATTTTTAGAGATCCGGCAGTCGGAACACTACGATTTTTAGTGATCTGGCAGTCGGAACACTACGAATTTTAGTTCTCCGCAGCCGAACACTACGATTTTTATTGATCCATTCTCCAAAAATCAAATCAGACGTTTTTCACGTGTTCTGTTATAGTTTATTTCTTAATTTGTATTTATTAAAAAAAATTATAAAATATTTAATTTTCTTCACCAATCATAATAAACTCCTTTGTGGTATTTTCTATGTATCCACAGTCAGAACACTACAATTTTTAGTGCGCCATTGTACATATTTTCATATTTTTCTACTTAAGTTCCCAACGTTATTAATTAATATGTATATATACATGGATATAACAGGTGTATCTGTGTTTTTATGTCTTAATTTGTACTTAATTCAAAAATCATAAATATTTAATTTTCCTTCCAAATCATAATAAACTCGTGTGTGGTACATTATCATTACGTTATTTTTTAGTGTTCCGACATGTGGTACACTACGATTTTTTAGTGCTCCGACTGCGGAACACTACGATTTTTAGTGTTCCGACTGCGGAGCACTACGATTTTTAGTGTTCCGACTGCGGAGCACTACGATTTTTAGTGCTCCGACTGCGGAGCACTACGACTTTTAGTGTTCCGACTGCGGAGCACTACGAATTTTAGTGTTCCGACTGCGGTACCCAGCGTTTTTAGTGTACCAAAATGTGGTACACTACGTTTTTCGTTGTGCTCCGGAACAGTATCACTAAAATATTTTTTAGTGTTTGTGTTCCGGAACACTAACGCTAAAAATATTTTAGTGATACTGTTCTCGGAGCGGTACACTATGTTAGTGTACTGTTTATTTTCGAACTCTGCAACTTTTATTGGCCGCCTTCATTGCGGCAGTACAACCTTTATCAGGGGCAAGTCCACACCCTATGGCACCAAGTGTTGTATTTGGAGCACACGATAACTTTTAAACGGGTCTGCAGATTGGGTCCAAAATTTGGCCATCGTAATATAAGGCATATCGGTCCATTCCTTAACGTAGCTCCCCCGCAAAAGTTCAAAACTTTTCTCTCAAATGGTGCACACGATAACTCTCGAGGGTAGAAATCGATTTTGTCCGTACTTTGCACATCGTTATATTTCTACGAGACATAGATCAGGTTCGAAAATCGGCTATATATGTCAAATCCCTCGGGTACCTCTCACACAAAATTTCGGAAAAATGCAATTTAAGGCCTCCTGTCGAATCGCTTTGATCTTTGTTGTAACAACTTTTATTCGCTGCCATTACGACGGCACAAGTTTTTTTTCAGGGGCAAGTCCATACTTCCTGAGAAAATAGCCCGAAAGCTGTAAAAACGCTCGATATTATGTTTTTCGTGGGCAATTCCATGCTTTCATAGCAACTGAAATGTCTGGTGGGCAAAATATCTATCAAAAATAATGACTCCCAAAATCCACTTCCAAAATGGACTATGTCGGTCCATTCCTTCAAATACATTCTCTGCAACCCTTTTGAGCTTCAAACCAAATATATTTTTTATCGGTAAATTCCAAAAAGGGTCATAAGATCCGTAATACGTAGATTTTATACTGTCAATAGATGGACGTTTCAATTGACACAGGCTGAGGGTATGTCTCTGACGGCGAAGCCGACTGATACTTTTTTACTTGTTTGAAGGTGATAATCATATGACAACCCCTTTAAGCAGCATCTATAGTTTTACAAAAATGGGTATGTGGCTCAGCGCCCCCCTCCTCCTGTCCTACATGCTTATTAAATATTACTTTTAATAATAAAATTGGAATATAAATTTTTTTCAGATGCTGTCACTCGACCGGCACATTTCAGTTGTTAAGAAACTAAATTTTTCTTGATTTTCTAACTTCTTTTTTTACACATTTTTATTCTAAAGTTTTTTTGATCATTAGCTTCTATACTAAGATATGTATGTTGTTTATTATTGTTTGGGTTTTGGCTTTTGTATTCTGTTGTTGTTGAAATTTTTTAACCATTACATTTTTGAGAACAGAAATGTTTTTGTTGTTTTCATTCAGTAAACAAATTGTTCTGCATTTTTTGATAAGAAGACGACAAGTCCTTGCCACACAACGTCTTTGGTGAATAGTTTGCAGATTTTTCTGTAAGCCTTGACATTTTGTTTATCTTGTACAAATGGATATCATAGACCAAGTTAGTTAACAATGGCATTTTTTCTGCTACAGTGAAATGAAAGGATGCGTTGGCTTTTAAAGTGTTGAAATGTTTGAATATAAAAACGATAATTTGGAAGTATTTAAAAATAATAAAAGAATAAAGAGCTCAGTGAGGTTTAGTACAGAAATTATCCACCGCCTAATATTTTCTATTAACTATGTAGTTTAAACATAAATTAATTAAAATATTTAAAATTCATACCACTTTTATTCAACTTTCATCTCCGTTTCCCACATTTTGTTGATCTGCTTTGAACCTCACGAAAACTTAAATCTTCATTTTTTCATCTTCCCATCTTTTACAGAAAAATCATTTTCCAAAAGATGTGTCTAACATTTGGTGTTTTGCATTCTACAACAGTTATGGAAACAAAGGATTTTGATTATTTCTTGTTTAGACCAAAGCAAAATGGAATAAGCAAATTGCCACACACAAAACTCTGGTATACTAAACCAAAAAACGATTTTGTGTTCTGTTTTCGATTTTTATAGTTATTGATTTTGTTGCGCTGCTCTTTGTTTTCTGGGCTTTTAAATCTGTAAAAGAAAATTCAATTTTTTCTATATCCTTCTTGTAACGTACATTTACTTCCTAGTTCGAATTTTTTGTTTACGCTTTCATTATTATCGTTGAAAACTCGTTAAGAATTTTCCGCAACCAGACCCATAAACATTGCCGCATTTGGATGTGGTGGTAAAAGCAAATTTTATTGCAAATGAAAATATTTACAACTTTTTTTGTTTTGGCAGATGTGTTGAGAAATTTAATTTAGAGGTGTAAACAAATATTGAGCTATTTATTGGATGCTTTTAAGGGTACATTAAAGCAGTACCAGCCATTTTAGTTGGTGGCCGTAGGTTTTTTGCAGGTTTAGGGTAATTATATCAGGATGTATGAAATTGATCAAAAAGGCATTGCGTCATAATGGCCCCTATTAGGACTAATTAGCCAAACAAAATTATGATGTAGCCTCCAAGTTTTTTGAGCTTTTGTGGACAGTTCATCTTCCAAATTAATTGGCAAAGGTTCCACTAAATGGAACCGGTGTTATGTTTCATATAACTATGTTGGAAGTTGGGAAAATTTACAAAATTATTGATCCACGTCGTATTTAAATAAATGTAAACCAGATAATTGAATGTGTTCTTAAGAATAACAACGACAAAATAGAGGCTTTAATATAAAATAATGTTCTTATACTTAAGATAACTTTATAATTGGGATTTTAAATCTACATATATAAATAAAAATCAAATGTCGTTCGTTAATAATGGCATCAGTTCAGAGCGGCTGGTCCGATTGGGATAATTCATTTTTTTTAAATGTTCGTCATAACCGACCTTATATTTTTATGCAAAGAAAATTTGACCACGCCTACCTTTACGGGTCACATTTTTAAATTTTCAATTTTAATCTTTTCTACAAAAATTACTGAACTGATTTTCCTGAAAATGTCGGGGAATGTACAGGGATGGCCCCCGATGAAAATAGGCTACATATTTTGTTAAATTTCGGAAGAAATGCTATATTTACAATAATTATGAAAGTATTGGTTTGGAAATTAATTTGCGAGACAATTGTGGTTGTGTATCCGACCTTACCCACTTTTTTAGGACCCAAAGGCTTTACCACGCCCACTTTTTAAAATATGTTTCATCTACAAAATCTACTGAACCGATTTTCCGGAAATTTTCAGGGAATGTACAGGGATGGCCTACGATGAAAATAAGATACATATTTTCTTGAATTTCGATGCCGTCATAACCCAACTTAGGTTTTTTATAGAAAGAACATTTCAGCACGCCCACTTTTTCAATTTTCAATTTAAATTTTTTGTGCAAAAACTACCGAATCGATTTTCCTGATATTGTCAGGGAATGTACAGGGATGGTCACCGAACATATTTGATTGAATTCCATAGAAGGCTGGCACCTCCCTTATGTGATATTTAACAAGTAAACAAGTATCAGTCGGCTTGGCCGACAGAGATATACCCTCAGCCTGTGTATATTGAAACAATTTTTTCCCAAAAAAATGTTGATTAGGATTAAAGTGCAAAAGTTTTGCGGAGGAGATACTTAAAGGAATGGATCGACATTGACCAGTATGGAAGTGGATCTCCAGCCACTACATAGGGGGTTTTTACACCCTTCGGGCTGTTTGCTTATGAAGTGTGGACTTGCCCCTGAAAAAACTTTTACTATCGTAATTGAGGCAGCGAATACAAGTTGCTTAAAAAAAATCAAAGTTATTCCATAGCAGGTCTTAAAGTGAACATATCCAAAATTTTGTGTGGGAGGTACCGGATGGAGTGGACAAATATTGTCTATATTTGAAACTGATCTGTATCTGGTAGATATATTCGGATGTGTAAAGTATGGACCAATTCGGCCACTCCGTTCAAGAGTTAACGTACAAACAATTTTTCCAAACATTTTTGAACTTTTGTGGGGGAGGTACCTGAAGGAGTGGACAGATGTGGCATACCTTCGAACATAAACTTTGTTTGGACAAAATATTGCCAAGGCCAAATTTTGGATCGAATCGGCAGATCCGTTCGAAAGTTATCTTGCGCTCCAACAACTACACACGGTGTCATAAGGGCTTTTTGCATCTTTCAGGCTATTTTCTCAGGAAGTATGGACTTGCCCCTGATGAAACATGTACCGTCGTATGGGGGGCAGTGAATACAAGTTGTTGCAACAAAAATCAAAGCGGTTCGAGAGCAGGTCCTAATCTAAACTTATCCGAAATTTTGTGTGGGAGGTACCCGAAGGAGTGAACCGACTGAGTCCATATTGGAACCTCATCTAAGTCTGGTAGAAATTTTACGATGTGCAAAGTATGGATCAAATCGGTTACTTCCTTCAAGAGTTATCGTGCGCACAAATTTTCCGAACATTTTCGAACTTTTGTGAGGGAGGTACCGGAAGGAGAGGACCGATATAGCCCACCTTCGAACTTAAACTAAGTTTGGGCAAAATATTACGAAGGCCAAATTTTGGACCGAATCGGTTGATCCATTCGAGAGTTATCGTTCGCTTCAGCCAGACAGACAGACGGACATTGCTCAATCGACTCCAAATTGTCTGAAACACATTTCGTCCAAACATACTTGGGGGTCAAAACCATTATTTCGATGAGGCACATTTTGTCCGTATGAAAGTGTATACTCGTATACCCTCGTTAGCATAAATGCTGAGGGTATAATAACAAACTTAATATACCCTCCATACCATGTAGGAGGATAAAATGAAACAATCAACGGCACTGCAGTTGAAATTTTGTGTAGGAGATACTCGAACAAGTGGACCGACACGGTGCTCTTGAACCAACTTTAAATGAAAGTGGCTTATACCTGGGAAGTTTTTGCGGATTCTAAAACTAAAATGTTCATAGATGAAAAAAAAATCAAAAAACAAAAAATCAACGGGGCGCGTTTTAAATAAATCGCGGTCACCGTTCAAATTTTTGGGGTTTTTAGGTTTTCATGATTTTGCTGGGAATCCGCAAAAACTTCCCAGGTGTAAGCTCCTTATATTTAAAGTTGGTTCAAGAGCAACGTGCCGACATATTCATTAGTGATCTATGTTTTCTAAGTAATATTACTATGTGCAAAGCAGACGGACGTGCAGGTCTAAATCGACTTCAAATTGTCTGAAACGGATTTATCCAAACATACTTGGGGTCTAAGACCATTATTTCGATGAGCTGTATTTTTAAAGTATAAAAGTGAATATACCGTTGTTAGCCCAAAGCGTAATGGTATGATTAGTCTTTTCACGTCCTTTGGTTATCAATTTAATGGTTCACTCTATTGGATTTTATTATGACCCCTGCACATCTCGAAACAGATCGGATGCCGCATACTTCTCTTTGATAGTGGTGTTTGTTGTTGGTATTGTAATTGTACATTCGTTTTCCTACCTAATTCGGCTCTGGCTCAAGGTCTAGGAATGCGTCTGTTTAGATTGGTTGTACCCACAAAGATACAGGAGTTGGTTGAGTAGGTTTGGTAGGGTAGTTGAAAAAGGTTCAGCTGGGCACATATTTTACACTGCGTCTTAATAATTGCCCTATAGGAATTTCTCATGTAGATGGTCAACTGAAGACATGCGAGGCACCCTGTTACAGTTTCCTGGGATGCGTTACGACTGGTTTGAATATTTTTCTATCACGTTGTACTTACATACATTCGCGGACGACGTTAGCGCCTCAGGCCGACCTATTATGTTATACATATGTGGTAAACACAGTTTCTTTATCTACACCCCAAGTGTAGAGACTTGAGGACCTTATATATATATATATCGGCTTGTTGCAGATGGATGTGGCAAGCACGGATGGCGTGAACATGCATGAAGGAACCTGCGTGACAAACGTGACTGAGGTCCCAAAATACTTCTTCCCAGAGCTCTAGAGTGACAACCGTTGCCCACAATTCAGTTATTCCTGATTCAATGTTGCAACTCTTCAGATGATTTAGCAACATGTTCCGCTTATGCTCACCTGTTAACCTGTCAACTTCCAGTCTCAGCTCCCTGACTCTAATTCGTCGATGCTCATTACGCTAATTTGCTAATCCCGCGGCCTCTGCGGGAGGTCTCACTTCGGGTATTCGCCCAGTAAGAATGAGCCAACCTGCTGTAGCAGTGATGAGGTCTCGCAACGTCTTTTCTTCTACCCGAACATTAGAAGGTTTGGGTATATCTCTGAAGCGTTGATTAATTAGTGATCTTACAAACAGAATGATAGTTTTAGTCATCGAAATATTCGTCGGCGACGAATTGATCAGAATAGAATTCTAAGTCGATATAAACATGTCCCTTAGTCCTTTCGTCCGTCCGTCTGTTAAAATGAAGATGCAAGTCGCAATATTTTTATATAGAACTTTATAATTAAGTACAGAAGTTCCTATTACTCCTCGGAGGCTTGGTATTGAAAAAGGGTTATAGAGGTTTACGTTTTGATATAGCCCCCATAGAATGGTACCTCCCGACTTTTGGTATTTTAACAGTTTTAGCCTCATTATCTCACCGAAATGGCAGAAAATTGGTTCTTAGTCTTCATTGGTACTTAGTATTTTCATATAGCCCCCATAGATCGGTGCCTCACGATTTTCGGTATTTTAATGGCCTTACCTTCACTATCTTATCGAAATGGCTAAACAAACTAATTTTTGAAAATCATTTTTAGTATTAATTTTTAAATAATTTCTCGTTGTAATCGAGCTTGATGATCAATCAATAATGCAAGTGAAAAAGGAAAGCCGGCGACGATTCGAACCCACACATCCACATGTGACATGACATGTTTCGACTTTGGTAAAGTCTCCTCAGGCATATCGGATGTGGAGCGGCTTCGATGTTCTCGAACTTTTCTTCTTTCAAATGCATTTTGTTTTGTTTTTTACAACAACAATGGGGATTTTCCCATTTTTTAGTTGTGCTTTCATGACAAACGCTTAGCGCCGCTGCCTTTGAAAGTAATGAGTTTGGCTCTGAACGCTAACACGCCGTGACAACACTTTTTTTCCTGTGTTTTTCAAGGACGTTGGTTCAAAGCGTCTGCTTTCTTTTTTCCTTTTCAAAGCGTCTGCTTTCCTTCAACGGGAAATTAATTAAAAACTAATTTTTTGTTTTTATGTTTTTTCAGATTAATTTATTCAAGCATCCTGTGAAGACACCAAGACTGGAACACAAATAACGGATCCAAATCTGAAGAATTTCCTTGGGAAATTCGGAAAGGAAATTTCTTTCCGACATTCGTTCCGAAATCGGTACAAAATCTGATCTATTTCCGCTCCGAAAAATCGTTTAGAAATCGGAACGAAATCTGAACGAAATCTGAACGACATTGCTTCCGAAATTGTTCAGACGTGTCGGACATCCGACATTTGGTTTGCTGGGAATATTCAGTATTTCAATGCTGCTTCGGTACGTTTGTAGAATCTATCACGTTATGTAGTGACGTGGTGATATTGTATGTCTGCCGGTGTGATTTCGTTGTATAGTCACGCGATTCGTTTCGAAGTTTTATCGGTTCGGTTTCGTTATGTAGTGCCGTGATTCGTTTCGTAGTAACCTCGCGCTTCCGTGTGTGAAATTTTTTGTACTTTCTGAAACAAATTTATATCCGTAATGCACCCTTGACACTTACAATGAACCTCCCAGCAAAAATTCGGATCCATTAGTCATTACGTAACCCATTACAAAGTAATGTAAACCAGCTTCTTTTCGCATTACAGGTAATCTGAAAAGTAATGGGTTACTTCTTAATAAATTTACAAGGTAAACCTACTTACTTTACTCCTCCCTAAGTAATGGCGACGGTGGCACAGTGAGTGTGTGTCCGACTATAAATCCTAGGGTTGTGTGCTCAACGCTCATTGTCGGCACGCGAGTTTTTTTTTAACCCAATAACTGCGGTGGTTCCATATGGAACCAGTTGTGTTATTTTACTTTTTGGAAGAAAAAATCCACATATTGAACATATTTATATTAATATTAGTATTTTCTAAGAGTAAAGCATTACAGCTGTCTATTTGCTTCTATATTTCGGTCATTCGGGTTCCAATTCTTGTCCTAAAAGCAGGATAAAGTGAAAAAAAATGCATTTTTTCACAAAACCTTCGCAGGGATTGGGTTAAATTAAAAAATAACAGTTCGTGGTGAACATGTGCACTGCACATTTAAGTTCTTATGCAACCCTTAATATTCGTGTGCGTGGCATAGTGTGTAGTGTCTTTGGCTAGAAATCAGAGGGTTCGTGGGTTCAATTCGGGCAGACAGCGAAATAAAATAAAAGTAAGATGTGTGATGAAATTAAAAACAAATTCTCTACATCAACTGTTTATAAATAGAATGTTTTTCACCTTACTTTTCAACTTCTAGTGGCCACAGAATAACTAGTTATTCTAGTGGTCATAAAATATCTACAAACTGAGTGCGACATGCCCTTGTAAAAATAATGGGGAAGAAAGGGGGTTTCAGAGTAGTTACTGCTGCCAAAAATCCCTTACGAAACCCATGATTTTGGGAGGACTTTTTTTGCTGGGCTGTAGCAGTTATCATCAGCCATATTTAATGGATAGATGCATTCCTCGTATATCGTTTTCCAGAAACTACGACAAAAGTAAGTTCACAATATTTCAAATTTCATTCTTTATGCAGCAAATATAATGTCTGTTCAGAATCTGCAAGAATTTACAACTTTTTACTACGATAACAAATTTTTCTTTATGTTTCGAAAAAAAAAAATAGGAATTAGTAGATTCTTGCAGTTCTGAAACAGACGAATTATTAATGTAGCAGTTTTGTAAAATTTACTATTATTTTTGGCATTAGTCATACATCCCGAATTACCGAAACTTCCACAATAGTTAAGATTGATTACAGATTTTCAGAAGAAGAATTTGAGGTTTGAAAACCCTAATAAAAACATAAAAATTAAAACATGTGCAATTGTAAAATTCACGGCCCTTTTTAAAGATCACCTAAAGACTTTTCCTAACCATACAAATAAGCCTTTTATTTTTTTATTAAATATTAAATTCCTAACAAAAGTCAAAATCAACCGCATCATAACCCAAAGAATTTAAAATATTTAACTCCATGGTGTAATAATTTCATCTTAAACAAGCACCAACCAATCATCAAATTAAACCTCATATTGAAATTTAAATACACTCATCTTGAATTTAAAACAGCCACTCGAAAAGAAATTTTCACACGCCTCCCACTGCTGCTGCAGCTGTTGGCAAACACTGTCAATGTTTGTCATAACTTTTTCCAAGCTTGTTTCGAACGCGCACACACCAACCCACATACAGCGTCTCATAAGCATCTGTAGTAAACAAGGAACACTTGTTCCTTGTTTTTGTTTCTATCAGCAGTCGTGTAATTTATCCTTAAAGCAATTAAACGTACCAACGAATGAACAATTTTTGGCATTTCTGTAAACAACTTTACGCAGCTCCAGCCAGCCAATATTACCAATGTTCGAAACGTTCATTCAGCTGCAACTGAATTACAACGGATGTGAATAACGCGAACGCTCACCGCTCGCTGTTCGGCCATTTATTTGAGGGGGGATGAGACAAAAATTAAATACATAATTATATACCTACAAACAGCTGATGACCCCATTTACACTCGAAGTTTTAAGAACAAATTAGTTCAAATCTACTCATTTTAACACAGTTGCAGTTGACCAATCGAACTGAAACTTTGCACACTTTTCAGATTTTGATGACAATAAATGAATATGAAATCAAAACCAATATTGGTCCATTTTTACAGTGCTTTTACTTACTTACTTACTTAGTTGGCCCATTACAGAACATTTGTTCCCTAGACCGAACTAAGAAAAGATCTCCATTCATCTCTGTTTTTCGCTTGACTTTTTGGAATACCGCGCCTTTCCATTTCATCATCCACTTGTTTGCTCCATCGAAGCTTAGGCCTGCCGATTCTGCGTGCACCGCCATGTGGCATGTATTCATACGCCTTTTTAGCGGGTTCATCATCGCTCATTCTCATAATATGGCCTAGCCAACGCAATCGTTGCATCTCGATACGTTTAACTATATTCATGTCTTTGTATAGCTTATATAGCTCGTGGTTCATACGACGTCGATATTCACCGTCAACGCAAATCGGCCCGTAGATCTTTCGAAGAATTTTCCTCTCAAACACACCAAGCACTGCCTTATCTGCTTGCGCAAGTGCCCATGCTTCGGAGCTATACATTAGCACGGGTAGTATCAGCGTTTTGTATAGTGTTATTTTTGTTTGACGAGATGTGGCTTTGTTTTTAAATTGCTTACTTAAACCATAATAGCATCTGTTGGCCAATACAATTCTTCTTCTTATTTCACAACTGATGTTGTTTGTTGTGTTTATGGCAGTGCCGAGGTAGACGAAGTCTTTAACTACCTCAAAATTGTAGGTACCAACTTCCACAGTTGGTCCGAGCTCTATGGACGCTTTGCGCGTCGACACCATCAATTTGGTCTTTTCGCCGTTTACCGCCAGACCCACTTTCGCAGATTCTGCTTCGACCTTCCTAAAGGTATCAGTTACTTCCTTTACTGATCGTCCCATGATGTCTATGTCATCAGCATAGGCAAGTAACATGTGGCTATTGGTGTAAATTGTGCCATTTCTTTTGACATTTGCATCTCGTATTACCTTTTCCAGCAAAATGTTGAATAGGTCACACGAAAGGCTGTCTCCTTGTCTGAAACCTCTTTTGGTACAAAATTCTTCGGAGAGGTTCTTTCCAATTTTAACTGAGGACCTAGTATCAGTTAAAGTCATCTTACAAAGCCGGATGAGCTTTGCGGGGATACCAAATTCAGACATTGCGTGGAATACCTTTGATCGGAGGGGCTGTCGAATGCTGCTTTATAATCGACAAAAAGGTGAAATATGTCGATCTGCATCTCTTGGGTCTTCTCTAGGATTTGCCGCAGGGTAAATATCTGGTCAGTGGTGGACTTGCCAGGTCTAAAGCCACATTGGTATGGTCCAATTATTTCGTTGACCATTGGCTTTAGTCGTTCGCACAATATCCCTGACACTATCTTATAGGCAATAGGGAGAAGACTTATGCCCCTATAGTTTGAGCATACAGTCTTATCTCCTTTCTTGTGGACGGGACATAGGATGCTCAGGTTCCAATCGTCGGGTACGCGTTCTTCCTGCCAGATGGTGCTAACTAGCTGATGCATACACCTTATCAGCGCGTCGCCTCCGGTTTTAAACAGCTCGGCTGGTAAGCCATCGGCTCCTGCTGCTTTATCATTCTTCAACCGGTTGATTGCTGTTTTTACCTCATCTTGGCCGGGCGGTATACATTCTATATCATCTTCTGGGATTGGATCTGTGGTATCATCTTCTTCGCTACTATTGGATACCAGCAGATTGGAGAAATGTTCCTTCCATATCCTGAGCACGCTATCTGTATCTGTTACCAGATTACCTTGCTGGTCTCTACAGGAGGATGTGCCTGTACCAAAGCCATCTGTTTGATGTTTCACTCTTTGGTAGAATTTTCGGACTTCATTCTGGCTCCTGTACATCTCGATTTTTTCACACTCCCGCTTTTCCATTTCTCTCTTTTTCTTGCGGAAAAGACGTTTCTCTTCTCTCCTTTTCTCCCGATATCTATCTCGCGCGCTACGCGTTGCTACTGATTGCAAAGTAGGTCTATATGCCCCATTTTTCTCTTCGGTAGCAGCACGACACTCCTGGTCATACCATGAATTCCTTTGTGGAGGTCTCTGGAATCCAAGTATGGATTCTGCGGCTGTTTGCATGGAGTGGGCAATATGATGCCATTGTGTTGTTATGTTATCGGGACAAGGAGTCCTCGCGTTAAGCAATTGGGCTAGTTGAGTGTAATATGCTGTGGCTATCTGTTGTGTTTGCAGCCTATCGATGTCCAACTTCCGCGTTGAGTCTGTTCGTGCTTTATTTGCAACGTTTAGACGGGTACGTACCTTTGCTGCAACAAGGTAGTGGTCCGAATCAATGTTTGCGCCTCGGAACGATCGTACATCCAACACGCTTGATGAATGTCTTCCATCTATTACAACATGATCAATTTGATTACTTGTTCTTTGATCTGGAGACAGCCAGGTGCCCTTATGAATATCGAGATGATTAAATCTGGTACTGCTAACTCCCATGTTTTTTGCAGCTGCAAAGTCTATCAGCCTCATACCATTGTCAGATGTTTCACTGTGGAGACTGAATTTCCCGACTGTTGGGCCAAAGATATTCTCCTTTCCAATTTTGGCATTAAAATCGCCTAGAATGATTTTAATGTCATGGACAGGGCAACGGTCATATGTTTCTTCTAAGCGCTCGTAAAATATATCTTTGGTCTGTTCGTCCTTTTCTTCGGTGGGAGCATGAACACAAATAAAGCTGATGTTGAAGAGTTTAGCTTTTATTCGAATTGCAGCAAGTCTTTCATTCACTGGGGTGAAGCTGGATACCAGATGTTTTAGTCTCCGACTAACTACGAATCCGAAACCAAACTCATGCTTTACGTCATGGCAGCTATAATACAGTGCGTCACCTTTAGGTGTTGTTGTGACGCCTTTCCCAATCCATCGTATTTCCTGTATGGCAGTAATATCGGCCTTGTACTTTTCAAGTACGTCTGCCAATGCGAAGACTGCACCTTCTCTATAAAGAGTGCGAACATTCCAGGTGCAGATTCGCAGATCATGGTCCTTAAAACGTTTGCGGGGTTCGTCAACTTTAGAGGGGTTTGTTTTTCTTTTCTTTCGTTTTTTCATAGTAGGATGTTTTTTCTAGGGGAGGGTTACTAACCCGACGCCCAAACCCTAAGTTTTTAACGTTCTTATGGGTGAACGCGCGGCACATGTTAGCTCACTACCTTTAACGGGTGTTAAAGGCAGTTCCCCAGGTGACACCACGGGGAGGTCAGTGTCCACTTGAGATGAAAGAGGGACCAAGATAAATCCTGGGCTTTGCCATGTTAAAGCCGGTCAAGACCGTTGCTTGGTATCATTCATCCCCTACGGTGTGTAATTTAGGTTAGGTTGCTTTTCAAATCTGGTTACTCATTTTCCACACAGTTGCAGTTAACCAATCGAACTAGAATTTTGCACACTTTTCACATTTGGACGACAATAAAACCAAATCCAACATGTGTTCATATTTTCCTATAGCCCCCATATAGCGGTACCACCCGATTTAGTTCAAATCTAGTAACTCATTTTTAACGCAGTTGCAGTTGACCAATCGAACTGAAACTTTGCACACCTTTCAGATTTGGATGACAATACATGAATATGGGCCCATTTTTTGTATAGCCCCCATATAGCGGTATCAACCGATTTCAAGTATTATGAGGATTTTATCTTCTTTTAGCCCGAATTGGCTGTAACTTGACAATGGGATCCCCCATTGGCACAGAAACTTCTTCACTAAAAATGATGGACATAGGTACAGGTTTTGGTATAGCCCTCATATAGCGGTAACACCCGATTTGAAGTGTTCTAAGGATTTATCCTCACTTTTAAACCGAATAGGCTATAATTTGGCATTTGTTGTTCCCAATGGTGCTGAAACTTCCACACCAAAAATTGTGGACATAAGTCCAGGTTTTGGTATAGTCCGCATATAGCGGTACGACTCGATTGCAAGGGTTTTAATGATTTTATATTCATTTTTAGGCAGAATTGTCTTTAACTTGGCATTTGGAGTTCTCAATGGTACAGAAACTTCCCTTAGCCTTTCCAGGTCAAGGGGCAGGGCGCCAAGTAGCACCTGCATTGCGTCCGTAGACACAGTGCGACGCACTGGCAGGCATGCTAACATGACCACTCGTTGACTCGGCAAGAGCTTCCTACGACGCCCAACAGCAGACTCTGCTGCAGCACACCATACAGGTGCACCATATGTTGCACAGGCAACAAAAAGTCTACCATATATGGTGCGCACGGAACTCCTGCTCAAACCCCAGTCGGTCCGCAAGACCCTTCTGACCATACCTACAACAGCAGTCAACTTGTCCTTTAAACGATCAAAGTGCGGCAGGAAGTTCATTCTCTCGGCCATCGTTATTCCAACCTGACTTGCTTGACTTGACCTGACTTGCTTGACATATCGTATGCCGTGGTCACCAAATCGAACGTGGGGAGGTCGACTGTGCGCTAATCTGCCTTTCAACAGAATAAGCTCAGTTTTCTCCTTAGACACCTCAACACTCGGTCATTCCAGACCCCCACGATGCCCATGGCCTCCTCAGCACGACGTTCAAGTTCGACACTAGTCTCACCTTCGATTATGATAAGGAGGTCATCAGCATACGCACAGATCTTGAAAGTGGTCGCTAACTCCCGCAGGAGAGAACCCATCATGAGGTTCCAAATAAATGGACCACAGATAGAACCCTGAGGGCAGCCTCGCTCCACATCTGCCCAGACCGTTTCATTGGCCCCAACGACACAAGCCCTTCGTCCACTGAAATAACTCGACCAGAGAACAAACTCCGGACACCCAATCTCAGACAGCTTTTACAAGCACGCTATCCCACTTAAGGAAGTTAAGTGCGCCCTTAGAGTCGACAAATATGCCTAAGACGTATTTGGCACTTGACCCGCTCAGACTGTTCTGCACATGCATCCACGCGTCCACGGTACCTCTACCCTCGACAAAACCGAACTGATGCGGTGAAGGACTCACGCCGCGGCACTCCCCAAGCCTTGCCACCATAATCTTCTACAGCACTTTTCCAAGCACTGGGAGAAGGCTTATGCCCCGATACGAGCGAGGATTACTCCTCAACCGGTCAGGCGACTTAAGGACCACCACGACGCGAGCTCCCTTCTACGCACGCGGGAAGTACCCTTGGTTAATGCAACCACCAAGAATGGACTCAATATACTCAGACATGACCTTCCAGATGGCTTTATACATCCTTCCGGTCATACTGTCGATACCTGGCGATTTTCTGCTCCTAATTCGGCAGATACTGTCCGCAACTGAATTACGCTCCAAGTCCGGAGACTCACCCAGCTCCCACACAAGCGGGGAGGTGAATGAGTCTCCGATCTTGGGAAGAAAGACCCCAGAAAAAACCCTACGTTTCCCGCTCACCCCGAGGCTGTCGACGTGGAGCCAAGACGCAACGCCTGTAGGTCAACCTGACGCTTTGACCCACCATGTCGGCACACACGGTATACCTTTCCCCAGGGATCATTCCTGTTGTCATGTATGAATCTCCTCCAATCGTCTTCTTTACTCCTAGATAGCTCGTCCTTGTACGTCCTAAGCCAGATCTTCCGCATTGGTTCGTCTTGCCCTTTGGAAACGCTTCCTCAGGTGCGCAACTCCCCTCCGCATTAGACCCAGCTCACGGTTCCACCATTTGACCTTACTTGGCTTCACCTGACGGCGTCTGCCAAGGATTACGTCATTAACGCTCCTCATCTACTCATTCAGCGTACTGACCTGGTCATCTAACGTCAGTGCCCTGAAGTCCGTTAATGGCATAGCTGCCTCCCTGACACAGTTCGCATAATGGTCCCAGTTCACGTCTCGTTCCATCCAACCACGGAAACGCTCAGTTGCCCGCGTCCGTCCCCGTGGCGTGACCATAATCTCAATCAGCCTATGATTACTAATACCACAGTCTTCACTAATCTGCCAAATAAACTGGTAAGCCGTCATTGCTGCCCCATTTGCAACCGTCAAGTCAATGTCGCTTACACCGGATGGACCATCAAAGGTATACCGATCCGAGGGCTCATTTAAGACCACCAGGCCCCTCGCTAACACCCATTCACTTAGCGCTCCGCAGAGTATAAAAACTTAGACACGTCAGGAGCCCGATAAACCCAGGCTACGTACAGGTCGTCCGCCTTCAAGTAACCCGAATATTTGGGAGCATTGGTACAACCCTCACTTTGCTCTGCGCTCGGTCAAGATACCACAAAGTCATAACTATCTCACCTGAGCCTGTCTCAAATGACCCGTATATGGAATGTCTGGGGGCAGCAGTCAACAGCACCGAGGTAGAGTTGCTGAACGTATACATCCTGCCGATAAATAGTTGTTCTACAGGTTATAGGCCCAACATAAGCCCGCTTTTGGAAGGTCATAATTGTTGTTTTTGGGGGAATTCAATGCTCATTATGTGTTTTGGCATTCGGTCCTCGGAAAAAAAAAACAGAGGGGTATTGTGCTGGCTGAGCAGAATTATAGCTCCACGTTTTGTATGGTCAATAAGGACGCCCCTACCACAATTAGCGGAGAGTGTCATACTTCGCCAGACACAACCATCGTGCCACCTGGCAACCCGTCGTTTCTCTTGGATCATACTATCTCCCCATAATTGTTTCCAACAGCAGACCGCCCGATTTCATCATCTCTGAACGCCGCACATTCATCAATCATGGAAAAGCTAACTGGTCGAGTTTCAGAGACTTCACTAATCACCGCTTCAGAGATCTTTGCAACCTTTCTGAGGTTCGCATAGCAGAAAGGACGTTGCGAGACATCAACACTGCTCCAGCCGATCGTCATATACCTGAATACCAGAAGTGAGACCAAACTTCCTCGTACCGACCCCAGTGACCCCAGAGTCAGGGAGCTGACACTGGAAGTTAACAGGTTGGTCGGTGAGCATCAGCGGATCATCTGAGCCGGAATAAGTGAACATTGGAGCTGGAATAAGTGAATTGTGGGCAACGTTTAAGTCAGTCTCGAACCATGGAAAGGAGGAAGATGGGACGTCAGTCACGTTTGGTGACGTTACGCTTACTGATAACAAGAGGTGCGCAAGTTATTTTAATCGCCAGTTGTCGAGCATCCTGGGAGTGAGAGAGCGTAGAGAATTAGATCTCTTCCGGTCGAGGTATTCCGACCAGTATTCACAATGGATGATGTTGTGAATGCCATCAGGAACACTAAATCATCCAAATCGTGGGGCCCAGATGGAATCTCGATGGTAATACTGAAACAGCTGAATATGCCGGGAGTCGAGTATCTCACTAAATTTCTAAACCTGTCGCTAGCCACCCACATCGTTTCCGAAGTCTGGTAAATGCACAGGGTGGTACCGCTACTGAAGCCAGGCAAGGACGCCAGTAAAGGTGAGTCGTACAGATCGATTTCGCTTTTGTCCCCCGTATTAAAGAACCTTGAGGCTTTAGACCTCCCCAGCTTCATAAACAGCTATCCAGTTGCCGATCATCAGCATGGGTTCCGTAAGCAACATATAACGACAACAGCGCTGCACGCCATCTCCACACATATTAGTCGAGGACTCAACCAGATGAAGCAGTGCGTTAGAAAAGTGATGGTGGCGCTCGACTTATTAAAAGCCCTTGATACTGTCAAGAACTGTGTGAGGACCCTCCGGCCAGGTCTGAAATGTTGGACAATCTATTATATGTGTGGAAGCCAATCGTACGAGGAATTCAGGAACAAGAAGTCGAAGCCCCGTACAGTGAAACAGAGAGTTCACCAAGGTGGGATGATATCTCCGGATCTGTTTAATCTTTACCTGTACTCCGCCCCTTCCAAACGGCATCGAGATCGTAACGATTGCGAACGATAGTACCATCTTGGTGTCAGATACCTTCCCTTATGTCATTTATGAAAGGCTTTGACAGATCCTACGGTCACTTTATTCACTACATGGACGGCAGATGTGAGAACAGAGTCATGAAAGTCGTGGTCGATAGTAGCAGAATTCTGACCACAAACTACCCCAAGATTCTAGGTCATATTCTAGCGCAAGTTCATGTCGTCCGCGCATGCCACAGCTATCTGCGACAAGCCGGCAGCATTTGGGGTGCATATAAAGCAGGTACGCGCTTCTTTGCAAAGACAGTATAGTGAGTGCGCCTATTGAGTTGTTTTTGCATTTGCTTCTCTCTTATCACTTACAGTGTAAGTGAATGAAAACAAGCAATATACATCATGTGGTTGTTGTCTTCACTCACACATACACACATAATAAAACATTGAATCTACATCATGGGCGACACTGATATAAAGGAACCTTGTTGACCACTTATAATTCGATAGGTCGGTCTGTGGTAAGCTATGCGGCTACAGTTTAATCCGCCGATATAAGTGCAACGCGATGGAAATACATTCAATCTTGTCAGAATGCCGCCCTGATAACTGCAAAAGGGTGCCACCTTATGTCTTTAGTGGATCATCTACATGAGGATACCAAGATTCTTCCTGTACAGCAACACAATGACATGCTTTCGTTGAAGAACTTGTTCGGGTGTTACCGTTAGATCCATTCTAATCACCATATGGTGAATAGGACTCCCCCACCCAAGCATGTTAGAAATGAACTTCATGATCTAGAAAGAGAGGTCCAACGTTACAAGAGAGAACCGCTAGATCAACAAGCCTATCGAACAGGTTTAAATATCATTCACATGAACGCAGTTCCTAAGAACATAATCAAATATAGTGTGAATAAAGTCCTCGAAGTATATCCCCCATATATCGCAGCTGAGGAGCATCAGCTGCCACGACAAATCAGTGTAAATTTGGCTCAACTACGCTCGGTGTGAATTTTTATAGGGCAAGAAGCAATACCACCGTATAAAACATTTGACAGCATGCAGCACAGGCCCGCATGACGCACTGCACCTTTTCAACTGATCTGCCAAACATACTCAACTTACTCCTGTAGATCTGTGGTTACATCCCATCTAATCAAAAATGTGTTCAACCAGTAGTGGAATGCTGTAACTCATTTTTTGAGTTACCGACAAAAATCGGTAAAATAAAATCGCAAAATTTTTAATGAAAAGTTAAAATAAACGTTGACAGCACTCTTGCTATCGGCAGAACTTGACGACGACTTTTTATTCGTCGCTTACTGACCGACAAACATCGTTAATTACCGAAATTATAAGCATTTTAATTTTACCGATTTTTGTCGGTAACTCAAAAAATGTGTTAGAGAATCCCACTACAGGTAAAAGTTACCACCTATGGGGCTATATCAAAGTGTGGACCTATCTTTTTTGATGGAAAAGTTTTGTAACTGCAAATTACGGGTAGTTCCGTCAAATAATGTAGCTAAGACCCTCAAATACCGAAAATGGGGAGGTACGGTTATATGGGGGCTATACCAAAACATGGACCTATGTTGACGATTTTTAGTGAAGAAGTAGTGCGACCACTGAGAACCTCAAATGTCAAATTACAGCTAGTTCGCATAAAAATATTTTCAAAAACCCTCAAAATACCGGGAGGTACTCTTATATGGGGGCTATACCTAAACAAGGACCTTTGTTGACAGTTTTACCCAGCTAGTTCGGTTAAAAATTGTAACTAAAATCCTCAAAATAACGAAAATCTAGAGGTACTGTTATATGGGGGCTACGCCCAAACATGGACCTATGTTGACACTTTTTGGTGAGGAAGTGCTGTGACCCTTAAGAACATCAAATGTCAAATTACAATTATTAATTGTAGCTAACCCCCTCAGAATACCGAAAATCGGTAGGTACCATACTATGGTGTAGGGTAAAAAACGAACATACAAACTTATAAATAACATAGAGTTAAGGCTTTTGTTCAGCTTATTAAGGCTTATACCCTAGACAGACGGCATCTTTAATTTGCATTAAGATATGCATTTAATTTTACCCTGATAGTTTCTGCATTTACGAAACAGCTGACTGGTGGTAAACAATCAGAGCATGAATATGGGTTCTCTTTTACAGTATTGCCATACTGAAAATTCAGTATAAATTCAGTTTGATTTTGTGTATTAAGAATGTGGATAATGCACGAATTAATTTGAATTAGGGCAGTTAATGCAAATTAACGTTGAAGTCTGTCTAGGATATTAAACGAACCAAAGTTGCGCACCGTTTCTTTTTCCCAATCACACTTAACTCAACAGCCATCAGCAGACGACTGCCCCGAATGTGTCTCATCGACAATTTGGAGTCTATTTTGTCACGTCCCTCCAACTGATTATTTTATTTGGTGCAAACTTAGATCAAGTTCGAAGATAGACTATATCGGTAGATTCCTTCCACTTTTTCGCTTAAATGAATTTACATCGTATCTTTTATTTATTTTACAATTTATGTCATTTATTTTTCTTCGAGTGTTTGTTTCCCCCACAAACAAACCAAACCACTCTTTTTATAAACTGACTACCGCATAAGCATAACACGTTTGTCGAAAAATATTCCAGTTAAAAAGTTTCAAAGCGGAAATCACTGGTAATGGCTTATATTTTTCGTTTAAGTCAAATTTGCTTGGTTTTCGGCTGTGTGGTTTCCTTCTAAACTGGTCGGCCGTTGTCTTGTGGTTTTGCAGCGACAAATAAATGGTTAAATGCGGGGGGTTGGGGGTTATGGAATCGAAACGGCAAATTTAATTGAAATTAATATCACAACAACAACAGTAGGGAAACTCTTTCAAATTGTTTAGCATCAATTTTCATATGCCCATTTTAAATTGTGGCAATTTAAAAATCATTTTTTTTGCTGTTGTTTTTTTTGTTTCACAACACTTTAAGGTTAACGGGAAGTGCGTCCTTGTGCTATGGGTGGCCGTAATAACCAAATTTTTGTGGTTCAATGTTAATTTGGTCCTTAAAGGGGTTATGCCTGAGTTATTTATCGGTAGAATATGTTTACTCAATTGCCTGTTGTTGTTGCTGCTGCTGTGTGGTTTGTGGCAAGAAAAAGTAAATATTATTGAATTCCCCTTTTTGTGTTTTGGGTTTTTATATTTATAATTTATGTGCAGAAATTTCTTTAAAAACATTTTACTGCTTGGCCTTTTTTGTTTTAATAATAAATCAACAATCTGGGAAACAATTTTCCTAGTATTTATTAAATATTAATGGCAATTTGAATGAAAAGTTTTAGAAAAAATTGTAATTGGTTTTAAAGTTTTTTTGTAATGATGATTTATTGATAGGAGTTACAGGTGTTGATAAAATGAAATGTCGGGGAAATTAAATTGTTTGGATTGTTTAAAATATGATTTAAACATGTATGAAAATATTAGAAATATATCCCCAGTCTATGATTATAAATGTCTTTGAGTTATGTATTTCCCTTCTTCTTCTTTATTTGCCAATTCGTTTTACGAATGTTAGCGACCAATACAATTATTAAACGATTTGTTTTTATAAATACGTATATATACAATATTTGTTTAGAGATTGCTTAGTATGTCTGCAAACGCATTTCTATCTCTAGCCTTTGATAATAGGGTTGTAGTATCTCGGATGCCAGTCCATTCTGTAATATTATCGATCCATGTTGTCTCCTTTCTTCCTCTAACAGGTCTTCCTTCTATCTTTATGTGGATTATATTTTGTAGCAATTTATATTTTTGATTTCGCATTATATGCCCCAGGTACGCAGTCTTTGGTCTTTTTATAACTGAGATAAGTTCTCTTTCGCAGTGCATCCTTCTCAGTACATCGGCATTTGTCATATGGGCTGTCCAGGGAATTTTGAGTAGTCTCCTATAAATCCATATCTCAAAAGCTTCCAGCCTTCTTATATCAGCAGTTTTAATTGTCCATACTTCCGTTGCATATAATAACACTGACCAGACATATGTTTTGATAAAACGAATATTTGTTTCAAGATTAATGTCATGACTCGTAAGTACTCTCTTATATTTTGAAAATGTTTCTCTGCACACAGAGAAAAAAATATGTTTGATCCAACAATATTCCAAGAGCAAAATATGTATTGTTAACATATTGTTGGATTCCTTATGTGGTATTGTGAATCCAACAATCGTTTTAGTTAAATCCAAAAATAGTTTGTGTCAACTGAACAATATTTCTCTCTTTTCTTTGAACAATTTTTTCTCTTCTCTCGCTATTCGATGCCGTGTTGAAAAAACAATATTGGTGAGTTGTGGTGTTTGTATGACATGCTGCCTTTATCTTTGTTTTTGTGTGTATGTATACCAACAATGAGACTCTTGTTTTTATTTGTTTCTGTTTTGGTTTCATTCTGTTTCTTTATTTCATTCTCCTTTCCTTTTCATGTTTGTTATGGTGTTTAATTATTCCTTATGTTGTGGTGGCTGCTTGTGGCTTTTTGTTTGTCTTTGTTGTCAGCTAAAGTAGCAAACCATGTATTGCGTTCATCAATGCTCGTAATATTATACGCGATATTTATATCAAAGTTGTGCGGAAAGTGTATATGAGAAGTATATACACTCAAATCAAAAAAATGTATTATCTGGTTTTCAGGGCTGACAATATGTTTTGTAAAAAATTTAGATTATGATTGTTCCTACAATCGGTATTGTTAACGATTTTTACAATATTGCGAAAATTCGAAAGTTGTTTTTCTTTTCTATGTTCGGAACAAAAGATGGTATTTTTGGATTTGGATTACAATGTTTGCACAAAACAAACACATTTTTGGAACCAAAATAGATATTTTTGTTCCAACAAGGACTGCCACTGTTCAGTTATTGTAACTCCCAGATATTTGAAACTTTTAACTCTGTCAACAAAGGTATTGTGAATTTTCAATGTTGTATTATTGTGTTCATTCTTCTTGCTTATAACCATGAATTTGGTTTTGCGGATGTTAATTTTCAGACCGTATTTTTCGCTGTGTATTGCGAGCTTATTCAAAGGTTCTGGAGTCCAGATATGCTATGCGCCAGTAAGGTTGTATCATCAGCATATTTTATGTTGTTCAGAAATGTTCCGTTTATATGAATGCCGATTGGGATTTTGTTTATGGATTCATGAAAAACTTTTTTTGAATAGATATTGAATAGCAAAGGTGACAATATGCACCCTTGTCTCACTCCCTTAGATATGTCAATTCTATCTGTCATTTCCCCGTCCACTTCTATTTGTGCACTTTGATGCCAATATAGACTTTTAATACAATGCACTTCTTTCTGGTCTGGGCCAATGAAGATGAGGATGTCAATCAACTTATCGTGTAACACTGTATCAAAAGCTTTTTCGTAATCTATGAAGCATAGAAATACGTCTTTTTGTGCGTTTTAACATTTCTGGACCAATGTTTGTATCAAAAAAGTGCTTCTCGGGTTCCATACCTTCCTTAAATCCAAACTGAGATATTCCCATGGCTTTTTCGCACTTTGAGTATATTCTGGAGTGAATTATCCGTAGAAAAATTTTTAGGGCATGGCTCATAAGACTTATAAGTCTGTGTTCGTTACAATATTTTGCGTTGCATTTTTTCGGAATGGTAATAAATGTAGATTTTAACCAGTCTTGTGGGTATCGACCTGTATCATATACATGGTTAAATAATTTTGTTAAAAGTGCGATGTTTTCGTCATCTAAGGATTTCCGCAGGAATCTCGTCAGGGCCACAAGCTTTCCTATCTCTCAGAGTGTTTATAGCTGTTTCAACTTCTCTTCGACTGATGGGATTTCCTGTAAGAGATTGTTGACTCCGTTGTTCAAAAGTTGTTCGATTTTCATCTGTAAAAATTTGTTTTATGTAATCTCTCCAAATAGTCTTCTTTTCTTCTGTATCAAACACAGGATCATTATTATCATTATATAGTACTTTTGAATGAGTTTTGTGGTATATGCCAGCCATTTCTTTTAACTTTTTATGGAGATTAAAGTCGTCGTGAAGGCTTTTCAATCTTTCAATCTCCTGACATTGCTTATTTATATGATTGTGTTTTGCCATGCGTATTGCGACTTGGATTTCCCTGTTTAGTTCCCAATACAGTTCAAAGTTCATGATTTTATGTTTTCGTCTCTCTTCCATCATGTTGAGAATATCCTGTGTCATCCATTCCTTCTGTGTAGATTTTTTGCCGTATCCGAGGGTATTGTCTGCTAGGGGTTTGAGCGGAGTCCTTAGTGCGTTCCACAAGTCGTTAATGTTTTCAGTATTTATATTTCTTAGTTCTTGATTTATATTATCTCGAAGATTTGCTTTCAAGGTGGTATTTTCAAGTTTTGCCACATTGAGTTTACGACGGATATTCTTTTTATACCCTCCACCATAGTATGGAGGGTATATTAAGTTTGTTTTTCCGTTTGTAACGCATTGAAATACTCATTTGCGACCCTATCAAGTATATATATTCTTGATCAGGGTAAAATTCTAAGTCGATCTGAGCACGTCCGTCCGTCTGTGGTAATCACTCTAGCATCCACAAAAATAGAGATAGGACGCTTTTGGGAAAATGCGTCTTTTGTTTGCAGGCAGGTCAAGTTCGATGATGGGCTATATCGGTCAACGTTTTGGTATAGCCCCCATATAACGGTACCCCCGATTTACGGTATTTTGACGTTTTTAGCTACATTTTCAGACCGATATAGCTATAATTTGACATTTAGGGTTCTTAAGTGTAACTAAACTTATATAACAAAAGTTGTGGACCTAGGCCCAAGTTTTGGTATAGCCCCCATATAACGGTACCCCCGATTTACGGCATTTTGACGTTTTTATCTACATTTTCAGACCGATTTAGCTATCAATTGACATTTAGGGTTCTTAAATGTCAATAAACTTATATAACTAGTGGACATAGGTCCATGTTTTGGAATAGCCCCCATATAACGTTACCGCCCTATTTCAGGTATTTTGAGAATTTTACCAACAAGTTTTAACCGAATTATCTGTAATTTGAACATTTGATATTTGAAATTCTTAGTGGTCACCACACCTCTCCACCAAAAATTGTCAAGAAAGCCCCTATATAACGGTGCCTCCCGATTTTCAGTAATTTGATGATTTTAGCTACAATATTAAACCGAACTAGCAGTAATTTGACATTTGAAGTTCTTAGTGGTCACAACACCTCTCCATCAAAAATTGTCAACATAGGTCCATGTTCGGATATAGCTCCCATGTAACGGTACCTCCCAATTTTCAGTAATTTGGAAATTTTAGCTACAATTTTTAACAGAACTAACTGTAATTTGACATTTGAAGGTTGTAGTGGTCACCACACATCTGCATCAACAATTTTCAACATAGCCCCAATATAACGGTACTTCCCTATTTTCGGTACTTTGAGGATTTTACTTAAAATGTTTAACCGAACGTAGGTCCATGTTTTTGTATAGCCCCAAAACAAACCTCCCGATTTTCCGTACCTTAGCTTTATTTTTTTGGGACGAACTTTCTGTAATTTGAAATTTAAAAGTCAACAAAAATTCTGCAACAAAAATTGTTCATTTAAGTTCATATTTTCGTATAGCCCAGATACCTCCGAACTAGCTGTTAATGACATTTGAAGTTCCCACGTTATGTACTGATTTTCGATATTTTGAGGATTCTAGCTAAATTTTTTAACCGAATTAGGAGTTATTTGACATTAAAGGCTCCCATCAAAAACTGTCAACATAGGCCCATGTTTTATTATAACCCCTATATAACAGTACCTCCCAATTTCTAGCCCACCAAAAATTGTCAACAGTTGTCAAAAAGGGCCTCCCGAATGAAGCATTTTATGTACATTATCTGACATTTTAACGTACTCACTTAAAGTTGGGGACAGGAATGAATATTTTATTTTTATTTTATTTTTTTATTTATTATTCATACATTGTAATGCCAATAAGTCAAATAGACCCAAGGTAGCATCACCATTAATACAATAATTAAGCTTATACACATGACCAGATAATAAAATCATTCACTATCCGTATAATTCAAATAATTTAACAAAAATCTATATAGCAAATTCAAAGTATAAAAAAAAAATCAAAAACCTATGAATGTTTTGGCTCCCCAGCCAATAAAAATCAAATAAATTAAAAAAGTTAAACCCTAGCAATATTGGCAACTATACCCTCTACTGTGACAATCAAAATGTTCCTATTCAAATAAATGTGGATTTTATGGTGGATGGTATGAAAAGTTCGGCCCGGCCGAACTTAATGCTTTTTTACTTGTTTCTATTTGTAGCAATTTTTGTGCGCAACTGCATCATCAGAAGATTGTGATCTGAAGGAACATCAGCGCCTGGATATGTTGAGCATTTCTTAACCGAGGATCCGAATCTGGCATTGATTAATATAAAATCTATTTGGTTACTCACAACATTGTCCCTTCTATCCTGCGGCGATTTCCATGTGTATAGTCGTCTTGGGGGAAGGCAGAACATTGTGTTTGTTACCATCATTTTATGTTCTTGACAGAACTGAATTAGTCTATCACCCCTGTCATTTCTTTCGCCTATGCCATAGTTTCCTTTTACGCCTTGACACTTTTCTGCTCCTATTTGAGCGTTAAAATCGCCTTGAATTATTGTAATTTCGTAACTCTTTGTCATTCTTAGTAAGTCTTCAATTTCCTCGTAAAAAGCTTCAATTTCATGATTACCTTTGTCCGCAGTAGGTGCGTATACTTGAATTATGTTCATGTCAATTGGTTTACATTTAATTTTAAGTAGCATAGTCCGATCCGATTTCGAGTATATCGATGTTTAATCTGTTCATTTCAATAATAGTGTTGGCTAGTTTTTCTGTTTCATAGAGACTCCTTACATTCCATGTAGCAATTCTTAAATGTTGTTTTTTACCTCCGGGGATTCTTAGCACCCTTGTGTTGCCGGAGACTAAGGGCCGTGTATTTATTTCATCATTCATAATAGATAATTGTATAGTTTTTAGGGAGAGAGGTACTTCAGCGGGTTCCCCTTACCATCTGGAGGGTTTATAGTTTTTCTTCTACATATTCAGCCGCTCCTCCTGGAGTTCAGACACTGTTTGCTGCCGCCAACTGTTGATCAGACGCTGCCTTTTTTTCTTTTGGTTCGCCCCGCATATTTTATTTTTGCGGTACCTGTCATATCTGATGGGCGTTCCCCTATCCACCATCTGAGGAGGCGTCCGATGGGAGAGAAAAGGAAAAAAAATAACTCCACACATTAATTTTTTTGTGTGTTTGGCACAGTAGGCATGAGGTCCCTAAATGAAAAAATATGTATTGCAGTTTGTTGAAAAGGAAACAAGTAAAAAAGTATCAGTCGGCTTTGCCGACAGAGATATACCCTCAGCCTATGTGAATTGAAACTTTCATCTACGAGCACATCGAATGTATTTAGGGTATTTTCAGTAGTTTTGGCTTTTTTTTCTGGGGGCCAAGTCACTAGATGCGCCACAAATAGCCTCTCTAGTGAAAATGTCAACCTCAGGCTTCACGCGCCGGTCTCTGTTTTCACCGATGAGGAAATGACGTCCGAATAAAAGGCGGGATAACCTTTCAACACCAGTCATCTAACAGGAAATGGTCAGATACCAAAAGCGGAGTGAGGAGGCAAGTTTGGAGGCCACCTTCTCAAGAAACACCGATACTTTTAAGGTAGCATCCCTACCACCAGACTAGGCACCATTACTCCAATCCCCTATTGACGCTGAAACACAAACGATTACAAACCCGAAGAAAAGAAACGCAAAACAAACCGATTTTTTGATGACGAACCCTGCATGCCCACGGATAAGATTCGCAACATGGAACGTAAACTCTCTATTGCAAACAGGAAAACTTGCACAATTAACGGCAGAATGCAATAGTCCAATGTTATGCCCCGACGGAAGTCTCAGATCTACAAATGAAAGAAAATTTCTACGATGATCTAAGTCGAACTTTACGACACGTCGACAAAAAAGACATACTTATATTGATGGGCGATTTAAATGCACGCATCGGCAATAATAATGTCGGATTCGCGAATATAATGGGAAGGCACAGCCCCGGTGAAAAAAATGCTAATGGAGAATTGTTTCTGGAACTATGTGCAAAATTCGACCTCGCGATAGGCGGATCATTCTTCCCACATAAAACTTGTCACAAAATAACATGGCGCTCACGAAATACACTCATCCCAGTAGAGAGTCAGATAGATCATTTCTGCATTGGCAAAAAGAATTTTAAAATGCTGCAAGACGTGAGAGTGCTGCGTAGTGCCGACATCGCCTCAGATCACTTTCTTCTGATAGCTGAACTTAAAATCATGCTCCGAAGACATACTCGCCAATCCACAGCCAGAGAACCGAAACGCCGCCCTTTTAACACCAACAAAATGCAATCTGAAGATACAAAACGTAATTTTCTGTCCAATTTTTCAAATAAATACCGGCAGATGCCTTCAACACATTCGCCGAATCTCAATATAGAAGCTGAATGGACGAAAATTAAAACCGCATTGTCTGAGACTGCTGTCGAAACAGTGAACTTCCACAGAAAAGATCACAAGGAATGGCTATCCCAAGAATTTTGGAATTTGGTAGAGGAGCGACGTAAAACCAATACAAAATTACTTACGGAAAAAGACCCCCTCCAAAAATTATCATTACAAGCTGAAATATCACAACTTATCAAAAAAGTGAAGAAACAAGCCAAAAACGATAAACGCAGTTTTATAAATTCTATGGTCGTGGAGACTTAAAAACAGTTTTTAATATAACGAGAAAACTTTCGGGGAAAAAGCTAAATGCAAACATACCTATTAAAGACAAATTCGGAATGATTCTCACGGATACAGACGCACAGCTCAAAAGATGGAAGGAACACTTTGAGGATATCTTAAATCGCACCATCGAACCAGCTACCGATTTAAATATTGACGGAGTACAAAGCCACGCCCACAACCGTCCTACGGAATACATAAATTCGGGTACCCCCTCAATAAACGAAATAAAAGATGCAATAATACTATTAAACAAGTAAGAAAAGCGTTAAGTTCGGCCGGGCCGAACTTTTTATACCCTCCACCACAAATTTCAGCCATTTCGATGGATTATTGTGACCACAACCTTCAAAAAACCGAAATTCGGAAGGTACCGTTCTATGGGGGCTATATGATGGCGTGGACCTATACCTACAAATTTCTGGGGGAAAGTTTTATAAGCCTAAAGAAGACTAAATACCAAATTTTAGCCATCTCGGTGTGATAATGAGGCTAAAACCTTCAAAATATCGAAAATCGGGAGATATCGTATTATGGGGGCTATATCAACACGTGGACCTATATAAACATTTTATGGTAGAAATGTTTCTTAGCCTCTGGAAACACAAATACAAAGTCACAACCGATTCTTTGGTCAAATGGGTCGGATACATTCAAAATATATAAAAATGACGCGTACTTTAAAAGGGGCCTTATGTGGGGGCTATACCAAAACGTGGACCTATATAACCCAACTTTGGTAGGAATGTTTTCTGGCCTCTGAAGACACAAAGTACCAAATTACAACCCATTCCGTGGTCAAATGGGTATAATACGTTCAAAATATTTTAAAATGACGCGTACTTTATATGGTGCCTTATATGGGGGCTATACCAAAACGTGGACCTATATAACCCAACTTTGGTAGGAATGTTTTTTGGCCTCTGGAGACACAAAATACCAAATTATAACCAATTCTGTGGTCAAATGGGTCTAATACGTTCAAAATATATTAAAATGACGCGTACTTTATATGGGGCCTTATATGGGGGCTATACCAAAACGTGGACCTATATAACCCAACTTTGGTAGGAATGTTTTTTGGCCTCTGGAGACACAAAGTACCAAATTACAACCAATTCGGTGGTAAAATGGGACAAATATCTTAAAAATTCCTTAAAACGACGACGCGTCACGCGTCATTTTGTATGGGGGCTATACGAAAGCGTGGACCTACATAGCCCGCTTTCAATACCAAAAGTCCTACGTACATATAATATATTTTCTTAAAGTTTCATCAACCTACGTCAATCCGTTCGGACGCAAGAGTGATTTCCACAGACGGACAGACGGACGGACATGGCTATATCGATGTAGAATTGCACGCTGATCAAGAATATATATACTTTGTGGGGTCTACAAGGATTATTTCGAGTAGTTACAAACGTAGTGACAAACTTAATATACCCCCATCCTATGGTGGAGGGTATAAAAATGGTAAAGCAGCAGGTATCGACAAATTTCCTGCAGAATTTTACAAATGCGACCCAGAATATTTCGCTGAAATACTCTAACCACTAATAACCAAAATCTGGGAAACTGAAACGATCCCGTCAGAGTGGAAAGAAAGCCTAATAATAAAAATACCAAAGAAAGGGGACCTAAAAAATTGCAGCAACTGGAGAGGCATAGCTCTAACACCATCTATATGCAAAATTTTCAACAGAATAATACTCACCCGCATACTCGATCCACTTGACAAATGCCTTCGCAAAGAACAGGCAGGGTTCAGACCTAACCGTTCCTGTGTGGACCAAATAAATAGTTTGCGATTGATAATCGAACAGTGCAACGAGTTCAATACGCCATTATATTTGACCTTCGTTGATTTTGAAAAGGCCTTCGACGCTCTAAATAGGAAAAAAATCTGGGAGGCACTTGAGAAAAAAAGCGTCCCTACAAAAATAATAAATCTTATAAAAGCACAATATACCAACTCAACAATGAGAGTCTTTCACAACGGCAAAATTAGCGAAGCTTTCAAAACTATCAGCGGAGTTAAACAAGGATGTCTGCTTTCTCCACTCCTTTTCATAACCACGCTAGACGAAATATTGTCATATTCAATAAATCAAAACAAAGGCATACCTTGGAGACTACATCATAACCTCGAAGATTTGGAATATGCCGACGACATCGTGTTGCTTGCTACTACCAAAGAAAATATGCAATCGAAAATCAATCAATTATCTGAGCAAGCAGCAAAATTTGGCCTACACATAAACGCCGAAAAAACGAAATGTATGCATGTTAAAACAAACCAAACCCCTACATTCTTTCTAAACGGGAAACGTATTGAAAATGTAGATAACTTTAGCTATCTTGGCAGCAACATCAACCCGAACGGCGGAGCAATTGTCGACGTCGACATGCGCATCCAAAAAGCCAGAAACGCATACTGCAGCCTAAAAAATATATGGAACTCTGGGGCATATTCTCCAAAAACCAAATTACACATATATAATGCCTGCGTCAAGTCGGTACTATTGTATGGATCTGAAACCTGGCTAGTGAATGAAAATATTAAGAATAAACTGCAAGTTTTCACCAACAGATGTCTTCGCAACATTCTTAAAATATGGTGGCCAAGAACCATATCAAATGCCGACCTTCTTCAACTGGCTCAACAAGAAGATATAAACACACAAATAAAACGACGTAAATACAACTGGATTGGACACACACTCCGCAAGCCTTTTGACGATGTATGCCACGAAACGTTGAGCTGGAATCCTCAGGGTAATCGCAGCAGAGGACGGCCAAAAACCACCTGGCGAAGAACCATTCTTAATGAAACTGGAAAATCTTTTAATGAGTTAAGATATATTGCTTCGGATAGAGTAAGATGGAGATTCTATGTAAATAGTTTATGTTCCTGATGGAATACGCTAATAAATAATTTGGCTTTTTTGGACACTTGAACTTGCCAACAAAAATGTGGATTAGGATTAAAGTTCAAAAGTGTTGTAGAGGTGGTACTTAAAGGAATGGATCGACATAGTCTATTATGGAAGTGCATCTTATTTTGGCAGTCATATCATTTCGATAGATATCGCGCCCACTACTCATTTCAGTGGGTCATCGTATAATTTGTGGACCAGTATGCCAGGAAACATGTACACAAGGAACTGCATCGGTATAAATTTCCAAAGTATCCTGGAGCAGACCTTAAACTGCACTTAGACACAAATGTTGAACCTGTGTGGGGTAGGTAACCAAAGGCATCTCCTCACCGACGGCACGCTAAATTTTTTTAACAAAATAATAAACAGTGTATATATTGTGTGCTCGGGCTATAGAAATATAATTTTCCAAACTGTAGGTATCCAATACTAGCGAAGACGACGAAGATACCACAGATCCAATCACAGAAGATGGTATTGAATGTATACCGCCCGGCCAAAATGTGGTAAAGACCTCAATAAACCGGCTATCAGCCGAGCTGTTCAAAACCGGAGGCCATACGCTGATAGGGTGTATGAATCAGCTAGTTAGCACAGGAAGAACGCGTACCCGGCGATTGGAACCTGAGCATCCTGTATCCCTCCACAAGAAAGGATATAAGACTTTATGCTCTAACTGCAGGGGAATAAGTCTTCCCCTGTTGCCTACAATATAGCGATATTATGTGTACGACTTAAGCCTATGGTGAACGAAATAATTGGGCCCAAGGCCCAAATCCTGGAGAAGGGGCCCAAGAGATGCAGATCGACATCTACCACATTTTTGTCGATAATAAAGCAGCATTGCCCTACTCTCAAAGGTATTTCAAGCCATGTCTGAATTTTGTATCCCAGCAAAGCTCATTCGGCTTTGTAAGATGGTTTTAACTGATACCCGGTCCTCCATTAAAATAGGAAGAGTTTAGTACCACAAGAGGTTTCAAAAAAGATACAGCTTTTCGTGTGAACTATTCAACATACTGCTGGAAAAGGTTATACGGGATGCGAAGGTCAAAAGAAGTGGCACGATATATACAAACAGCCATATGTTACTTGCTTGTGCCGATGACACTGACATCATGGGTCGTTTGGTAAAGGAAGTAACTGATACCTTTGCAAAAGTCGAAAGGGAATCTGGTGGTAAACGGCGAGAAGACCAAGCTGATGTTGTAGGCGCGCAATGCGTCGGACCAACTCTTCACGTTGGTTTCTATAATTTTGAGGTAGTAAAAGACTTCGTCTACCTCGGAACCACCGTAAACACAACAAACAACATCAGTTGTGAAATAAAAAGAAGAATTATATTGGCCAACAGATGCTTCGTTGGTTAAGTAAGCAGTTTAATAACAAAACCACATCTCGTCAAACGAAAACAACGCTTTACAAAAGACTGATACTACCCGTGCTGATGTATGGTTCCGAAGCCTTGGTACTTGCGCTAGCAGACAAGGCAATGTGTGTTTGAGAGAAAAATTCGTCGAAAGATCTGTGGACCAATCTGCGTTGACGGTGAATATCGACGTTGTATGAACCACGAGCTGTATCTGCTATACAACGAAATCCGTATAGATAAACGTATCGAGGTGCAACGAATGCGTTGGCTATGCCATATCATTAGAATGAGTGATGATGAACCCGCTAAAAAGGCGTATGAATACATGCCACATGGCGGTGCACGCAGAATTGGCAGGCCTAAGCTTAGATGGAGCAAACACGTGGATGAAGAAACGAAAAGGCGCGGTATTCCAGATAGCGAAGCAAAAAACAGAGAGAATTTCTTAGTTTACCTTATGGAACAAATGTTCTGTAATTTTTGGTTTTCTGTCACGAGTTTCTTTTTTATACCCTCAGCATTTATGCTAACGAGGGTATATACTCTTTCATACGGGCAAAATGTGCCTCATCGAATGGTTTTAGACCCCAAGTATGTTTGGACGAAATGTGTTTCAGACAATTTGGAGTCGATTTAGCAATGTCCGTCCGTCTGTCTGTCTGTCTGTCTGTCCGTCTGTCTGGCTGGCTGGTGCGCACGATAACTCTCGAACGGATGAACCGATTTGGTCCAAAATGTGGCTTTCGCAATATTTTGTCCAAACTTAGTTTAAATTCGAAGATGGGTTATATCGGTCCACTCCTTCCTATACCTCCCCCCCCCCCCCCCAAAGTTCGAAAATGTTCGGAAAATTTGGGCGCACGATAACTCATGAAGGGAGTAAGCGATTTGGTCCAAAGTTTGCACATCGTGAAATTTCTATCAAACTTAGATGATGTTCCAATGTGGACTCAATCGGTCCACTCCTTCGGGTACCTCCCACACAAAAATTCGGATAAGTTCAGTTTAGGACCTGCTCTCGAATCTCTTTGATTTTTGTTTTAGCAACTTGTATTCACTGCCCCCCATACGACGGTACAAGTTTCATCAGGGACAAGTCCATACTTCCTGAGAAAATAGCCTGAAAGTTGCACAAAACCCCTATGACACCGTGTGAGGTGGTTGGAGCGTAAAATAACTCTCGAACGGATCTGCCGATTGGGTCCAAAATTTGGCCTTAGTAATATTTTGTCCAAACATAGTTTAAGTTCGAAGAAAAAATTGTTCGTACGGTAACTTTTGAAGGGAGTGGCCGAATTGGTACATACTTTACACATCCCAATATATCTACCAGATATAGATCAGGTTCAAATATGGACTATATTTGTCCACTTCATCCAGTACCTCCCAAACAAAATTGCTATCGAATCAATTTGATTTTTGTTGAAGCAACTTGCTTTCGCTGCCTCAATTACAAATCCACACTTCTTGAGCAAACAGCCCGAAGGTTGTAAAAACCCCCTATAGCACCATATGTAGTGGCTGGAGATCCACTTCCATAATGGAAAATTTATTTTGGAGATGAAAGCCCTTGATGAGTATACTATGAACCCAAAAGGAAATTTTCGCCATAGGTCAAGTTTCTGAGATATCGCGCGATGAAGTTTTTGATTTTTTCCCTATAATACTTGGGAAAATATCTCCTATTGGCATTTATAGTTCCCAGTGGTTCACAACTTTTCTATTAAAATTTTTGGACATTGTTACACTTTGTGATATAGACCCCATATAACGGTACCGTCTGCTTTCAGCTGACCGAAATCGCTATGAATATGAGTTCTGCACGACCAAACTTAACGCTTTGTTACTTGTTTCATTTACAGTTGTGTTCAAAATTATTCACATAACCGCAATGAGAAATTTGTGTCTGCACGCTTGCACGTAGTTTTTTGAAACTGCCACCGGCTAAATATCAACATTAAACAAAGTAAATATGTTTTTTTTTTTTAGAAAACTAATCTTAGAAAATGAACCGCACCACGCACAGACCTTCAACATTACATTACAATTTCCAAATAAAACACATTTTAAATGTTTGTATTTATGTATATATATTTTTGGCTTGTATGTATAATTTTTTGTATTTTTCATTTATAATTTTTGGTTATATATTTTGTTGTGGTTTTTATATTATTTACTTTGTTGTTCGTTTTATATTTTTCGTATATATTCATTTGTATTTGTTTTGTATGTATATATATATTTTTATTACATATATAAATGTTAATTATTACATATAAATTTGATTATATGGTTTTTAATATTTAACTTGTTCTTTTTTTGTTTTTTTTTTCATGTTTTTAGTAATATATTTTTGTTTGTTTTCATTGTTAAATAGAATATGTTGTCTGTTTTTGTTTTAGGATTTTGAAACATTTTATATGATACAAGTTTTCATTAAAACTATCATCGCTTGTGTTTTTTTTTTGGTATTGTGGTTAGTTTTCCCCTTATTTACTTTTTACTTATTAACTTTTGAATAGTTTATATACAATGTGGTATCTTTCAAATATAATTTTAATAATATATTGGTTGTTTGCTTATTTTTTTCAGGTTTTTACGATGTTTGGCAATTTAATTTGAATATGCAACAATAATTCCAGGTAAGTGAAAATGTTTATTAAATTGATTTTATATTCCAAAATAAAATAAATAAAAATTTTAAAATAATGATTATTAGAATATACAAAGAAATTAAATTTAAAAATACAATTAAAAAGGGGCAACTTATGGTAGTGTGTCAGTTAGTAGTAGCCAGGCAAAATCAACAAATTTGTTTTCTTTCCAATGTTGTTGTTGTAGCAGCATGAAGCCTACGTGGAATGGTAGGTTTTATGCTGGATTGACAGCCGCTGCACAGTGGGAAAAAATACCGATCTAGCGTGCAGAAAATTAAGAAATGGACTTCAAAGAAACTTTGAAACTTTAGTACAGTATTAAACTAGAGGGTTGACTGTACCTAACGGTATACAGCAATTAGAATTGATTATTTGGAACGGAATAAAGGTACGTGTAAAATAGATATTTATTACTGTGTTTACGATGATGTTTATACCCTACACCACCTTGTGGTAAGGGGTATTATGTCTTTGTGCATTAGTTTGTAACATGCAAAAGGAAACGAGATAGACCCATAGTTCCTTTTAGGTATATACATAGAATCACTTTCTGAGTCGATTTACGCATGTCCGTCTGTCTGTCCGACCGTCTGTCCGTCTGTCCATGTATTTTTGTAAACAAAATACAGGTCGCATTTATTGTCCGATTCGCATGAAAATTGGAGAAGATAGTTTTTTTGGCCAAAGGACGAACGCTATTTATTTTGGTAAAAATCGGTTCAGATTTGGATATAGCCCCCATATATATCTTCGCCCGATTTAAGGCATTTGGTGCACGAAACACGCTATATATGTCCGATTTCAATTAAATTTGGAATGTGCGACGGTATTTAGTCAAGAAATAAGTGTGCCAAATTATATAGAAATCGGTTCAAATTGGGCTATAGCTCCCATATATATTCTCGGCCGATTTTAGGTATTTGATGCACGAAACGCGCTATATATGTAAGATTTCAATGAAATTTGGAATGTGCGACGGAATTTAGTCAAGAAATAAGTGTGCCAAATTATATAGAAATCGGTTCAGATTTGGATATAGCCCCCATATATATTTTAGGCAGATTTGAGGTATTTGATGCACGAAACACGCTATATATATCCGATTTTGATGAAATTTGGACTATGTGACGGAATTTGGTCTACAAATAAATGTGAAAAATTATATCGAAATCTGTTCTGATTTGGATTTAGCTCCCATAAAAGTCTAAGGTTTGATATCATACGATTTTGGTGGCCAATCGCCCGTCAAAAACCTGAAATTGTCTGCTTATCGAAGTGGTCTCTTAATAAATCCATAGATAGAGACCGCTGTTTTTTCTGTATGAAGTGACACCTATTGAATCTCTTGAGGTTGTTCTTAATCTAAATGGGCTACTTTCCTTGTTTATATAATTGTTCCACAAACATCCCAGATAAGTGCACGCCGATTCATATTAGCTCAATGATATGGGACCTACTGTTTATCGCCGAGTCCGAACGGCGTGTCTTTAGACACCACCGTTTGAAATTGTTTAATGTTGCTTCGCCGGGGAATCGAACCCACGACCTTCAGTGTGCAAGGCGGGTGTGCATACCATTGCACCACGGTGGCACCCACTTTCCTTGTTTACATACCCATTAACCCAGAAATGGACCTCATCGCTGAACAAAATTTAGCTTGAAACACATTCCTCAAAGAAAGTGAATTTTCGCAATACAGTTGAACAGCATATTCCACTCAACTGGCCCAACTGCTTAATCAAAGCACTCCTCGTCCCGATAACATTTTAGGAAAATGGCACTTGGATACCAGAGACCTCCACCAAGGAATCCATGGTATGACCAGGAGTGTCGTGCTGCTACCGAAGAGAAAAATTCGGCATATAGGGCTACTTTACAATCAGTAGCAACGCGTAGCGCACGAGAGAGGTATCGGGTGAAAAGGTGAGAGGAGAAACGTCTTTTCCGCAGGAAAAAGAGAGAGATGGAAAAGCGGGAGTGTGAAAAAATCGAGATGTACAGGAGCCAGAATGAAGTCCGAAAATTCTACCAAAGAGTCAAGCATCAAACTGATGGCTTTGGTACAGGCACATCCTCCAGTAGAGACCAGCAAGGTAATTTGGTTACTGATACAGATAGTGTACTCAGGATATGGAAAGAACATTTTTCAAAACTGTTGGTATCCCAGAAGATGATATTGAATGTATACCGCCCAGCCAAGATGAGTTAAAGACAGCAATAAATCGGCTGAAGAATAATAAAGCAGCAGGAGCCGATGGCTTACCAGACGAGCTGTTCAAAACCGGAGGCCACACGCTGATAAGGTGTATTCATTAGCTAGTTAGCACCATCTGGCAGGAAGAACGAGTACCCGACGATTGGAACCTGAGTATCCTGTGCCCCGTCCACAAGAAGGGAGATAAGACTGTATGCTCTAACTATAGGGGCATAAGTCTACTCCCTATTGCCTACAAGATCGTGTCAGGGATATTGTGCGAACGACTAAAGCCTATGGCTAACGAGATAATTGGACCATACCAATGCGGATTTAGACCTGGCAAGTCCACCATTGACCAGATATTTACCCTGCGGCAAATCATGGAGAAGACCCAAGAGATGCAGATCGACACCTACCACCTTTTTGTCGATTATAAAGCAGCCTTCGACAGCCCGCTGCGTTCAAAGGTATTCCAAGCCATGTCTGAATTTGATATCCCCGCAAAGCTCATCCGGCTTTGCAAAATGACTTTAACTGACACGAGGTCCTCAGTTAAAATAGGAAATAACCTCTCCGAAGAGTTTGGTACCAAAAGAGGTTTCAGACAAGGAGACAGCCTTTCGTGAGATCTCTTTAATATCCTGCTGGAAAAGGTTATACGAGAGGCAAACAACAAAAGAAGTGGCACAATCTACACCAATAGTCACATGTTACTTGCTTATGCTGATGATATAGACATCATAGGCCGATCAGTAAAAGAAGTAACTGATACCTTTATGAAGGTCGAAGGATAATCTGCTAAAGTGGGTCTGGCGGTAAACGGTGAGAAGACCAAGTTGATGGTGTCGACGCGCAATGCGTCCATTGAGCTCGGACCGACTGTGGAAGTTGATTCCTATAATATTGAGGTAGTAAAAGACTTCGTCTACATCGGCACCTCCGTAAACACAACAAACGACATCAGTTGTGAAATAAAAAGAAGAATTGTATTGGCCAACAGATGCTACTTTGGTTTAAGTAAGCAGTTTAAAAACAAAGCCACATCTCGTCAAACTAAAATAACGCCCTACAAAACACTGGTACTACCCGTGCTGATGTATGCTCCGAAGCCTGGGTACTTGCGCAAGCAGACATGGCAGTGCTTGGTGTGTTTGAGAGAAAAATTCTTCGAAAGATCTACGGACCAATCTGGTGTGTATATGCTATACAACGACATCAATATAGTTGAACATATCGATATGCAGTCATTGCAATGGCTAGGCCATATAATAAGAATGAGCGATGATGAACCCGCTAAAAAGGCGTATAAATTCGAGTAAGTAAGTAAAAACTCTCTAGATGACTGACCGTTGTGACTTGTTCCAAGATTTTACCATTTTTGAGATATAGCAGTTTTGGTCACATTTTTAGTTTTTTTTGTTAGCTTTTCACGATTTGCTTAAAAACGGCAAGACTTACCGAAATGGGACATGAGGAAATGGGAATGGGAAATTAGATAAAATCTTTAGCTGTAAAAATTTACTACTTTCGTAATTTTTTCCTAGGTTGTACCATTTTTGAGATATGTAAGTTTAAGTTGGGAAAATGCATGTCATGACATTATCTTATAAGGAGACGATACTGTCAGTGGATTGTCCCAATTTGAACTTGTATATCTCAAAAATGGTAAAACCTATGAAAAAATCATAAAAGACAATTTTGTAGAGAATTTGTACTCCTACAACATTTTCTTTAGTTCCGTTTTGATAGGGCTTTCGCTTTCCCAACAAAATAGCGAAAACCTGAAAAACCCCTAATAATGTGAACTCTGACCGCTATTCGTTTAAAAAGCGCTCCACCATAGGATGGGGGGTATATTAAGTTTGTCATTCCGTTTGTAACTACTCGAAATAATCATTATAGACCCCACAAACTATATATATTCATGATCAGCGTGCAATTCTACATCGGTATAGCCATGTCCGTCCGTCTGTGGAAATCACTCTAGCTTCCGAACGGATTGAAGTAGGTGGATGAAATTTTGGTAAAATCTATTATATGTATGTAGGACTTTTGATATTGAAAGCGGGCTATGTAGGTCCACGCTTTCGTATAGCCCCCATACAAAGTGACGGGTGACGCGTCGTCGTTTTAAGGAAATGTTAGGATATTTGTCCCATTTGACCACCGAATTGGTATTTTGTGTCTCCAGAGGCTAAAAATATTTCTACCAAATTTTGTTTATATAGGTCCACGTTTTGGTATAGCCTTTATATAAGGCCCCATATATAGTACGCGTCATTGTAAGATAGGACGATATGTCCCGATTTTCGGTATTTTGAAGGTTTTAGCCTCCTTATCGCATCGAAATGGCTGAAATTTGGTATTTAGTCTTCGTTGGGTGTATAAAACTTTCCTCCGGAAATTTGTAGGTATAGGTCCACGCCTTCATATAGCCCCCATAGGACGGTACCTCCCGATTTTCGGTATTTTGAAGGTTGTGGCCTCAATATTTCTTCGAAATGGCTGAAATTTGGTGGTTAGTCTTCATTTGGAGTATAAAACATTCCATATGAAATTTGTCAGTATAGGTCTACGCCTTCATATAGCCCCCATAGAACGAATTCGGAAAGTTGTGAATGTTGGTCCATGTTTTGGAAAGAACAAAAATGTCGCCCCATATTAACTGTTTTGAAGGGAGTATTATCAGTTGATATATGTATATGTACTACTCCTGCAATAAAAGTAAGAGTTTAGTACTTACATAAACGAAATAAAACTAATTGTTCCTATTTACTTCAATATAGTTCGTGGTGGAGGGTATAAAATTTCGACCCGGCCGAACTTAACGCCTTTCTTACTTGTTTTTTTTTTTAACTTTTCTTATTTATTAACATTGTAATTTCAGAATCCGCAAAAACGTCAAAGGTGTAAGCTGCTTTCCACTACATACCAAATTTTAGCCATTTCAGTTGGGTAATATGGCAGAAATATTCAAAATACTGAAAATCGGGAGGTACTGTTCTATGGGATCTATACCAGAAAAGTATAAAAAATACAAATTTGCCCAATATATCAATAAATAAAGTAAAATTGTCAATTTAAAGTTATTCTTATCCAAATTATGGATGAACATACAATAAATCATAGACTTTTATTTTCTTCGCAGTAGATCTCTATTTTGTCCCACTGTGCGCTGGCCGAAATACTATAGTTTCGGGTCAATGCGGTACGTAAGAACCCGCTGTGGTGGTATTATTTTCTTTCCAATTTTCGAAAGAATTTCGTAACCAACACAATACCAGCGAACGGCAATACTCTAGAGTTTGTCTGTCCGATTGACTGGTGTGCACAACAACTGTCGAACAAAGTAACCGATTTGGTCCAAACTTTCCACATATCAATAGCACCAATATAACTGTATTGGATATATTTTAAAGTTATAAATATTTCTAATGATTTTCGCAAACACTTCACATAGCTTTTTTCATACGATTCTTGAGGTTAGCTCATTATTTTTACAGTCTTAAAAAAAACTCTATAATTTGGAAAAATTATTTGTTTTTAAACTATATATGATCGAATATTTTTAATTATGTATTGAAAAATGAATTCTAGCGAAATACCACACACTCAACCATTACGCTACGATCGTTTCGCCTGGTGGTTTAAGCCAGGCTCATCAGGCGTATTTGAATGCTAATGGCTAGAAGACAAAGGCTGATTTTGATAACTTCTATTTATACAAACATTTTTACAATTTTGTAATTATGAAGTATTTATTGAAGTCTTTTTCTTTATCAAGTCACCCTAGTGTCTTGTCTTGATAAAGAAAAAGACTTCAATAAATACTTCTTAATTACAAAATTGTAAAAATGTTTGTATAAATAGAAGTTATCAAAATCAGCCTTTGTCTTCTAGCCATTAGCATTCAAATACGCCTGATGAGCCTGGCTTAAACCACCAGGCGAAACGATCGTAGCGTAATGGTTGAGTGTGTGGTATTTCGCTAGAATTCATTTTTCAATTTTTTTTTACTTTGCAACAATTTCATATTATGTTAATTTTTCAAACAATCCTTAATGCAATATATTTATTATATAAGGTTGATTCTTTTTTTGTAGTACAATTTTGTTTAATAATGGCACAAAGTTTTATTGTTTTATCAATTGTTATAATTGCCTTTTTATATGCTAACTATTTTTGTAAGTTATATTTGTTTGCTAATTCTATGTATACTTATTTTGTTTTAATTGATTTTTATAATTTTTATTTATATTAGCTATATAATGTATTACTTGCTTATATTGTAACATATAATGTAATTCGATATTTTCTTATACTATAACTTATTATTATGTATTTAACTTTTATATATGCAATTTATATACAATTTCTGCATTCTGCTTATTATTAAATTATTTAATTTAGTTATCTTTAGTACAACCAACTGAAAAGTGTAGTTTACTGTGCTTTTAATTAGTTGTTGTTTCTGTTTTAATTTTTTATTTTTTGTTTTATGAATTGGTAATGGCTTCTATTATTGTCATTTTAAATGCGTCTGATTTTCATAGATTATCTTGAAGTACATATATTGGGTAAATTTATGTTATAGTTGCGAATGATTTGAATAATACAATTTTTAATTTTTTATTGGGGTTGGTAGGTCTTTTGTGTTATATAAATGGTCAAGTAGTATACACAGATTTTAAAAAGAAAATATTGACTTTATACTGAAAACTTAATTTTCCATGTTGCGGTCTCGTCGTTGTCTTACTTTAAATTTATGAAATTAAAAAACATTTTCCAAAATAAATTTAACATTGAAACTCTGCATTTCCATCAAATCCACCGTTTCAATTACACAATAAAATATTTCATTTTTAAACAATTTTGTTAACAAAGCCACAGTAATAATATTTGTAAGGTGATTGTCAATAATAATAATAACGACAGAAAGTACAGAATTTGTGTACAAATCAGTTTTGTATAATCTGTGATTAAATTTCATGTAATTTGTTGCACATGTGATAATTTGAAAAATTCAAAATCATACATTTATACACACACACACGTGTTGATTATAATAGGATGACACATTCACATATTTACATACAACAGACACTAAAGTATAATAATATACTAATTCAATTTGAAGTTCTATTAAATATACTGGCCCATATTTTCAATTTAAAAGTTTAAATGAGAAGTTATTTTATATGTCTGTTTTTCACAAAATTTTGTTTGTTCTGTTTACACACATTTCTGTTAGACTATTTCCACTTAAAATGCCTTATGTCAAAATAATAGACCGATGGTTTTTTTGATTTGAAAAATATTTAGCGAACGTGATGGGCCAAAATTATAATTGTAAAATTGACCACAAGTTTCGAGTGAAAAATTTTATTTTCGGAAAATATCTCGATCTGGATATGTCTGTCCGCCTGCCTGTCCATCTAAACTTTGTAAATACTCTTCAGGTCGCAATTCTAATCGGATCGTGATAATGTGTCCCAGAAGAAGAAGCTTATTCATTCTGGTGATGATCGAATAATATTTTGGAATTAAAATCGAAGAAAAAAACTTTTGTGGGTGAAGTAGTCATTTTTATATCCTTAATCTTTTAGCTAACTAGGTACACGTATCCGATTATACGTAGCAACAAAAATGCGAACATACACAAAACGGAAGTTGGACATCGGTATGCTGATATCCAAGATCCCCAATTGTTTAATAAAAGCATTCCTCGTTCTGATAATATATCAGCGCAGTGACAAATCTGTGCAAAAACCAAAGGCGACACGCTGATAAGGTGTATGTATGTATGTATAATGCAACCACCCACGTTCAAAGGTATTCCAAGCAATGAACGCAAACAAACGAAACGATTCCCGTACCATTCACACAAAGTCACAAACTTTTCGTTTTTTCTGAATGGTTTCGTTCTCAAAACAAAATCAATAACTAGACAGCGGAATCCTATGCAAATGCATATATGGTTAGGATGGTCGTAGAGAAAATCTGATTAGACAGAAACTCGCTTTATCACAAAATAAAACGAATAAGGCTTAGAAATTTTTGCATATTTTGCATATCGTGCATTATTTGACATATGTTTACATATTTGCATAAAATGAGCATATGCAAAAACATATGCGAAAATATATAAAGGGATTTGTGGTCTAAAAATCACACCGAAAGTCTTCCTTGGGGGTATAAAACTTTCCACCTGAAATTTGTTGGTATAGTTCCACGTCTTCATATGGCCCCCATAGAACGATACCTCCGCACTTCTGGTATTTAGAAGATTGTGGCCTCAATATCCCTCTGAAATTTGGTATTAAGTCTTCTTTGGGGGTATAAAACTTTCCACCTAAAATTGGTCGGTATAGGTCCACGTCTTCATATAGCCCCCTTAGAACGGTACCTCCGGATTTCTGGTATTTTGAAAGTTTTGGCCTCAATATCCCTCCGAAATGGGTGAAATTTGGTATTAAGTCTTCCTTGGGGGTTTAAAACTTTCCACTTGAAATTTGTCAGTATAGGTCCACGTCTTCATATAGCCCCCGAAATGGGTGAAATTTGGTATTAAGTCTTCCTTGAGGTATAACACTTTCCACCTGAAATTTTTCGGTATAAGTCCACGTCTTCATATAGCCCCTACAGAACGGTACCTTCCGATTTCTGGTATTTAGAAGGTTGTAGCCTCAATATCCCTCCGAAATGGGTGAAATTTGGTATAAAGTCTTCGTTGGGGGTATAAAACTTTCCACCAGAAATTTGTCAGTATAGGTCTACGTCTTCAGATAGCCCCCATAGTACGGTACATCCCGATTTCCGGTATTTTGAAGGTTGTGGCCTCAATATCCCACCACAATGGCTGAAATTTGGTATTAAGTCTTCCTTGAGCGTAAACAACTTTCCACCTAAAATTTGTCGGTTTAGGTTCAGGCCTTCATAGAGCCCCCATAGAACGATACCTCTCGATTTTCGGTATTTTGGAGGTTGGGGCTGTGGTTATATATTTCTCTATTTTATTGACTTGTCTGAAAAGAATTTTAAACAGAAACATTTTACATACAAACATATTTGTACCTATTATTGAAATATTTATTGCATAAGAAAATATGTAAAATGCATAAATTTTGCATATGCAAAAATTTATGCATATTGCATAATTTTGCATATGTCATATGTTTCGATTGCAATTTAATCAGAAGGCAAAAATATGCCCAGTCCCAAAATTTGACATGAATCGGGCCAGATATAGGGGTTGCATAAAATTCCGCTGTCTACCAATAACTTTTCAACTAAAGAAGAACAAAATTGTACGAATATGTAACCCATTACAGAGTAAAGTAAACAAAAATAACTACTTATATTATTCCTTACTAAGTTATGAGTACGGTGAGGTTGTGTGTTCTACGCTCAACGTCGGCCGGGTACTTTTTGTTAAAAACAAACAACTGTTGGTGGTGTACACGTAAGCACATGTAATCGTTTAAACAACCCTTAATGCTAGTACGGGTAGCCTAGTGTGTAGTGTGTTCGCCTACAAAGCAGAAGTTCGTGAGTTCAAATCCAGCAAGGAGCGAAATAAAATAAAACAAGTCAAAAAGTATCAGTCGGCTTTGCCGACAGAGATAAACTCTCAGCCTGTGTGGAGTGAAATATTTTTTTTTCAAAAAAAAAAAAAACATTTATTTAGGGGGGTTTTAAAAATTTTGGCGTATGCACCGACAAAAGTATCCAAAATTTCCGGGTATATCGATAGATAGAGCTTTTTTTATTACACTAGTCTGCGAAAAATATAATATCGGGCTGTTTTCTCAAGAAGTATGAACTTGCCCCTGAAAAAACTTTTACTGTCGTAATTGAGGCAGCGAATGCAAGTTGCTTCAACAAAAATCTAAGTGATTTGAGAGGAGGTCTTAAAGTGAATTTATCTAAAATTTTGTGTGGGAGGTACCCGAAGGAGTGGACCGATTATTGGAGCCTCATCTAAGTCTGGTAGAAATTTCACGAAGTATGGACCAAATCTGTTACTTCCTTCAAGAGTTATCGTGCGCATAAATTTTCCGAACATTTCCGAACTTTTGTGGGGGAGGTACCGGAAGGAGTGGACCGATATAACCCATCTTCGAACTTAAACTAAGTATAGGCAAAATATTACGAAATCCAAATTTTGGACCGAATCGGTTGATCCGTTCGAGAGTTATCGTGCGCTCCAGCCAGACAGACAAACGGACGGACAAATTGCCTGAAACACATTTCGTCCAAACATACTTGGGGTCTAAAACCATTATTTCGATGAGACACATTTTGCCCGTATGAAAGTGTATATAGCCTCGTTAGCATAAATGCTGAGGGTATAAAAATGAAGTGTGTTGAAATTGAAAACAAATTCCACCTCAACTGTTCTAAAAATAGAAAACATTTTTTTAGGCTTATAGCTTATTTTGTAATTTCAGTGGTCATAGAATAACTAGTAATTCAGTGCGACATGCTCTTGTTAAAATAATAGTAGGGGGTTTTGTAAGTAGTTGCGACTACCAAAAGAACTATAAAAACCCATTATTTAGTAAGGAATTTTTTTGCTGGGCTGGTCCAGAAAAATAACTACTGAAATTGAAAAATCTCTTACAAATCAAATTGTGTTTATCAACATGACCTAAATTTTTTCAAAAAGTACTGCCCATTTACTTAGATTTTTGATTTCGTTGTATTTTTAATTCTCATATATGCACTTTCCAAATGACGTTGGTACACAGACACTATCTGACGAAATCTTTAAGATATATTTATATATTGTTGAATCATCCATAATTTTCTTATGCATACTCGCAGGTAAATTTACAAATTTATTAGTACATAACTTTAATTTAATGACTCCCACTATGGCAATCAAATTTACTGTCATAATTATATTTGTAAACATGTAATGCTGGCCTGCAAACCTGCATACAAACATAGGTTATAGTCATTTTGTATACATTGAATATAAAATCTTAATTAAATTCTCTATTACTATTTATTTATTGCTATTGAAATATTATCTTATGGCATATGATAGAAACAATTTTCATTACAATATTTTTATTCAATTAAATTTAATAGTTTAATTGTAATAATTAGATCTGATTGTTTCATTATCAAATATAAAGTTCAAAGTTTAATTGAAAACAATTGTTAGGCAAGTGATACTTGTATACCATGGGGGTAGTATATTAAAATTGTTAATGGACTTTTCCCATTGCAATTCAAAGGTTTCGAATTACAAATGGAATCCACATTTCGTGGGGTAGTAGTAACACAAACGATAGAAGTCCAGACCCTTTTTGATTACCTCAGTACTAAAGTAGGAATTCGCCCACCTTCGATAATAGAGTAGTTGGGATCACCCTTTCCCTGACCATCGGTATACATACATATAAGGTTTTATCGAGACTAGCATCGAAACGATAAGGTCCGGAACAAATTCAATACCAACTGGATTAAGGTCGGAAAACAAATAAAACAACGACAACAAAATAAAAAAATGCTTGGGGGAAAAAAGACATTTAGTATGTTTCCGAAAAACTCGACAAACAATGCAAACGTTTAAAATATATATCAGTTACGCACTTTGTGCGTTTAACCTTTTGCTTTTTTTATTAATATTTTGTAGTTCTTAACATTATGGGCACAGTGTGCATGATTGTTATTATAATATTTCTAATTAATAACAATCATACGCACTGGGGTTACAATGTTTAGAAATAAAAAGACGTTAGAGTTAAAAATCTAAGAAAATGGCATAAACAAACCAAAGGAATTTTCGTCCCTCACGTACTTCAACAAAACCGAATTCATACATCAGGACCCCTGCATACTTTTGGAGTTTCACAGTGTTATTGGTGTGAAGCAGGATTTGTTCTAGTGCAGATATGAAAAGATGCCGTAAAAATGATTTGGAGATACCCAACAAAAAGTTGGAAGCCACATGAGCCGGATAACCCATTAAAAAAGTTTAGTAAACAAGCTACTACAAGCTAAAATAATTGGTTATTTTTTAAAAATAAATACAAGGCAAGACTACTTACTTTACTCCTTACTAAGTAATGGTTACGGCGGAACAGATTCTGTGTGTCCGACTACAAATCCCCAAGGGTTGTGTTTACATCGCTTACCGTCGGCACTCGAATTTTTCGTTAACAAAATAACGAACAATTGGTGGTTCATATGTAAGCGTTTAAACAACCCTTGGTATTAGTACGCGTGGCACAGTGTGTAGTGTGTTTGGCTACAGAAGTTAACATGAACAAATCCAGCGGACAGCGAAAACATGTAGGAGAGGGCTACAGTCGTACGGCCACCTGAATTTAAAATTTAGACCAAAAAATTTAATTTGGATATTTTTCCCGGTGGTCAAAAATATTTGGAGTGTAAAAATCAAGCCAATGCGCTGTTGTGCTGCTGCGAAGATTGTTTTAAGAAACCACGAGCGTAATGCTGTTAAGCGTATGCTGTTAATGCAAAATGACATAAACAAAGGTCGCGATTGTCTTATGATGCAAAAATAGGCTTGGGGAAACAAAACAATCTCCAAAACAACAAAAAATCGAACCAATTAGCGGATTAAAAAATCAATATTTTTGTCTGAAAATTGGTAAAATTTTTAATATAGCGTTCTTCCTGGAAGGCACTTACCGCCAACGTAAGGCAAATTTGGAAGAAGATTTCTTCATCTTACCACTGATGCCAATTATGTTAATTTACGTGGTCAGATAACAGAGTTATACGCTAATATATCCATAGAAACCCTTTTCTAGGGCAGCTTTAGTCCAGGACCCACCATTTATAGTCTGGCACTAGATGGCAGCTGATTTTAATACTGAATAATCTTAAACACATGACCTACTTTGAAAAATTATTATTTCATGACTAAAACCTTAGCTCAAATTTAAGTATATGATCGAATTGGCATTACAAAATACACTTAGAAAATATGCAGCTAAGTAGAATTCCACAACACGCTCTTACCTCCTCCTTCAAAATCCACTGAAATATTTTGCTATACCTTTTAGTTTCGCGATATTTGGAATATATTTACTTGCACTTAAAATATAGGTTGTACTCCCAACAAAAAATATTAGTCGAATGTTCCGACTTTTGAAGCTATTCTTAAGAAGATCGCGTTCGAATGGAACAAAAATTAATATATTTTTAAAAAGGTCCATGTCATAGCTGTCCGAGTTGCCAGATTTTGTACCAAAAGTTTGCCGTAATAACGGACTATTTGATGTCTGATATTGAAGCTCGTAGTCTCGGCGACATTTGGTTTCAACAAAACGGCACCACTTCCCACACATCGCATCAATCAATGGATTTATTGAAAGAAGCACGTCTTATCGGTGAGCACGTTTTGGACCAGTCCGCCACTAAGATCTTCTCATATCACTCCGTTACATTTTTTCCTGTGAGAATATGTGAAGTCAAAATTATATGCGGATAAAGCCGCTTCGATTCCGGTCTTGGGGGAAAACATCAGACGTGCCATTCGTCAGTTACCAGTCGAAAAGCTTGAACGAGTTATTGAAAATTGGACTCAACGGATGGACCGTCTGAGGCGTAGCCTCGGCTAATATTTGTTAGACATGATGTGAAAAAACTAAATGTCATCGAATTTTCTTTCAAATGATAATAAACATTCCGCATTCAATTTGATTTTTCTGTGTTTTTTTTTTTCGTTAAAGAAAGTAGGAGCCTCCAAATGGATCACCCTTTATAACTTGGACCTCTAGCGTGAATATGGTTACACTACACAATTAAAGCTGTGTGATCCCTGTATATACTTGGCTGTAACCAGGGACGTACGCAGGATTTCATTTCGGGGGCGCCCAACTTCACCAAAAATCATGGAAATTAAAAATGTTATGTATCGTTACGTACGAGGGCAGTTCGGAAACTTCTTAGCCTAGCACGAAAAGCGCGGCATAAACAGAAAAAAGTTAAGTGTTTTGGAAACTTCCATCTCTGTTATGAACACATGTTAAATTTTGTTTCGATCTGGCAACTCCTTCATATAGAAACAGGTGTTCAAAAAGACGCATCCGCAATTTTTTTTACAATGGAAAAATTATAAATGCTTGATGTCATTAAATATTTATATAAAAAAGGTTTATCGGGACAAGAAATTCATAATGATATGGTGGATGTGTTAGTTGAAAGTGCTGAATTGAAACGTGGTCGTACAAGCATTGAAGATAAACCACGTAGTGGACGTCCAAAAACAGCAACAACTACAGAAATTGTATCCAAAGTGCATGATATTGTATTAAATGATCGACGAATAATTTAATTTTGCATGAAGAACTACAGATGAAAAAGCTTTCTGCAAGAAGGGTGCCGCATTTGTTAACAGTCGATCAAAAATGATTAAGAATGAACATTTCTCAAGCTTGTTTGGATCGTTTTAAGCGAAATAAATGGATTTTAAGCGTCGTTTCATAATTGTTGATGAGACATGGATCCACCACAATACTCCAGAGACAAAAGAACAATCCAAACAATGGACTGAAGCTGGAGGAAGTGCCCCAAAGAAGGCAAAAACAATTCAAACGGCTGTTAAGGTTATGGCAACGGTTTTTTGGGACTTCAAAGGCATTTTATTGATTGACTATCTGCAAAAGGGTACTATTGCAACCTTTTGGATCAATTTAATGTACAAATTCGAGAAAAACGTCCTGGCTTACAACACAAAAAAATAATTTTTCATCAAGACAACGCACCAGCGCACAAGAGTGTTTTAACAATGGCAAAAATCAACGAATTACAGTACGAGTTGCTTGACCACCCACCTTATTCTCCTGATTTAGCTCCCAGTGACTTTTATTTGTTCCTAAATCTAAAAAAATCCTTGCTGGCAAGCGTTTTACCTCAAATGAATATGCAATTACTGGGTCGATCTTGCATTGCCACTAAACTTGAGTTGCGTTGTCAGTTGTCTGCGCGACTGAGATGAAATGTTGTACCATTAATTCAACTCAACCGGGTGGTCGATAAACATTTTATCGATCAGTGTTTTTTCAAACTTGTGACCTCTATTCGCCAAAAAAAACTATTTTAAAAATAATTTGCGCTTTGGATAACTCTTTTGTGTATTCTGCACAATATTTTGGCTGAGTTTTTGAGCAAATTTGGAAAACAACCCAAGATTGGAATATAACCTGGCCATTGAATATTGGATATTACCATATATAACACACTTATTTCAGTGCCATTAAAAATGTTTTGTATCATTGTAAGAAAATAACATTCTTTAAGTGCATAAAAACACCAAAGCTTTACTATTTTACCAGAAGTGATAGAGTCAATGAAATCCAACTAAACATTCAGAAAGTTACATTAAAAAAAATTATCAGGAGCTGGGCGATGCAATCTACGACTCATTGACTCCGAATCCAACTCGTAGTACTGTTTGAAACTTTGCAAAAACATTTTAGCTAAATCCTGAAAAAATAGGTTGAGTTTCAGAATTTCGTCTCCTTTCTTGGACGTATAAACTTTCCGGCAATAACTTCGAAATATTTGGGGTGTACAACTTCTCGATTGTTGGCGTTCTGATCAAAAATGTGACTTCGATGAAAGCGCAAAAGTTTTGAATTTTTGTACAGACGATACCTGAAAGAATCGATTGATATCGTCCATTTTGGAAGTGGGCCTAATTTTAATTTGGTCGGCGTAAGATTTACAGCTTTTGGACCAATACTGATATAACCATTGACTCACCCACAAAAAATACAATATCGCTGTAAACAAGCCCTCATGTGAATCGATCCATATTCGAAAGTACTCTAGGTCTCGACAAAATCGAATTGGACTTTGCTCGCGATTTTAGGGAAACATTTTGAAGTCTGGCTGGGGAAGTGTCCAAAGGAAGTTTGAACAAAATATTGCGAGATCCAAATTTTGGATAAAATCTTTTGATCTGTTCGAGAGTTATAATGCGCTCGAGCCATACAGACTGACGGACGGAAGAACTGGGATAAATCGACTCCAAATTGTAACGCGGGTTACATTTTTATCATTAGCCTAACAGCTGAGGGTACAATATCACGGTGCTCTTGAACCAACGTTAAACCGGGAAGTTCTTGCGGATTCTGAAACCGCAATATTCATAGACGAGAAAAATCCAAAAACAAAAAAATTCGCTGGAGGGATTTTTAAACAAATCGCGGTCAAAGTTCACATTTTTAGGTTTTCGCGACTTTGCTTGGAAACTGCAAGTCCTATCGAAATGGGGCTAAGGAAAATGGTGTAGCTTTGAAAATTGGCTCCTCGGTTGTACCATTTTTGAGATATATAAGTTTAAGTTGGGAAATTGCTGTCATGACATTGTTTTATAAGGAGACGATACAGTCAGTGAATTGCCCCAACTTGAATTTCTATATCTCAAAAATAGTAAAACGTTGGAAAATATAATAAAAGAACAAGAATTTTCACTGCTACAAGATTTTCTTCATTTTCATTTGGATAGGACTTGTGGTTTTCCAGCAAACTGGTCGAAACTTTTCTCCATTATTTTCTCCCACTATTTAGCAATAAGTTAATATAAAATAGGAATACAAAATTTTGATACAGGCAGTATATCAATTTGTTAATTGGTTTTCGAGATATACTCCACGGAAACCCCTTGATATGTCGTACATATTGTCCAATAGGCACTTCATTTTATGTACTTCTAATCCGCACAATAATGAATTTGTAATCTTTTGAATACGAATTCCAAAACACAGCCATGGCATAAGGGAGGAATTCAGTTTTACTGGAAGTTTCTTTCAAAGAGCGTATTCAAACAAAAAAACTTCAATATTTCTTCAGACAACTTGTTGATAAAGTACATTTTCAGTACAGAACCTTCAGAACAATATCAGATTTCATTTGAAATTTCAAATACAAAAATTATTTTAGAGAAAAAATCGTAATAATTTGTTAAAGTAGCTCAAAAAATTTTGTCGGACGAAACCCCCCTGTGTACGTCCCTGGCTGTAACTATGTTTTCTATCTATGTACATCAGCATAATTGACATCAATGCAAATGCATAGAGTTCTTTTTCAAAATATAACCTACGGGGTGGAACATATCTTCCACAAATTTTACCAAATTTCACTTGCTATATATAATCTGATTATCGTGTTAAATTGCAAGCATCTTCTTTGTCCTAAACCAAAACCTTACTTAAAATTTCGCGTCGATCCATTATTGTGACCTACAGATCCGCTACAAAAATCGGATAAAAGTTTTGTTTTTGGTCGATTTCACGATCACCACAAAGAACAAAGAACTATTCTGGTGGGAACCCGGACTCCATACACAATTTCGTGGCGATTGGTTTAAAATTGCGGCCTGGAGTTTGAATACAAATTTTCATGGTCGGACGATAGATATGAATTGTGGTGGTTTTACATGAATTTTCAGAAAAAAAAGAACAGTAATGAACGAATCCATGTCGGGGGCCTACACTACAACTATTTCAATATAACTTGGTGAATTTTTTTCTTGAACAAGTTCCGTCACATTTACCACATTTCATCCAAATGTCTGTGCAATTTTGTATTTGGTGCCTCAAATACATAAAATCGGGCAAAAATATACATGCAAGCTACATATATCTAAATATGAACAGTTTTCAAAATAATTTGGCGAACTTATTTCTAGTCCGAATTTCATTACACAAATTTTATTGAAATTGGACATATGTACATTAGGGATATAACTTTTTGCACTTTTTTGCAAATATCAAAAATACCACCTAATAGCCGTGTAGAGCATGAAAAACTATTATGAAAAAAGGTGTAATTTTTTCTCTATCGCGAAAAAAGTTTCCGCACCAAATGCATTGAAGTTCAGTAATGCATTTTTTAATTTTAGCTGTTATGACAACATATTTGCTTTTAATTACATTTTTTATTTTTTTGTAATCTAATTTAAAATCATTACCAAAGCGTTCTGGACCAATTTGTTCTCAAATAGCGCCATTTCGGAGCATTTTAGGAATTTTTGACACTATTGCAATTTTTGGTCTTTCTTTATAAACTCGTGAATTTTATGTTTATATTTATTGTACCTATCGGACAGGAGAATATGGTGCCATTTGCAACAAATTCGCGAAAGTTACAGACCGTTTTAATGACTTTGCCTGTGAGAATTGTATTTATTTTCTATAAATTTTTATTCAAACAAAGCAAATTTAAAATTTTAAGTAGAAAACATATCAAAAGGGTTTTAGTAATCACGGTCGGTGCGGAACCTTTTTTCACCGAATCGATCTTAGAAACGCGTTTTCGTTATTAGGACAAAATTCCCCACGTGGTACTGGTGTTGTATTTTTGTAAAAAACATATACGATTCTCACAGGCAAAGTCAACAAAAACAGCCTGTAACTTTCGCGACTTCGTTGCAAATGACCCCATATTCTTTTGTCCGGTAGGTACAAAAAATATAAACATAAAATTCACGAGTTTATAAAGAAAAAGCAAAAATCGCAATAGTATCAAAAGTTCCTAATATGCTCCGAAATGGCGCGATTTGAGAACAAATTGGTCCAGAACGCTTTGATAATGATTTTAAATTAGATTACAAAAAAATAAAAAATTTAATTAAAAGCAAATATGTTGTCATAACAGCTAAAATTAAAAAATGCATTACTGAACTTCAATGCATTTGGTGCGGAAACCTTTTTCGCGATAGAGAAAAATTGACGCCGTATTTCATAATAGTTTTCCATGCTCTACACGGCTATGTGGTGGTATTTTTTTGGTTATAGCCCTAATGTACATATCAAAACGGGCAAAAATATATATAGGAGCTATTTCCAAATCCGAACCGATATCAATATAATTTGGCAAATTTTTTCCTAAGCCATATTCCGTCACATATTCCAAATTGCATTGCAATTGTACATACTTGAGTGGTTGCGCGCAGCAAATTCATGAAATCGGGCGAAAATATATATGGAAGCAATATACAAATCTGAAACGATTTCAATATAATTTGGCAAATTTATTTCTAGGCCATATTCATTCAAACATTTCACATTTCATTGAAATTGGGCATAAGAAGCGTGTTTGCTGCATCAAATACCTCAAATCGGGCGGAAATATATATGGGAGCTATATCCAAATCTGAACCGATTTTTACGAAAAACAATAGGATTCGTCCTTTGACCAAAAAGCGATCTTCCCAAATTTTCATGCGAATCGGTTAATAAATGGGACCTGTACCTTGTTTATAAAAATACATGAACAGACATAGAGGGACGGCCAAACAGACGGACATGTATAAATTGATTCAGAAAGTGATTCTATGTATATCCCCGAAAGGAGCTATGGGTCTATCTCGTTTCCTTTTGCATGTTACAAACTAATGAACAAAGACATAATACCCCATACCGCAGTGTGGTTTAGGGTATAACAAGTAAAAAAGTATCAGTCGGCTTGGCCGACATAGATATACCCTCAGCCTCGGACCTAGAGAAAAGAAGTAACACACAATACCACTGACGTCTATATAATACGATGTACAACGTTTGGACAAATTGGTCTCTCCCTTCGAGGGTTATCTTACGTACTACCCAGTTTAGTTGGTGCCAGCAGGCTTTTTTGTAGCTTTGTGCAATTATCTCAAGAAGTAAGGGCTTTCCCTGAAAAAACGTGTACTATCGTAATGGTGGCAGCGAAGACAAGTTGTTACAAAAAGAAGCAAATCGATTTAAAAGCAGGCCTTAAACTGCACTCTTCGCAAATTTTGTGTGGGAAGTCCTCGAAGGAGTGGACCTATATAGTTCATATTCGAAACTGTTGCCGTAGAAATCATACGATGGGAAAAGTGTGGACAAAATTGGTTACTCCCTTCAAGAATAATCGTGTCCACAATTTTTCCGAACATTTTGAATTTTTTGTGGGGGAGGTACCTGAAGGAGTGGGCCGATATGGTCTATCTTCGAATTAAAATTAAGCTTGGACAAAACTATTACGAACGCCAAATTATAGACTGAATCGGCTGATCAATTCGAGAGTTATCGTGCGCACCAACCACTACACATGGTGCCATAGGGGTTTTTAAACTTTTCGGACTATTTTCGTAGGAAGTATGGACTTGCCCCTGATAAAGCTTATACCGTCGTAATGGGGACAGGGAATACAAGTTGTTACAACAAAGCGATTCGAGAACATGTCCTAAACTGAACTTTTCCGATATTTTGTGTGGGAGGTACCCGAAGAAGTGGACCGATATAGTCCATATTGGAATCTCATCTATGTCTGGTAGAAATTTCACGATGTGTAAAGTATGGACCAAATCGTTTACTACCTTTAAGAGTAATCGTTCGCACAATTTCGAACTTTTGTGGGGGAGGTACCTGAAGGTGTGGACCGAAATGGCCTATCTTCATCCGTTTGAGTGTTATCGTGCGAACCAGCCAGCCAGACAGACAGACGGACGGACATTTCTAAATCGGCCCCAAATTGTCTGAAACAGATTTCGTCCAAACATACTTGGGGTCTAAATCCTTTATTTCGATGAGGCACATTTTGCCCGTATGAAAGTGTATATACCCTCGTTAGCATAAATGCTGAGGGTATAAAAATTAAATTTGGTTATTTTTCCCACAATGGTAAATTTTATACGCTAAATATTAGTCGATCATTTATCAAAATTATTAATATTTTCCGTGATCAAACCTCTTACTTTGTGCAGAAATTTTTGAGTATTAAAATATAACTTGGACCTCTAGCGTGAATATGGTCACACTATACACAATTAAAACTGTGTGTACTAGGCTGTAACTATGTTATCTGACCATGTACATCCTTCTACTAATGAAGAAAGACATCCCAGCTAACAATTTTTTCCGAGGGCTCTGATTTCCGATTTTTTCCGAAATTTTCTGAATATTTTTTAGATATTTGTCGATTTCTCTAATATTTTTCCAAAAATTGTACCGATTTTCTAAAACTTTTTTTTAAGAATCTCTACACATTTTCTGAAGAAGCTTAAGAATCTCGTTCCGAATTCGTTCCGATTCGGTGGACACGGCCATACAACTTTTGTACCGAATTCGGAAAGAATTCGGCATCAGAATCGGCAACTTGTGCAGAGATTCTGACCGAATTCGCAAAGAATTCGGAAAACAATTTTAGCTGGGATAATACCCCATACGGCAGTGTGTTGTAGTGTGTAAATATGGAGTGTGTTGAAATTGCCCAGCAAAAAAAGTCATTACCAAATAATGACTTTATTCAGTAAATTTTTGCAGTTGTAACTACTTACTAATTGACCGTAAAAGTCATTATTTTTACATGGGGATGTCATAGGGAGGAAGTACTTCCTTAAATTTGTTTTTTAAGTACATATTTAACCACTTACCAGTAGTCAAAAAAAAGCTAAAAAGCATATGTTCTATTTTTAGAACAATTGTGGTGAAATTATATTCAAATTCAACACTCCAATTATTTTTTGTTTTTATTTCTTCTTTTTCTTTTATTCCGGTCCCAGCGGGTGTCGAACACATGAACTTCTGATTTCTAGCCAAACACACTACACACTAGGCCACTCGTACAAATAGTAAGGGTTGTTTAAAAACATCCACGTACATCAAGATTTCTTCGTAATTTTGTCAAAAAAAAAACTTCCATGCTGACAGTGAGCTTTGAACACACAAACCTAGGATTTGTAGTCAGACACACTAGCCCTGTGCCACCGTACTTATTTCTTTGTAAGTAAGTAGTAAGTAAGGATGTAACTAGTTATAAGTTAACTGTTATATATGTACTGTCTGATAATGCGGAGGGTAATGAGTACTCATTACCTGGTAATGCAGAAAGTAATGGCATGTGCCTACCAAATTTTTGCTGGGTGAAAACAAATTTACCTCAATTGTTCTAAAAATAGAACATTTCTATTTGTTTAGCTTATTTTTCAACTTCTAGTGGCCATAGAATAACTTATTACTCAGTGCGACATGCCATTGTTGAAATAATGGGCTAGTAGGCTGTTTTGTAATTAGTAACGACGACTACCAAAACCTATTATTTGGTAATGATTTTTTTTGCTTGGTAGCTGTTAGATAATAAATGTATTTACCCTTTTCTGTCATCTTATTCTTCCTTATTATCTCAATGGAAATCAAATATGTAATTAATAATAAGAAAAACTTTTTCTTGGAAAAATAATACAAATAACAATTGATCCCGAGCCGTGTTTTCCTCGAAAAAATAACCTAATTTAAAATTTCATTAATCATAATTTTGGGTTGACCGTAACAAAAAATAAAGTAAATAAATTAACGTCATCACCAACATAAATAATAACTTTTCATCGAACTCTTGTTTTTTTGTAATTAGCATACTTTGAAAAGGGCAAAAGGTAGAATAATATCGATAACACTTTTTTTCCTATTTTTTAATTTGTTATGGATGATCTGTTTTTGTTTCTGTTTATATTGTAGCAACGGATTCCAATTGGGTTACATTTGATTTGTAAATATAAAATAATCAAAGAAAAAGTAACAGTTTTTTTTTGTTTTCGTAATTTCCACAACCATCTGTCATTTATATTCAGAAAAATGTCAAGAAAATATTTGGAACTTTTTTCTTTGTTATCCTTTTCTTCATTTCTTTTTTAATTTATGCAAATTAAATGAAGCGAAGAAATCTTTTGCAAACTCGCTGTTGGCGTATGTATGTATGTACGTTTCTTTGTACATTGTTGAAGGGATATAGGAATGATGTATTTACCCACTTTCAAGTAAGCGTGTACTTGTTAACTTTTGCCTTTAGCAACTAGATTGTTTATCAACGTCTGTACTCATATTTGTTTGGATTTGTACGGGGAAATGTTGGGTGAATTTGTGTTGACACGATATCGTATTCGCAACTAGCGCATATGGCCGTATTAGATTCCGTGAGATTTTGTATTTTGAATGGAAAAGGAAGCGTTTCTCCGCATGTAAACGCCATTTCCTATAACCATATCAATCATAATGCATATGAATTTAAAATGAATATTCAAGGAGTTGAAAGAAAGAAAGTTTTAATAAACAGAACTTTTTATAATAAATTGTATAATATTTTGTTTTTTTTATTCTTTTTATTTAGTAATGTTGTATTATTTTATGTTTATTTTATTTTCTTGTTCAAGTCGCACAATGATAGTTCTTTATTACTTCTCATCTATGGGGAATAATACAATTTTTGAATTATTTTAAAATTTTAAGTCACTAATTTACGACACAAGAATCATCACCCTATAGCGATTTCAACTGACTGTAGCAGCGTTTACACTACGACATTTTGTGTTAAGTTCTAAATAATCAAATTAAAAAAAACGTTTGAGAAATTACAAATTTTGAAACATAAATAGGAATGCCAAAAATCACCTGCATCTTGTTTTTGATGAAATCTGTCAAATCTTTTTAACATTTTGATTTAAAGTTTGTTTTCAATAAAATCACACACGCACACATCTATCTCCATATGTGTGATGTGCAACTACTCCCTTCAACTTGAAATGTTTAAAAGAAAATTTTAAATTCTTTGTAACTTTCAACAATTTGAAGAAGATGTGTCGGATGAGAATGAAACTTTCGACAATGGTTTTTCTCCACACACAAAAAGACTGTGTTTACTTGATGTTTCCTCCCGAGGTTATAAAACAAACATGTTGCCACCGACACTTCTTTCTGTTTGAGCCACAGAAAAAAGCAAACGCCACCCAAACATACATAAGTAGACAGACAAACAATAATGTTGATGATGAGCAGCTGAAAAAGGAATAAGTAAAACGAATTTAAATACAAGTGCAACAAAATTTAACTAACAGTTGTTGTTAGTGTCAGAAAAACAAGGCGAGCAATAAGGAAGATATAAAACTACATAACTATCTTCATGTTATTAAAAAGTGAAAAACTCAACAGCCAAGAAATATATGTTTCTTAGTAGTCAGTAAAAAATCCCACCTTGGTGTGAGGGTAATTAAGGTAATATTTTAATAGCGTTCTAGACGTCTGTAAATTGTAAATATTTATTATTCCACTCTATTACCTTCAATGGAATGCTCAACAAAATTCGGAAGTAACGATTTTGTCCTCCAGAGTTTAAAATTTCTCAAAAGCACTTATACATAATTGGTTTTAATTCAGATTTCTGTTTTGGACTACTGAATATTGTATATAACATACATATTATTCATTATTAATGATTACAATTGTTTAACGTACTGTTGATTCTTTAATGATATAATTGTCTATACCCTTCATCACTACGTAATGAGGTTATATTGAGTAATGCACCTCGAAAAAATGCAGGCAAGTATTTTTGTACACGCTCAGTTTTTAAACTAACAGGACAAAATCGAAGTAATGGTTTTTGATCCCAAGTATGTATGCACGAAATCTGTTTCAGACAATTTTCACTTGAAAAAAAATCATTCGATCATTAAGCTCAACTCCAACGAGAAAATCTATAAAAATTAACATTAAAAAATGATCTTCACCCTAACAGGCAAAATTTTTAATTGAAAAGCTAAAGGTAAAACGACAGATTTAGCTTTTCAAGCGGATAATTCTATTTGATCCAAACTTTGCACCTCGTAATATTTTGTCCAAACTTAGCCAAGTTCGAAAATGGTTCATATCGGGCCACACCTTTGGGTATGCCCCACACAAAGGTTCACAATGTTTAGCTAAAATGGAGACACACATAGATTAGGTTCGAAATGCATCGGTACTTTTTCGGGTAACCTACACACAAAATTGCAACTTTTTTTTGCAGAAATGCCAAAAGGACGAAGGCTGGTGGCCACGATAACTATCAAATAGAGTGACTAACATTGTTCCAACCTTAGCAGATTGTAATATTTTTCTCAACCCAGAAACAAGTTCGAAGATGAACTATATCGGACAACTCCTTCCTCAATTCTCTCACAAAAGCTCAAAATGTTCGCTTAGGTACAGTATTTAGGCGAGGAAAGGGAAAACCGTCAGCTTTCCTATGATAGCTCTTACCAAATGATGAGCAGTGGAGCGGGAAAAGGACAAGAAATCAAACGATAGCAGTATCTGTTTATAATAGTAAACAAAAAAGTATCAGTTAGCTGTGCTGACGGCGATATACCCTATGCCTCTGACCAAAAAACAAACACAATGATTATGCCGTATAAAAAAAAATATATTGATTTTGTATCACGAGCTTGCTTCAAAATAGGTGGAATCTATAGGTACCGTAATGTGGGGCTATACCGCATCATTGACGATGTCATGCTTAAGTGTTGACTTGAATTATTAATAATAGTATATAGAAAATATTTGCAAAAATATAAAGGAATATGTATTGGAATATAAAATTAATGGAGATTTTTTTTCAAAATAGATTTTTTGTCGATTTGTTCCATATCCACACTTATGACACAAATGTGAAATATTGTACACCATATGGAACAAAGTGACAAACCCATTTTTCATTCTTTGCCTCAATAAATTAAAAACTTCTAAATCGAAAATTAAAGTTCTGAATTTAGAATTGTGTTTCAAATTTGCAAAATTTCAAAATATTAATTTCATAACTTAAAAAAGATTAAGATATCGTGTGGAAGCGTGGATATCTCGGGAACTAGAGTAGATAGGAGAAACCGACCAAAAATTCAGAAATAGCATACCGGAAAACCCTAGAAAACATTTGTATCTCAAAAAGTCAATAATGGCTTATGGAACACTAAGGCATGACACCGACGATATAGTTCAAACATTTTTAGTAAGCAAACTTCTGTAGTGCGATTCACTAACTAATTTTGTGAGTTACCGACAATTGTCGGTAAAATTAAAATGCTTATAATTTTGGAAATTACCGATGTTTTTCGGTAAGTAAGCGATGAATAAAAAGCAGTCGTAAGGTTATACCGATAGGAACAGTGTTATCAACTTTTATTTGAACTTTTCATTTATAATTTTGCGTTTTAATTTTACCGATTTTTGTCGGTAACTCAAAAAATGTGTTAGAGAATCGCACTACTGAAATATTAAATTTGGAAGAAATTTTTAAAATTTGAGAATTATCTTGAGCTCTAGTAATTTTAGAATGTGCCGGCACGGTTTCTTGGATCTTCTTGGCCATTATCTCAAGAAGTATGGACTTGCCCGAGAACTGGCGTACTGTCGTAAAGGGGACCGCGGGAACAAACCGTCAAAAACATCTATACACGATCCGAGAGGAGCTCTTAAATTTCACTTTTTCGAAATTTTGTGTGGGAGGTACCCAAAGGGTGGACTTATATAGTCTATATTCGAACCCATTCTATATCTGAAAGGTGTAATGCCAAAATCGATTACTTGACCAAATCGATTACTCCATTCTATAGTTTTTGTTCACAACATTTTACCGGAAAATTTTGAACTTTTGTGGGGGAGGTACCCGAAGGGTTAGACCGCCTTTTTTCTTGCTTTTCCGGAATCAAATGAAGTTATTGGGTGCCAACGCAGGACTGTGTGTTCTTTTTTTGAGTTTTTTAAGTATACCACTAAGAATTAACCTCATACTTTGCCCAAGGCGTATGGTCAGTTTTGCCGAAAAAACAGGTTACCATTTGCATCAAAGTGCTTCTTCCATGAACAACTTTCGTAGGATTTGGCTCGCCTTCGAAGACCCACATGGTCGATTGCTGTTTTGTTTGGGGCTTACACGCATAGATCCAAGATTCGTCGTCTGTGACTATCTTATAAACTTCGTTTGAAGCACCGCGTCGTATTTATTCACATTTTTTGGCACCAATCGACAAGACCTTTTTTGAGCAATTTGGAGTCGAGCTTAATGACCGATGATTTTTTCCAAGTGAAACAGGAAAGCCCTTCGGCTTCGAACCCACACAATTGCCATTATGTAACCGGTTTCGCCTTTGGTAGCGGCTCATCAGTAGACAGCGGAATTTTATGCAACCCCTATTTTTGGTCCGATTGATGTCAAATTTTGTGACTGGGCATATTTTTGGCTTCGGATTAAATTGCAATCGAAATATATGACATATGCAAAATTCATAAATTTTGCATATCCCAAAAATAATATGTGCTTATGCAAACTTCACAAATTTTGCATATGCAAAAAATTATATGTGCTTATGCAACATATATGTATTTAACATATTTACAAATACAGTCGAAATCGCCTATAACGCCGTCATTTAAAACGTCATATCGGTTATAACGACGATATCCAAAAGTCTCTGGGGCCCTTTATAGCCCTATCGCTTATAACGACATATCGGTTATAGCGACAAAATTTCGTCGGTCCCTTGGCCGACGTTATAAGCGATTTCGACTGTATTTCAATAATAGGTACAAAAATGTTTGTGTGTACAATTTTTCTGTTTAAAATTCTCTTCAGAGAAGTCAATAAAATAGAGAAATGTAAAACCACAGCCACAACCTCTAAAATACCGAAAATCGGAAGTTATCGTTCTATTAGGTCCTTTTTTACCCCCGAGGAAGACTTAATACCAAATTTCAGCCATTTCGGCGGGATATTGAGGCCACAACCTTCAAAATACCGGAAATCGGGAGGTACCGTTCTATGGGGGCTATATGAAGACGTGAACCTATACCGACAAATTTCAAGTGGATATTTTTTATACTCCCAACGAAGACTTAAAACAAAATGTCAGCCATTTCAATGTGATGTTGAGGCCACAACCAGCAAAATGCAGGAAATCGGAAGATGCCGTTCTATGGGGGCTATATGACGACGTGGGCCTATGCGGACAAACTTCATGTGAACAGTTTCATACCCCTAACGAAGACTTAATACCAAATTTCAGTCATTTGGGTTGGATATTTAGACCACAAATCCTTGCAAATATTTTTTTATGTGGTTTTGCATATGCTTATTTTATGCAAATATTTAAAATCATGCCAAAATATGCACGATATGCAACAACTTCTGGGCCTATTTTTTATTTTGTGATAAAACGACTTTCTGTCTAATCAGATTTTCTCTACAACCATCCTAACCATATATGCATTTGCATAGGATTACGCTGTCTACTCATCAGACATATCGGCTGTGGAGTGACTTTTCTGTCATCGAACTTTTTTCTTTCTATTTGTTTTTACGGAGATTGATATTTCCCCATTCAGTCTGAATGGCTTCCATGACAAACGTTTAGCGCAGCCTTTAGAAATTATAAGTTTGGCACTGAATGTCAACACACCGTAATAACACTCTTGTCATATGTTTTTCAAGCACGTGTGTTCAAATCCCAGCCTGGCTCAAGCTGTTTTTTATTTATTATAACATTTTGCCTATTAGTGCAAAATTACTACGAGCAGAACACAAGTTCAATTGTGGTTTAATCTGTTTAAGGAAATCAGAAGATGTCAATTACGATAACGTCCTTGTCGCCTGAGCACACCAAAAACAGATGAAAACATTAAAGCAGTGAGAAAAATGATTTTGTATAATCGTTTTACCGATAGTTTAGGCATGAAAGGTGCAGCAGCGAAGATTGTTTCAAAATTGCCAAATTTTGAGAAAAACGACGTCGCATGGACATATCTCAGGAGCTTTTGAACAGCATCAACGACTGTGCAGATTACCTCAGGAATCACGACTGTATAGCTATGACAATGAAATCAAAACCCAATCATCCTAATGGAAACGTTCAGAACAGCCAAGGCCGAAAAAGCACGTCAAGGTCGGTTAAATGTGATAGTTTTGCTTACTGTTTTTCGACTGCTTCATTAATTCTTGCCACGAAGTCGCACGATCTATCATCATGATAATGCCCCAGCTCACACATCGATGCTTGTGTGTGAGATTTTGGCCAAAAACAAAAAACTTAACCCCCGCTGATTTTTTCCTCTTGCATGAAGTAAAGCCAGCAATAACCCAGGTGAAGAATCATAAAACCACAGAAGCCGATGAGAGAATCATACTAATGTGGCTTTTGACTTGGCAAATCAACAGTAAATCAAACCACCACATTACGTCAAATTAAGGGGTAGACTCAAGAGATGCAAACCGATACCTACCATCTTTTTGTCACCTATAAGGCCGCTTCGACATCCCTCGACGTGCAAATGTATGATTTGCAATGTGACATTAACTGACCTGCGGCTTTGCCGACAGAGATATACCATCAGCCTTTATGAATTTAAACTTTCATCTACGGACATATCGAATGCATTTAGGGTCTTTTAAGAATTTTGTGGCCTTTTTGGACATTTGAGTTTGCCGACAAAAAACTGGATTAGGATTCAGTGGGTCATCGTATTACTTTTGGACCAGTATGCCAGGAAGCATGGACTTGTCCACCGAAAACATAATATCGCTTTAAAAAATACCACACCGAACAGCATCGGTATACATTTCTGAAGGATCTTCGAACAGACCCTAAACTGCACTTATTCATGAGAGGACCGATATGGGCCATTTTACAAGTTAAACTAAATTTGGACAAAATATTAGGAGATCCATAGTTTGGACCAAATTGGTTGCCACGTTCAAGAGATATCGTGCATACTTTTTTAGTGACATTTGTAAATATTGAGAGGAAGTACCGGAAATTGTGGACCGGTATTGCTCATCTTCGCACTGAAATTAAGTTTGGACAAAATATGATGAAGTCCAAATTTTGGACCAAATCGTGCTATCCAGCCACTACATATGGTCCCATAGAGGGATTTTTTACATATTTCGGGCTGTTTTCTCAAGAAGTATGGACTTGCCCCTGAAAAAACGTTTACGTCGTAATTGAGGCAGTGAATGCAAGTTGCTTAAAAAAAATTAAAGTGATTCGAGAGCAGGTCTTAATGTGAACTTATCCGAAATTTTGTGTGGGAGGTACCCAAAGGAATGGACAAATATTTAACGGAAGGAATGGACCGATGTAACCCATCTTCGAACTTAAACTAAGTTTGGACAAAATATTAACAAAGAAATTTTGGACCGAATCGGTTGATCCGTTAGAGAGTTATCGTGCCCTCCAGCCAGCCAGTCAGACCGACGGACAGACATTGCTAAATCAACTCCAATTGTCTGGTACGGATTTCGTCCAAACATATCTGGGGTCATCATTTCGATGAGCCATATTTTGCCTGTATGAAAGTGGAAAAAAACCTTAATGGACGCTTCGCGTTTCTGATTCCTGGGATTGAACTGAGCAAAAAAGTCCACTAGACCATAGGTCTACGGTGAAAATCGAGCCTCCCGATTTTGACTTTAAATTTTTTATCCACGTTTTTTTTTTGGAAATTTTGGCATATAACGGAAGAAGGATCAATAGAAATCCGTTGTGAAAACATCTTCTTGTTTTCCCGTTAACATTTGAAAATGTAAGAAACCCAGATTTTCACTAATTTTACCGTTATAAAAAAGTAATTCAAAGTGAGTCAAACGAACTAAAGGCATTTTGCATCAGAACGCTTGAATATTTTTCTGGTCAACTTTTGTAGCACAGTGCCATTTATCGACTTTTTCCGAAAAGTTTGCACCTTCTCAAGGCCAAAACTGCCTGAAGCGTTCTAATTCTTTTGCGATGTATTAGAGAGTTCTTAATAACTGCCTTGGCTACAATTTTTGTCTGTGTGTTGAATCGAAAATCTCAATGGTTTGGCCGTTATATGCCAAAATGTCTAAAAAACGAGGATAAAAAATTTAAAGTCAAAATCGGGAGGCTCGATTTTCACGTGGACTTTTGCTCAGTTCAATCCCAGGAATCAGAAACGCGAAGGGCCCATTAAGCTTTCAAATCGACACCGGCCTAATGTATACACCCTCGTTAGCATAAATACTGAGTGTATAAAAATCGAAAGGGAATCTACTAAAGTGGATTTGACAGTAAAGGGCGATAAACTATGGAAGTTGGTAACTTCAATTTTGAGGTAGTCAATGGATTCATCTACGTCGACATCGTACTACTAATTTACTAAGTGATACACCTTCAGGTAGTCGGACTAAAGATATTCTGCATTCCAACTTTTTCATTAGAATATCCTAATAGATTCAATTCATGATAAAGCAGCCGTTAAAAACGAGGTGAAGATATTTTTTTAAATTAAATTTAATAACTTCACTACTGTTTGCGTTATTAGGGCACATGCCATTATTGGTAAGACTTTTAATTAATTTAATTAATTGAGCTATATGATCTAGGGAGATTTTATTAAAAAATTTACATCTAACGAAGTCCCATACTTAGCTAGATATCAATTTTCAATAAAATCTCCTTAGGTCATAACCTCAATAAATTAATTTAATTAACATTTAATAACATTGTGAACCAATGTGTACCAGTTTTATCAACATGAAACCACTGTGCCTTGCCTGGAACAATCAGAAAGGAAAAATCCCACAATTACAGCAATAATAATAATTGTAATAATTTTGTTGTTCATGTTTTTAGTGGTATTGTAATAAACATGTACACTCGGCACACATACACTGCACACACAAATACTTTCGCCTCACATAGGCTCTATTGCACACTTATGTTCATTTAACAATATGTTTGAAAATTTTGAAAAACCTCTTTCAATTACCAAATACTAAAAACATAAAAGAGGAAAACATTTCATTTAACAGGATCGAAAGGGAAGGTGAAGGCATGTGAAGGAGAAACGCCACACATGTAAGGAAGCATTTTCTTCAAGCATAAAATTGTAGGAGATTTGTCTGTGTGTTTGGGGAGTTTGTCTAACTTTGAAGAAAAACAAGAAACGGAAGGAAGTTGTAATGTCTCACATGCCATTTGCACAGAAATACACACAACATGTTCCACACCTCACACTCCTTCCACCCACCAACTCACTTTCGAAAAGTTGAAGATGATGTTCGTTTTTTCGTTGGTTTTTCTTTTAATTTCATTAGGTGGTAGTGGCGATGGGGTGGGGGGAAACCGGAATACAAAGTCTTGTCTAGTTACACGTCTTGTCTTGGTGGAATTACAAAGTGTCTCCGGCCGAGTAATTGAGAACACTTGTGACACCAATGAAGACAACAACATTTTTGTTGCTATTTTACGTGGTTAGGTTTGTTTGTTGTGTATAGTTTTTCTTCTGTTTCTTCCTTATGTTTTATGGAGTTGTTGTTGTTATTATTTATGATAATAATGCTGATGATGATGAGTGTTGTGCATTGATGATATACAACACAACAATTTTGTAATTTGTCATTTATTATTGCCAACAACAATGTACGACTCAAGGCAATGCAGTGTAAAATATGTCACTTGGGTATATAAAATTTATGATATGAGCGTGTAATTAAGAATATTTTAAGTTTTCTACAGACGTGATTAGATCAAAATTGCCTGATTCGAAACTTGAACATTGAGGATGTACCATATGTATCTTTTTTAAGTGAAAAACTAAGTTTGATGGGATGAAAGACGGGAAATGAACGTGCACAGTTTTCGCACTGGCAAAAGAAACCTCTAACCGGTCAATTTTTGTTTTGATTAAAACAATTATTTATCGATAGTTTTTATGTAAATAAAACATGTGTTAATAGTAAAAGCTGACAAAATTGTTAAAATTATCTTCTAGATGAGAAAAGTTATTGTCAGCCAAAAGCCTGACCTGCCCGCTATACATATATAAATATATGTCCTTTATTATTTGTTAAAGAAATGTAATTGGGGGATGGGGATTTTCTCTGGTGTGTATTTCGGTACGAAAATCCTCTGATCGCCACTCACTTGGTAGTGGCCAGAGGTGATTCATTTGTTGGATTTTTCAATTTCGATTTTAAATCATGTATTCCCTGGTAATATCGCACAGTCAACCGTCAGTCGATAGCTAACGTGAGAAGGCTAACCGGCCTAGAGGGTTTGTTGGCAGCCCCAACACTAGGATCGGTTGCTGTGGCCCAATCACCCGCACATCTTAAACAATACGATTACAGAAAACTGCCTGGTAACGCAATAAAAATTCTAGTAAAATAATGTTTAAACTTTTGATTTTTTATATTTTTTAATTGCTTTTTGAAAATAAATTTGGAAAAAAATGTTACTGTTCCATAAACATATATTTAACGCGGTGCGCCTTAACTAAATTTAAATGAAAGGTGCTAACACCTGGGAATTTTTTGCGGTTTCTAAAACCACAATGTTCATAGTTGTAAAAAAAAAAACAAAAAAATAGCCGGAGGGATTTTCAAATAAATCGCGGTCAAAGTTCATATTTTAGGGCTTTTTTAGTTTTTCACGATTTTGCTTGAAACCGCAAGCCCTACTGACTACGTCGGTGGTGCAATATACATATTTTGAATAAAAATATTGAAATTTCCTAGTTTGAATTTTTACCTTGGGTCACAAAATATACCACGCTTACAAAAAATAAAAAAAAATATTAAACTACGTCCAAACATCTTTCTGATGATAATCATCAATTTTACCGCTTTCACAATCTTGTAACTTGTATTTTACAAACGTCAAATTTTGGACGGACTCGATTGATCCGTTCGAGAGTTAGTGCGCTCCAGCCAGCCATACTGAAACGGATTTCGTCCAAACATACTTGGGTTCTAAAACCATTATTTCGATGAGGCACATTTTGCCCGTATGAAAGTGTATATACCCTCATTAGCATAAATGCTAAGCGTGTAAAAATCGCTGGAAGGGTTTTTAAATAAATCGCGTTTGCTTGGAAACGGCAAGTCTTATCGAAATGGGACTAAAGAAAATGTTGTAGCGAATTTGTACAACATTTAATTTAGTCCCATTTCGATAGAAAGAAGAAAGAAAACCTAAAAAACAACTAACAATTTAAACTTTCACCGCGGTTTATTTAATGTAATGGATATTGTAGTTTCAGACTCCGCAAAAACTTCCAAGGTGAAAGCACTTTCCATTTAAAGTTTGTTCAGGCGAACTGTGCCTGGTTTGCCTCGGTTCTATATACGCAATACTGTCATTTAAAGCTGGCTGCAGGTTATCCAATAGCTAAGCATAATGATTTTTCTACAACAAAGCGCTGTATATATTTTTTTGTAGAAGATGGACGTCCAATCTTCATTATGATTCGCGAAAATATCGATTTCTTACGGAATTTGTGCTAAATACAGATTTAAAATATATACGGCATACTTATCGTACCACGGATCATGTTGTTGTAATACTGCGAGATATGATTGTGTGTTCCTTTCGGTTTAATATGACTCTGGTTCAATTTCCAGGTTTAGTAATATGACCATTTCCACGGACAGTGATCATTAGAGGGGTTTTAAAAAATCGATGTCATTATGTCGGATTTTAAGATTGCCAAAGTTTGAGCTCAATCGGAATATGTTGACACATACCACTGGAGCCTCAAAGTTTCCATGGGCCCTTTTTATGGCTAATATTAAAATCTGACCCGATTTTCAAACATTTTTTGTAGGGTATCTTGTTTAGCCACCACAAAGAACTGGTAAAAAATTACAAAGAAATCGCCGGAGCGCTTTTTAAATAAATCGCGATTGAAGTAGACAATTTTAAGGGTTTTTAGTTTTTCACGATTTTACTTGGAAACCGCAAGTCCTATCGAAATGGGGCTTAAGAAAATTTTGTAGCTGTGAAAATTCTCCAGAGGATTCACTGTTATGATTTGTTCCTAGGTTTTACCATTTTTGAGACATAGAAGTTCAGGTCACATTTTTAGTGTTTTTTGTTAAGTTTTCACGATATGCTTGAAAACGGTAAGTCTTATCGAAATGTGACTAGAGAAAATCTTATAGCTGGGAAAATTCTCCATAAGATTGGTTTTCGTAATTTTTTCCTAGGTTGTACCATTTCTGAGATATATAAGTTTAAGTTGGGAAATTTGCAGTCATGACCTTGTTTTATAAGAAGACGATACAGTCAGTAAATTGTCAAAATTTTAACTTCTATATCTCCAAAATGGTAATACCTGCGAAAACAACTTAAAGGACAATCTTGTAGAGAAATTTCACTGCTACAACACTTTCTTTAATCCTATTTCGAAATGATTTTGGTTTGCATATGATATTAGCTTATGCTACATACATTTTTCATTTCTTTCTAAAATTTTATACTGTTTTAAATTTGTCGACAAATATGAAAAGTATTGGAATAAGTATTACTGAGTATAATTTAACTACATCTGTATACTTATTGTCCAAAATATATGATTAATTTTCGGCACAGTTGATGTCAAGTTTAAAGTCGTTTTGAAGGGTCTAATCGTAATTTGGACCGACTATAGTGTTACTGACTTCAGAACAATGTAATATTTATTGAATGTTTGTGGCATAAAACGTCCAAACATTTCTTGTGATTTTTTGATTTTCACAATTTTGATAACATTAATTCAACAATAAATGAACTCGTTGTTGTAATGAGCTATTCTGATTATTATAAAAATTAGAGACTCTTTATTGTGCTTAAAATTTGCAAAAAAAAAATATATGGGGATTTCTGAGTGAAATCGGACACTTTTTCAAGATGAGGTTTTTGATTTCCTTTATTTTTCTCTGCGGTGATGCTGCTCATTAGCAAAACATTTTAGTATATTTTCAGATTTTTTGGACTAACGGTTCCAGAGATACCGCGCCTTGAACAAGTCAAATTCTGTAAAAACTACATGCAAAGAAATACTCATAACTTCTTTAATATTGGTCCAATTTGAAAAAATCTTTTTTTGTATGTTTTGTTGTTTTATCAGCTGTTAAATAAAAAATAGCAAAGAAATTTGCACAGTGGGCATGGATTTCGCGATTTACACGCATTTCAATATGAACATTACACGATACAATTTTATTTCAAGATTATACCCCATTTAAAGGAACCCAACATTTATTTGAAAGATATCCATATCTTCTGCTAGATGTTAGCGTGTTTTCGAGAAGTGATTAGAATAAAAAATGTGATATATTGCGTGAAATTTAACTAAAATAGAAGAAAAACTCCGACTTATTATACCCTCAGCCTTTAGGCTAAGGAGGGTATATACACTTTGATACGATGAAAATGTGCCTCATCGAAATAATGGTTTTAGACCCCAAGTATGTTCGGACGAAATGTGTTTCAGACAATTTGGAGTCGATCTAGCCATGTCCGTCCGTCTGTCTGTCTGTCTGTCCTGCTGGCTGGAGCGCACGATAACTCTCGAACGGATAAACCGATTCGGTTAAAATTTTGGCTTTCGTAATATTTTGCCCAAACTTAGTTTAAGTTCGAAGATGAGCTACATCGGTCCACTCCTTCCGGTACCTCCCCCACAAAAGTTCGAAAATGTTCGGAAAGTTTGTGCGCACGATAACTCTTGAAGGGAGTGACCGATTTGGTCCATACTTTGTATAGTGTAAACTTTCTACCAGAGTAATATGAGGTTTCAATATGGTCTCAATAGGTCCACTCCTTCGGGTACCTCCCACACAAAATTTCGGAAAAATTCAGTTAAGGGCCATCTCTGGAATCGCTTTGATTTTTGTTGTAGCAAGTTGTATTCACTGCCCTCCATACGACGGTACAAGTTTTATCAGGGGCAAGTCCATACTTCCTGAGAAAATAGCATGAAAGTTGCAAAAAACCCCTATGACACCGTGTAAGGTGGTTGGAGCGCAAAATAACTCTCGAACGGATCTGCTGATTCGGTCCAATATATGGTCTCAGTAATATTTTGTCCAAACATAGTTTAAGTTTGAAGATAAGCCATATCGGTCCACTCCTTAAGGTACCTCCCCCACAAAAGTTCAAAAATGTTCGGAAAAATTGTTCGTACGGTAACTCTTGAAGGGAGTGGCCGAATTGGTCTATACATTACACATCCTAATATATCTACCAGATATAGATCAGGTTCAAATATGGAATATATTTGTCCAGTCCATCCGGTACCTCCCACACAAAATTTCGGATAAGTTCACTATAAGACCTGATATCGCATCACTTTGATTTTTGTTGAACCAACTTGCATTCGCTGCCTCATTTACGATGTTAAAAGTTTTTTTAGGGGCAAGTCCATACTTCTTCAGCAAATAGACCGAAGAGTGTAAAAACCCCCTATGGCACCATATGTTGCGGCTGGAGATCCACTTCCATAACGGTTAATGTCGATCCATACCTTTTAGTATCTCCTCCGCAAAACTTTTGATCTTTAATCCTAATCAACATTTTTGTCTGTTCAAACGCCCAAAATTTTTAAAACCCCCTAAATACATACGTATTTTGGGAAAAAATAGTTTCAATATACACAGGCTGAGGGTATATCTCTGTCGGCAAAGCCGACTGATACTTTTTTACTTGTTTTTCTTACATTTTGTTCAACTAACTCACAAAATAAATTTTAATAAATATTTTCTCTTACAAAAATTTTATAAATTTCCTCAAAATATTTTTTGTTTTTTTGCTATAATATGCAAACCGCTAAACGGATTTGTATAGTTTTGGTTTTATTTGAATCTTCGCGATGTTTAGATTACGTACATATTTTTTATATATTTTTCAGATGCATAAACAGCTTGAATTTTATTAGAACAAGTTGTAAACTACCAATTGTTTTGAATGCTTTCCTAATTTCCGCGAAAATTTACAACTTTTTCACTAAAGTTATGGGACCTCAGTAAACATGTAGTATGTAGGGAGCCCCTAATTAAGAGAGTTTTTCAATATAATGATTAGAGTCTTTTAAAGATTTTTTTTCTTTTTATCAGAATTGAAACCGCCATAACTTTTGCGCGCAACAACCAAAACTAGTATCTCGAACAGATTTAAGAATGGGATTTTTTTCCCAATCTATGTACCAAAAATCTTTCATGTAGCTTAAAAAATTTTTAATTTTTTTGTTTATGGAAAACTAAAAAACTTTGTCTTTTCTTCATATATATCAACCAATTCTCATGATACAATTTATGTTCCACCGCAGTGATGTCCGTTAAGATTATGTTAAACTGGTCTCTTTGTTTCACTTCGAATAAGTTTCAGAGATACAGCATACGTTAGAAAATAAACCCTATTTTGCACTCTTCTAAAATGTGTATTGAACGAAAAAGGAATTTCCTGCTGATTATTTTTTTTGAATAAAGGCAGAATGTTGATTTAAACCGACTGCATCTAGTAAAAAAGTATCAGTCGGTTTTGCCGAGCCGGGTAAGGCTATATCGCCCTAAACAGGGAGTACCTTCTGTAAAAAATTCCAAAGGATCCTCGGACAGACTGCACAATATGGCGAGCTTAAAATGATTTTTCACAAAATATTACTAAGTCCAAAACTTGGACCAAATCTGTTGCTCCGTTCAAGAAATATCGTGCCTACCATTTTAGCAAAAAAGTTTGAACTTTCATGGTTAAAGTGCCGAATGTAGTGGACCATTTTCGAACTTTATCCAAGACTCGCTGAAACCTTACAAAGTTGGACCAACGCAGAACCCGTCTCGAAAGTTGCCGTGCACAACAACCGTTCTACATTGTGGCAAAAATATGGACTTGCCCCTGAATAAAATACTATGTAGCAAAAGGGGCCCCGAACACAACCTGTTTAAAAAAAATTAAAATGTTTTGAGAGCAGGTCTTAAACTGTGTGGGGGTACCCGAAATTGATCTACTTTTGTACAAAATATTATGAGTGCCAAATTTTGGATCCAATCGGTTAATCCGATCCGGACGGATTCCAAATTTTCTGAATCTGATTAAAAACACACTTGGGGACAAACAAATTGATTTGGATGAGGCACATGTTGCTCGAATGAAAGTGTGCCTAGAGGCTGAGGGTATGAAAAGGTAGATTGGGAAAATTGTGTTCATTGATTTTTTGTGAAAAGAATATTTTTTTACACGGCTTAAGAGGTTTTGTATATGTACATGTATATATAGAAGAATTCAAGACTGGTTGCCAGAGTTTTGCTTACTTCTAAACAATTTAAGAAAATATCCACGATAGGAAACAAGAATTTGGAATTTGGACGCCAAAATTGGTATACGGACAGATGCATTTAGGGAAATAACTACAATTGGTTTCTTTATGAAAACAATAACGATTGGAATATTAATACAAACAGAACCGTGATTAGGAGTCAGAAGTTGTCCATCAACATACCACGATTGGTCAATTAACAAACCCACATCTTTGTGCTAGAATTTGTATTTTAACAGACCGTCGTGTGGAAAATATAATAACACTAAAGACCTGGATACATAAGAAGCCTCGTCGCCTGGCTTCCTTGCTTTGCTTTATTTCTGACATAATAAAAATAACCTTGTTCGAAATTGACTAGACGTTCTTTATTCTTTTATTTTTATTATGTCAGAAATAAGTCCCAATTTACATTAGGCGAGTTTACTTGCGCCAATTGTCAGTTTGTAGGAGAGAGAGGTGAGGCATATGGTAACCCTTTGCCTCTCAGCACCCTCTCTCACCTACAAATTGACAATTGCCGCAAGTAAACTCGCCTAATGTAAATTGGGACTAAAGCAAGGCAAGGAAGTCAGGCGACGAGGCCTTAAACATTCCATAGACACATGTATTTATTTAACGCAATTCTGGCCGTGGCTTTTTAGTACATTATTTCGGGAAGATTGGATTTCCTAAAAAATTTTATAGTTGTAGTATCCACAGCGCTGCAACCGCTTTGGCTATATTCTCTGTGCTGAAATAAATATGTATGTATTTGTAAACAAAGAAAACAATATTTTTAAGATATTTTCTTATATTTTCTAAGGTTTTCCGATTGTATTCGCTTTATTTTGTCATTTAACTACGTTGGTTTTACCTAAGTGATATCACTGAATTGAATGATACTTATGTATATACTCTAGTTGTGATTTTAAGCCTACTTCTGAAGTATATTGACGAGGATCTCCAACTTGATACATGACACCAAAAATAAATGCAATTATTAATAGATCATTGTTTTGAACATATCGCTCATTTACTAAAAGACTGGTATAACTCAAAAAATTCGTTTTCTAAGTTAGCAATTTCTATTTTTTCTACGACTTCACCTTTATCTTGTGTCAAATTCTAATGCTGATATCTCTAAAACTCATCGAGTTAATGCTCATTTACTACAAGATTGGCATAATTCAACAAAACCGATTTTTGAATTTATGAAGCACTAAAACACTTCAAATCATGCTTCGTCATGCACAGAAATTTAGCACTGATATCTGGCTAGATGCTTGCAAAATATTGTCCAAGTGGTTATTCTATTTTTTGTGTAATAATATTTTTAAGTTGGGAAGTCAAATTTGAATCGCCCACTTAAAACGCGTTTTTCTCGAAACTGGATTTTTTGAAATGTGTCACTCTTTGAGTAAATGATATGTATATTAACTCCTATTTATTGTTGAAAAACGGGAAAATTGGTTAAGAAGTCTTATGACATTTCAACAAAAAAAAAAAAAAAAAAAAAAAAAACAATGAAAATTATGTTATCAGTAGTATAAGTCTAAAAGAAGGTTTACATAGTAGGTAAATAAAAAGTTTTCGCTAACATGCACTTTCAAAGTTTTTGTCGGGTGGGCCCCCCGAAATGAAATCCTGGCTACGTCCCTGTATTGCACAGAAAACATTGAAAATCATTTCATTTCGAAAAGTTTTAACAGTCAAGACATGCCTAAATATTTAAAAAAAATAAGATTTTCTTTAAAGGAAAAATTTTATATCCTTTCTCTTTGAATACGAAGGATTATTTTGGGGAAAAAAGATATACATAGATCCAAATTTTGGTAAGGAGTTTTACATGTGTGAAATATATTCGCGTGTTTCATATACAAAAATAGTAGACTGCCGATTATTGGGGAATCCTCGAACGAACAAATATACCAATTCTTTGAAGTCCTTTCACACATTTTTCTGCTACAAAAGCATCCTTAAGCCCAGATATACGCCGGATTTAAAGTTTACAACAATTTAGAACATCAAATATTATTTAAAATACGGATTTAAGAACATAATTGGTAAACAAAAGATTTTTTTCTGAATAAAACCGGAGGCAACAAAAGGAATTATATAAATTAAGTGTGATTCCCTCTGAAGCGGGAACCAATCTTTCCCAAATAGCGACTCAAAATGGAGAACATTCCTTGAAACCATTTTGAAATACGAATGTTCTCCCCATACAACTAACCGATACCAATATATATTATGAAGTCACTGGCTCTTTAAGCTCAATATCATATCACATCAAAGCGCAGGACCTAGGAATTCCTGTTTTGAATTTTGTTCTTATATTAGTTTTCATATTTATTATGAGCTAAGCAAACTTAAATATTTTATAACCACAGTCACTTATTATTCAACCATTAATCAACCAAGTCAACAGGCCTGATGACAACGCGAGCTTTAATTGGTGAGTCTTATAATTTAGCATTTTGTTTGCCTTAGCTCTCTTCACTTAATCTGAAATAAAACATTTTTTACTACACATTATTATCATATATAAATTACATATTTCATATATATATAGAGATAATAACTAAAATATTGATCCTTTGCAAGGATTCGCCATTGTATTTTTATCGCATAATTTCTGAAGTTTATATGATCTCTACTTTTAATATTCGCTATTTCTTACTTGAGTTTTAAATATAAATACAATGAATTGTTAAGTGTTTTTCATTTGCGAAATGTGAAGGTTTTTAAGTAAAAAGTTGTTTCAGGGCTGAAAACATATACTTCAGCATGGTAGGGTGGGTAAGCTGAACCGGTGGACTAACATCTGCCACTGCTTTTAAAGTAACATCATCATCTTCTTTTAATTCCCACTTATCTTTACCCAGTTTCCACTATCGTTTCCATTTCTATTCCTTTTTCTAAAAAAGCTACCTTATTTTACTTTTATGATGACGAAACCGAGCCTACTTTGAAGGAAAAGAACTGCCCCAAGACTGAGCACGACCGGGGCGAAGAAGTAACCACATCTGTGGGAGGAAGTAGGGCCCGACTGGTGGTTCGTTACACGTTCGTAATATTTTGTCCAAAATTAGTTCAAGTTCAAAGATGGGTTATTTCGGTCCGCTCCTTTCGGTACCTCCCCTACAAGTTCGAAAATTTTCGGAAAATTTGTGCGCGCTAACACTCTTGAAGGTATTAGCCGATTTGATCCATACTATGCACACTACTATGTTTATATCAGACATAGACGAGGTGCCAGACATGGACTCAATCGCTTCACTCCTTCGGGTACCTCCCACACAACATTTCGGGAAAAGTTCAGTTTAGGACCAGCTCTCAAATAGCATTGATTTTTGTTGTAACAACTTGCACTTACTACCCCCCACACGACGGTAAAAGTTTCATCAGGGGCAAGTCCATACTTCCTGAGAAAATAGCCTGAAAGTTGCACAAAACCCCTATGACACTGTGTGAGGTGGTTGGAGCGCAAGATAAGTCTCAAACAGATCTGCCGATTGGGTCCAAAATTTGGTCTTAGTAATATTTTGTTCAAACATAGTTTAAGTTCAAGGATAAGCCATATCGGTCCACTCCTTCAGGTACCTACCCTACAAAAATCAAAAACGTTCGGAAAAATTGTGCGCACGATAACTCTTGAAGGCAGAGACCGATTTTGTCCATACTTTACATATCCTTATATATTTACCAGATATAGATCGAGTTCGAATATGGACAATATATGTCCAATCCTTCGGGTACCTCCCACACAAAATTTCGGATAAGTTCACTTTAAGACCTGCTCAGGAATCACTTTGATTTTTGTTGGAGCAACTTGCATTCGCTGCTTCAATCACGACGGTAAAAGTTTTTGCAGGAGCAAGTCCATACTTCTTGAAGAAACAGTCGGAAAGGTTTAAAAAAAGCCCAATGGCACACTATGTAGTAGCAGTAGGGCACGATAACTCTCGAACTGTAGGGCACGATAACTCTCGAACTGGCAATAGCGGTCCACAACATCCGGTAATTATCCCCAATAATTAAAAATGTCAAAATAATGGTATACATGATATTGAACGAGGCAACTTATTTGGTAAAAACTTTGTATCTCCTAATATTTTGTCAAAAATTAAAAAATGGCCCATATCGATCTTCCGATGTGGTATATCTCTGTCGGGTATATCTCTGTCGGCAATGCCGACTGATACTTTTTTACTTGTTTTTATTTTTTTTTTATTTTTCTAATTTATGAATATCGCTGTTTCAGAATCCGCAACAACTTCGCAGGTATAAGCGTGTTTTATTTAAAGTTAGATAAGGCGTCCCGCTGATATTGACATTGTTGTATAAGGAGACGATACAGTCAGTGCATTGTCAAAATTTGAGCTTCTATCTCTCAAAAACGGTAAAACTTACGAAAATATCATGAAGGTCAATCTTGTAGAGAATTTTCACTGCCACAACAGTTTCTTCAGTCCCATTTCGATAGGACCAAGCAAAATCGTCAAAACTAAAAAAAAACCCTAAAAATATGAACTTTAACCGCGATTTATTTAAAAATCGCTCAGGTGATTTTTGTTTTTTTTGATTTTTATTTATGAACATTGTAGTTTCAGAATCTGCAAAAACTTTGCAGGTGTAAGGACCTTCCATTTAAAGTTGGTTCAGTTGGTTGGTTCAAGGAAATATTCTCGGCAGGGGAGTTTATAGTTGGTGTGTAAGTCAACATTTGTGAGTATAATCCGTTTAGGGAATGCTAAAACATATCCCATTTCCTTTTAAAAGTATCTTTTAAAAAGTAAAATGGAACATTTTATATGTCCTAAACTTTTTAGAACATCTCGATACACATAAATAATATTATACAGCTGGGTCTCTTCCTGTGTTTTTTAAACAACTATAAAAACAACTGAAATCGAATTTGATCATAACTTCTAATTTTATAACACATATTCGTATAACTTATTAAGTGTATATAATGTTCTTATAATTTATAAAAGAGATTCCTATGTTTTGTTTAGATTGAAAGAAATATAAATAGAAATCAATGCAATTATTATCCGATTCGTTTTTATTGGTAAATATATTTCACAAAAGTTCAATAAAAATGTTTAATAATTTCCGAAATTATACAAATTAAAATCATTGTTAAAGTAATAAGAATTTTAATTGTTTAAAGCTTATAATAATGTATTATGTGTAAGTGTATTAGAAGCTTTTATTATTATTTCTTTTTATTTTTATATATATACACATGTGGGAATTGGTGAGAGATTTTAATTATTTCTTTGACAATATTAGATAACATATGAATAACATAAAACAAGCAGGTTGGTATTATGGTATTATGTTTAAATATGAAGTTAGTATATAATTTGTTTTTATGTTGTACTCCTCTACAATTTCTTTGTTTTCGTATATATGATAGTATTTTTCTTTTGTTATGCTTTTTTTAGAAATGCAACTGCATATCAGAATTTAAATTTATTATACATTTATTTGAAAGAATAATTATTTACTTCAAATAATAATAATAATAATTATTTACTTATAAGGTAGGTATCAGGGATAAAAATGAAAAAGTAATGTTATCAAATATTAAAATAACTTAAGTGGTTATTAACGCTTGGTTATAATTGTTAAAAATTGCGAGAATATGGATAGGTAATGGAACGCAATAATCGATTTTTCGACTTTCCGATTTTGGTCTAATACTAAAAAATGCGATTTTTCGGTCAGGCGATTATTTCAGTTGTTCTAAAACTATACTTTTGATTTTTTCATAACCGCAGCAAATCGATTATTCGCCAATCTTCGTGTTTTCTGTTGAAACTGTAAAACCGCCAAGTCAACAATGGGCAAACTCGAAAATCGATCACAAGATAATCGATTATGCGATTTTCCTCCAGACAAAGGTCGACTACGATTTTTAGACTACTATTATTTATTTATTATTTAGTCAATGGAATACAATTCAAATACAAGTTATTAAAAAACAAAAGGTGCAAAAACTCGATTAATCGAAAGTCAACTTACCTTTCTCTAAGCTAGAAGCCCATTCACAGTAGTGTCTCTTAAATTGGAAGGTGTGACAAAAAAACTTCTCGAACTGAAATCTTATCAATGGGTCCTAGTGACGTAAAAGCACATTAACAAAAATATTTCTGCCCTAGGTTCCAATTTTTGCGTGGTTCCCATATAACGAGTCATACTGAATGAAGTATGTTACCAACATATTGTTCAATCGAATTTGCTGTATTTCGGAAAAAGAAATTCTTATTGCATATTAAACCTCCCCTCGAAAAATGTTCAGTATTGATCCATGATTTTGTATACTCCCTATATGATTTATATCTCTATTTATTTAGGCAGATATTTGTCAAATATTCAAACCGAATAGGTTTTAATAATGAACTCAGATTTGGGAATACCACTTTATAAAGCAATGTGATATCGGTCCGCTCAATAAAGGGTTTTTGTGTTGAATTACCTGTAATAATGTATGTATTTATGGTTGTCAGTGAGGGAAAATCTCCACGTTTTGGTGTAGTCCAACATTAGAGTGTTCCAAAAAAGAAAATTTATTTATTAAAGTAAAGCCTCCATAACCTTTTCTATCACGAGTTTTCAGAGCGGCTCCAAATTGCCATGACAATATAAATCATTAATAGCACAAAAAACATTATATTGCACATTCATATAAGTAAAAGTAAAAATTCAGCACTAAACCGCGAACTTTAATTGTAGTCATAACTACCCAAACGGCGATTATTGCAGATGCTTGGGAAATAGTTAAATAATTCTCCTATTCCAATCAATCCCTTTCAGTATTTATGAACATTTCTATGTTTCACTCAGCGGCCAAAGTGTGCCGTCAGTTGCATAACACAATGCAAAAAACCTTAAAGTGGTAAAAGTCGCTCAAAGTGCATATGATTTTGATGCGCATCCGATTTCCCACACCTATTTCAAATAGATTCATCGAGAACCGCTGATGTGCCTCCACATTCCATTTTGGCTAAAATAACCGGGTGACGTAGGGGATGGAAGATACCAAGGAACGGTCCTGACCGGTTTTAACATGGCAAAGCCCAGGATTTATCTTGGTTCCTCTTTCATATCAAGTGGACACTGACCTCCCCATGGTGTCACCTGGAGAACTGCCTTTAACACCCGTTAATGGTAGTGAGCTAACATGTGCCGCGCGTTCACCCATAAAAACGTTAAAAACATGGGTTTGGGCGTCGGGTTAGTAACCCTCCCCTAGAAAAAACAGCCTACTATGAAAAAACGAAAGAAAAGAAAAACAAAAACCTCTAAAGTTGACGAACCCCGCAAACGTTTTAAGGACCATGATCTGCGAATCTGCACCTGGAATGTTCGCACTCTTTATAGAGAAGGTGCAGTCTTCGCATTGGCAGATGGACTTGAAAAGTACAAGGCCGATATTACTGCCATACAGGAAATACGATGGATTGGGAAAGGCGTCACAACAACACCTAAAGTTGACGCACTGTATTATAGCTGCAATGACACAAAGCATGAGTTTGGTTGCGGATTTGTAGTTGGTCGGAGGTTAAAACACTGGTCTCCAGCTTCACACCCGTGAATGAAAGACTTGCTACAATTCGAATAAAAGCTAAATTCTTCAACATCAGCTTTATTTTCGCTCATTCTCCCACTGAAGAAAAGGACGAACAGACCAAAGATATATTTTACGAGCGCTTAGAAGAATCATATGACCGTTGCCCTGCCCATGAAATTAAAATCATTCTAGGCGATTTTAATGCCAAAATTGGAAAGGAGAATATCTTTGGCCCAACAGTCGGGAAATTCGGTCTCCGCAGTGAAACATCTGACAATGGTATGAGGCTGATAGACTTTGCAGCTACAAAAAACATGGTAGTTAGCAGTACCAGATTTAATCATCTCGATATTCATAAGGGCACCTGGCTGTCTCCAGATCAAAGAACAAGAAATCAAATTGATCATGTTGTGATAGATGGAAGACACTCATCGAGCATGTTGGATGTACGATCGTTCCGAGGCGCAAACATTGATTCGAACCACTACCTTGTTGCAGCAAAGGTACGTACCCGTCTAAACGTTGCAAATAAAGCACGAACAGACACAACGCGGAAGTTGGACATCCATAGGCTGCAAACACAACAGATAGCCAAATCATACTCCACTCAACTAGCCCAATTGCTTAATGAGAGCACTCCTTGTCCCGATAACATAACAACACAATGGCAAAATATTGCCCACTCAGTGCAAACAGCCGCAAAATCCATAATTGGATACCAGAGGCCTCCACCAAGGAATCCATGGTATGATCAGGAGTGTCGTGCTGCCACCGAAGAAAAAAATGCGACATATAGGGCTTCTTTACAATCCGTAGCAACGCGTAGCGCACGAGAGAGATACAGGGAGAAAAGGAGAGAGGAGAAACGTCTTTTCCGCAGGAAAAAGAGAGAGATGGAAAAGCGGGAGGCTGAAAAAATCGAGATGTACAGGAGCCAGAGTGAAGTCCGAAAATTCTACCAAAGAGTCAAGCATCAAACTGATGGCTTTGGTACAGGCACGTCCTCCTGTAGAGACCAGCAAGGTAATTTGGTAACTGATACAGATAGTGTACTCAGGATATGGAAAGAACATTTTTCAAAACTGTTGGTATCCAATAGCAGCGAAGACGACGACGATACCACAGTCCCAATCCCAGAAGATGGTATTGACTGTATACCGCCCAGCCAAGATGAGGTAAAGACAGCAATAAATCGGCTGAAGAATAATAAGGCAGCAGGAGCCGATGGCTTACCAGCCGAGCTGTTCAAAACCGGAGGCGACACGCTGATAAGGTGTATTCATCAGCTAGTTAGCACCATCTGGCAGGAAGAACGAGTACCCGACGATTGGAACCTGAGTATCCTGTGCCCCGTCCACAAGAAGGGAGATAAGACTGTATGCTCTAACTATAGGGGCATACGACCATACCAATGTGGATTTAGACCTGGCAAGTCCACCATTGACCAGATATATACTCTGCGGCAAATCCTTGAGAAGACCCAAGAGATGCAGATAGACACATATCACCTTTTTGTCGATTATAAAGCAGCTTTCGACAGTCCCCTTCGATCAAAGGTATTCCACGCAATGTCTGAATTTGGTATCCCCGCAAAGCTCATCCGGCTTTGTAAGATGACTTTAACTGACACTAGGTCATCAGTTAAAATTGGAAAGAACCTCTCCGAACAGTTTAGTACCAAAAGAGGTTTCAGACAAGGAGATAGCCTTTCGTGTGACCTATTTAACATTTTGCTGGAAAAGGTAATACGAGATGCAAATGTCAAAAGAAATGGCACAATTTACACCAATAGCCACATGTTACTTGCTTATGCTGATGATATAGACATCATGGGACGATCAGTAAAGGAAGTAACTGATACCTTTAGGAAGGTCGAAGGGGAATCTGCGAAAGTGGATCTGGCGGTAAACGGCGAAAAGACCAAATTGATTGTGTCGACGCGCAATGCGTCCATAGAGCTCGGACCAACTGTGGAAGTTGGTACCTATAATTTTGAGGTAGTTAAAGACTTCGTCTACCTCGGCACTGCCATTAACACAACAAACAACATCAGTTGTGAAATAAGAAGAAGAATTGTATTGGCCAACAGATGCTACTATGGTTTAAGTAAGCAATTTAAAAACAAAGCCACATCTCGTCAAACAAAAATAACACTATACAAAACGGTGATACTGCCCGTGCTGATATATGGCTCCGAAGCATGTGCACTTGCGCAAGCAGATAAGGCAGTGCTTGGTGTGTTTGAGAGAAGAATTCTTCGAAAGATTTACGGACCAATCTGCGTTGACGGTGAATATCGACGTCGCATGAACCACTAGCTGTATCTGCTATACAACGACATCAATATAGTTAAACGTTTCGAGATGCAACGATTGCGTTGGCTAGGCCATATCATAAGAATGAACGATGATGAACCAGCTAAAAAGGCGTATGAATACTAGGGTTATGACTTTTTTACAACCTTATATCCCTGTATCATAACGTGATGAGTTTTGCCATAAGATTACATAAAATCATAATTATAGGGTGATTCAGTGAAAAAACCTCACGCACAAAATGATTTTAAAATTTGAATTTATCAAAATTATGGACAATTTTTTGAAGTCACTGTAAGCAGATATACAATTGAAAATAAACTTTAGAGTCACATGAGATAATTATACTGGTATAACAGTTATTTCTCACTAATTTCCTTCAATTCTGAGAATCGTAAAAATGTCGTAAACGCTTTTATTTAAAGATATAATTTTTTAACAAAAAACAAAAAATTTAAAATTTTTTCAAAGTGTTTTGTGCATGACCTTTTTCAATATTTGAATGAAATAAACATTATTATAAATATTAGTAGGCTTATTTTTATTCATTCGTGAAATAAAAAATAATTTTTGAAAAAAAATTTTTTCATTTCATAAATTTTTTCAAAAAATTACAGTGTCCCACAAATTTCTTCGTACCCCTGGTAATAAAATATTTATTAGTGATAATCAGTAGCTTGGGAAAAAGTTTTGCAAAATATTTAACTGTATTTGTCCTTCTTATACATTTCTTCCATGTTACTTGAAAGAACTGGCGAATTTTGTTAACTAATTCAAATGTTATTCACGAAATACTAAAAAATTTGCGCTTATTGATCCCACAAAAGTCTTCGTACTTTTCGGAACTTCTTTGATTTTATTCAAATTGCCTCAAATTTCCACGGTTTCTGTTAAAAGTCAATAAGAAGGAGATGTTCGGATACTTTTCTGGTCTGTTGCGCGGAATATGTAGTAAGATTTGTGAAAAAAATTGCAAAACAAATGGGACATTTTTGTCGTACTTTAATGATCAAGTTAATCTTCAAAGATAAATATTTCGTTCAGTGAGTTAATTCCGCTAATCGCAAATAAGTATATTCAAAGAAATCTCCGATTTGCCGCTTTCAAAAATGAAGTTTCACTTGAAAGAAGGCCAAAATTTTATGTATTTTGACTTAAGGTTGCTAAAGATATGATCATAACTTGCATATGACAACTAAAGATCTGTTTATTTTTGTGTCGAATATAAGGTAAGACCTCTAGAAATCACACTGCAATATTATGATTGATGTAACTGTACAAAAGGCGGCCATAAATGCAGTTCGAAAATATTGAACAAATACTAACCCTCCTTTTGTAAATTATGTAAAAAGAAAATAACGCCTAGACCTTGCACGTGAATGAAAAAATGCGACTTTCACATTTAGTAGGGATTTCATATACTTCCTTAAAGTTAAGTACTGAATTTGGGATTTATTTGTTGGATCGAAGGTGTGAAAATAACAACAAAAGCTGATTACCTTAAAATAAGAAATTTAGTCGATAGGCATATTTTAATTATGTTGTGATTTTGAGCCATAACGCAGTTAGTGGTGTTTATTAATTGGAATAAATAGATGCATTCACCTGAAATCTATGATGAATTTACATTATTGAGATAAATGTATATTCCCGTTCAGAAAAATTGGGATGCCTTAAGACATAACGTCATATATAAAGGGCATAATTAAGGTGTATTACCTATAATATCAGGTTAAATCAGAGGTATATTGTTTCAAAACGCTAGACAAAGGATAATAGTGTAAACTCCGTCAAATTTTAAGGAGTTTAGCTGCGAAAAGTTTCTATATTCACTATAAGATTTAAATTTCTCTATCAAGCTATAAATACGCCAATATAAGGTTACTCTACGCTGAAGACGCAATGAAAACCCCTCGAAATATTGAGTCTGGAAGAAACACGTCGAAACAGAAAGCAATGACTTCACTTGTATCAAATTTTAGTGTCCATTTTGATAAATTCTGTAAGGGGTACGAAGACTTTTGTGGTGTCGAAATATCAACCTTTTTCGGTTTTGGCGTAATAAATCCGTTATGGTTCATCAAAATACACTCTTCTTTCGAAACTTTAATAAAGATCTGCTGCAGCAAACAGCCCAACATTGTTAATATTTACATCTTTCTTTTATCATCGTGTTCTTACATCGATTAAGGAAAATCTTGTAGGGGTACGAAGACATTTGTGGCACACTGTATATTTTTAAAATCGATTTGTGCGTGAACTTTTTTATATTTTAATGGAATAAACGATAGCGTAGTGATTATTAGGCAAAAGTTCATTCATCCCTGCTACAGGAAATCATTTTTGAGAAAAAATGTCAAAAAGTCATATCCCTAATGAATACATGCCACATGGCGGTGCAGGCCTAAGAATCGGAAGGCCTAAGCTTCGATGGATCATACAAGTGGATGAAGAAATGAAAAGGCGCGGTATTCCAAAAAGCGAAGCGAAAAACAGAGAAGATTGGAGATCTTTTCTTAGTTCAGTCTATGGAACAAATGTTCTGTAATGGGCCAGCTAAGTAAGTAAGTAAGTAAGTACCCATATTAGTGGTGTGTCTCTGTGATTTAGGACACAAGTTTTCAAAAAATAAAAATCGCATATAAAGGATTCCATTTATTTAAAATTGTTTAAAGAAAATCGCGGTTTAGTACGCGGATTTATTAAAATATATATTTGCTGATTTTCCTATTTTCAAGGTACCCATATTCACCAATTTAGAAGGTGGATTCAAACGCTGAAGTGTTCATTGTAAAAAAAACTAAATTCACGCGTGGTTCAAAGGAAATTGAATGACACGTGTAAATCTTACACGCAAAAAATAGATTTTTTAAGAAAATTTACGAATTAAATTTTGGCTTTTGGACTCCAATTACTAAAAAAACGAAATTCACGTGGGGTAAATAGAAATTGAATGACACGTGTAAATTTTACACGCTAAAAATAGGGTTTTTAAGAAAATGTACGAATCAAATTTTCGATTTGGGCTCCAATTACTAAGATGCTGTACGGAGCACATTCATGAAATAAGCATTAAACGAGGTAAAATCGCGAGTTATGTAATCCTCCTACGGTTTCTTAGAAATTTTCAAAAAAAAAACCGGAATTCAGGCTTCGAAATGTCAGCATCAATTTTCGGTAGATGCAGTGGATATATCGAAGAATCATGTATTAGTATCATGTTGCTCCTGGAGTATTATTTGATTCTTTCTTTGGGCATAGGTCCATTATATGTAAGGCCAGAAATCAGAAAGGAACATAAAAAACTCGTTGGCTTCAACCCATTTTTCTACATTGATGCCAACACAGATTCCACGTAAATCACACTGTACAACACAAAAAATAATTACAAGATAATTCGACCAGATTATGAAAGAGGACCAAAAAAGAAGACACGTGTATCGGCGTTTTGAAAGTTTACGTCGAGAAGTAACCTAAATAGGTGTGGCAATTTCCGCCCATTTCTACAGGTTTCGAAATATTCGACTTGGATTCCTTACATTTTAGGTATAAAGTGACTTTAACAATATTAAATATCAAAAAAAAAATTAACCCTCTTGCGAGTCACTAAAGGGTCATTTCGGTCCTTTTTTTCAAAAACGTTTAAAAACTCCTTTAAAACTGTGATCGTATCAGATCAAAATATTCTACAAAATTATTTGTCATAAAATGTTACTATAGGTCGCCGAATACACCAAAACTCTAAATCGTACCTAAACGCCAGGATTTTGCCAAAAGTAAAATCACATTTTAGGGTTAATCTTGTACTTTATCTGAGTTTATTAAGTTTTGTCCCACAAAACTTCATTCTAGATAGAAGACGTCAAAGACAAAAATAATCTCCATCAAATTTCAATATAAGTCGCCAAATAAATGAGATATGTATTTGCAATATATATCAAGAAAATATATACATCATGTTTGCCAAAAAAAAAAACACTCAATTATTTTTTGAATAAATTTGTTTTGTTCTTTTTTCGAGTTGATGCATGAAAGTAACATGAAATTTAGTCCTAGACGAATGGTGTTAAAAGAAGAAATATTCTACACAAAATTTCATTGTAAGTCCTAGAACAAACTAGATATCTGAGTAAAACAGTTTGTTAAAAAATGACGTTACAAAATTAGATATTATAGGTAGAAATTATTTGTTAAACTTTTATATTCTTAATTAGTAGATTTTGACTCAGTATGAAATAAGTTGTAATTAAGAATCTAAAAGTTTAACAAATAATTTCTACCTATAATATCTAATTTTTTTTTTTTGGGTGACGTAGGGGATGGAAGATACCAAGGAACGGTCCTGACCGGTTTTAACATGGCAAAGCCCAGGATTTATCTTGGTCCCTCTTTCATCTCAAGTGGACACTGACCTCCCCGTGGTGTCACCTGGGGAACTGCCTTTAACACCCGTTAAAGGTAGTGAGCTAACATGTGCCGCGCGTTCACCCATAAGAACGTTAAAAACTTGGGTTTGGGCGTCGGGTTAGTAACCCTCCCCTAGAAAAAAACAGCCTACTATGAAAAAACGAAAGAAAAGAAAAACAAACCCCTCTAAAGTTGACGAACCCCGCAAACGTTTTAAGGACCATGATCTGCGAATCTGCACCTGGAATGTTCGCACTCTTTATAGAGAAGGTGCAGTCTTCGCATTGGCAGACGTACTTGGAAAGTACAAAGCCGATATTACTGCCATACAGGAAATACGATGGACTGGGAAAGATGTCACAACAACACCTAAAGGTGACGCACTGTATTATAGCTGCCATGACACAAAGCATGAGTTTGGTTGCGGTTTTGTAGTTGGTCGGAGGTTAAAACATCTGGTCTCCAGCTTCACCCCAGTGAATGAAAGACTTGCTACAATTCGATTTAAAGCAAAATTCTTCAACATCAGCTTTATCTGCGCTCATGCCCCAACCGAAGACAAGGACGAACAGACCAAAGATATATTCTACGAGAGCTTAGAAGAAACATATGACCGTTGTCCTGCCCATGACATTAAAATTGTTCTAGGCGATTTTAATGCCAAAATTGGAAAGGAGAATATCTTTGGACAAACAGTTGGGAAATTCAGTCTACATAGTGAAACATCAGACAATGGAATGAGGCTGATAGACTTCGCAGCGGCAAAAAACATGGTAGTTAGCAGTACCAGATTTAAGCATCTCGATATTCATAAGGGCACTTGGCAATCTCGAGACCAAAGAACAATAAATCAAATTGATCACGTTGTGATAGATGGAAGACATTCATCGAGCGTGTTGGATGTACGATCGTTCCGAGGAGCAAACATAGATTCGGACCATTACCTCGTTGCAGCAAAGGTACGTACCCGTCTAAACGTTGCAAATAAAGCACGGACAGACACAACACGAAAGTTGGACATCGCCAAGCTGCAAACACAACAGATAGCCACAGCATATTCCACTCAACTGACCCAATTGCTTAATGATAGCGCTTCTCGTCCCGATAACATATCAGCACAATGGCAAAATATTGCCCACTCCATGCAAACAGCCGCAAAATCAGTACTTGGATACCAGAGACCTCCACCAAAGAATCCGTGGTATGACCAGGAGTGCCGTGCTGCTACCGAAGAAAAAAATGCGGCATATAGGGCTACTTTACAATCAGTAGCAACGCGTAGCGCACGAGAGAGGTATCGGGAGAAAAGGAGAGAGGAGAAACGTCTTTTCCGCAGGAAAAAGAGAGAAATGGAAAAGAGGGAGTGTGAACAAATGGAGATGTACAGGAGACAGAACGAAGTCCGAAAATTCTACCAAAGAGTGAAGCATCAAACTGATGGCTTTGGTACAGGAATATCGTCCTGTAGAGATCAACAAGGTAATTTGGTAACTGATACAGATAGTGTGCTCAGGATATGGAAAGAACATTTTTCCAAACTGTTGGTATCCGATAGCAGTGAAGACGGCGAAGATACCACAGATCCAATCCCAGATGATGGTATTGAATGTATACCGCCCAGCCAAGATGAGGTAAAGACAGCAATAAACCGGCTGAAGAATAATAAGGCGGCAGGAGCAGATGGCCTACCAGCCGAGCTGTTCAAAACCGGAGGCGACACGCTGATAAGGTGTATGCATCAGCTAGTTAGCACCATCTGGCAGGAAGAACGCGTACCCGACGATTGGAACGTGAGCATCCTATGTCCAGTCCACAAGAAGGGTGATAAGACTGTGTGCTCCAATTATAGGGGCATAAGTCTGCTCCCTATTGCATATAAGATAGTATCTGGCATATTGTGTGAGAGACTAAAGCCTATGGTCAATGAAATTATTGGACCCTATCAGTGCGGCTTTAGACCTGGCAAATCCACCATTGACCAGATATTTACCTTGAGACAAATCCTGGAAAAGACCCAAGAAATGCAGATCGACACCTTCCATATTTTCGTCGATTATAAAGCAGCATTCGACAGCCCTATACGTTCAAAGGTGTTCCAAGCCATGTCTGATTTTGGTATTCCTGCAAAGCTCATTCGACTTTGTAGAATGACATTAACTGAGACGAGATCCTCAGTTAAAATTGGAAAGAACCTCTCCGAAGAGTTTACTACCAAAAGAGGTTTCAGACAAGGAGACGGCCTGTCGTGTGATCTATTCAACATCCTGCTGGAAAAGGTCATACGAGAAGCGAAGGTCAAAAGACGATATACACGAACAGCCACATGTTACTGGCTTATGCCGACGACATTGACATCATGGGTCGATCGGTAAAGGAAGTAACTGACACCTTTGCAAAAGTCGAAAGAGAATCTGCTAAAGTTGGTCTGGCAGTAAACGGCGTAAAAACCAAGTTTATGGTATCGACGCGTAATATGTCCATAAACACCGCACCATCTGTGAATGTTGGTACCTATAATTTTGAGGTAGTAAAGGACTTCGTCTACCTCGGCACCGCCATAAACACAACAAATAACATCAGTTGTGAAATACGAAGAAGAATAGTGTTGGCTAACAGATGCTACTTTGGGCTGAGTAAGCAGTTTAGAAATAAAGCCACCACTCGTCAAACAAAAATAACACTGTTCAAAACACTGATACTACCCGTGCTAATGTATGGTTCCGAAGCATGGGTACTTGCTCAAGCAGATAAGGCAGTGCTTTGTGTGTTTGAGAGAAAAATTCTTCGAAAGATCTACGGGCCAATCTGTGTTGACGGCGAATATCGGCGTCGTATGAACATCGAGCTGTATCAACTATACAATGACATCAATATAGTTGAACGAATCGAGATACAACGATTGCGATGGCTAGGCCATGTTATAAGAATGAGTGATGATGAACCCGCTAAAAAGGCGTATAAATACGGGCCGCATGGAGGTTCTCGCAGATCTGGAAGGCCAAAGCTTCGTTGGAGCGAACAAGTGAAACGAGATATCACAAAGCTACATATCCCAGATTGGGAAAATACAGCAGCAAACAGAGAGGATTGGAGATTTTTTCTTAGTTCGGCTTATGGAACAAATGTTCTGTAAAAGGCCAGCTAAGTAAGTAAAGTAAGTAAGTAAGTAATATCTAATTTTGTAACGTCATTTTCTTAAAAAAGTATTTTACTCAGATATCTTGTTTGTTCTAGGACAATGAAATTTTGTGTAGAATATTTCTTCTTTTAACACCTTTCGTCTAGAACTAAATTTCATGTTACTTTCATGCATCAACTCGAAAAAATAACAAAACAAATTTATTCAAAAAATAATTTAGTGTTTTTTTTGGCAAATTTGATGTATATATTTTCTTGATATATATTGCAAATACATATTTCATTTATTTGGCGACTTATATTGAAATTTGATGGAGATTATTTTTGTCTTTGACGTCTTCTATCTAGAATGAAGTTTTGTGGGACAAATCTTAATAAACTCAGATAAAGTACAACATTAACCCTAAAACGTGATTTTACTTTTGGCAGATTCCTGGCGTTCAGGTACGATTAAGAGTTTTGGTGTACATTTGGATCTGATACGATCACATTTTAAAGGAGTTTTTAAACGTTTTTGAAAAAAGGGACCAAAAAGACCCCTTTAGTGACTCGCATGAGGGTTAATTTTTTTCATAAAAAGATACCCCGCATTGTTGTCAATACCTTAAATGTAAGGATTCCAAGAAATCTGATGTCGAATATTTCAAAACCTGTAGAAATGGGCGGGACTTGGCACGCCTATTTTGGTTACTTCCCGACGTAAACGTTCAAAACGATGATACACGTGTCTTCTTTTTTCGGTCCTCCTTCATAATCTGTGCGGGGTTTCTTGTAATTTTAAAAAAAGTTCGATTTTGTTGTACAGTATATTTTTAATGGTCGATATTATTAGATCCCTTCTAAAACACTTAATTTTAAAGAAATTCGCCCATATTATATAGAATATGCCATCAGTTCGCGAATTCTGAAAGGTTGAAACTCGTACAGTTTTAAAAAGTTGTTGGAATATTTTGAGTTCGTTTGACATTGATTTTCATTCATTAAGAAGCTTGGAACCATACACATACATATGTACATGTGATATACATTTAACTTAAGGGTATGTCTTTTGAATGGTTTAATCGAAGCGGTCTACATATTGCTATACAGATAGACAACTCATATTTTAGACAAATTCAGGTGATTGCCTTTTCGAGCGACACAAATGATCCGGTTATAAACTTCTTTAAATCAATTCATTTATTTTTCTTTATATGCATTATATATGATTTACCTATATATTATATTTATAATAATTCATTTTAATTGTTTATATATAAAAAAACATTTGTTATTATCCTTGAATTAAGTGATTATATATTTTCTATATGTATGTATGTATGAAGATATAAACAATACATCTGTTTTGTTTTTTTGTTTCGACATTTGATAACATTATAACTAACAATATTCGTTTTTTCTTTTATAATTTTTGGTTTTTAAATTTTAGCCAAATTTTCTCTATCTTAGGTAATAGTATTTTGTTTTCTTCATCTTCACCTTTAAACTTTACGTTCTACGTAAAGTCTTTTAACTTGAGATTGGTTTTCTTGTTTTCTTTTTTTAATAATATTCTTAAACTGTACATTGTCTGTTTTTGTTGTTGTGGTTTATTTTGTTGTGTTGTTATTGTTACTGCAGCTGTTGTGAACTGCGGCTACTCTTTTTGTGCGCTTCATGTCTGTTCACTTCTTGGTGTTGTTGTTGCTGTGTATTATAATAAATTGTTGAAAAATATTACTGGCGCTGTTGTTGCCGTTGTTGTTGTTGTGATTAAACTGTACAAAACTGACAATAAAACTATTAAATATGGCCAATGATGTTGGTGAAATGGCCAACAACACCAACGCCACCACCAACAGCACCAACAACTTTGCCAAACATTCGCCAGCGGTGCTATTGACATTTTCCGCATGAAGCTCGATGCCTTGGAGGTGATGTCATTATTGTCCATAGTGCCGCGTACATCCGTTTTACCATAAAATATCGGCTTACGAGTAACACCATTGCTGCTGCCTATAACACCGGGCAGGCCATTAAGGCTACCACCATTTACGCCACCACCACCGCCATTGTTACCCGTTGCGATGCCATATTCAAAAGAGTTACCCATGGTGTTGTAGTGGTGACGACCACCGCCTTCTGATCCCACCATATTTGGTTTATGTGTGGCATGTTTATGGTGGTTGGTCGGAGAATTACTTCCCACTGCACTGGAGCCAGCACCGTTTATATTACCGCCGCCACCACCTGCTGCATTGGCCGAGGTATAGTAGACATTTGGTGTTAATGGTGGTAGAGCTAAATCTCCGTCATCAAAATCCTCTGCCGAGCCATAAAGATCTTCATCATCGGGTTGATATGTGACGCGTAATTGTTTTTGCTTTAAAATGTCATTGGTGTCGGCATCAGCATTACTTCCACCATGTTTATTAACCGGTGTTTTACGACTTGGTCCTGGAATTTCTGTGGCAAGAATAACAAAAAACGAAATTAAATGTGAAAAGGGGGTATTAAAAACAACTATGGTTTTAAAATAGTTTTAAGGAGATAATTGAAAAAATGTTGTGTGTATTCTCTGTAAATCAAGCAGTGTTCAGATGCAGACACATTGTTCTTTTATTCGATGGAGTGAAGCAGAAAAAGATTTATTCTCCGGCTTGCTTCCCAATTTGTGACATTTGAACCCTGTACTTTCTTTTTGTACATCTCCCAATACGAAGGAAGTTTTGTCAGTACCTATTTGAAATGAATGATGTAATTGGATATTTCTCAAATTCTTGTTGATAATTCTGAATTGTCTCCGATCTCTAACGGTAAGACATATTTTCATTATTATTTCAGGTAAAGCCAGTATTAAATATTTTTTCTGAGTATTAAATATTTTTTTTTCTGAGAAAAATATGTGATTTTTTCCAAAAATATCAAAGGAAGATTTTATGCAACCTGGGATATTTAAACCACAAATCTACTTGGGTAGATTTTCAGTGTCACTCAACTCGACTCAATAGGTATCCAAAAAATAAACATATATACATTTTCTACTCACCATATAAACGTATACTGCTATCCACTTCACCGAGTGAATTTTTGGCAATACAGCGATACGAGCCGACATCATCCTTTTGAAATTTTCTCACAGTCAGTGTCATTTTTGTTTCATACATTGATGTGGGTAGATCCAGTACGTGATATTTTAACGATGACACAATCATCTCACCTGTTGACACAACAATGGACGTCAAAATCCCATGTATCCGTTTTGTTTTAACATTTCATTTTCAGCATTTCGAGCCAAATACCACCACCAAACAAGGGAAGGATGGACCATAATGGTTTTGCCGAATAGGGAAGATAAAAAGAGTACGAAGAGAAAGGGAAAACAAATATGTTGTTATTTATTTATATTGTCTACAATATTTTGGGTGTATGTTTGTGTGTGGTAAAGTATTAAATCACCATTGTTTATATTGTTGTATATATTTTGTATGGGTTTATTAATAGGATTTTTGTTAAGTAAATATTGAGGCAGAGTAAAGTTGTCCGATGATGATGACATTGGAATTGGCGTTTGTCTGACAATACATCTTCTATTGTGTAAATATTTTTCGTGAGAAAAGATTTATTTCAAAGGCAATTCACATTGTAAAAGTGTGAAAATAAATAAATAATAAATGTGTAATCGTATCATCGATTCAAATCGATTAATGTATTGTTGTGATTTTATGAAGTGCTTTGGGGCGTATATTTTTCTTTATTTTGTGTGATATCATTCATACGTATGCTTGTTATATTTAATTAGAACTTCTAATAATATTTATTTAAACAATACCTATATATTATTTATCCTTTTCCAAAAAAATACAAATTCAAATGAAATGCCATACTATTGAATATAAATAAATTATTCAAGAAATTAATAATACAATTTGTAAAAATGTATTATTTTTATGTAATTAAATTGCATAATGAACATCTGTTTTCTATGACAAACATTAACAAATTCTGAAAAATCTTAAGTATATATATGTATTTATGTTGCAATGACATCATGTGGGTCTATAAACAAGTAAGAAAGTATCAGCGCAGCAAAAAATAAATTTTGACACTAGTAAATTTTGACACTAGTAACTACTTACAAATTGACCGTAAAAGTCATTATTTTTACATGGGGATGTCATAGGAAGGGAGTACTTCCTTAAATATGATTTGTAAGTACATATTTAACCACATACCTGCAGTCGAAAAAAAGCTAAACCCATTTTTAGAACAATTGAGGTGAATTTGTGTTCAATTCGGTCCAAAAAGTGGCTTTCGTAATATTTTGGCCAAACTTAGTTTAAGTTCGGAGATGGGTTTTATCGGTCCACTCCTTTCGGTACCTCCCCCACAAAATTTCGGCAATATTCGGAATATTTGTGCGCTCGATAACTCTTGAAGGGAATAACCGATTTGGTCCCTACTTTGCATATCGTGAAATTTCTACTAGACTTAGATTAGATTCCAATATGGACCCAATCCGTCTACTCCTTCGGGTAACTACCATACAACATTTCGAAAAAGTTCAGTTTAGGAGCTACTCTCGAATCGCTCCGATTTTGGTTTTAGCAACTTATATTCACTGTCCTCTATACGACAGTACAAGTATCATCAGGGGCAATTCCATACTTCCTGAGAAAAAAGCCAGAAAGGTGCAAAAAAACTTCTATGACACCGTGCGTAGTGGTTGGAGCGCAAGATAACCCGAGAACGGATCTGCCGATTCGGTCCAAAATTTGTCCTTCGTAATATTTTGTCCAAACTTAGTATAAGTTCGAAGATAAGCCATATCAGTCCACTCCTTCAGGTACCTCTCCCCAAGAGTTCAAAAATGTTCGGAAAAATTGTGCGCACTTGATGGTAGTGACCGATTTGGTCCATACTTTACACATACCAATATATCTTACAAATATATATGAGGTTCGAATATGTACAATATTTGTCCACTCCTTCGGGTACCTCCCACACAAAATTTCGGATAAGTTCACTTTATGAACTGCTCTGGAATCACTTTGATTTTTGTTGAAGCAACTTTCATTCACTGCCTCAATTACGACGTCAAAAGTTTTTACAGGGGCAAGTCCACACTTCTTGAGAAAACAGCCCGAAAAATTAAAAAATACGCTCTATGGCACCATGTAGTGGTTGTAGAGCACGACAACTACCGAACCAAATACTGAGTTGATCCACACTTTTCATATCGTAATATTTCTTTGAATATTAGATGAAATTCGAAGGTGGTGCTTGTAGATCCACTACTTCCGGTACCTCCCCCACAAAATTCGAAATTCGAAAATATTAGCTAAAGTAGTACGCGCGATATCTAAACAAAGCAACCCGGTTCAGGGTCTGTGCGAGGATCCCTTGAAAATTTTGACCTAGTGGTCCTGTTTACAGCGATATCATGTTTTTCGTAGGCAAGTACATGCTTCCTGATATAATGGTCTAAAACCTGTGAATTATATATGAATTATATGGTGACCAACTGAAACGACAGGTGGCCGCGATATCTATAGACCCACTTTTAAAATGGAATATGTCTGTCCATTCCTTTCGATACTTTCCCCGCAAAACTTTTTGAGATTCTATCCAAATCCATATTTTTGTAGGTTCATACGCCCAACATTTTCAAAACCCTTTATATATATACTTTTTTTGGAAAAAAAAGGTTTCAATTCACACAGGGTATATCTCTGTCAGCAAAGCCGACTGATCCTTTTTTAATTGTTTTTTTTTTTCATTTTTCTATCTGCTGGTTTTGAACACACAAAGTTCTGATTTGCAGCCAAACACACTACACACTAGGTCACTCGTACGAACGGTTAGGGTTGTTTAAACACATGCATGTACATCAACAATTCTTTGTAATTTTATTAGCATACAACTCCCATGTCGACGGTGGTCTTGAACACACAACCTCTGTGCCACCGTACTCATTACTTAGTAACCACTTAGTAATGAGCAATGTAAGTAATTATGTGTAAGCCATTATATGTGTACTGGCTGATAGTGTGGAGAGTAATGAGCACTCATTACCCGGTAATGCCTGAAGTAATGACGTGTGCTTACGAATTTTTTGCTGGGAAGATTCAAAATTAAAAAAAAAAACATATCGTCTGCTTCGTCGGAAGAGATCGTAAGTCCATTTTCATAATTTTTTTCCAGGAGGAAGAAAAAACATTCTAGCTCTTCCCGTATTAAATATTTTCTTGTGATGGTAAAAGGAATTGTTTAAGTTAGAAACTCTCTATTGGTATTTTCACTACAAATCTCCAGGGAGCCTTTGTTCGCCTAGTTCGGATCGCAGAGAGGCCTCCCTTCCTTAAGTGTTCTCTACAAATCCTCTGAGAAACTATGTTCGCTTACGGCGGACCGTAGGGTGATATTTCCAATCATTGCCCTACAAATCTTCTCAGAGACTATGTTCGCTCAGTGCGGATCGTAGAGAGTACTCTCTTGGTAGTGGAATTTCTCTGCAATATCTCCCTGGAACTGTATTCGCTCAGTTCGGATCGTAGTGAGAACTTTCCAATAAGCAGTGATTGCCACAGCTTTGATTCACTCTCGATCTTCATACACAAAAGACTTATAAGTCATCTCTTCACCAGTACGGAAGTACTTTTCGGTTTATTGTAACGCGTCTCACCCCACACCAGGTAAAGTCATCAGCACTTTTCGCCTTAATAAATCACCCACACCAATATTATTATTTATACAAACTAAAAACCTTTGTGTTTTATTTTTCTCCTCTTATATTTATCGGTAACACTCGGGTTTGTATCACCATTGCTCATCTCCACAAACAACAACTATTCTCTGCGGCCTTTCTGAGCTATCACCTAAACATTTGGTCCAGTCGAGCCGGATATGTTCCTTTGGATTTTGCTGTTGTCCACCTAAACATTTCATCTAATCGAGACGGGTCAGTGGACAACTTAAACGGTGTTGTTTGTGCTAATCGGAGTTTGTGTTCTCTTCTTCACAACACAAAAGATTCCCCAATCACCCCTCACCACCATCCTCATCATCAAACCATCATACATTATCACCATCAACACATATTCCACCAAAAAACATACCAGGTATGTAAATTCAGTGTTTTCCATAAGTGAGCAAATCGCGAGTGTTAAATTTTTTATCTCTATTTTCGCATAAAAAAATATTTCGGTTACTGATCGACTTTAATTCACCCTATCGGTCGGTGATTACAAACAAATACGGTTAAATTCTTTATACAGTCCACACAATAAATCTTTTAATAGTTATTCTCACCAAAATACGGTTGTGTTCCCTTTAAAGTACATGCAAATTGCGTTTATTTTTTACATCCAATACATCTAATATACGGCATACTGTGTTTCTTTATTATTCACAACAAGTGTAGTGATCGCCAATACGTATTGTTGTTTTATTTATTTCGGTTTTCTTCTCACTATCCCTACATCCATAATTATTCCAAAGGGAGAGCCCTTTAGTGAGAATTGCAACAACAAACGTATTACAAATTACCCGCCTTTTTGCATTTCTTTTAGCGTCACCTAATAAAACGAAAAAACCTACCAACAACAATTCAATACGTTGTGGTCTCTCTACCTGCTTACCTACTAGTACATACCAGCAAACGTCTACTGCGACGCTAGTTGTGTTTTATTTCGTTTTGTTGTACACATTCGTTATTACTACGGTTACAGTGGGTCGCAGGTGAAAAAAATATTTTTTATGTAAATTATTTTTTAATATATTTTCGGAAAAATAAATATTTGCATATTTTTGAAAAATAATCGGTATTCGGTATAAACGGTTTTTTGGACATCGTACACCCTACAATCGGCATTATATATTTATATTTTTAGTAAATATAACATATATATTTATTCAAATATTCAATATAAATTTATATTTTTATACTAAAATCACCTATTTTATTAACATATTTGAATTTTCGGTTGCGGGTTTTTGCTTTTTTGGTTGTTCTGAAATAGTGCACCCTACATTCGGTCCCTTTGGAATTTAAAATTTTCATTTTTCACAAGGAAAATTCGCAAGTTATTTGGTTTTCGATATTTTGGACATTTGTGTTTTCCCATTTCACAAAAATTAATCGATTTTGGACATTTAGTCATTGGTTCACGCTACACCCAGTTGCATAAATAATAAATTTGAATTAATTTTTGCAACTTTTCGGTAAAACTTGATCCCTTTTTCCAATTTTTCGAAAAAATTAGAGAATATTTGTTTAATTCTTTCGGAATAAAAAGCGTTTCTTATTTTAAAGCGATTAGCACTCCCCAAAATGCCGGTTACACCATTAGATTTCTTTATCAGAGCTTCCGATGCTTTGATAAAATATGACTCGCATTTCACCTCAATGCGCGAGGACCAATTAGATGAGTACGAATTGGAGTTCCGTAGCGCAGAACTCGACAAGTTATGGTCAAAGGTCCAAGAAACCTTCGATAATTGCTTGGATTATGTGATGTCGTCGGTAGATGCTAATAAGGCAGATATAGATTCCATAGACAGCAAGTATGAAGTCTGTCATCAGACGTACATATCTTGTAAAGCGACTATGAACCGCAAGTTAGCAAAAATTCGCCAATCTTCTAAATCCTCACCTCACACCTCAATAAATCGTTCAGACCTCTCGGCAGAAGAATTTCATGGCGACCATGCAAATAACTTGAGCACTTCGACACAGGCGTCGCGGGAAATCGGCACTCAGGTGTATCCTCCTTTCGTTCAAAACAGTTGTCATACTCGTGACTCAATCTTTTCGCCACCAAATCCGGATAGTGTACATAACCTTGTACTTCCTCCATGCGACATAGAAACCTTTCATGGTGATTTCTTGTCGTGGCCGACATTCCGAGACCTTTTCACCGCGATATATGTAAATAATTCTGCTCTTAGTGACATTGAGAGACTCTGTCATTTAGTTAGAAAGACAGACGGCGAAGCTAAAGAAATTGTATCTAAGTTCCCACTAACCCACCGTAGCTTCGTCTTAGCATGGACAGCTCTCAAAAATCGGTTTGACAATAAACGGGTTATTGTCAATAGTCACTTGAAGCTTCTCTTTGATCTTCCATACATCGATCGTGAAACTAGTTCGGGATTGAAAACCCTTCAGCGCGGAATAAATAGTTGTTTATCTGCTATGGCCGTATATGATATCACCACAGTACATTGGGATCCTATCATAGTCTTCATTTGTATTCAGCGTTTACCGCGAATAACTGTCGCTCTATGGGAACAGAGTGTTAGAGACAAATCGGCTTTGTCTTCTTGGGAAGACTTGGATTCATTTATTTCTGAAAGAATTCAGACACTTGATTGTTTGCGTGATATCAAAGGCCCTGAACCCAATAAAAAGTCTTTTTCGAAAGAATTTAAATCACCAATCACCAACAATTCGGTTTATAAAAAATTCAAATCACCAGCCACGATAACTTGTCTTCTATGTCCTACGGAAATTCATTCTTTGCGATCTTGTCCAAAGTTTAAACAATTGCCTTTTGACCAAAAATCTTCTACGGTGAAGAAACAAGGCAGTTGTTGGAATTGTCTTTCACGGGGTCATACAATTAAAACTTGTACTAGCGCCCATAATTGCAATATGTGTCGTGGAAGACATCACACCCTCCTCCACCGTTCTAATAATTCACCTCCCTCAACTCCTTCATCGAATTCTACACCTTCTTCTTCTTCTCGCCATTCTGTACTTCACCACAATGACAATATAGCTTCCACCTCCACCGGTGCCAATCCAACTATAGCAAATCAACAAGTTTTCCATACATCACAGAATCGTAGTGTTCTTCTGGGAACTGCTATAGTGAATCTAATCCATAACGGTAAAGAGTATCCAGTTAGAGCTCTGATTGATCCAGCATCTGAGGGTTCTTTCATTTCTAAAACCATTAAAAATCGGTTACATTTGCCCACTCACTCTTCTCCAGCTCGTATTTCAGGAGTAACGGGAACGGTATCAGCTAATACTCAGAAGAGTTGTTCTCTGAAAATCGGTTCAAGAATCAATTCTTCTTTGGTACTTCAAACAGAAGCATTTGTTCTCCCTAGGATATCGGATGATCTTCCATCTTTCTCAATAGATCCCGATATAACACATCGTTTACCAAACATTCGATTAGCTGATCCACACTTTGTTGATAGTAGACCCGTAGAACTATTGATTGGATCTGATCTATACCCAAAAATCCTCTTAGACGGAATTCACCAAAATATACTCGGTTCACTTCTGGCACAAAATACGGTATTTGGATGGATCCTAACTGGTCCAATGTCCTCTTCTCCCCATCATTCGAATTAATTACGTTCAAATGACTGCACCATCAGACAACCAAAAACCGTGAATACTTTATTATTCTCACCAGGATGTATTTTCTATCGGTTTCTCCTCGTTAACATAAGATTTATTTTCACCTTCGCCATTTTTATTACCTACGGAACGGCTATCGCTTTATTACAGTCCAAAAAAATGGATAATTTGAAATCGGAAAAGCTCACCTAACTGAATTTACATACTTGGATTCCTAGTTGTAAGTTACTTTAAGTTCACCCATTTTATGTTGAAACACCCCTATGTGTTTCAAGGCTGGCGGCTAATGTTTAAGTTAGAAACTCTCTATTGGTATTTTCACTACAAATCTCCAGGGAGCCTTTGTTCGCCTAGTTCGGATCGCAGAGAGGCCTCCCTTCCTTAAGTGTTCTCTACAAATCCTCTGAGAAACTATGTTCGCTTACGGCGGACCGTAGGGTGATATTTCCAATCATTGCCCTACAAATCTTCTCAGAGACTATGTTCGCTCAGTGCGGATCGTAGAGAGTACTCTCTTGGTAGTGGAATTTCTCTGCAATATCTCCCTGGAACTGTATTCGCTCAGTTCGGATCGTAGTGAGAACTTTCCAATAAGCAGTGATTGCCACAGCTTTGATTCACTCTCGATCTTCATACACAAAAGACTTATAAGTCATCTCTTCACCAGTACGGAAGTACTTTTCGGTTTATTGTAACGCGTCTCACCCCACACCAGGTAAAGTCATCAGCACTTTTCGCCTTAATAAATCACCCACACCAATATTATTATTTATACAAACTAAAAACCTTTGTGTTTTATTTTTCTCCTCTTATATTTATCGGTAACACTCGGGTTTGTATCACCATTGCTCATCTCCACAAACAACAACTATTCTCTGCGGCCTTTCTGAGCTATCACCTAAACAGGAATATTGATCGCTTATTTATTCCACTTCAATACATGTATTTTGTTTGATCAAATTCCATCACGTTTGGGAGATAATTAGATGTCTTTGGACTTACGAACTTATCCTACAATTTACGGATTTTTTAAAATAAATTATTTATACTTCACTCAACAATGTGGACAGGGCATTACAAGCTTGAGATAAAGCGATCGTACTATGTGTGTCCGTTCTTCCATTAAAAATTTTAATAAAACTCCAGGCCTAATTTATGGAGCGATCGTCACGAAATTTTGTAGATAGGTCACGTTCCGACGGGAGAGACTCCATTAGATGTTGGTGATGATCGTAAGGGGTGAAAGGGGCAAAACCAAAAAATGTTAACCCGACTTTGTAGCTTTCCAGTAGGTTGCAATAATAGTCTAATCGGAGCGAAATTGAAAGAATGATTTGAGTTTAAGACAAAGAAGACGCTTGCAATTTATCTTTTTATGAAAAAAATTAACCCTCAAGCGAGTAACTAAACGGGTATTTTTGGTCCTTTTTTAAAAACGTTCAAAACTCCTTTAAAATGTGATCGTATCAGATCAAAATATTCTACAAAACTATTTGTCATTAAATTTTACTATAGGTCTCCGAATACACCGAAACTCTAAATCGTACCTAAACGCCAGGAATCTGTCTAATTAAGTTTTGTTCCACAAAATCTCATTCTAGATAGAAGGCGTCAAAAACAAAAATATTCTCCATCAAATTTCAATATAAGTCGCCGAATAAATAAAAAACAAGTATGAAAGTATCAGTCGGCTTTGCCGACAGAGATATACCCTCAGCCTATGTTAATCGAAACTTTGAACTTTTGTTAAACCAAATTGGTTGCCCCGTTCGAGATATATCGTGTATACAATTTTTGTGACATTTTGATAAATATTGGAGGGAAGTACCGGAAGTTGTGGACCGGTATTGCTCACCTTCGAACTGATACTAAGTTTGGACAAAATATGACGAAGGCCAAGTTTTGGATCAAATCACTAACCACACATATGTCCATAGGGTTTTTTTTTCATCTTTCAGGCTGTTTTCTCAAAAAGTATGGACTTGCCCCTGAAAAAACTTTTACCGTTGTAATGGAGGCAGCAAATGCATGTTGCTTCAAAAACGTCAAAGAGATTCGAGACGAGGTCGTAAAGTGAACGTATCCGAAATTTTGTATGGGAGGTACCCGAATGAGAGGACAAATATAGTCCATATTCGAACCTGATATACATCTGGTAGATATATTAGGATGTGTAAAGTGCGAACCAAATCGGTCACTCCCTTCAAGAGTTATCGTGCGCACAATTTTTCCGAACATTTTTGAACTTTTGTGGGGGAGGTACCTGAAGGAGTGGACCGATATGGTCCATTTTCGAACTTAAAGTAAGTTTGGACAAGTTGTTACAGGAAAAACCAAAGAGATTCAAGAGCTGGCCCTAAACTGAACTTTTCCGAAATTTTGTGTGAGAGGTACCCGAAGAAATGGACCTATTGATTCCATATTGGACCAAATAGATCACTCCCTTCATGTGCACAAATTTTCCGAACCTTTTCGAACTTTTGTGGGGGAGGTACCGATATAACCCATCTTCGAACCCTAACTAAGTTTGGTCAAAATATTACGAAAGCCAAATTTTGGACCGAATCGGTTGATCCGTTCGAGAGTTGTCGTGCGCTCCAGCCAGCCAGACAGACGGACATGGCTAAATCAACTCCAAATTGTCAGAAACACATTTCGTCCAAACATACTTGGGGTATAAAACCGTTATTTCGATGAGGCACATTTTGCCCTTATGAAAGTGTATATACCCTCGTTAGCATAAATGCTGAGGGTATAAATATGTATGTACAATATATATCATGAAAATATATACATTAGGGATATAACTTTTTGCACTTTTTTGCAGATATCGAAAATACCACCACATAGCCGTGTAGAGCATGCAAAACTATTATGAAATAAGGTGTAATTTTTTCTCTATCGCGAAAAAAGTTTCCGCACCAAATGCATGGAAGTTCAGAAATGCATTTTTTAATTTTATCTGTTATAACAACATGTTTGCTTTTCATTAAAATTTTTATTTTTTTGTAATCTAATTTAAAATCATTATCAAAGCGTTCTGGACCAATTTGTTCTCAAATCGCGCCATTTCGGACCATATTAGGATTTTTTGACACTATTGCAATTTTTGGTTTTTCTTTATAAACTCGCGAATTTTATGTTTATATTTTTTGTACCTATCGGACAAGAGAATATGGTGTCATTTGCAACAAATTCGCGAAAGTTACAGACCGTTTTTAATGACTTTGCCTGTGAGAAATGTATTTTTGTCTGTAAATATTTATTCCAACAAAGCAAATTTAAAATTATAAGTAAAAAAAATATCAAAAAGGGTTTTAGTAATTGCGGATGAAGCTGAAACTTTTTCATCGAATCGATCTTAGAAACGCGTTTTCATTATTTGGACAAAATTCCCCACATGGTACTGGTGTTGTATTTTTGTAGAAAACAAATAAAATTCTCACAGGCAAGGTCAACAAAAACAGCCTGTAACTTTCGCGAAATCATTGCAAATGACCCCAAATTCTCTTGTCGGATAGATACAAAAAATATAAATATAAAATTCACGAGTTTATAAAGAAAAACCGAAAATTGCAATAGTGTCAAAAGTTCCTAATATGCTCCGAAATGGCGCGATTTGAGAACAAATTGGTCCAGAACGATTTGATAATGATTTTAAATTAGATAACAAAAAAATAAAAATTTTAATGAAAAGCAAATATGTTGTTATAACAGATAAAATTAAAAAATACATTTCTGAACTTCCATGCATTTGGTACGGAAACTTTTTCGCGATAGAGAAAAATTGACACCGTATTTCATAATAGTTTTCCATGCTCTACACGGCTATGTGGTGGTATTTTTTTGGTTATAGCCCTAATATACATACACCAAATTTGCCAACAAAATACCCAAATATTTTTTTGGAATGAATTTGTATTGTTCTTTTTTCGAGTGGATGCATGGAAGTAACATGAACTTTAGTTTTAGACGAAAGGTGTTAAAGGAAGAAATATTCTAAACAAAATTTCACCGTAAGTCCCAGAACAAACTAGATATCTAAGCAAAATAGTTTGTTAATAAAATGACGTTACAAAAATAGATATTATAGGTAGAAATTATTTGTTAAACTTTTAGACTCTTAATTAAAATTTATTCAATACTGAGTCAAAATCTCCTAAAATACTTCACTTTTTGGTGATTGTGTCAAAAGAAGAAATGTTCGAAATCAAATTTCATTAGGAGACTCTGAACCAAAGAAATTTGTAGATATAATATTTGACTTTTTATATATGATAAAATATGACCCTATTTTACCATTTTTATTCACATTTTCGTTACCTGCGGTAACAAAATATATTTATATTTATATTTTATTGACGTTTTTTGATAATAAATTCTTTGAAAAATTAGGTATTTTAGTACTATAAACTAAAATAACGTCATTAGGATAAGTCACAGGTTCCTGATATTGTATGTGAAAATGCGGGGTTAGTCTACGGCTATTGTCCAGTGAATATATATCTGACATACGAGTCCTAACATTCATGGTTTTGGCATGGTCCTAAATACTCTAATGATGGCAGCTACTCCTGCTCTTATAAAATTGACTGAATGGTATAACTATCGTTACATAGTAATATGGTACAAAATTCCAAGTCTCTAACCAAAATGTCAATATCATATATTATTCCAGTTATACTGTGTTAAAGCTAAATAATATTTAATAATTTGAAGAGTACCACAAAAAATTAAATTTTTTGGTGTATAAAGTGTAAAATTTTTTAAGCATTAAAGTCGCCATTTTAGAATGGAATCGTCAACTTCAGGTAGATATTAGAATCTGAGAAAAATATATTTATGGAAAAGAAGAACTTATTAAAAATTAGTTTAAAATGTATAAAATTTTTCCCTATTTTTGAAAAGTATTTTAAAAAAGTAGCGGAATATTTTATATGGAGGTTATTCCAAAACGAAAATATATAGAGAAGATGTTTAATGAAAATATCAAAATGCACAAATCACAATGTGAGCCAGTTTAGTTGCAATATACGCCTAAAATTTTCGAAAACACCCAAATTTGACTGTAAATCTGTATGGGGGCTATACCAAAACATTGACCTGTATTGACAAATTTTTGCACCATGAATTCTTAGGCATTCAGAACTATAAATCCTAAATTACAGATAAATATACTAAAAAATGTGGTCAAGACCCTCGAAATACATAAAATCGGGAGATACCCTTATATGGGAGCTACACTAAAATAGTGACCTAACTTTATAAGTTTTTGCCAAACATTAACTTAACCTATAATTAATCATATTATAAGATTTAAGATTAATCAAATAAAAAATGTAGGTAAAACCGTAAAAGCACTTCATAGTTTTTATGTTACCCATTAATGAGGGCTTCGATATACCTCTCCAATCCCTTAATTTGCACCAAAACTGTGTTCCGTTATATTGATTGAGGTGTAAACATTATAAAAATACTAATTTTAGATCACCCAAATGCTTCCCTGAATTAATCTCCTTTTTTTGCAATCTTGCCCCAATGTGCGACGATGCACAGTGGTGCCGCTTTCTTGCAAACTTGGACACAAATAGAAGGAGTTGACCAAGGACGATGCATTTTTCTACAAGTACTTATGCGGGCATAGGAATTAAATATACCAACTTTGGTCCATATCGGTCCAGATTTGGATATAGCCCCCATATATATCTTTCTCCGATTTTGTAATAAATCGGTAAATTTTAAATGAGTATCGCTCAAATTAAATATGCTATGTTTTCTTAGGTCGTTGATCAGTTTTAGCGATTTTGACAAAAATCTGTCCAGATTTTGAAAAAGTCCCTATATATCATTCTCCGATTTTGCTATAACTCGGTCAATGTTAATATAATAGCCTTCAAATTTAAAATGCTATATTTTCTAAGGTCCCTGTTTAATTTTTCCGATTTAAACAAACAATTTTTTAGATGTGGATGTAGTCCCTATATCTTATGGTACTTTTGTTTTTAATATTCCCTTCTTAAGAACCTGCCTGGAGTTGGTTGGTTTGAATTTGAAATAAATGAAATTGAAACTATAGTCATGTTTATATTAACGGTTTCTACCGCAATTTATTTGACCAATGACCACTCTTTTAATCTCTAAATTCAAAAGCTGCAATACAATCTATGTCCAAAATAAGAACGTTTGTAAGTTGAATTTATCATACATATAACAACAATATCCCTTTCCTATCAAAATGGTGGTATGAACTATCGGTAAAATTATTTTAAATTCCAGCTTTTTAAGAGTTTTCTACAACGTATTAACAAATATAAAAGGAGACAGTCGGGGGACGTAGGGGATGGAAGATACCAAGGAACGGTCAAGAATTTATCTTGGTCCCTCTCTCATCTCAAGTGGACACTGATCTCCCCGTGATGTCACCTGGGGTAGCTGCCTTTAACACCCGTTAAAGGTAGTGAGCTAAAATGTGCCGCGCGTTCACCCATAAGAACGTTAAACACTTGGGTTTGGGCGTCGGGCTAGTAACACTCCCCTAGAAAAGCAGCCTACTATGAAAAAACGAAAGAAAAGAAAAACAAACCCTTCTAAAGTTGGCGAACCCCGCAAACGTTTTAAGGACCATGATCTGCACCTGGAATGTTCGCACTCTTTATAGAGAAGCTGCAGTTTACACAATGGCAGATGTACTTGGAAAGTACAAGGCCGACATTACTGCCATACAGGAAATACGATGGAACGGGAAAGGCGTCACAACAACACCTAAAGGTGATGCACTGACATTATAGCTGCCATGACACAAAGCATGAGTTTGGTTGCGGATTTGTAGTTGTTTAGAGGTTAAAACATCTGGTCTCCAGCTTTACCCCAGTGAATGAAAGTCTCGCTGCAATTCGATTAAAAGCAAAATTCTTCAACATCAGCTTTATTTGCGCTCATGCTCCCACTGAAGACAAGGACGAACAGACCAAAGATATATTTTAAGAGCGCTTAGACGAAACCGCTGCCTGCCCATGACATTAAAATTATACTATGCGATATTAATGCCAAAATTGGAAAGGAGAGTATCTTTGGCCCAACAGTCGGGAAATTCAGTCTCCACAGTAAAACATCTGACAATGGTATGATGCTGATTGACTTTGCAGCTGCAAGAAACATGGTAGTTAGCAGTACCAGATTTAAGTATCTCGATATTCATAAGGGCACCTGGCTGTCGCCAGATCAAAGAAGAAGAAATCAAATTGATCACGTTGTGATAGACGGAAGACGTGCATCAAGCGTGTTGGATGTACGATAGTTTCGAGGTGCAAACATAGACTCGGACCACTACCTAGTTGCAGCAAAGGCACGTACCAGATTAAACGTAGCAAACTGGCCTAACTGCTTAATCAATGCACTCCTCGTCCCGATAACATATCAGAACAATGGCAAAACATTGCCACTCCGTGCAAACAGCCGCAAAATCAGTACTTGGATACCAGAGACCTCCACCAAGGAATCCATGGTATGACCAGGAGTGTCGTGCTGCTACCGAAGATAAAAATGCGGCATATAGAGCAGGCATGACCAAAAAGAGAACGGAGAAAATGTGAAAGTATTCAAAATATTGGCAACTTATAACAGTGTGTTTGAAATTTTGTATTCACGCAAGCTATAGAACAATAACAAATCAAAACATTTGTTCTCTTTTGCACGCTCTTTCTATGCATTCGGGTCGTGTGCGTGTAAATTGCTGAAAATTATCGGCACCGCCGTGCCAAATGTGACCATGCTTGATATAGGGCTACTTTACAATCAGTAGCACCGCGTAGCGCACGAGAGAGGTATCGGGAGAAAAGGAGAGAGAAGAAACGTCTTTTCCGCAGGAAAAAGTGAGAGAGATGGAAAAGCGGGAGTGTGAACAAATCGAGATGTACAGGAGACAGAATGAAGTCCGAAAATTCTACCAAAGAGTGCAACATCAAACTGATGGCTTTGGAACTGGCACATCCTCCTGTAGAGACCAGCAAGGTAATCTGGTAACTGATACTGATAATGTGCTAAGGAAATGGAAAGAGCATTTTTCCAAACTGTTGGTATCCAATAGTAGCGCAGTCGACGAAGATACCACAGATCCAATCCCAGAAGATGGTATTGAATGTATACCACCCGGCCACGACAGCAATAAATCGGCTGAAGAATAATGAAACAGGAGCTGATGGCCTACCAGCCGAGCCGGAGGCGACACTCTGATAAGGTGTATGCATCAGCTAGTTAGCTCCATATGGCAGGAAGAACGCGTACCCGACGATTGGAACCTGAGCATCATGTGTCCCGTCCATAAGAAAGGAGATAAGACTTTATGTTCCAACTATAGGGGCATAAGTCCAAGTTGGTGCAACTGGACTTCCAACTATAAGAGCCTACAAGATAGTGTCAGGGATATTGTGCGAACGACTAAAGTCCATGGTCAATGAAATAATTAGACCATACCAATGCGGCTTTAGACCTGGCAAGTCCACCATTGACCACATATTTACCCTGCGGAAAATCCTGGAGAAGACACAAGAGATGCAGATCGACACCTACCACCTTTTTGTCGTTTACAAAGAAGCCTTCGACAGCCCACTACGTTCAAAGGTATTCCAAGCCATGTCTGAATTTGGTATTCCCGCAAATCTCATTGGGCATTGTAAAATGACTCTAACTGACGCAAGATCTTCAGTTAAAATAGGAAAGAACCTCTCCGAAGAGTTTTGTACCAAAAGAGGTTTCAGGCAAGGATACAGCCGTTCGTGTGATCTTTTTAACATCCTGCTAGAAAAGGTTATACGAGAGGCAAACGTCAAAAGAAGTGCACACTCTACATCAATAGCCACATGCTGATGATATACATCATGGAACGATCAGTAAAAGAAGTAACCGATTCCTTTTTGAAGGTTGAAGGAGAATCTGCTAAAGTGGATCTGGCGGTAAACGGCGACACCGCCGTTGACACAACCAACGACATCAGTTGTGAAATAAAACGAAGAATTGTATTGGCCAACAGATGTTACTTTGGCTTAACTAAGCACTTCAAAAACAAAGCCACAACTGGTCAAACAAAAATAACGCTTTACAAAACACTGATACTACCCGTGCCGATGTATGGTTCCGAAGCCTAGGTACTTGCGCAAGCAGATAAGGCAGTGCTTTGAGAGAAAAATTCTTCGAAAGATCTACGGACCAATCTGCGTTGACGGTAGATATCGACGTCGTATGAACCACGAGCTGTATCTGCTATACAACGACATCAATATAGTTAAACTTATCGAGATGCAGCGATTTCGTTGGCTAGGCCATATTATAAGAATGGGCGATGATGAACCCGCTAAAAAGGCGTATAAATTCGAGCCACATGAAGAGATGACAAGGCGCGGTATTCCAGAAAGCGAAGCACTAAACAGAGAGAATTGGAGATCTTTTCTTAGTTCGGCCTATGGAACAAATATTCTGTAATGGACCAGCCAAGTAAGTAAGTAGTAAAAGTAAAATACTTTCATTTTTCGAACACACTATTTATGAAAATCTGTTTGCATCTCAAAGAATCGGATTTTGTCGGATGTACTTTTTGCATAGTTTTATTCGAAAAGGTCGTCTTTTTCATGTACCAAATGGCCGGAGCCATGAAAGAAGCGAAATTCCTGAGTAATATACAACATGCTATTGTTTCAATCAACATAACGGTACTTTATGTATAAGCATTTTATGTAGACTAGGCCACTCTTTAATTCGCAATTCAAAAGTTTTAATATTTCTTATAGCTTTTTTAAACACAGTTCCTTGAACATGTGGTCCTTTTTTATATAAATTTCAATATAATCTACCTACAAACAATTTTCTATGTTTGAGGAGCTATAACTTTACACTAACACCATATATCGACAAAATTTGCCCACGATTGTCCTATTTGAAGTGTTCTCAATAAAATAAAACCATAAAATTATAAAAAATTTCGACAACACATTTTTCGATTTTTGTCCACTGATGCACCATTGTGCGGTGGTCTTTGAACACACAGCCCTAGGATTTGTAGTCGGACACACAAGCTCTGTGCCACCGTATTCATTACTTAGTAAGTACTTAGTAATGAACAACGTAAGTAATTATGTGTAAGCCATTATGGAAGGTAATGATAATGTGGAGGGTAATGAGCACTCATTACCCGGTAATGCCTGAAGTAATGACATGTGCTTATCAAATTTTTTCTCTGAAGACTTAAAATTAAAAAAAAACTTGTTTATTACCATTTACTAAAGATTAAAATTCTAAAACAATTTTCCCATGATACAACGCTTGAATTAAGTGTTTCAAATATCAACTATTTCACCACAATCTTTAAATTGTTTTCCCTCCTCTGCAACATTGTCAATATTTTAACCATTTCTATTTGAATTTAGATTTGGTTCATTTGTGTTTTCTTTTTTCGAAACTTTGTTTTAAGTGCGTCACTTGACAATGTGAAGAGGGGAAGTTCCATTGCGGTATCTGTTTAGACAATTCATTGTTTGTTTTGTTATAATTTTGCTACTTTTATGATTGTTTACATTTACAGTTACTTCACTCCAAAAAAAGAAAACAACAGTTGTAAAGTGTCGTCGCTAGTCACAACATTCGCATAAAATGCGTATTTATACAACTAAGGACACATGTGTCAACCTCCATCTATTTTCCCCAGCGTACATACGAGTACATACATATCCCACAATTGTCTTAGTACTTGTTATGAGCATGTAAGTAGATATGTTTTACAAAACTTAGTAGTAGTAGGGATAGTGTATGGACTTTTGCTTAGATTTCAATGTGCGAATAATGCATGAGTGTGTTTCGAAGTTGGGGGGATAACAATACTTACATTCGTCGACCGTCTGGGGAATTGTATGTCGATTGTTCTTGCAAGTGTTTCAGTGGTTTCATTGTTATAGTTTATAAAGTGCTGGAATTTATTATTCGTATTTGTGTGTGTTTGTTAAATTGCTACTGCTTCCTTTCGTTATCCGTACGTGTTGATTTCACTTCTAAATATCGTATAGAAGCTGGGAGAGGGCGAGGATTATTGTTGTTCACTTAGTGTACATGCTTAGATGCGATGATTGGCATAATCATAATTGTTATTGTAGTTAATTTGATTTGCGTTAAATATCATCAGTGTTGATGGTAGATGTACACACATATGTACGTCCGAAATTATGAGGAAATTACTAGGGATTGATGAGTGCATTTGGTAAATGTAATAAACAATTTATAATAGCTTGGTATGTTTAAGAGTTGGGGACATCACAACTTTTTTTGAACTTTTCTCTCAAACACACCAAGTTCTGCCTCATCTGCTTTCGTAATAAGTACGGGTAGTATCAGTGTCTGGTAAAGTGTAAATTTTGTTTGAGGTGGTTTTGCTTTTAAACTATCGCCGTTGACTGCTAGAGCCACTTTGATAGACACTTTTGCAATTTTTGCAAAGATGGCTGTTTCGGCCCGCGTTGATCTACCTATTATGTCTATGTCATCTGCGTATACATGCAACATTACATCTTTATTGTATATCGTGATGTTTTTATACCTGGCCGTATATGACCTTTTCCAGTAAGATGTTAAATAGGTCACACGATAGACTGTCACCTTGTAGGAAATCTCGTTCTGTGTTGAAAGTCTCGCAGAGGTTCTTTCCTATTTTAACTGCTGATCTTGTGTCAGCCAATGTCATCCTGCATAGTCCAATTAGTTTTGCAGGGACGCCAAACTCAGACATGGCTTGAAACACCTTTGCTCTAATTGGGCTGTCGAACGCGGCCTTATAGTCGACGAACAGGCGATATGTGTCGATCTGTCCTTCGTGGGTCTCTTCCATTATTTCGCGCAGTGTGAAGATTTGGTCAATTGTCGACTCACCACGTCTAAAACCGCATTGGTATGACCCGACTATTTCATTGACAATTGATTTTAAACGTTCACACAGTATGCTCGACACCACTTTGTATGCGATGTGTAAGAGACTTATGCCTCTGTAAACCAAACCATCTTGTCTTCTTTGTTATGTACGGAACATAGTAGGCTGAGATTCCAATCGTTGGTTATGCTTTCTTCCTGCCAAATTGCGCAAATTAACTGATGCATACTCGTTATCACCATTTCGCCACCGATCTTGAACAGTTGGGCAGGAAGTCCATAGCTCCTGCTGCCTTATTGTTTTTCAGCCGATTAATAGTTGTCATAACCTCGCTTTGGCTAGGTGGTAGATATTCAACGTTGTCATTTACGATTGGTTCTTGGATATCTTCCTCGCCAGCCATATTCGATAAATTGCTCCATCCAAATCCTCAGTACGCTATCTGTATCAGTTACCAGATTCCCTTCGTCATCTTTGCAGGAGAATGTGCCTACACCATATCCTTCAGCCTGGTGTTTTACACTCTGGTAAAATTTTCGGACATCATTCTGACTCCGGAATATCTCCAGTTTCTTACGCTCACTTTTTTTTTGCTCTTTCTTTTTTCTTCTGAAAATACCCTTCACCTTTCTCCTCTTCTCCCGATAAGTTTCTTTCGCGCTTCGTGGTGCTACTGAACGCAGCGATGCTCTATATGCCGCGTTCTTCCCTTCTGTAGCCTCATGACACTCCTGAAGTATAGATTTTGCGACAGTCTGAAGGGAGTGGGATATTCTTTGCCACTGCGCTCCTACATTATCGTGACAAGGAGTGCTGTCTTCCAGCATGCGGATCAGTTGAGCGAAGTAGGATTGTGCAGTCTGTTGTGTTTGAAGCTTCTAGACATCCAGCAACCGTCCTGTGTTAGATCGCACTTTTGCCGCAACATTAAGACGAGTGCATACCTTGGCTGCTACAAGGAAATGATCCGACTCAATGTGCATACTTCGAATCGATCGGACATCTAACACATTGGCCGAGTGTCTTCCGTCTATCACAACATGATCAATCTGATTTTTTGTCCTCCCATCTGGGATATAGCCTTGTGTATGTCGAAGTGTTGGAACCTGGTGCTGCTCACTACCATGTTCTTTGCCACTGCAAAATCGATGAGCCTTATTTTCTTGTCAGAGGTTACCTCATGAAGGCTGACCTTGCCGACCGTGGGACCAAATATATTTTCCCGTTCAATTTTAGCTTTAAAATCTCCTAGAACAATCTTAATGTGATGGCCAGGGTAGCGCTCATATGCTCTCTCTAGCAGCTCGTAGAATTTATCCTTGGTCTGTTCGTCTGTCTCTTCGGTCGGGGCATGGGCGCAGATGAGACAGATGTTAAAAAAAACTTTGCATTTATGCGGATTGTGGCAATTCTATCATCAACCGGAGTGAAACTGTATACGAGATATTTAAGTCTCCGGTTTACCATAAATCCCACACATACATCCTGCTTCGTTTCATGGCAGCTATAATACATTGCGTAATCGTTTGTGATCTTTACGTCTGCCCGATTCCATCGCACTTCCTGTAAGGCTTCCTGTAACGCGTAATATCAGCGTTGTACTTATCAAGTACAACCGCCAGTGTGCAAACTGCACCTACTCTGTTGAGAGTCCTGACATTCCAGGTGCAGATTTGCAGATCATGGTCCTTGAAACGTTTGCGGGGTTCGTCAACTTTGGGGGGTTTTTTTGTTCTATTTCCTTGTTTTGTTCATAGTAAGCTGTTTTGAGCCCGATGCCCATACCAAGTTTTTATCGTTCTTATGGGTGAACTCGCGGCACATACTAGCTCACTATCTTTAACGGGCGTTAAAATCAGCTCCCCAGATGACACCACGGGGAGGTCAGTGTCCAGTGAGATGAGAAGCACACATATAGTAATAATTAGTAGTCTAATCGAGAGAGTTTCGAGCCCCAAATGATTGGGATGCCAAAAATGTCAAGATATATTTTCTGAAATAAAAAAATACAAGTAAAAAATTAAAAAAGAGATTTGCCCTCAGCCCGTGACATCGAAAAGATGAAACGAAGACGAAAGACTGTCGAATTGAGGACTGCGGGAACTATCGGATATAAAGTTTAAATTTTAGCCACGAACACGCCTGAAATTGGGGAAGTACCAGAAGAAGTGGGCCGGTCTTCGAATTTGATATAAGTGTGCAAGAACATTTACGTTACGCAAATATCCAGGTCAATTATCGTGCTGTTGGTCACCGTGGATTTTTATAAAAAAAGGACAGTATGTCGGGAAGCATGGACTTGCTCACGAAAAGCATTCTATACTTTCATACTTTCTATAACAAATTGCAGTCGGTCATCGAACAGGCCTTAAACTGGACTTAAGCAAAAGTATTGAACTTTTGTGGGAGAGGTACCCTAAGGGGAAGACCGATATGGTCCATTTTTGAAGCAACTAAATTTGGACTAAATATTAGGAAATCTAAAGTTTGGACTTAATCCGTTGTTCCGATCAAGAAATCTTCGATATTGTTTGCTCTTTTGAGGGGAGTTACCGGAAGGAATGGACCGATATGGCCGTTATTCAAACTAAAACTATTTTTGGACAAAATATTACTGAGGATACATTTTTTAACTATTCGGCTAATCCTTTCGAGAGTTGTCGTGTGCACCAGCCACAACACATGTTCTCGTAGGTCTTTTTTAAGCTTTCGGTCCATTTTCTCAAGAAGTATGGACTGGCTCCTGAAAAAACTTGTACCGTCGTAGTGGGGTCAGCAAATAAAATTTGTTGCGAAAAAATAAAATCGATTTGAGAGCAGGCCCTAAACTACACTATTCCGAAATTTTTTGTGGGATGTATCCGAACCTATTCTATGTCTGTAGAAATTTTACGATTTGAAAAGTATGGATCACGGTTTTCACGATTTTGCTTGGAAACCGCTAGTCCCCATCGTAATGTAGAGGTTTTTCACTACTACAAGCCTAAAAAACCCTAAAAATGTGAACTTTGACCGCGATTCATTTAGATTTTTCTCATCTATGAACATTGCTGTTTCTAAATCCGCAAAAAATTCCCAGGTGCAAGCAGTTTTCATTAAAAGTTAGTTAAGGCGTACCGTGCAGGACATTGTTTTATAAGGAGGCTATACAGTCAATGCATTGACCCAATTTAAACTTCTATATCTCAAAAATGGTAAAACCTACGAAAGTATCATAAAAGTCAATCTCGTAAAGAATTTTCACAACTACAATATTTTCCCTAATCCCATTCCGATAGGACTTGAGGTTTCCAAGCAAAATCGTGAAAACCTGAAGAAATGCTAAAAATGTGAACTTTGACCGTGATTTATTTGAAGATCTCTCCAACGTTTTTTTTTTTTTGTTTTTTGATTTTTCTCATCTATGAACATTGTAGATTCAGAATCCGCAAAAACTTATCAACTTTTATTACGGTAATTGGTTAACAAAACGGGAAGTTATTGCAGTTGAAGTGTGAAAAAATCATTAAAAAAGTTTTGTCTCGGGCTCTAAGCTGCTTAGAAGTTACCAAACAATATATATGGAATTCTGAGTGAAATCTGACTTACTTACTTTCTTAGCTGGCCCATTACAGAACATTTGTTCCATAGACCGAACTTAGAAAAGATTTCCAATTCTCTCTGTTTAGTGCTTCGCTTTCTGGAACACCGCGCCTTGTCTTCTTTTCATCCACTTGTTTGCGCCATATATCCTTTGTCAATTCTGCACCGCCATGTGGCCCGAATTTATACGCCTTTTTAGCGAGTTCATCATCACTCATTCTTATTATATGGCCTAGCCAACGCAATCGCTGCATCTCGATACGTTTATCTACACTGATGTCATTGTCTAGCAAATACAGCTCGTGGTTCATGCGACGTCGATATTCACCGTCAACGCAGATTGGTTCGTAGATATTTCGAAGAATTTTTCTCTCAAACACGCCAAGCAATGCCTTATCTGCTTGCGCAAGTACCCAGGCTTCGGACCCATACATCAGTGTTTTGTAAAGCGTTATTTTTGTTTGACGAGTTGTGGCTTTGTTTTTGAAGCGCTTACTTAAGCCAAAGTAGGATCTGTTGGCCAATACAATTCTTCTTTTTATTTCAGAACTGATGTCGTTTGTTGTGTTTACGGCGGAGCCGAGGTATACGAAGTCTTTTACTACATCAAAGTTATAGGAACCAACTTCAGCTGTTGGTCCGATCTCAATGAGCGCATTGCGCGTCGATATCATCAACTTGGTCTTCTCGCCGTTTACCGCCAGACCCACTTTAGCGGATTCTCCTTCGACCTTCATAAAGGTATCGGTTACTTCTTTTACTGATCATCCCATGATGTCTATACCATCAGCATAAGCAAGTAACATTTGGCTATTGTTGTAGATTGTGCCACTTCTTTTGACGTTTGCCTCTCGTATAACCTTTTCTAGCAGGATGTTGAAAAGATCACACGAAAGACTGTCTCCGTGCCTGAAACCTCTTTTGGTACAAAACTCTTCGGAGAGGTTTTTTTCCTATTGTAACTGAGGATCTCGTGTCAGTTAAAGTCATTTTACAAAGCCGAATGAGCATTGCGGGGATACCAAATTCAGACATGGCTTGGAATACCTTTGAACGTAGCGGGCTGTCGAAGGCAGCTTTATAATCGAAAAAATGTGGTAGGTGTCGATCTGCATCTCTCGGGTCTTCTCCAAGATTTGCCGCAGGGTAAATATCTGGTCAATGGTGGACTTGCCAGGTATAAAGCCTCATTGGTATGGTCCAATTATTTCGTTGACCATGGGCTTTAGTAGTTCGCACAATATCCCTGACACTATCTTGTAGGCGATAGGGAGAAGACTTATGTCCCTATAGTTGGAGCATAAAGTCTTATCTCCTTTCTTATAAACGGGGCACAGGATGCTCAGATTCCAATCATCGGGTACGCTTTCTTCCTGCCAGATGGAGCTAACTAGCTGATACATACACCTTATCAGCGTTTCGCCTCCGGTTTTAAACAGCTCGGCTGGTAGGCCATCAGCTCCTGCTGCCTTATTATTCTTCAGCCGGTTTATTGCTGTCTTTACCTCATCTTGGCCGGGTGGTATACGTTCAATACCATCTTCTGGGATTGGATCTGTGGTATCTTCGTCGACTTCGCTACTTTTGGATACCAACAGTTTGAAAAAATGCGCTCTTAGTACACTATCTGTACCAGTTACCAGATTACCTTGCTAGATGTGCCAGTTCCAAAGCCGTCAGTTGGATGTTTTACTCGTTGGTAGAATTTTCGGACTTCATTCTGTCTCCTGTACATCTCGATTTGTTCACACTCCCGCTTTTCCATCTCTTTCTTTTTCCTGCGGAAAAGATGTTTCTCCTCTCTTCTTTTCTCCCGATACCTCTCTCGTGCGCTACGCGTTGCCTCTGATGGTAAAGTAGCCCTATATGGGGCATTTTTCTCTTCGGTAGCAACACGACACTCCTGGTCATACCATGGATTCCTTGGTGGAGGTCTCTGGTATCCAAGTACTGATTTTGCGGCTGTTTGCCATTGTCCTGATATGTTATCGGGATGAGGAGTGCTTTGATTAAGCAGTTGGGCCAGTTGAGTGGAATATACTGTGGTTATCTGTTCTGATTACAGCTTACCGATGTCCAACTTCCGTGTTGTGTCTGTTCGCACTCTGTTTGCTACGATTAATCTGGTACGTAACTTTGCTGCAAGAAGGTAGTCGTCCGAGTCTATGTTTGCACCTCGGAACGATCGTACATCCAACACGCTTGATGTACGTCTTCCATCTATCACAACGTGATCAATTTGATTTCTTGTTCTTTGATCTGGCGACAGCCAGGTGCCCTTATGAATATCGAGATGCTTAAATCTGGTACTGCTAAATACCATTTTTCTTGCAGCTACACAGTCTATCAGCCTCATACCATTGTCAGATGTTTCACTGTGGAGACTGAATTTCCCGACTGTTGGGCCAAAGATATTCTCTTTTCCAATTATGGCATTAAAATCGCCTGGTATAATTTTAATGTCATGGGCAGGCAACGGTCATAAGTTTCTTCTAAGCGCTCGTGAAATATATCTTTGGTCTGTTCGTCCTTGTCTTCAGTGGGAGCATGAGCGCAAATAAAGCTGATGTTGAAGAATTTTGCTTTTAATCGAATTGCAGCGAGTCTTTCATTCACTGGGTGAAGCTGGAGACCAGATATTTTAACCTCCGACCAACTACAAGTCCGCAAACAAACTCATGCTTTATGTCATGGCAGCTATAATACAGTGCGTCACCCTTAGGTGTTTTTGTGACGCCTTTCCCGTTCCATCGTATTTCCTGTATGGCAGTAATGTCGGCCTTGTACTTTTCAAGTACATCTGCCAATGCGTAAATTGCACCTTCTCTATAAAGTGTGCGAACATTCCAGGTGCAGATTCGCAGATCATGGTACTTAAAACGTTTGCGGGGGGCAGTCAACTTTAAAGGGATTTGTTTTTCTTTTCTTTTGTTTTTTCATAGTAGGCTGTTGTTTCTAGGGGAGTGTTACTAACCCGGCGCCCAAGTCCAAGTTTTTAACGTTCTTATGGGTGAACGCGCGGCACATGTTAGCTCACTACCTTTAACGAGTGTTAAAGGCAGCTCCCCAGGTGACACCACGGAGAGGTCAGTGTCCACATGAGATGAGAGAGGGACCAAGATAAATCCTGGACTTTGCCATGTTAAAGCCGGTCAGGACCGTTCCTTGGTATCTTCCATCCCCTACGTCACGCCTAAAGTTCCAATACTTATTTTGTCACTTTGCAATGTTTTCCTGGCAATATCAGTTTTACAAGTACAACAACTTTAAAGTATGCACCTACAAGCCTATAAACAGATATAGTATTCATTAAACTCGTTGACCAATATGTATGTAGACCACAGATGCCAAAGTAATTTAGATTTGGCCTAATAGTAACAAAGAGGGTAAATGATTATCAAATTGACTGAGAATTCATCATCTATCATCCGAAGAGTAAAAAAATATCTTATTTTTTATTTGTTCAAAATTTGAAAAATTATATGCAATAATGATGATGATGAAATGCAAAACTAAATTTAATGTTCATCATCCGGTATTGCACCTTATGTTGTAAATGTCTATAAAATGTTAAACTAAACTGAATACTGACGAGGGTGGGCGGAGGTAGAATATAGAGAATGCAGCCACTGGTTTAATGTTGATTTACACCCTATACCATTCCAAATATTCGAATACACACACACACACCCAAACTTACTCACAAATATAGATTACCAGACAAGGACTCACGTACCTATACTGGACCAGAATACCAGTCCAAACATGTACATTAATTATGTCGAGAGTGTAAGGCCGCTGGTCGTTACAACAGCAGCAGCTGCAGTGAATCTGTTGGAGATGTGAGTGAGTGTTGGACAATTTTGTGGGGTATTTGATGTTCCATATACATACACACGTATATCAATATATTTTAGCATACATACATACATTTGTCAGTGTGAGTTTGAATGTGTATTTGGCTTAGTTTGTTCTTTGTTAGTCATGCATATATAGACTTACCCGTGTCCTTAATCCAGTAGTTAATTGATTTGGGGTATGCCTCTACGTGACATTCAATTTGAACATCAGTGCCAAGTGGTGCACCGACTAATTGATTTGGTACTTGTATAACTGGATGAACTGTAATGACACAACAATAACAACAACAACATCATCAACAACAAATTGCAAATAAGTAAGCAAAAATTATAAAATAGTATCATCAATTTTCTCAATTGAAGAAATGCTACAACAACAAATGTCACCGGGCTTTGTTGTTAGATTGCCAGAAAAATTACTTTATGACCACGTATTTAATTTATAAATGCTTTTATTTTGAAGGAAAAATTTATATCATTGATTGGTTTTCCAATTTGTAAAACCTTAAAATATTAAAAAAAGTTAATAATAATTTGTGAAGAAAAAATAATTTTGCTTTTATTTAAAATCAAATCTTTCATTTTCAAGTCTAGAAATATTTCCATTAAAATTTTATTAAAAAACTATTTTTAAACAATTTAAAATTTAAGTATAGATGCATTTTTGCATATTGTACGAGCGGTAGGCATTGAACTTTGACTGCCAAATAAATCATTTATTGTCATTTTACCACACACAGACACCAAAAGAACTTTGCGGTTGCACACACACACATAACCTTTTGGTCTTGAGACAAAATTTAATAAACAGTAATTTTGCAGGAACATTGGGAACAATTTTATTAAAAATTTATATTTTCTTTCGCTTAAAATTTGGTTTGGTATCCGTTGAGTTTAAATCTGGTAACTCATTTTTAACACAGTTGCAGTTGACCAATCGAACTGAAACTTTGCATACTTTTCAGATTTGGATGACAATACATGAATATTAAACCAAAACCAGTATGGGTCCATTGTTTCCTATAGCCCCCATATAGTGGTACCACACGATTTAAGGTGTTTTGAGGATTTTATCTTCATTTTCAGTCCGAATTGGCTGTAACTTGGCATTTGGAGTTCCCAATTGTACAGAAACTTCCCCTCAAAAATTGTGGACATTGGTCAGATTTTGGTGTAGCCCCCATAGAACGATACAACCCGATTTCAGCCAATTTAAAGTTTTACTCTACATTTTCGACCTTACTTACTTACTTACTTAGCTGGTCCATTACAGAACATTTGTTCCATAGACCCAACTAAGAAAAGATCTCCATTCCTCTCTGTTTTTCGCTTGACTTTTTGGAATACCGCGCCTTTCCATTTCTTCATCCACTTGTGTGCTCCATCGAAGCTTAGGCCTGCCGATTCTGCGTGCACCGCCATGTGGCATGTATTCATACGCCTTTTTAGCGGGTTCACCATCGCTCATTCTCATGATATGGCCTAGCCAACGCAATCGTTGCATCTCGATACGTTTAACTATATGCATGTCTTTGTATAGCTTATATAGCTCGTGGTTCATACGACGTCGATATTCACCGTCAACGCAAATCGGCCCGTAGATCTTTCGAAGAATTTTCCTCTCAAACACACCAAGCACTGCCTTATCTGCTTGCGCAAGTACCCATGCTTCGGAGCCATAGACCATAGGCACGGGTAGTATCAGCGTTTTGTATAGTGTTATTTTTGTTTGACGAGATGTGACTTTGTTTTTAAATTGCTTACTTAAACCATAGTAGCATCTGTTGGCCAATACTATTCTTCTTCTTATTTTACAACTGATGTTGTTTGTTGTGTTTATGGCAGTGCCGAGATAGACGAAGTCTCTAACTAAATTGTGCCATTTCTTTTGACATTTGCATCTCGTATTACCTTTTCCAGCAAAATGTTGATTAGGTCACACGAAAGGTTGTCTCCTTGTCTGAAACCTCTTTTGGTACAAAACTCTTCGGGGAGGTTCTTTCCTATTTTAACTGAAGATCTTGTGTCAGTTAAAGTCATTTTACAAAGCCGGATGAGCTTTGCGGGGATACCAAATTCAGACATGGCTTGGAATACTTTTGAACGCAGCGGGCTGTCGAAGGCTGCTTTATAATCGACAAAAAGGTGGTAGGTGTCGATCAGCATCTCTTGGGTCTTCTCCAGGATTTGCCGCAGGGTAAATATCTGGTCAATGGTGGACTTGCCAGGTCTAAAGCCACATTGATATGGTCCAATTATTTCGTTGACCATTGGCTTAAGTCGTTCGCACAATATCCCTGACACTATCTTATAGGACATAGGGAGAAGACTTAAGCACCTATAGTTGGAACATACAGTCTTGTCTTCTTTCTTGTGGACGGGACATAGGATGCTCAGGTTCCAATCGTCGGGTACGCGTTCTTCCTGCCAGATGGTGCTAACTAGCTGATGCATACACCTTATCAGCGCGTCGCCTCCGGTTTTAAACAGCTCGGCTGGTAAGCCATCGGCTCCTGCTGCCTTATTATTCTTCAGCCGATTTATTGCTGTCTTTACCTCATCTTAGCTGGGCGGTATACATTCAATACCATCTTCTGGGATTGGGACTGCGGTATCTTCATCGTCATCGCTGCTATTGGATACCAACAGTTTTGAAAAATGTTCTTTCCATATCCTGAGTACACTATCTGTATCAGTTACCAAACTACCTTGCTGGTCTCTACAGGAGGATGTGCCAGTTCCAAAGCCATCAGTTTGATGTTTCACTCTTTGGTAGAATTTTCGGACTTCATTCTGTCTCCTGTACATCTCGATTTGTTCACACTCTCGCATTTCCATCTCTCTCTTTTTCCTGCGGAAAAGACGTTTCTCGTCTCTCCTTTTCTCCCGATATCTCTCTCGTGCGCTACGCGTTGCTACTGATTGTAAAGTAGCCCTATATGCTGCATTTTTCTCTTCGGTAGCAGCACGACACTCCTGGTCATACCATGGATTCCTTGGTGGAGGTCTCTGGTATCCAAGTACTGATTTTGCGGTTGTTTGCATGGAGTGGGCAATATTTTGCCATTGTCCTGATATGTTATCGGGACGAGGAGTGATTTGATTAAGCAATTGGGCCAGTTGAGTGGAATATGCTGTGGCTATCTTTTGTGATTGCAGCTTACCGATGTCCAACTTCCGTGTTATATCTGTTCGTACTTTGTTTGCTACGTTTAATCTGGTACGTACCTTTGCTGCAACAAGGTAGTAGTCCGAGTCTATGTTTGCACCTCGGAACGATCGTACATCCAACATGCTTGATGCATGTCTTCCATCTACCACAACGTGATCAATTTGATTTCTTGTTCTTTGATCTGGAGACAGCCAGGTGCCCTTATGAATATCGAGATGCTTAAATCTGGTACTGCTAACTACCATGTTTTTGCAGCTGCAAAGTCTATCAACCTCATACCATTATCAGATGTTTCACTGTGGAGACTGAATTTCCTGACTGTTGGGCCAAAGCTATTCTCCTTTACAATTTTGGCATTAAAATCGCCTAGTATAATTTTAATATCATGGGTAGGGCAACGGTCATAAGTTTCTTCTAAGCGCTCGTAAAATATATCTTTGGTCTGTTCGTCCTTGTCTCCAGTGGGGGCATGAGCGCAAATAAAGCTGATGTTGAAGAATTTTGCTTTTAATCGAATTGCAGGGAGTCTTTCATTCACTGGGGTGAAGCTGGTTACCAGATGTTTTAACCTCTGACCAACTACAAATCCGCAACCAAACATCAATAGTATATCAATACATTCCTTAAAACAGGTATGACGGGCGTAACGACCGCAGGGAACCCCAAGAGCGTTTGTTTCGGATCAAGCGGTTCTCGGGTCAGCGTTTGTTTTCCCAGGTTAGGGGTGGCTGTGAATTACGCGGGCGGATGCCATGCGGCACGCTATACAAATGTGTCCAACCCAAGTAATGGCACAACAACGCATCCCTTCAGCGCAAACGGAGGTTGCTTGCAGGCCTGATAAACAATACTTTATCAACGAAACAGCACAAATAACACTGTGACACAAAATGGAACTCAAAGTCTTGGGGGTGGAAAATTTCATTTGGAGTCGAAAGACCTTGATGAATATACTAAGAACCCAAAAGGAAATTTTCGCCATACGTCAAGTTTATGAGATATCGCGCGATGAAGTTTTTGATTTTTTTTTCCCTATAATACTTGGGAAAATAGCTCCATATCTCTGTTTGGAGTTGTTGTAGCTTCGTTTTGAGGTGACATGTCTTCAGTCAAATCGATTGGCGAATCTTTTTGTAGAACATTTTATTCTTCTAACTCAATGCCTTTCATGTCCTTACCGTCCTTTATTTCTTGAACCGTAGTGAAAGTACCACAAGATGAGATTTTTCAGCATCCAAATATTTTACAAAAATGTTGCTCAGAAGATTTTAGGTACGGTTCTCTTTGACAACTAATCGATTTTGTTCCGTTTTCATTGTCATATTTGATATTTATTCGGACTTGGTTCAGAATTAAACTATGTTTTGTTTTTGGTTATGTATAGGTATGTTGACACAACAATTGGTTATTGCTTATGTAGACATCTGGGGTGCTTCTGAAATATTTACCACAAATAGCTCTTGTAATGATGAACACGTTAATAACAAATTTTCTTGGAGGATAGATCCGGTTATCTCAGTTTTTGAACCGGATATTCCGACATTAAAACCGATTTTTGAACCGGTTTTAAGTAACCGATTAAACTTATATGTATACCGTTAAAAAGCGTATAGAGTTGTCAATCAAATTAAATTAATTCGCTTATGAAAACTGTGCTAGTTGCAGTTCTAGAACAAAAAACCGCTTTCTTAAACCGTTTTAAAGAAAAATATCAATACGCGCAAATATGGAGATCAAAGGCCGGGGGGTGAAAAATTCTTCTTGGCGATGAATGTCGCTGAAGATAATATGATGAACCCGGAAGGACAGTTTTGCCATAGGTCTAACTTCTGAGTTATAGCGAAATGAATTCTTTCTTGACAAACTATACACACCTACATGACAAAAAACATAGCGAAATTTTATCAGGCCATAACTCAGAAGTTCGACCTTGGCAAAACTGTCCTTCCGATGTCGAATATTTGAAAACCTGCAGGAATGGGCGGAACTTGCCACGCATATTTAGGTTACTTCCCGACGTTAAGTTACTTCTTTTTTTCGGTCCACTTTCATAATCTGTGCGGGGTTTCTTGTAATTTTAAACAAAAATTTCAATTTTGTTGTACAGTGTAATTAGTTGTCGCAGTTGGCAAATTAATTGGCAAGAAATTATTTGTACTATCAAGTACGGACAGTCAATTAAGCCTCGTAATGAAACTAGAAGAAAATTTCAAAAAGCACTTAAAATCTGCCTTCAATATGTCAGCATCATTTCATGGTAGATCCAGAACAAATTTTGAAATTTTATACATTGGTGAGATGATCCTTTTATATTTGGATTCTACGTTTACATTGACAAGAAAATCTTGAAAAGTGTGGTTTAATCAAAAATCGGGAGAAAAAAGACACGTTGGCTTCAACCCAATTTTTGGCAAGTCCAAAATTATTTCATTTTATAAAAAACCATTTAATTTGTATAATATTCAACCACAATTCTCGAGTTATAAAAGGGTAAACCTTGGCTTCAGCTGAGTTAAATTTTCAAAAAATGTTGCCCATATTTTCTCTTACTACTACAGGAATTCGAACATTACAAAAAACACCCCAGTGTGTTTTCAGGTTCATGTGTTTTGTTAAGAAACAGTTTTATTTTTCTATAGGTTTTTAAACAATGCATATACAAATTTGTGGTTTTTCCTTGTCAATAGATTGCATTAGTACAATATATCGGACAAAAGATTTGCATTCTACCTCTAAAGCTCAATAACACTGTATGAAATTTAAAAATGGAAATGCAATTTCTACAACTTTCTTCATGGTAATAATGAAGGCTGTTATTTTTTCAAACTAAGGCAAAGCAAAGAAACAAAAACAAAAAACAAAAAAGACGATAGCATGCATCTTCTCTGCAGTTTGTGAATTCCTCTACCCCGAGATTGAGAGGAATTCGAATGCGTAGATATTTTTGGTGATCTCATTTTTCTAATGAATGAAAAGTGGATCATATGATTTTACATTATTGGGAAATTGTTGAAATTGGCTTGTGTTTTTGCGTTTCCATGCGTGGAAGAGAGTGTACGTATTCTTAGAGTAATATATTGTGTAGTATTAATTTAAGCATACTTTGCCACAATTATTGAAAATGTGGTCAACCATTCCAGTAGCAAGAAGATGTACCGCCCAATTGTTTCATCCAATAAGAATGTATATTTTGAGAAGATTCGAAAAATGTTGATGTGAATTATATGCATTGAAGTTAAATTGTTCGTAAATTTTTATTAAAAATACATTTGGATAGCATATACAAACAGACGCAGAAGAATATTGAGGTGGAAAGTAAACAAATGATGACTATACTCCCTGCTCACATCCGCTGGGTGTGCTGGTTGCTTGTTTCTGTTTTAATAAACAAAAAATGCTCTTGTTAATCAGATTTCCAGTAAATATTGAAAATACATATTTTCTTGTTTACATTTGTTGTGTTTGTATATATCCGATTTCAATGAAGTTTGGAATGTGTAACGGAATTTGGCCTATAACTAAATGTACCAAAATATATCGACATCGGTTTATATCACTATGCACCACTGAAAATGGAAACAACTTCTAGTATGCATTTTTATACCCTCAGCCAGAAATAATGGTTTTAGACCCCAAGTATGTTTGGACGAAATGTGTTTCAGACAATTTGGAGTCGATCTAGCCATGTCCGTCCGTCCGTCTGTCTGTCCGTCTGTCTGTCCTGCTGGCTGGAGCGCACGATAACTCTCGAACGGATGAACCGATTCGGTTAAAATTTTGGCTTTCGTAATATTTTGCCTAAACTTAGTTTAAGTTCGAAGATGGGCTATATCGGTCCAGTTCTTCCGGTACCTCCCCCACAAAAGTTCGAAAATGTTCGGAAAATTTGTGCGCACGATAACTCTTGAAGGGGGTAACCGATTTCATTCATACTTTGCCCATCGTGAAATATATACCAGACTTAGATGTGGTTCCAATATGGACCCAATCGGTCTACTCCTTCGGGTACCTCCCACACAAAATTTCGGAAAAGTTCAGTTCGTGAGGTGGCCCTATCGAATCGCTTTGATTTTTGCTTTAGCAACTTGTATTCACTGCCCTCCATACGACGATACAAGTTTCATCAAGGGCAAGTCCATACTTCCTGAGAAAATAGCCTAAAATTTGCAAAAAAAAAACTCCTATGACACCGTGTGAGGTGGTTGGAGCGCAAGATAACTCTCTAACGGATCTGCCGATTCGGTCCAAAATTTGGCCTTAGTAATATTTAGTCCAAACATAGTTTAAGTTCGAAGATAAGCCATATCGGTCCACTCCTTTAGGTACGTCCCCACAAAAATTCATAAATTTTCGGACAAATTGTTCGTACGGTAACTCTTGAAGGGAGTGGCCGAATTGGTCCATACTTTACACATCTTAATATATCTACCAGATATATATCAGGTTCAAATATGGACTATATATGTCCACTTCATCCAGTACCTCCCAAACAAATTTTCGGATAAGTTCACTTTAAGACCTGCTATCGAATCACTTTGATTTTTGTTGAAGCAACTTGCATTCGCAGCCTAAATTACGATGGTAAAAGTTTTTTCAGGGGCAAATCCACACTTCTTAAGCAAACAGCCCGAAGGGAGTAAACCCCCCCTAGTGGCACCATATGTAGTGTCTGGAGATCGACTTCCAAAATGGTCAATGTCGATGTCGATCCATTCCTTTAAGTATTTCCTCCGCAAAACTTCTGCTCTTTAATCTAATCAACATTTTTGTCGGTCCATACTTCCAAATATTTTAAAACCCTCTAAATACATACGTTTTTTTGGGAAAAAATTGTTTCAATATACACAGGCTGAGGGTATATCTCTGTCGGCCATGCCGACTGATACTTTTTTTACTTGTTTGAAAGTACATATTTAGACTACAAAACCCCTAGTAGGGTTTTGTCCTGTCAGATCCAGTTCGGATTTTATGGCCTCGTCTAAACCGGGCTAATTCTTGTTTGCATTTATCAGGCCTTGATCTCAGAAACGAATAGGAATATGGCCTTGCTGTCTTTAGCAAAATTGTAGCCCTGAACTAGTAGAACTTATCTGTTGAAAAAACCACATAAAAAAACTCCATCTAGGGCATTAAAATTTATAAAATATTGAAAATTTTACATAATTGCTGAAATTCTGGTCAGTATTGGCTAAACTATTGGGAGTTGAACCAAGTAACCGGGTGCAAAAATCTCCAAAATAAAGTTCTCAACATTTCTTTAGAACATTCTGAAACTCTAAAATGCTTACTTCATGTCGTTTCAGCGGTATTTTGCATCATATCATTTTTTTACAACACTTATTTCAAACACAGTTCACACCAACAGTTTATTCTCGCATTTTGGACTTCACCACATTATTGACTTATTTATTAAATTGTCGTTAAAAATGTACTGAAAACAACGGCAAAGAGGCATTTTACAACAATGACATGTTCTGAAGAGTTGTGTATTACATTCCGGAGAATATTTTTCCGAAAGAAAATATTCAGAAAAAAATTAACAGTTTTGGAGATACGGTGCGAAATGTATAAAAATTGTGGAATTTTTGCATATATTTTGAAATTTGAGGCAATAAATGTATTTTTTCGAGCTCATTATTTCTCCAAATATTTTATTCTTGTCCTTATCTACAAATTTGCTTCAGAGGTCAGAAGAAGATTCGCATTGGTTTCAGAGATATAGCCCCGAATTTCTTTAAAAACGCAATATTTAACCATGTTTAGATGGTGCCATAAAATCCGAGCTGGATCTGACACAAAAAAAACCCAACTAGGGTTTCTTGTCGTTTGGGTCTGTACTTTCAAAAAATCATTAGTTCGAATTGTTTGCACAAGATCACCTTAAAAATGTTGCACAGTGTTATTCATTATTTTTGAACACTTTATATATTTAGTAAAATTATCCTCTGTTATACTTCCCCCAATATTTTACATTTTTCTTGACAAAGTTAAAACAGTTAAAAATTTTACACTGAAATGAAAAAAATGTGTAGAATATACTAATATCCTATGGAAACTGGCTACGTCGGTGGTTTGGTCCTATGGGGTTACTTCCCCCGCCAATTTCTAACATGATTTTTTGCTCGTGGCACATTACATTGGTTTGACCATAACTTCTTATGAGTTTAAAACATTTCAAGGTTTTTGTGATTCAAATTGATGATATTTGATATTAACAGCACAAAGGGACCCTTGACCCCCACCCCGCTTATTTTGTAAGAGATGACGCGCACATACTTCCCGCTTATGTTGACAAAATCTAGAGAATATATCGGTTACCGTTCTATAGGTACTCGCATATGAAACAAGTAAAAAAGTATCAGTCGGATTTGCCGACAGAGATATACCCTCAGCCTATGTGAATTGAAACGTTCATCTACGGACTGATCGAATGTGCTTAGGGTCTTTTCAGAAATTTGTGGTTCTTTTTGGACATTTGAACTTGCCGACAAAAATAGGGATTAGGATTAAAGTTCAAAAGTGTTACGGAGAAGGTACTTGGACCGACATAGTCCGTTATGGAAGGGGATCTTATTTTGGGAGTCATATCTTTTCGATAGTTATCGCGCCCACTGGTCACTTCTGTGGAAAGCATGGACTTTTTCATGGAAAACATAATGTTGCTGTAAACAGGACCACAACGAACATCATCGGTATACATTTCCAAAGGATCTTCGAATAGACCCTAAACTGCACTTAGACACAAATTTTGAACTTTTGTGGTGGGAGTATCCTAAGGAGATACTCAACAACAAAATATTAACATATCCAAAGTTTGGACCAGATTGCCTGCCCCGTTCAAGAGATGTCGTGCATACCATTTCAGTGACAATTTTAAAATATTTGGGGAATTACCGGAAGTTGTGGACCGGTATTTCCATCATCGAACTGAAATAAAGTTTGCACAAAATATGACAAAAGCCAAAGTTTGGACCACATCGGTTGATCAGTTCGAGAGTTGTCGTGCTCTCCAGCCACTACATATCGCTCATTTACTCAAAGAGTGACATAACTCAAAAAATGCGTTTGCTGAGTTAGCAATTTCTATTTTTTCTACGACTTCTACTTTATCTTGTGTCAAATTTTCATGCTGACATCTCTAAAACTCGACGAGTTACAGCTCATTTACTACGAGTTTCGCATAATTCAACACAAAATTTTTTTGAGTTTATGAAACACTAAAGCATTTCAAATCATGCTTGATCATACACAGAAATTTAACACTGATATCTGGCTATCTGGTTGCAAAATATGGTCCAAGTAGTTATTTTAGTTTCAGTGTAATAATCTTTTTAAGTTGGGAAGTCAAATTTCAATCGCCAACTTAAAACGCGTTTTTTTTCGAAACTTGATTTTTCGAGATGTGTCACTCTTTGTGTAAATGAGCGATATGTTCTCAAGAAGTATGGACTTGCCGCTGAAATAACGTTTACCGTCGTAATGGAGGCAGCGAATGCAAGTTGCTTTAACAACATCAAGGTGATTCGAGAGCAGGTCGTAAGGTGAACTTTTTCCAAATTTTGTGTGGGAGGTACCCGAAGGTGTGGGCAAATTCGGACCTGGTAGATATATTAGCATGTATAAAGTATGGATCAAATCCGTCTCTCCCTTCAAGAGTAATCGTGCGCGCAATTTTTCCGAACATTTTTGAACTTTTGTGGGGGAGGTACCTGAAGAAGTGGACCGATATGGCTTATCTTCGAACTTAACAACAACTACACACGGTATCATAGGTGATTTTTGAAAAATTCTGGCTATTTTCTCAGGAAATATGGATTTGCCCCAGATGAAACTTGTACAGTCGTATGGGGGGCAGTGAATACAAGTTGTTACAACAAAAATCAAAGCTTCCACGCAAATCAACTTTGAAGGCCAATATTTTTTGCCATTTCATTTTATCCAAAAGCATTTAAATTATACAATATACAATCACTATTCGCGAGTTATAAAGGGGTAAACCTTGGCTTCAACGATGTTAAATTTTCAATAATATTGCCCATATACCCCCGTTAGCATAAATGCTGAGGGTATAATGAGTGCCGAAACATATGTTGAGTTCTTAGAGAATGAGCTCATATAAATATTTTCTATGATTTTTTTTTTTTAATTATTTTTCTTTAATGTGAAAGACATAAGAATGCAATATTCTTTTATATACGTTAGGAATAACTGCAATGTAAAAAGAATACTGGAAATATATTTTGTTTCCACTATAATAATGGTTCCACAAACATCCCAGACGGGACAGGGGAGACTTCTCTCATATCAATGAGTGCACCCCGATTCATATTGGCTCAATGATATGGGACCTACTGTTTATCGCCGAGTCCGAACGGCGTGTCTTACGACACCACTTTATAGAGAAGTTTTACATGGCTGAAATACTCAGAAAATGTCGCCAACATTACTGAGGGGTATTTTGCCACCGTTGAAAATTTTGATGTTGCCTGGCCGGGGAATCGAACCCACGGCCTTCTGCGTGCAAGGCGGGTGTGCATACCATTGCACCACGGTGGCACCCACTATAAATATCACAAAATTAGTTTGTATATTTGCATTCCCTATTGGTCAAAGTAAGCCTTGCAATGTGTAGTTTTTGTTCAGTATAAAGTCAAATATTACTAGAAAATCTATATTGTGATGCTTTTATACCATAAGGCTTATGCATACTCTGTGTGTGGCTAAATTGAGGTTTAGAAGTTAGTTACGACCAAAGTCGTTTATATCTTAAACTTTTTTGGAAACAAAAAAGCCTAACCAAGGAAACGTTTCAGATCAGCCACAATTTTGCAACTTGTTAGTGTGTGTGTAAATTTTCGTATTGTATTGAATACATGTGTATTGTATAGGAAAGTTTGTAGGAAATAAAAATTCGAGAAGTTGTAAAGGTAGAATTTTGAAAGTGATGTGATTTTAATTGATTTCCATGCATCGATGCAATTGTGTTCATACAGAGGTTTGTTGTTCATATGAGTATCCTCTGAGTTTCATATATAACAGTGCCATAGAAGCACGAAGGTGGTGGTTTTTATGCGGTTAAGGCTACAATGTTGCAAAATTGTTAAGGTAGATTATCATCATTGAAATAATTGTCAACATCATTATCATCATCAACATCGTCCGTATTGGATTGTTGTTGCTTGCATTTCAAAAGTCTATATGTGCGAGTGTATGTCTGTGTACTTTATCGAATGGATATGGACATGTGTGAAATTTGTGGTCAGCTTGACTTTATAACTTGGAAAAGGGTATGCATACCTTAACTGGTAGTAAGTTTTTTTTTTTTTGGTTTTAATTGAAATTTTCAAAGAGTTTCTGTACTTTATTTTCAAATAAAGTATAAACTTAATTGATTTGTTTTCTAAAAAAGATATATTTTACTAAAGAAAAAGAAATAATCAAAATGTAATAGTGATTATAAGACTTAAGACATATTGACTTTAAATATAATGAACATTTGATTATCTTACTGTCTGCATTAATAAAACCTTATAAACGTATAAGTAATAACATAAGTGTAACAAGTTTTGACATTTATTGTGTACATACATATGTTTGTACATTAGCTTGACATTACAACTACTCACAAAAGATTGCAATTAAAATAAATCAACACGATGCGAGAAGTGACCTTATGGTGGATTGAAGGGCAAAAGTCTTCAAAATATGCGGAGGTGATATTTGAAAAAGTGGACCGACTTAGTCCTTCTTGAAATAGGATATAATTTCCTTTCCTTCTATTAGTTCACAGTAGAACTTTTTAGAGCTTCTGAGTCATAAATTCAAGAAGTATGGACTTGTCATTGAAAAAAATTGTATCGTTGTAATTAGAAATGCAAAGACTACCTTCGATAAAAATTTCAGAACAACCTTCGAACAGCTGTTAAACTGCATGTGGAACTGTTAGACCATTGTCGGACGAACAAGGCTAAATCGACTACAAATTGTCTGAAACTGATTTCGTCTAAACATACTTGGGGTCTAAAACCATTACTTCGATGACACACATTTTTTAGCCTATCAAAGTGTATAAAAACAATTATAAGGCCAATAAGGTCCACAAGCGGTATAAATCTTCCAAACGTTCCTGTTCTTGTACTGGTTTATGCAAATTTTTACACGAAATATTGCCAGATTTCTATATCCTTCCCTTCTTTCCCTCTCTAGTAAAATTTGTCATGAACGATTGAATTGTATGCATGTCTACACATGTCAAAGTAACAGTACTGACAACTTGGTCAGTATAAAATATTTACTGGCAATGCATTTTCACAAATATCTACGCACACACTTAGATAGCAAAGAAAATGTTTTAACTGACTCTATTGACCAGGGGTGCCAACTTGGTGGTTTTCCCGCTACTTGTGGTGATTTTCGACGGACAAAAACCACTGTTTAAGCAGGAATGTCAACTGTTTTAAGGTAAAAATCGCTACAGACCTATAGTGCGTATGTGGCTGTAGCGATTTTTATCTCGGAACAGTTGGTATCCCTGCTATTGACACGTATTATGGTTAAGATTATGGCTGTTATTGAGCGAAATCAAGCAATCACTAGGCCCGAGGAGTTTTGAGGACACGTCTACACTGCAACGTACACATACATCAATGTATATGCATGTACATACGAATAACCCCATGTATGGATTCAGTGAATCATCTTCGAACATTTGTGGTTTAACATTACCACACTGAATGCCGCTAAATGCAATCAAATTAAAGGGCAAATGTCACGTCAGTCAATCTTGAAAATCTTTGAAGTGTTATAAGAAATTAGAGGGAAATTTATTGTCCGGACTTAGGTTACTAAACTTCATAAATAAGCAATAAACTAAATCTTCACGTATTTGTCGCAATAAACTCTAAGAAGTTAGTCATCCATTTTCTTATAAGATGTCCAGTATGGCGACCCAAAAACATTTATTTTTTCCATTTTATCCAAAAACTATACATATGAATTTTAATGATGATGGTTTAACGTTAACCTGTGCCACCCGAGCGCTCTTTTTTTCATAGTAATTTGTATGAAGCCAAATGTGAATTTTTACGACAATTCTCTAAAGGCCACAATTATGGTCAATCGATGAAAACATTTTATCAGTTCTTTGTTTTGGCTAAAAAAAGATTCCCACAAAAATATGTTAAAATCGGATCGGATTTTTTATACAGCTCCAATAAGCATATTTGGCCTATTATTGGTCCAAAAAGGGCCACATTTTGAAGATACTTAAATACATTCGATCTGTCCGTAGGTGAAAGTTTCACTTCACATTGGCTGAGGGTATACATCTGTCGGCAAAGCCGACTGACACTTTTTTACTTGTCGTAATATATCTTCCCATATATCAATGATATGACGTGGGTAATATATTTGGATCGAAGTGTAGTCCTTATCGATCAAACTTAAAAATAATAAGTATTTAAAATATCTTTTTTAATATATCTAATATATAAAAGGCAATGTGTGTATGTTAGTATGTTTGTATGCTCCGAATAGACTCAAAAACGGCTGAATAGATTTTCTTGAAAATTTCAGATAATGTACTGGGAACACCGGTGGTGAAAATAGGCTATATATTTTTTTGAATGGTCGTCGCAGAAATGAAATATCGCGGTCATCCCAATTTATTCAAAAATGTATTATTTCAGATAATATACCTAATTTTAGTAAGCGTGACTACAAAACCGCTATAACACTGGCTTCACTATGTGGGATAACGCGGTCAACGCCATAGTTTGGAATACAGTAAAATCCCGATAACATGAGATGTCACTATATAGAAATTCCGAAAAATCGATTGGGAAATCTTATGAAATTTTGTATGTGGAGTTTTTAGGTCTGAGAATAGGTTGTAATTTATTTTTTTATCCCGCTAAGTGTAGTGACCGGTGGTCCTCCCCACAGATTGTTTAAGAAAACCGCGAAATTCAAGATACTTTTTAATATATTGTTTACAAATTGTTTGCATTGCTATGGTAATTACTGTATTGACCGTTGGTCGTTGCGGAAGTGAAATATCGCGTTCATCCCAAAATTTTCAAAAATGTATTATTTCAATTAATTAGAACGGTCGTAAGCTTTACTGCTAAGAATAGTGACCGGTGGTCCTCCCCACAATGTTTTTAAGAAAATCAGAAATCTTTGATATTTTGAACGTATTGTTTACAGATTGTTTTTCCTGAATGATCGCGGTCATCACAAAGTTTTTAAAAATATATTATTTCAATTAATATACATAATTTTAGTAAGCGTGACACAAAAATGATATGAACACTAGCTTGAACAAGTGGGATAGCGCGGTCGTGAACTATTTTAATATGGCTAAGTGTAGTGACCGGAGGTTCTCCTTCAATTTTTTTAAAGTCCATGATATTTTTGAACTTATTGTTTACAGATTGTTTGCAATACTACTGTAATTACCGTCTTGACCCTGAATGGTCTTCGCGGAAGTGAAATATCGCGGTCGTCACAAAATGTTCAAACATTTATTATTTCAGATAATATACATAATTTTACGTGCCTAAAAAATGCTATAAACGGTGAACACTAAACAATAAGTGGGATAGCACGATCAACTCAACATTTTGGAATACAGTAAAATCCCGATAACTTGAGATGTCACCATCCAGAGGTTAAATCCAACAAAAATAGCGAAAATCAGGCGCCACCCTTCTATGGGAGCTATATCAAAACGAGGACGTATACTGAAAATTCTCTGCAAGACTGTTTACGATCCCCAAAAGTGGCTATATCTCCAAACTATCGAAAATCGGGAGGTACTGCTTTATGGGAGCTATATCAAAACGTGAACCTATAACTGTCTGCTCTCCTCTCTAAATTACATTAAAACCAACTTTTAGCCATTTCGGTGTGATAATGATGTTAAATCCTCAAAAATAGCGAAAATCAGCCGGTACCGTTCTATGGCAGCTATATCAAAACGTGGACCTATACGGATAATTCTCTGCAGTAATAATTACGACCCCAACCGAGACCAACAATCCAATATATAGCGATGTTAATTGACGTGCACCGTTCATTATATGTGGGTCACAAAGTGCTTTAAACTGTAAATTTATGGTGAAGGGTATAATAAAAGAGACTTTATATCTTAAATTTGGGGGATACCATTACATGGAATTTATGTCAAAACATTGATTTATATTATGAAGTTTCTAGAGGGATGCCTAATTATGGCTGTATCAATGCTGGATAGATAACTAAAGTTTACACGGAGAACCCAAACAACCGGCCAACCACGCGGACCGGGTCAGCTAGTTTTAAATATAATTATTTACTTCGTGTTACATGGATTTTGGTCAAAACAAAACAAAATTTCCACATTAAAGTGAAGTTCTAAATAAGTGGGATCTAAAACCAGTATTTCAAAGTGTATATAAGTTTTGCCATAAATGTGGCGGTATGTTAAGAAATCAATTCAGCTTGAACACCTACGCAAAAGGTGCAATTATAATTATATTTTCATGGAACTTAAAATTTGTTTGCAAAAATTAAGTGGATCAATTGGACCAAAAAATAATTATTATAAAGTCTTTGCTTACACGTTTTCTCATATTTTTCTAATTAAATTAATGGACGATTCCCAAAATTTATTAATGTTCTCTCTACCATATAAAAATAAAATAAAAATTCAACAACAACTGAGTGTCAAGGTTGCCGATTCTGAGCCACCATCAACTTGTCAAAACTTTAGTAGACAATAATGGATGATCAAAAATCTTCTGATATGGGAGAGCAATACTAATGACGTAGGAATAAAAATTACCATAGTATTTGTGAACATTGAAAAATGGGATTACCAAGCAGGACTATAGGAAAAGTTTAGAGTTTCAATTAACTGACATAATTTCGCATATGCATTTATCTAATGAAGTGAGATATGTATATACTAGTTCCCAAGCTTTGCCATCGTCTGCCACAAAAACAACATTCAATACGCCTGAAGATCGGCTAACCACCCGTGAAACGTAGCGTAATGGTTGAATGAGTGGGACTTCGGTAGACTCCTAATTTTTCAGTGCATATAATAGGTTTAATAAGCTCAACTCGAAAGAGAATTAATTAAATATCACTATAAATGACCTTTGCAAAAATAAAAAAAAATTCTTTTGATAAATTTAGAAAAAAAGAATTTTGCCCGGAATCTCAGTCGAGCTTTTTTTCACGACTCTTATTCTAGCAAAATTTTCTAGACTCCGAAACCCTGGTTCTAACAAACAAATAGAATTGCGAAATGTTACTAAATGTTGCAAACATATATTTATTTGGACACAAATTATGTTTGGATCCAAACATATATATGTTTGTTTGGATGCAAATGAATTTCTAACACATATTTTTCTTTTTGTTACATTTGATTTAAAAACTTTACTTACTTACTTAGTTGGCCCATTACAGAACATTTGTTCCATAGACCGAACTAAGAAAAGATCCCCATTCCTCTCTGTTTTTCGCTTGACTTTTTGGAATACCGCGCCTTTCCATTTCATCATCCACTTGTTTGCTCCATCGAAGCTTAGGCCTGCCGATTCTGCGTGCACCGCCATGTGGCATGTATTCATACGCCTTTTTAGCGGGTTCATCATCGCTCATTCTCATGATATGGCCTAGCCAATGCAATCGTTGCATCTCGATACGTTTAACTATATTCATGTCTTTGTATAGCTGATATAGCTCGTGCTTCATACGACGTCGATATTCACCGTCAACGCAAATCGGACCGTAGATCTTTCGAAGAATTTTCCTCTCAAACACACCAAGCACTGCCTATCTGCTTGCGCAAGTACCCATGCTTCGGAGCCATACATTAGCACGGGTAGTATCAGCGTTTTGTATAGTGTTATTTTTGTTTGACGAGAAGTGGCTTTGTTTTTAAATTGCTTACTTAGACCATAGTAGCATCTGTTGGCCAATACAATTCTTCTTCTTATTTCACAACTGATGTTGTTTGTTGTGTTTATGGCAGTGCCGAAGTAGACGAAGTACCAACTTGCACAGTTGGTCCGATCTCTATGGACGCTTTGCGCGTCGACACCATCAATTTGGCCGTTTACCGCCAGACCCACTTTCGCAGATTCTGCTTCGACCTTCCTAAAGGTATCAGTTACTTCCTTTACTGATCGTCCCATGATGTCTATGTCATCAGCATAGGCAAGTAACATGTGGCTATTGGTGTAAATTGTGCCATTTCTTTTGACATTTGCATCTCGTATTACCTTTTCCAGCAAAATGTTGAATAGGTCACACGAAAGGCTGTCTCCTTGTCTGAAACCTCTTTTGGTACAAAATTCTTCGGAGAGGTTCTTTCCAATTTTAACTAAGGACCTAGTATCAGTTAAAGTCATTTTACAAAGCTGGATGAGCTTTGCGGGGATACCAAATTCAGACATTGCGTGGAATACCTTTGATCGGAGGGGACTGTCGAATGCTGCTTTATAATCGACAAAAAGGTGAAATATGTCGATCTGCATCTCTTGGGTCTTCTCTAGGATTTGCCGCAGGGTAAATATCTGGTCAATGGTGGACTTGCCAGGTCTAAAGCCACGTTGGTATGTTCCAATTATTTCGTTGACCATTGGCTTTAGTCGTTCGCACAAAATCCCTGACACTATCTTATAGGCAATAGGGAGAAGACTTATGCCCCTATAGTTTGAGCATACTGTCTTATCTCCTTTCTTGTGGACGGGACATAGGATGCTCAGGTTCCAATCGTCGGGTACGCGTTCTTCCTGCCAGATGGTGCTAACTAGCTGATGCATACACCTTATCAGCGCGTCGCCTCCGCTTTTAAACAGCTCGGCTGGTAAGCCATCGGCTCCTGCTGCTTTATTATTCTTCAGCCGGTTGATTGCTGTTTTCACCTCATCTTGGCCGGGCGGTATACATTCTATACCATCTTCTGGGATTGGATCTGTGGTATCATCGTCTTCGCTACTATTGGATACCAGCAGATTGGAGAAATGTTCCTTCCATATCCTGAGCACGCTATCTGTATCTGTTACCAGATTACCTTGCTGGTCTCTACAGGAGGATGTGCCTGTACCAAAGCCATCTGTTTAATGTTTCACTCTTTGGTAGAATTTTCGAACTTCATTCTGTCTCCTGTATATCTCGATTTTTTCACACTCCCGCTTTTCCATTTCTCTCTTTTTCTTGCGGAAAAGCCGTTTCTCTTCTCTCCTTTTCTCCCGATATCTCTCTCGCGCGCTACGCGTTGCTACTGATTGTAAAGTAGCTCTATATGCCGCATTTTTCTCTTCGGTAGCAGCACGACACTCCTGATCATACCATGAATTTCTTTGTGGAGGTCTCTGGAATCCAAGTATGCATTTTGCGGCTGTTTGCATGGAGTGGGCAATATGTTGCTATTGTGTTGTTATGTTGTCGGTACAAGGAGTGCTCGCGTTAAGCAATTGGGCTAGTTGAGTGGAATATGCTGTGGCTATCTGTTGTGTTTGCAGCCTATCGATGTCCAACTTCCGCGTTGAGTCTGTTCGTGCTTTATTAGCAACGTTTAGACGGGTACGTACCTTTGCTGCAACAAGGTAGTGGTCCGAATCAATGTTTGCGCCTCGGAACGATAGTACATCCAACACGCTGGATGAATGTCTTCCATCTATTACAACATGATCAATTTGATTACTTGTTCTTTGATCTGGAGACAGCCAGGTGCCGTTATGAATATCGAGATGATTAAATCTGGTACTGCTAACTACCATGTTTTTTGCAGCTGCAAAGTCTATGTTTGCAGTTGTCAGATGTTTCATTTAACTTAATTTAAAAACCTTATACACAGAAAAAACAAATTCTTTCAATTTATGAATAGTGTTCAAAAATTGTTTCCAATGTTCAGATTTTTACATTGTATGAATTTAATTCATAAAGCAATAAATACCGGTTTCTTTTTGGAATGAAACATAAACATGGAATATATGTCTATTTTTTTTTTGTTTTTGCAAAATATGAGCCAATTCATTCATTTCAAAATATTCCTCTTAAAAGCAAGAAAAAATTACATATATTCAAAACTCTGTTTATAAATGTGTTGTTTTTTTCTATAAAAATGCTGTTTTTATTTTATTTTGAAATAAGTCTTTTTTGTTTAATTTTGTGATTATTGTTCTTTAAACGTTTCTCTTCCAATTGATTTTTCTTAATGAATTATGCATCTTGTAAATCAGAACAATGTGAACCATATATATATAAATTTTGAGTTTATCAGCACTAGCTTGAGTCATTAGATGTTGCATTATAATGAAGAAATTCAAAAATTGTATATGCGAAATAATGCTATTGATATAGTGAGTATTTTCAGAAAACAAACGAAATCTATACATGTTTGGTTTTTTTAGTGTGGTAGTTAGTAGTGGTTGTTTAGGCTGTTGAACTTTGTTGACACAGAGTCAATGTGCGTTTAGAAACGATGGAGGGGAGGAAAGAAAGAACAATCGAAGCAAATCCACAACGTCTTTAAAGGCTAAGAACAAAAACCGGGGTTTTTCAGAACTAAAAATAATGGTAAATGTAGGGGAATTTAGAAAATTTATTTTTGTATTCTAGAAAAGCATCCATACTTTTGCGAAAATAGTATTGTGTACATGAATACACAAATTTGTCCATTCATTTTAAAAGAGGTGCGTTCAAATTATGGACAAGAAAACTAGTACGGAATTAGTTAAAAATTCATACTTTTTTTTTAATATAATTTAAATCCAAAATATTTCGCGGAAAGTCACTTTCCAGGAGTTGTGGTGTAGGATATCACATGAGCATCCCCTTCCTACAGTTACTCTCACTTGTTTTGACTTATTTGTTTTTTTTTTAAAGAAGTCCTGCAAGTCTTCTGCTAGAAGAAGATGAAAAGACCAGTACTCGCGCCTAGTCATCTCTTCATCCACTTCTTTGAGCCATCTATTCTTTGGCCTGCCAATCCTGCGTGAACCGCCATGTGGCTCGAATTTATACGCCTTTTTAGCGGGTTCATCATCGCTCATTCTTATTATGTGGCCTAGCCAACGCAATCGCTGCACCTCCATACGTTTAACTACATATATTCATGTCTTTGTATAGCTGATATAGCTCGTGGTTCATACGACGTCGATATTCACCGTCAACGCAAATCGGCCCGTAGATCTTTCGAAGAATTTTCCTCTCAAACACACAAAGCACTGCCTTATCTGCTTGCGCAAGTACCCATGCTTCGGAGCCATACATTAGCACGGGTAGTATCAGCGTTTTGTATAGTGTTATTTTTGTTTGACGAGAAGTGGCTTTGCTTTTAAATTGCTTACTCAAACCATAGTAGCATCTGTTGGCCAATACAATTCTTGTTCTTATTTCACAACTGATGTTGTTTGTTGTGTTTATGGCAGTGCCGTGGTAGACGAAGTCTTTAACTACCTCAAAATTGTAGGTACCAACTTCCACAGTTGGTCCGAGCTTTATGGACGCTTTGCTCGTCGACACCATCAATTTGGTCTTCTCGCCGTTTACCGCCAGACCCACTTTAGTAGATTCTCCTTCGACCTTCATAAAGGTATCGCTTACTTCTTTTACTGATCGTCCCATGATGTCTATATCATCAGCATAAGCAAGTAACATGTGGCTATTGGTGTAGATTATGCCACTTCTTTTGACGTTTGCCTCTCGTATAAGCTTTTCTAGCAAGATGTTGAAAAGATCACACGAATGGCTGTCTCCTTGCCTGAAACCTCTTTTGGTACAAAACAAACATAATCGACAAAAAGGTGGTAGGTGTCGATTTGCATCTCTTGCATTTGGTCAATGGTGGACTTGCCAGGTCTAAAGCCGCATTGGTATGGTCCAATTATTTCTTTGACCATGGGCTTTAGTCGTTCGCACAATATCCCTGACACTATCTTGTAGGCGATGGGGAGAAGACTTATGCCCCTATTGTTGGAGCATAAAGTCGTATCTCCTTTCATATGGACGGGACATAGGATACTCAGGTTCCAATCATCGGGTACTCGTTCCTCCTGCCAGATGGAGCTAACTAGCTGATGCATACACCTTACCAGCGTGTCGCCTCCGGTTTTAAACAGGTCGGCTGATAGGTCATCAGCTCCTGCTGCCTTTTTATTCTTCAGCCGGTTTATTCCTGTCTTTACCTTATCTTGGCCGGGTGGTATACATTCAATACCGAGAGAAGTATCGGGAGAAAAGGAGAGAGGAGAAACGTCTTTTCAGCAGGAGAAATGAGAATGAAGATACATGTCTTCAAAGCACCATTATCAATCCCGTATGATGAAAACAATAACAGAATATTGGCAGTTTTAGATTTTAACAATAACACGGTATTCAACACATTTAATTTCGTCTTTGGTTCATTTTTATTCTTGCCAGAATAGTCGATATTTGCCGATTCCGGCGATGCGATTTTAATGATTTTATTACACATTGCTCCATGGCTTGTTAGACAGATGTGATATTGGGTGGCAAAAATTCCAGCTTAATTGACTAGAGACCGCCTACATATGAGACGCAATTCAGTTGTCCAACTCATCTTCGAACATGTCGGGCATATGTTCGGTATTTTAGTGTTGTTTGAGTTTGAAAAAAACATATATACACATTTTTTCTTCATGTGGTTCGGCGTTATAACCGATAGGAAAATTTAAATATTTCACAAAAAACCGACGTTACAACCGATATGACGTTATAAGCGACGACGTTATAAGCGATATTTATTTGTGTGGAATATAAAGGGTAGAAATTCTGGATTTATAGATTTCATCGTTATAAGCGATATGGAGTTATGAACGACGACGTTATAAGCGATTTCGACTGTAATTAATCCTTTTCACTTTGGAAAGTTTGAATTTCGTTGAACAGTGTTATAGCTTTCGATAAGGTATTTTCGTAATATTAAGTAGAAAAGAAATAAATATTTTTATTCATTGAGGTTTGCAGTTCTACAGATAAAATAAAATAAAAAATTATTACCACCATCACCAGCAATCCCTGTAAGATGGTTGGTTTAAACCTTACAGGCAGTGGTGTATTGTAGCAAATTGCACCGCACATGCTTTTGTTAATTTATTATGTGGTTTTCTTTTCAAACGAAACGAGAAAAAATACGAAAACAATGAACCGACAAAAGAAGGCAACATGCACATGCACGAATTTCCTTTTACCACTTAAAGTGAAAAAGTAACAAAAAATGTACATTACGCAAAAAATGCATATTTATACAGGAATACACAACACAGGGGGCATATTCTCGGAATAAGCAGAATTGACTTCCTGCATGTCATGGGAAACGAACGTACACATGTACATGTAAGGTATCCGGCTCTATCCTTGGCAAAGGATGTAATTAGTACTATTTATTTTTTGTTTAAACAAAAATGAAGAAATACCACACAACCTTTTGCACTGCAATATTTTTTGGTATGAGATTTGTAGGTATGACAACAAATTGAAAATATTTCTGAATAGAGAAATCTCATGTGCCCTGAAATTGAGAGGAAAATTTTTGAGATTATATGCAATTTCTCGTCCAGTTTGAGACATGAATAAAGGAGCATGTGTGTTGGAAAGAGGCTACATTTAAAAAAAAATCGAAGAGTTTCGGATAAATTTTCACCCATATATGCATGTGTCTAAACTTTCTTAGTCTAGAAGTTAATCCTGAGCAAGTTTTGGGTCCAATGAAAAATTTCATACCAATTAAATATCCAGAAAAGAAATATATATTTATTTTCAATAAAGCAAAGATATTTATTATAACCATTTCTACAGATGTCGTAACAACATTTGTATGTAAATATATAAATACCTACATACGAACATTGATTTTTACAAAACACAAATGAATTCAAAATATCCTATCAAAGTTTGAGATATATGAGATCAAAAATTTTAAAACAATAGAAAACTAGACGAACTTTTGTAACTTTAAACATTTGTCCTTTACATAAAATAAAAATCACGTACTACATCGAGAATGCGATGTGTGCGGGGTCTCCGAGTAGCAGTAAACACATGCATACTTGTTATTTTTGTTTTTTGGACGTCATTAGTTGAGGTGTTGGGATAGCTTACTAGTATGAGAAAATGGTAGCAGCAGCAGCAGCAGCTAGACGACATTCACCACACATTTCTAGTCTGCAATTTGACAATACCTTTATGCGTCAAAATGAACACATCCTTGTACGTAAAATCACAAACGATAGCAAACAGTTGGACATTTATCAACATTTTGTATTCATCATTCATTTCCTTTCAATTTTCTAAACCAAATATATGAGGAGCGGTGTAGTAATTTAAGAGATTGCTCACACAGATCGTTAAGTCGGGAAATAAGTTAGATGTAATCCATTAAAATTATCTGGGCACCAATGAATATCAGCAAAGCTTTAAATTTATTTCATGCAGGTTGCCGTTAGTAGATGGTTGCATTTATTTGAGAAATTTCAATTGTTTGAATAACAACAAAATATTTTAAAGTGGATATGAAATTGATTAGTTGCGGATGGTTGATTTAATTTGCTAGATGGCTTTATTGACCTGTTTATCGATACAGAGTCGGCGAAAAAGGGAACTGATGAAGTTGTTTGGTGACAACAGAAACTATAGTATTCCCTACCCTTCGCCCGCAACTAATCAATTTCATATCCACTTTAAAATATTTTGTTGTTATTCAAACAATTGAATTACAACAAAATATGGACTCAAGCTGAAATAAACACAAAGATGTAAAATTCTGCAGTCCAACAATAAAAAACGCCAACAACATTATAATTTTAAACATCTACAGTTTTAAAATTAGAATATTGCACTTAAAATGCCACCCATGCTACGTATGCAGTTTGAAAACAACATACATCAGCACGGGTAGTATCAATGTTTTGTAGAGCGTTATTTTTGTTTGACGAGATGTGGCTTTGTTTTTAAAATGCTTACTTAAACCAAAGTAGCATCTGTTGGCCAACACAATTCTTCTTTTTATTTCACAACTGATGTCGTTTGTTGTGTTTACGGAGGTGCCGAGGTGGACGAAATCTTTTACTACCTCAATATTATAGGAACCAACTTTCACAGTCAGTCCGAGCTCAGTGGACGCATTGCGCGTCGACACCTTGGTCTTCTCACCGTTTACCGCCAGACCCACTTTAGCAGATTCTCCTTTGACCTTCATAAAGGTATCAGTTACTTCTTTTACTGATCGGCCTATGATGTCTATATCATCAGCATAAGCAAGTAACATGTGACTATTGGTGTAGATTGTGCCACTTCTTTTGACGTTTGCCTCTCGTATAACCTTTTCCAGCAGGATGTTAAAGAGATCACACGAAAGGCTGTCTCCTTGTCTGAAACCTCTTTTGGTACCAAACTCTTCGGAGAGGTTCTTTCCTATTTTAACTGAGGACCTCGTGTCAGTTAAAGTCATTTTGCAAAGACGGATGAGCTTTGCGGGGATACCAAATTCAGACATGGCTTGGAACACCTTTGAACGCAGCGGGCTGTCGAAGGCTGCTTTATAATCGACAAAAAGGTGATAGGTGTCGATCTGCATCTCTTGGGTCTTCTCCAGGATTTGCCGCAGGGTAAATATCTGGTCAATGGTGGACTTGCCAGGTCTAAAGCCGCATTGGTATGGTCCAATTATTTCGTTGACCCTGGGCTTCAGTCGTTCGCATAATATCCCTGACACTATCTTGTAGGCGATAGGGAGAAGTCTTATGCCCCTATAGTTAGAGCATACAGTCTTATCTCCCTTCTTGTGGACGGGGCACAGGATACTCAGGTTCCAATCGTCGGGTACTCGTTCTTCCTGCCAGACGGTGGTAACTATCTGATGAATACACCTTATCAGTGTGTCGCCTCCGGTTTTGAACAGCTCGGCTGGTAAGCCATCGGCTCCTGCTGCCTTATTATTCTTCAGCCGATTTATTGCTGTCTTTACCTCATCTTGGCTGGGCGGTATACATTCAATACCATCTTCTGGGATTGGAACTGTGGTATCTTCGTCGTCTTCGCTGCTATTGGATACCAACAGTTTTGAAAAATATTCTTTCCATATCCTGAGTACACTATCTGTATCTGTTACCAGATTACCTTACTGGTCTCTACAGGAGGATGTGCCTGTACCAAAGCCATCAGTTTGATGCTTGATTCTTTGGTAGAATTTTCGGACTTCATTCTGGCTCCTGTACATCTCGATTTGTTCACACTCCCGCTTTTCCATCGCTCACTTTTTCCTGCGGAAAAGACGTTTCTCCTCTCTCCTTTTCTCCCTGTATCTCTCTCGTGCGCTACGCTTTGTTACAGATTGTAAAGTAGCCCTATATGCCGCATTTTTCTCTTCGGTGGCAACACGACACTCCTGATCATACCATGGATTCCTTTGTGGGAGTCTCTGGTATCCAAGTATGGATTTTGCGGCTGTTTGCATGGAGGGGGCAATGCTTTGCCATTGCGCTGATATGTTATCGGGATAAGGAGTGCTTTGATTAAGCAATTGGGCTAGTTGAGTGGAATATGCTGTGGCTATCTGTTGTGATTGCAGCTTACCGATGTCTAACTTTCGTATTGTGTCTGTTCGTACTTTGTTTGCTACGTTTAAGCGGGTGCGTACCTTTTCTGCGAAAAGGTAGTGTTCCGAATCAATGTTTGCGCCTCGGAACGATCGTACATCCAACACGCTCGATGAATGTCTTCCATCTATCACAACATGTTCCATTTGATTTCTTGTTTTCTGATCTGGAGACAGCCAGGTGCCCTTATGAATATCGAGATGATTAAATCTAGTACTGCTAACTACCATGTTTTTTGCAGCTGCAAAGTCTATCAGCTTCATACCATTGTCAGATGTTTCACTGTGGAGACTGAATTTTTCGACGGTTGGGCCAAAGATATTTTCCTTTCAAATTTTGGCATTAAAATCGCCTAGAATGATTTTAATGTCATGGGCAGGGCAACGGTCATAAGTTTCTTCTAAGCGCTCGTAAAATATATCTTTGGTCTGTTCGTCCTTTTCTTCAGTGGGAGCATGATTGAAAATAAAGCTGATGTTGAAGAATTTAGCTTTTATTCGAATTGCAGCAAGTCTTTCATTCACTGGGGTGAAGCTGGAGAATAGATGTTTTAACCTTCGACTAACTACGAATCCGCAACCAAACTCATGCTTTACGTCATGGCAGCTATAATACAGTGCGTCACCTTTATATGTTGTTGTGACGCCTTTCCCAATCCATCGTATTTCCTGTATGGCAGTAATTCGTCCTTGTACTTTTCAAGTATGTCTGCCAATGCGAAGACTGCACCTTCTCTATAAAGAGTGCGAACATTCCAGTTGCAGATTCGCAGATCATGGTCTTTAAAACGTTTGCGGGGTTCGTCAACTTTAGAGGGTTTTGTTTTTCTTTTCTTTCGTTTTTTTTCATAGTAGGCTGTTTTTTTCTACCCAAGTTTTTAACGTTGTTATGGGTGAGAGCTCGGCACATGTTAGCTCACTACCTTATTCTTTGTCATATACTATTACCTTATTTAAAATTTGATCGGTCTATTATTGCGACCTACAGAGCCGCTACAAAATTGTATAAATGTTATGTTCTTGGTCCATTTTACCCGCTAAATATTTCACCATCATCACCAAGAAAAATAGGAATCTATTCTGGTCTGACCCCGACCTCCGTACTAAATTTCGTGACGAACGGTCCATAATTGCGACCTGGAGTTTGATTACAATTTATAATAGACGGACGGACGAACACACATCTCAAAATCGCTTTATCTCATCGAGATATGAAGATTGGTATACCGCATTGGGGGTCTCCGACGAATATTTCGAGGTGTTACATGATTTTTAACAAAACAAACTTTTAATACCTTTTCCACAGTGTGGTGTAGGGTATGAAAACACAGAAAAAATATTTTTGGCGACCAAGGACAACGAAAATCTGGGTTAACAAATCCGTTGCCTATTTGATCCACGCATTATGCCATCTGAACCCTTCAAATTAAACTTAGATTCAACAGAAAAGATCACAGTCCTTCATTTTTGGAAACTTCAGTTCAGATGGGTCTTCACGAGTTCAAATCTGGCGTTTTAATTTTTTGTAGATATGAATGATTTTTTTGCTGGCAGTCGACAGATAAGCCGGCCTTTACCGCTCTTCTGTAAATCGGTCTTTTGCTAGTTTTAAATCTAAGTGACTTTGTATTTGATCAAACGATGCTATAGCATCATTTTTGGATGAATATGAACAATATCGGCTAAAGTTTTGGTATAGCCCCCTAATAGGGGTACCTCCCGATTTTCGGTATATATGTGTTATTTAGCGTTCCTAGTGATCATAAAACTTTTCCACCAAAAATGTGGACTAGGGTCTACGTTTGGGTATAGCCCCCGATTTTCAGTATTTTGAGAATTTACGCAATATTTTCTGAAAATTAATTATTTCGCCTGAAATAATTAATAATTTAATATCCTCTGTGCCTACAAGATGTGCGTGTGTCATCCAGGATAAAGAATACGCAACGAAATATTGCTTTCACTAGATTTGTTTGTCCCTGTGGGGTGCTTTAGTTTTGCCCATTTCCATTTGCGACTTAAAATGTTTTATGTATTTTAACTTTTTTAATAAATTCAGAATTCTTTAAGTTTGTGTTTTTATTCTCAATAATAAAGATATAAATAAACAAGTAAGAACAGACTATAGTCGGACGGGGCCGACCATGTGATACCCTATACCACTATCCCTGTGCACTAGCTTTCCGGGCTAGCTGTTATAAGATGTGCATTAGAAATTTTACCAATTTTCACACAAAAGTTTTGATCAATTTAACCCGCTAAATATTATCCGATCATACCGTTGACTTGCACGCTACTTCTTCATCTCAAACCAAAACTACGTTTAAAATTTCGCGCCGATCGGACTATTATTGCGACCTACAGAGCGGCTACAAAATCGAGCAAAAATTTTGTTTTTGGTCCATTTCATCCCTTTAACATTTCACGATCATCGCCAAAAACTAATCAGTTCTATTCTGGTCCAAACCCGACCTCCATACTAAATTTCGTGACAATCGGTCCATAATTGCGGCCTCTAGCTTGATTACAATTTTTAATGGACGGACAGACGGACGGACGGACGGACACACATCGCTAAATCGCTTTATCTCGTCGAGATATGAAGTTTGGTATACCACATGAGGGGTCTACGACGAATATTTCGCGGCGTTACATGAATTTTTGGGAAAACAAACTTATTATACCCTTTTCCACATTGTGGTATAGGGTATAAAAATACAAAGAACAATACAAAAAAATTACAACACAGTTTTCTTAAAAAAACTATCATTTTAAAAAATGTGCTGAGGAGGTGCTTTAGTTTAGACCGACACTGTATGGCCAGAAAGAGGACACTCTCGGGCATCTTTTTTGCTAAAACGAGACTTTGTTCCATGTTCTATGTTGGTTGGTTGGTTTACGTGGTGGCTATACTTTACAGCCTCAATTAGTATGTAAGAGATACCGTTTTGAAAAGCCGCGGCACTCGTTCAAAGATTGCTATATCATTGTTGCGTATTGACACTTAAATCCAGCCTGATGAATTTGGGAATCACAGAAGGTCTCCCAGACCTACTTCTGTTATCTCTGTGATATCATGAAGAAACGGTTGTCCAAAAGCTTTAAATCGTCGTTGCATTTGTGCAGTACAGGAACAGAGGAGGTGCTCAACAGTTTCCTCCTCTTCTTCATTCCCGCAGCTACGGCAGTGGTCATTGTGTGGTAGATTTAAGCGTTTTGCTTGGTTACCAATTGCCCAGTGACCGGTTAACACTGCATTAAGTCTTGCAATGTTCCGTCGAGGTTGATTGATCAGGAACTTAGTGCATTTGGCGTTGTAATGAGGCCATGTTGATTTTGATATCTGGCATGTTACCGTTTTGTCCCATCTATTTTCAGCCAGCGATAGATAGTGTTTGAAGATATCCCGTTTAACTACACCCATTGGTTTTGCGACTGACGCCTTTGGGAGTTTGTTAGAGGCGATTCCTGCTCTAGCTAACTCGTCTGCTTTTCCCTTATGACCCGGGATCTAAGTTGGAACAACTCTTGACAGACGCCCTAGTTTAGCAAGTTCTTCTTTACAATCCTTTACTAGCTTTGATGTGACAGAGTTAGATTTTAGTGCAAGGAGCGCCGCTTGACTGTCGACGAAGATTCCTATTGAGTTTGCTGTATGATGCTGTAAGAGTTCAGTACAGGCCTCCTTTATTGTCAGTATCTCCGCTTGAAAGACGCCGCAGTATTTAGGTAGCTTTGTAAATGTGTATAAGTTTGCTTCTTCCGAGAACACACCGGATCCGACTCCACATTTCATCTTGGAGCCGTCCGTGTATACTTTAGTATCATAAGCCGTCAATGGTGATCCATTATTCCATTCTCTTCTGTTTGGAAATTTGACTACAAAAGGCTGATCAAAATTAATTGTAGGAACGCAATAATCAGCAGTGGTTGCTATTTCTTTCGGAAGTTCTTGAATCACACACGCACGTCCGTAAGCTCTGTCTCTCCACATTCCTAGAGCTCGGAGTCTTACCGCATTAAATGTTGCTTTGATGTGTAAATCAATTGGCAAAATGTGCATCATTATATTGAGGGCTTCGGCCGGACACGTTCGCATCGCCTCTGTCACCCCGATGCAAGCAGATCTTTGTATGCTGTATAGTTTTTTCTGTATTGTTTTTTTCACTGTTGGCCACCATACTAAGGCTCCATATGTGAGAATTGTTCTGATTATGCTGGTGTACATCCATAACACCATTTTAGGTTTGAGGCCCTAACGGCTTCCAAACAATTTGCGACATGCGTAATATGCAACGGTTGTTCATTGTATTTAATACCATTCTTATTTTAGAAGTCAAACAAAAACAACATTTTTCCACAACATCCCATACGGGATAATGGAGACTTCTCTGATATCAATGAGTACACCCCGATTCATATTTAGCTCAAAGATATGGGACCTACTGTTTATCGCCGAGTCCGAACGGCCTGTCTTAAGACACCATTTCTGGAGAAGTTTTTCAAGGCTGAAATACTCAGGAAATGTCGCCAACATTACTGAGGGGTATTTTGCCACCGTTGAAAAATGTTTGATGTTGCCTGGCCGGGGAATCGAACGACCGACCTTCTGCGTGCACCACGGTGGCAGTGTTATCAAAAATGGGGATTTGACCTGTGGAATCGAATCTGAATTATACCTCGACATTAGCATGGTTATACGTATTGAATTACAGTGAATCAATATGAACCCTAAAAAGCCGTATCAAACCGAACCAAGGTCAGACTAGAAAGTCAAAGAGCGAAAGTAAAAGTACTCCAAATTGTAGGATCAGTAAAAATTATTGGAGAGTTTGGAATGCAATTCCAAGTTCGAATTACGGAATATCGTACACACCATTCCAAAACTTCCACTAGATCTTGAAAATTACTGAATCTTATTACCCTACAACACTTTACCTTTGCATTTCCATCTATCCAGAGTTATATGGAAATTGTCACTAAAATTTCTATACCAAACGTCTTCGTAAAATAATTTCATGTTGTTGCTAATACTTCAAGAGCTTCCGTTGCCATTATTACGTGTTTTGCTGATGTTAGTGTTGTTGGTGGCATTGTAATTGTCGTCTAACAGCAGGACATTGTCCGCAATGTGGCAATGAAAAGTTGTGTTGCATACATAACTCACTTCAATATACGCACACACACGGATTCATGGATGTGTGTATGTTGTGAAAGTCGCAGACATGATTTCACTCTTTAAAATTCGATCCTTTAAATCAAAAGTGAGTACTCAACTCAATGACGGCAATGGCGAATTTACGATTACATCAAAGCTCACTTTATGTACGCAACAATAAAAAATCTCACGTATACTTACGCAAAGTAATGAATGTGAATATGAATATGTACAATGTACATGTGTAGTCGTGAGTGAATATGATGACATTGAACATATTCTGAAATACAACTGACGTTTGTTCATGAATATTTCCTGGCCTCAATGACCATTCATTGAAGACAGAAGTTTTCCGCTATTTTTTTGTTGCTTTTTTCTGTTACGACTATCTGTCTATCATTTTCATTCAGTTAACTTTTGAGTTCTCTTGACCACACGGTATAAAGGTAGTATGGAGGGTACTTCGTACCTCTATATAAGGGAATGGTTAACTATAAAACAGATGAGCAACCACACAGTTAATGTAGTTGTGTATATCATCTGTGTGTGTATCTATAACGTTTACGACTTATTTTCCGGAAAATTTGACTTGGTTTTTGTTTTTCTGTGTGTCTGTCCCCCCAACTCATCAACAGCATTGAGTGACTAACGAACGAACGAACGGATGCACAGACGCACTTCGCACTGCATAAATGTTTTATGTCCTGCCACATCACATATCGAACGTGGATTTTGGCAATTTGACTGCATTAACGTATCATGAGAAGGAACTTATGTGTGTGTGTGAATAGCGTTGCTTTTTTGTGTGTGGAGGTATTAGACTTTCGTTGGCCGTTGATGTGGTTTCTAAATGTAGACCAGACAGTTTTTGGTCCTGTCTGAGTGATGGACTTATACTTGTTAAAATGGTGTAATTTGGACGTAATATTTGCCGTTTGCAATGAAAGGTCAAATTAACACTGAAGTGAATTTAACTTTGCATTGGAAAATATTGCACAAGGGAACATAGACAGGTTGTATGATTCTCATGTGGATTGCATTTTTACATGAAGCTACTTTAAATGGGTTGTCGGCAAAACCTTAAATCTGAGTTTTGGTATAAGTTTCTATTTAAATGTAGTTAGAGACGCCCAAACACCACGCCCTATTGGTTGAAGGTTCAATTTCAAGGTGGTGAGTTCGTCGACACCGGATTGGCCCAGAAGTATACAATATCCGCGATTCGCCTATATTTTTTATATTTTTAACGTTTTTCCGTGTTGAGAGAAGCATATCTGGGGATGTCCGCTTCGTATTCTTTTGGTGTGTGTCTGGACAGATCAAAACACAGGACCAATATCGGCTTGTCACTTCCACCATATTCAAGCTTCGGTGAGAAGCTTTAGATAGTCGGCAGTGGGTGCATATCAGAGGTTGATCTGGACTAGGACTATGTTTCAGTATGTCGGAAAAAAATTATGGTTTCGGCGGTCCGGACAACTAAGCTTAACAACAACTGCAGCCTACATCGTTCTGACTGTTACAACGTATGGTTACTGATAACTCCAGAAGTAGACTTGGTGGACTACCTTCCTTTTGCACCAGTATGTTCAATGCAGATCTAACTCCTTGAAGCCAGCCTCTAATGAATTCATGGGCTTAGTAGACAGGAATTGAACGGCCGTTGTACTGTTATTTAAATTATACAGCTTTAACTCGCTTTTGTAAGGTCATAGCCGACTGGTCTCAGGGGAATTTAATGCACATCAGGAGTGATGACATTCTGTTCTAGGTAATTATCATCAGAAAACTCGACCCTCGCGCAGTCCCCCCAGCGACAGCTCATCACTCAGCACTTAACACCTGCCGTTGTTGTTCCAATCCCTGAAAATGCATACTTTTTGCAAAATTATTACAATGGACTCCGAGGGGTAAGATCGTGGAAATAGTGATTTCATGTGTCGAAAGAATATCATGGTCGCGGCGGAGCGGGCAACCAATCTCAAATACAACTGCAGCTTATATCGTTGTGATTGTACTGAAGAAGGATCGCACCAGAAGTGGATCTGGGGGATTAGCTTTCCTATTGCACCAGTCTTTAATATACGGGGAAGCAGTCAGGTGTAGAACTGCCAAGGTAGATTTGCTGAACGTATACATTCCGCCGATAAATAACTGTACTCCAGGTTACAGACCCAACATCAGCCCCCTTTTGGAAGTTCATAACCGTCTGGTCTTGGAAGACTTTAATGCACATTATGAGTCGTGATATTCGGTCCTCGGAAACGACCAGAGAGTATAGCTGCAGCTGCTGCTGTTCGAATACCCGATGTGAGACAAAGTTCTACAGTCGAGACGCCGAGAAGGTGATGAGGTCTATCGAGCCAACCCTAGTCATCCCAGTGTCATGAAACTCATGGACTGCGAATATGAGCACAGAACTGAAAGTCGATAGTAACCGAATTCCGACAACTAACTACCCAATATTCTAGGGGTCACATTCGACATTATGTTCACGTTGTTCGCGCATCCACAGCTATCTGCGACATACTGAGATGTAGTAGCAAGGTTGTCAAAAGTCCACTGCCAACTAGGGAGGCATCACTTCGGTATGCTATGCGGCGCCAGTGTGGTCCGTGAACCCGATGGAATAGCACTCAAATCTGTCAGAACGCCGCCCAGAGAGCTGAACAGGGTGTCTTCACATGTTATCAGTGGACCATCTACATGCCAGAACAGTAACACCATGGCATGGTTTCCTTAGCAGTATTTGCTCAGTTTTTACCGTGACAGTCATCCGTATCATAATAGTGTGGATCTTCAGATCTAGAGATCAACCAGCCTATCAAACAGGTTTGAATAGCACTCACACAGATTTAGTCACAGATCCGGTATTCGGACGTCAGCTGACATGACAAACAAAATTTCTTTTGGCTCAGCTACGTTCAGGATGGTGTAGCTGTCTAATCCTTATAAGGCGAGTACTGATGTTATCATGCAAAACACACTGCACATCATTAACTGCCTTGCCAAAACTACTCATCTAACTTCAGTAGGTTTGTGGTTACATCCATAGAAGTAGCACATCCTTAGACCTGGATATAGAAACGGAGCCGCATTAAGTTGTTACAACAATAGCGTTGTAATAATGACCCTTAATATTGGGACATTTCAGGGCCCATATCTAAGGAAGAATTATTATCCTCCCCAGCGAAATATGTTGTATTGTAGTCCCGATCACAAGCTCTGCTCCCTATTGAAATTTTAACACAAAGTAGCCTTAAACTTGATTTAGGCGCAAAAATGGCGAACTATTGCGGAGGAGGTACTTAAGGTTCCTATTCTGACGGTATTTAGCCGTAGAAAAGGCCGACTTATTTATTAGTTTTTGTTTGTGGTGTGGAAGTATGGATTTGCCCCCGAAAAAAATTGGACCGTTTTAACGAGTGTCGCATACAAAAATCTTGCCAAATATTTAAAAACTGTCGAAGTCCTTAAACTGCTCACTAACTTAACTTTGTGTGGGAACTACCCGAAAGAGTGGTGCGATATAGTCGATCTTCGGACATAACTCGAGGCTGTAAGATATAATACGATGTACAAGGTTTAGACCAAATCGGTTTTTCCCTTCGAGGGTTATCTTACATACTACACAATTTAGTAGGTATCGGCAAGCTTTTTTGGAGTTTTTGGGCCATTGTCTCAGGAAATATGGACTTGCCCCGAACAAAATTGCGCCGTCCTAACAAGGCCCGCAAGAACAACTTTTTTGGAGAAATTTTAAAACGATCCGAGATGAGTTCTTGAACTGCATTTTTCCCAAATTTTGTGTGGAAGGTACAGGAAGGAGATCGATATAGTCCAGATTCCAACCTGATACATGACTAGATGAAATAACACGATGCACAATGTTTGAACCAATCAGAAACTCCCTGCGGGTGTTATCTTGCGGATTTTCAACTTTAGTTGGTGCCGTCAAGGTGGTAAAGGCCAATTTGCTGAAAAAATTCAAAACGATCCGAGAGGAGGTCTTAAACTTCACTGTTTCCGAATTTTGTGTGGGAAGTAGAGTTGGGCAATTTCGTTCGATTGAACGATCCGGATCCGTATCTCGTTCAATGGACATCGGTAATTTCTTTGACAAAACTGCGTATACTTAATTTCACACATTGGTTTTTATGATGTTACTCATTCGCCTTTGAACGAGGACAGTGATCCGGATCGTTCAATTGAACGAGATTGCCGAACTCTAGTGGGAAGTAGCCGAAGGAGTGAACCGATATAGTCCATATCCGAACCCGACCTATGTCGAAAAAATAGTATTACCAAAGTTATGATTAATTCGGTTTGGGCAAAATATTACGAATGCCAAATTTTGGATCCGATCGGTTGCTTCGTTCGAGAGTTATCGTGCACACCAACCAGCCGGACGTACATGGGCAAATTGACTCCCAATTGTCTTAAACGAATTTTGTCCAAAACATACTTGGGGTCTAAACCCATTATTTCGATTAGACACATTTTTGGTCGTATCAAAGTGTATATACCCTCTTTAGCCTAAAGGCTGAGGGTATAAAAAGAATGAGTCTGCGCTTCCCTTGTCTCTCCTGGCATGTTCGTATGTTGCGGAAAATAAGAAGGTACCGAGATAATCTCTGAAGCGGTAGTTAGAAAAAAAATTGAAATTGTGGGCAGTTGTTATGCCCTTGGTAAGGAAAATGCGGCTAGAGAAATGTCGGGCTAACATGTTAACACATTTTCTAGCCTTGCCGTCTCTACTGGGAGATTTGGTCTGACTTCGGGTATTCGACGATAGGTTAAAGTGTCAACCTAGCGATCTTTGTGCATTTTCGCGAAAATTCTCTAAGTTCCGCAAATATGGTTCAATCGATGAATGAACTTTCCAGTTCATTTTTGTGGATAAAAAACGAATCCTGCAAAAATTCGTAAAAAAGATCCAAAGTTTGGACCAAATTGATTACCCCGTTCAAGAATGTGTATCGTAAATACAATTTCAGTGACATGTTTTAAATTTTGGGGGGAAGTACTGGAAGTTGTGGACCAGTATTGTCCATCTTCGAATGAAACTAAGTTGGGCTAAATTTTTTCAGGGGCAAGGCGAAGGCCAAATTTCGGACCAAATCGGTTAACCAGTTCGAGTGCTGTAGTGCGTTCCAGCCACCAGACATGGTGCCATAGGGTTTTTTACAACTTTCGGGCTATTTGCTCAGGAATTATTTATTGCCCCTGAAAAACTTGTATCATCGTAATGGGGTTCGGTGAATGGAAGTTTCTTCAACAAAAATCAAAGTGATCTGAGTGCAGGTCCTAAAGTGAACATATACGAAATTCTGTGTGAGAGGTACCCAAAGGTGTGGACAAATACCTGTAGTGGGATTCTCTAGCACATTTTTTGGTTATCGACAAAGATCGGTAAAATTAAAATGATTATAATTTCGGTAATTAACGATATTATTTGGTAAATTAACGACCAATAAAAAGTAGTCGCAAAGTTCTACCGATAGCTGTAGTGTTGTCAACTTTTATTTGAACTTTTCCTTCATAATTTTGCGTTTTAATTTTACCGATTTTTGTCGGCAACCAAAAAATGTGTTGAAGAATCCCACAACTGATCTATACCTGGTAGATATGTGTAAAGTATGAACTAAATCAGTCACTCCCTTCAAGAGTTATCGTATTGCGTACAATTTTTCCGAACATTTTTGAACTTTTGTGGGGGAGGTACCTGAAGGAGTGGGCAGATATGGATTATCTTCGAACTGGAACTATGTTTGAACAAAATATTACGAAGGCCAAATTTTTGACCACTTCAACCACTACACACGGTGTCATAGGGTTTTTTACCTTTCAGTCTATTTTCTCAGGAAGTATGGACCTGCCCCTGATGAAACTTATACCGTCGTATGGCGGTAGTGAATGCAAGTTGCTACAACAAAAATCAAAGGGATTCGAGAGCAGGTCCTAAACTGAACTTTTCCGAAACTTTGTGTGGGAGGTACCCGAAGACGTGGACCGATTGAGTCCATATTGTAACATCATCTAAGTCTGGTAGAAATTTCACGATGTGCATAGTATGGACCAAATCAGTTACACCCTTCAATATTTAACGTGCGCACAAATTTTCTGAAGATTTTCGAACTTTTGTGGGGGAGGTACCCGAAGAAGTGGACCGATATGGCCCATCTTCGAAATTATACTAAGTTTAGGCAAAATATTACGATAACCAAAATTTGGATCGAATCGGTTGATCCTTTCTAGAGTTATCTTGCGCACCTACCAGACAGGCAGAGGGACGGGCATTGCTAAATCGACTCCAAATTTTCTGAAACGGATTTCGTCCCAACATACTCTGGGTCTAAAACCATTACTTCGATGAGGCACATTTTGTCCGTATGAAAGTGTATATACCCTTGTTAGCGTAAATGCTGAGGGTATAATTAGGGGGTAGGAAATCAAATCAAAAAATTGTTTTTTGGGTCACTCTAATACACATATATCCTTCCCCAACATATGAAGCGTTAGGTCGGATCTCTGAAACAATGATATATTAAATCTACGAAGTTATAATGGGCGTCGTTCCATGTTTGTGGGAATTTCGACGTCTAGAGACGTTAAGAAAGTTCGGCAGTCGTTGGACGGAGTCGATTGTTATGTCTGGCGTGGCTTTAATTTGTTTAAGTATATTTTCAACAATATGGGGCGATATAACATTCCATACGTATCAACATAACCTTTTACATACACCTCGTATGCACAAAAACCACTTCGACCAAAGTTGATAATGAACACCGAAAGACGAAAGATCATAATGATGCGGTAATAGAGTTTGATGATGTTCTTGCTTATCGAGGGAAAAGCTCAGCATGAGCAGCAGTCACCAATGGTAATGATGATGGCGGGTGAAAGTAAAGATTTGCAAAAACCTGGAAAAATCTTCATTGGTGTTTTTGTCGTTGACAATGTTTGACTGAAGGTAACAAGCAGTAAAGTAGATAAACATTATGTGATGTCTCGGAACAAAGGTGTAATTGCCAGATGCAAAAAGGGAAAAGCGAAGCGGTGAAAAAATGCTTTGATTTTTTATGATTTTACCAGGACTAGGTTGCAGTTACTAAACACCATCATCACAATGTTGGTGGTTGCTGTGTCCGTTTTTTGTCCAACATTTTGCTTGCCATTCTAATGTCGTAGTGTCTTTATTTCTAGGGGTAATTAATGAGCTGTATTTAACTTTTATAAACTGTAACTATGAGAATGGACGTTCTTTGTTTCTTCTTTTTTGTGCTTCATTTTAGTTTGCATTCATGGCAAGCTTTTAAACCATTTCTTATATGTGGTTTATATATTTCTCTCTTAATACACACATACGTATTTATACACATAGACTAAATTTTTGTGCAAAATATTTCAAATACTTTGATATCAAGTTGTTAGTTAAGTTGAGTTGAGTGTGGCGGCTACTTACAGTGTATACTCAGTGATATCCTTTTGGAAACCGATGGTGGTACACCATTTGATGCTATGCAGAGATATGAACCCATTTCATTGCGAGAAATTTTTGCCAGCTTCAATACTTCACCCCGATAAGAGGACACTGTAACGAAGTGCAAAAATAATCATCATTGCAGAATGTGTAAAAATAAAAGTGTAGCGAAGAGAATGAGAGAAATTCATTCATTCACTCATTGGGCAAATTAGTGTGGTCAAAGTTATAAAATAGTTGAACAAATTATTGTTGAACTATCATTATAGGGGTTGTGGTTGGGTATTGAATTTAATTACCTAAAGTTTTAGTGCCAACACTATCTTTGAGAACAATTTCATTTCCATCTTCACGGCGCCAAGTCACAATGGGTTCTGGGTAGCCACGAGCTCTGCGGGAGAAAGAAAGAAAAGAATGTAGAGAATTTGTTATAAATTATTTATGGATGTTTTACCGAAACTACATAAATACAATTTTTGAATTAAGGTTTTAAATGGGTTTGAAATGTTGCTAAGTAAGTTTATAACAAGTAAAAAAGTATCAGTCGGCTTTGCCGACAGAGATATACCCTCAGCCTGTGCAAATTGAAACACTTTTTTCACAAAAAACTTATGTATTTAGGGGGTTTCAAAATTTTGAACCGACAAAAATATTGATTAGGTTTAAAGTTCAAAAATTTTGCGGAAAAGGTACTTAAAGCAATGGACCGACATAGACCATGGGGGTGCCATAGGGGGTTTTTACATCCTTCGGGCTGTATCTCAAGAAGTAAGGACTTGCTTAAACTAAATTTAAATTAAAATTGGAACTTAAACTAAATTTGGAAACAATATTACGAAGGCCAAATTTTAGCCGGAATCGGCATATAGTTCGAGAATTATCTTGCGCTTCCACCCATAAATATGGTGTCATAGGGTTTGTTTATCAACTTTCAGGCTATTTTTCAGGAAGTATGGACTTACCCCTGAGGAAACCTGTACCTTCGTATAGAGGACAGTGAATACAAGCTGTTACAACAAAAACCAAGGCGATTCGAAAGCAGGTCCTAAACTGAACTTTTCCGAAATTTTGTGTGGGAGGTACTCGAAGGAGTTTACCGATTGAATCCATATTGGAACCTCATCTAAGTCTGGTAGAAATTTCATAATGTGCAAAGTATGGACCAAATCGGTTACTCCCTTCAAGAGATATCGTACGCACAAATTTTCCGAACATTTTCGAACTTTTGTGGGGGAGGTACCGGAAGGAGTGGACCGATATAATCCATCTTTGAACTTGAACTAAGTTTGGACAAAATATTACGAAAGCCAAATTTTGGACCGAATCGGCAGATCCGTTCGAGAGTTATATTGCGCTCCAACCACTACACACGGTGTCATAGGGTTTTTTGTAACTTTCAGCCTATTTTCTCAGGAAGTATGGACTTGCCCCTAATGAAACTTACAGCGTCGTATAGAGGACAGCGAATACAACTTGCGTAAACAAAAATCAAAGCGATTCGCGGCCAGGTCCTAAACTGAACTTTTCCGAAATTTTGTGTGGGAGGTACCCGAAGGAGTGGACCGATTGAGTCCATATTGGAACCTCATCTAAGTTTGGTAGAAATTACACGATGTGCAAAGTATGGACCAAATCGGTTATTCCCTACAAGAGTTATCGTGCGCACAAGTTTAGCGACAATTTTTGAACATTTGTGGGGGAGGTACCTGAAGGAGTGGACCTATATGGCCCATCTTCGAACTTAAATCGAATCTGGACAAAATATTTCGATACCCAAAATTTGAACCGAATCGATTGATCCGTTCGAGAGTTATCGTGCGCACCAACCAGACAGACAGACAGACAGACGGACAGACAGACAGACGGACGGACATTGCTAGATCTACTCAAAATTGTCTGAAACGGATATCGTACAAACATACTTGGGGTCTAAAACCATTATTTCGATGAGGCACATTTTTGGTCGTATCAAAGTGTAAATACCCTCTTTAGCCTAAAGGCTGAGGGTATAATTAGATTATTTTTTTAGTCATTTATTAAGTTTGGTTTAGTGTTATGGGAATGGCGAAATATCACTTAGTGATTCAAGTAAATAACTTCTACTGATGCTTTCAAGAAGACAATGGATGAATAAGACAATATGTGGTAAACCTTTTCTTAACATTGCGAGCGAGGAAATGCATTAATTGGACAGACCTCAAGGATATTAATAAAAAAGTGAGAACAAGCTATAGTCGGTACGGGGCCGACTATGTGATACCCTACACCACTACCTCTGTGAATAATCTTTTCACTCGAAAACATTTCTTTTGTGGAGATACGAAAGTTTTCACCTATCTGGCTTTTATACCAAATGACTTAAGGCGAACTGAACCAAAATAATTAATATTTAATTTTATATTTTACTACTGTCGACATCACCAACATCAATAGGATTCTATCTCTGTGAGAAAATTTCGTGATGATCCGATCAAAATTCCGACCTGTAGTGTGATTGCAGAAAAAGTGGAAAAAGGGAAGCATTAACGACTATTGCGATATCTCTATTATTTGACTACCTACGTCAACCTACTTTGCATAATCTCAAAGATGGGATTTTCTACTTTCTTAGTCAGGCTTTGCTTTTAGAAGGTCTCCAACCAAAGGTGTGATATCCGTCATTATTATTAAAATCGCAAAAATGAGAAGTTGGGTTTTATTAGCGACTATTGCGATATCTTCGTTGTTAGACCACCTACGACAACTTACGTTACATTGTTGTAAAGGTGATATTTTTTACTTTCATTGCCAGGTTTTGCTTTTTGTAGACGCCTTATAGAAGCTGAGATATTTGTTTTGGAATAAAATGTTGACTTTTTCTCCAAATAAAGTTTTTGCTCATTCCGACCCCTAAATATTATCCGACCATCATCAAAATCAATACGCTTCTTCCTCTGTGAGACCCTCATTAACCCTCGAAATTTCGTGACGATCCGATCAAAATTGCGCCCAGTAGCGTGATTTCCAAAAAAATGAAAAAATGGGATGTATTATCGAATATTGCGATATCTCCGTTATTTGGTCACCTACGCCGACCTAGTTTGCATCATTGTAAAGATGGGATCTTCTACTTTCATAGTAAGGCTTTGCTTTTGGTAAGTCCCCAACCAAAGCTGTGATATTCGTCATTATAACTAACTCACGAGAACCTACTTTACATCGTTAGAAAGGTGATATTTTCTACCTTCATTGTCAGGTTTTGCTTTTGGTATACCCCTTATAGAAGCTGAGATATTAGCTTTGGAAAAAAACGTTGTATTTTTATCCAAATAAGTTTTTTGCCCATTCCGACCCCTAAATTATATTCGACCCTCACCAAAATCAATAGGCTTCTTCCCCTTTGAGATCCCCATTAACTCTCAAAATTTCGTGACGAACCGATCAAAATTGCGGCCTGTAGCGTGATTTCCAAAAAAAATGGAAAAATGGGATGAATTACCGACTATTGTGATATCTCCGCTATTTGGTCACCTACGCCGACTGAGTTTGCATCGTTGTAAAGGTGGAATCTTCTACTTTCATAGTCAGGCTTTGCTTTTGGAAAGTCCCCAGCCAAATCTGTGATATTCGTCATTATAACTGAAATCGCAAACATGAAAATTTGGGGTTTATTTGCGACTATTGTGATATCTTCGCGCGATATCTCAGAATCTTGACCTATGGGGAAAATTTCCTTTTGGGTTCTTAATATACCCACTAAGGGCTATCATCTCCAGAAGGAATTTTCCACCGCACAGACCTTGAGTTCCAATTTGTGGCACAGTGTAATTATTTAACTACATTGGTATACTTATTATCCAACATATTTGAAAATATAAAAATAATGAACAAGTTAGGCTTTTTGATCAATTTTATGTATAGTTCTTGTTTAGTTTTAAGGTGTTGTTTAAGCGTTTAATCGGAATTTTAGGCTGACTGTAAGTGTTACTGAGTTCAGAACAAAACGTTTATTAAATACAAATAAACGTTGAACGTTTGTAACAAATTACGTCCAATACTTTGGCTTATAAACAACATCCACAAAAAACATATTTGCGATAGTTTGTTTTTGAAATTTTTTATAAGAGCAATTCAACAGTGTTTGTATATTTTCTCTAACACGTTTTTATAATGAACTATTTTGAAATTCATAACAATTACAAATTCTTTATTATGTTTGAAATTTGCAATAGAAAAACTATATCAACCATTTTTTATGATATAATTTCTGTTCCACCGCAGTGTCGTAACTGTCTATTGGACAAAAATATTTTTCTGTCGAATTTTGTTTTGTTCGACCTTTCGAATGTTAACAAAATCTAAATTATTGAGCTTGAGGTCAATGTTTATATTTTACTAGCTGAACCCGGTGCCCTTCGCTACCCCGAAAAAGGTAAAATATATTTTGACAAATTTATTTGTGGGCCAATTTTAGTCACTCATTCCAACTTTCATTAAAAATCGGGTATATAAAGCGTGTTTGGTGCATCAAATACATGAACTCGAAAGAAAATATATATGAGCGCTATATCCAAATCTGAACCGATTTCAATATAATTTGGCAAATTGATTTCTAGACCAAATTCCTGCACACATCCAAAAATTGGAGACATTATCTGTTACCATTCTATAGATATTTGCATAAAAAATATAAATTTTTGGAGGTACCTCCGATTCTGATGCTATTTTTCCGGATCAACGCGGAATTTCAGAAAATGTTATAGCCTATGTTACTTTCAGGCCATGTAGTGATACACTCTGAAAATTTCAGGAAGATCAGTTCAGCGGTTTTTGAGTCCATAAACTTCAAACAAAGAAACAAACGTACAAACATTTTTCTACTTTATATATATATGATAATTTATTACATATTATTTCCAATATTTCAAAATTACAATGAATTTGATCTTCAATGATTTTTCTGTCGATTACTCTTTGAATAAAACCAGAAGAAAACGTCATAGAAACCCACATCAATTGTATTTTGGGGAGTACCTTCAACTTTGCGGACAGGAATATACCCTGAGCCTGTGTGAATTAAAACTTTAATCTATAGAAAGATCGAATAGCAGCTACACAGCCAAAATAATTAAACCCAAAAACTATGTATTAGGAGATTTTCAGAAATGTGTAGCCATTTTGGACGTATGAACTTGCAAACAAGATATGCGGAGGAGGTATGGAGAAATGGACTGGACCGACATAGTTCATTTTGGGAGTAGATCTTATATTGGGAGTCATTAATTTTAAAAGATATTGCGGCCACCAGTCATTTCAGTTCGCCACAATATAATTTTCATCTTTTGACCCTTATGTCAGGAAATATGGACTTACCCACGAAAAACATAATACCGCTTTAAACACAAGGAATACCTTCAGTAAAAATTTCTAATGATCCTCAAATAGATCTTAAATTGCATTTGAACAACTATTTTGAAGGTTTGTGAGGGAGGCACCCCAGTACCACATTAGCTAAAATTCTTGAAATTTGAGGGGAGGGGGGTGGAAATACCAGAAGAAGTAGACCGAAAAGCACCATCTTCGAATTTTGTATATATAAGGCTCGCAGAAATATTACGATAAACAAAGTTTGGACCAACGCAGTATCCGGATCGAAAGTTGTCGTGCGCACTAGCCACTACACATGATTGCCTTAGGTGTTCTTTACAGCTTTGAGCCATTTTCTCTGGAAGTATAGACTTGCCTCTGAAAAACTTTACTGTAGTAATAGGGGCCCCGAGAACGCTTGTTGCAAAAAAGCAAAGCGTTTCCAGAGAGTTATTTTTATTTATTAATTTATTTATTTCATATTTTTACTTATAACTATTATTAGCATAAAGGAAGTTAAGCCATGACCATTGAGGTCTTAAGCTTATACAGCTTATTCAGGGAGGTCTTAAACTGCACTTCGCTGAAAATTTTTGAAATACTTTGCGGAAGTTTGCCGGCCCATCTTCGAAGTTGATCAAAATATCACGAAGGCCAAATTTTGGATCGAATCGGTTGATATGTTTGAGAATTATCGTGATCTCCAGGCAGCTACCCAGACGAACGGACATAGCTAAGTCGACTCCAAGTTTTCTGAAACAGATTTCTTCCAAACACACTTTGGCCCTAAAGCCATTATTTCGATGAGGCACATTTTGGCTAAAGGCTGAGAGTATAAAAAATGTAGATTGGGAAAAATTGTGTTTATGGATTATTGCTAAAAGAATGTATACAGGTATATACCTTGGATTGGGCGACATAATTTAATTTTAAAAGAATTTAAGACTGGATTCCAGAGTTTCCCTTGTTCCTGATCAATTTATGAGAAGATCCAGGATAGGAAACCAGAATTTCTATAAGTGAAGTCCGACGATTGGACGCCAAAATTAGTCTATTGACAGATGCATGATTTGGCGACAGAATTTGTCATTTACATAACCGCGATTAGGTGCTAGAATGTCTTGATGGATAGACTAACTAATGCTCAGCATTGGTTCTCGGTCTTCAGAAATTCTTTGTGATAAGTAGACATCGGTTTTTTGCATATATTTGAAAATTAAATGTTATGATATTTCTAAGGTTTCCCGATTGTATTCGCTTTCTTTTGGTCTTACCGAACTGATATCACTGAATTTCATAACATTCACTGTAGTTGTGAATTATTTGATAAATGATACGTCCAAAAATATATGGTATTATTAATAATTATATTCATTGTTTTGACCATATATTAACTGTGACATATTGTCAAAAAGTTCTAAAAACAAGATAGAATTGGCCAAGAATTCTTACGCCATTTGAATTAAAAAAAAAAGTAATGAAAAATAAGGTTTACATCTTTGCTAAATAAGACATTTTCGCTAAAATGAACTTTCAAAATTTTGGTGGGCCCCCCCCCCGAAATGAAATCCTGGCTACGTCCCTGTGGGGATCTCAAAGAGGAAGAAGCCTATTGATTTTGGTGAGGGTCGAACAATATTTAGGGTTTGGAATGGGCAAAAAACTTATTTGGACAAAAAACAACGTTTTTTTCCAAAGCTAATATCTCAGCTTCTATAAGGGGTATACCAAAAGAAAAACCTGACAATGAAAAAAGAAAATATCACCTTTCTAACGATGTAAAGTAAGTTCTCGTGGGTGATCAAACAACGAAGATATCACAATAGTCGCAAATTAAACCCAAATTTTCATTATTGCGATTTTAGTTATAATGACGAATATCACAGCTTTGGTTGGATACTTTCCAAAAGCAAAGCCTTACTATGAAAGTAGAAGATCCCATCTTTACAATGATGCAAACTAGGTCGGCGTAGGTGACTAAATAGCGGAGATATCACAATAGTCGGTAATTCATCCCATTTTTTGGAAATCACGCTACTGGGCGCAATTTTGATCGGATCGTCACGAAATTTCGAGGGTTAATGAGGGTCTCACAGAGGAAGAAGCCTATTGATTTTGATGATGGTCGGATAATATTTAGGGGTCGGAATGAGCAAAAACTTTATTTGGAGAAAAAGTCAATATATATAAAATATCACCTTTACAACAATGTAACGTAGGTTGTCGTAGATGGTCTAACAACGAAGATATCGCAATAGTCGCTAAGAAAACCCAACTTCTCATTTTTGCGATTTTAATAATAATGACGGATATCACTCCTTTGGTTGGGGACCTTCTAAAAGCAAAGCCAGATTAAGAAAGTAGAAAATCCCATTTTTGAAATTATGCAAAGTAGGTGGGCGTAGGTAGTCAAACAATAGAGATATCGCAATAGCCGTTAATGCATCCTTTTTTTCCACTTTTCTGCAATCACACTACAGGTCGGAATTTTGATCGGATCATCACGAAATTTTCTCACAGAGATAAAAGCCTATTGATGTTGGTGATGTCGACAGTAGTCAAATATAAAATTAAATATTAATTATTTTGGCTCAGTTCGCCTTAAGTCATTTGGTATAAAAGCCAGATAGGTGAAAACTTTCGTATCTCCATAAAAGAAATGTTTTCGAGTGAAAAGATTATTCACAGAGGTAGTGGTGTAGGGTATCACATAGTCGGCCCCGTACCGACTATAGCCTTTTCTCACTTGTTTTGATATATATATATATATATATATATGTATGGGTCTACGACCATTATTTCGATACGTTACAAACTTTTTGGCCAAAACCAACTTATAATACCCTCCCCACATAGTGGTGTAGGGTATAAAAACATAGATGTATTTAGGGGAAATATTATTAAGAGCAAACGAAGAAGAACAACATGCGACCTCCCCAATCTGAGCATGAAATGTGCTCAAGCTAAGTAGAACAGGAGTCGTTCTCTCCTGTCCAGGGTTTCGGAGTCGAGGTATTTTTGGGTCGACTCAGACTCCAGACCAATTTTTTTCACGACTCCGGCTCCGACTCTGGGTCGACTCCGGGTGTAATTTAATAATGTAGTAATTTTAACATTTTCCTATATTTGGGCCCATATGGGCTAATCTGTTGGGTTTTCCTAACATATTGTTTGGAAAGAGGATTCTTTCGGATATAATACTCAACTACAGAACATAAATTTGAAGTAAAAGTAATACCTATAATGTTTCCTCTGAATCTTACTTTAAAAACGGCAACAAAATACAATATATAAAATATTTGTTTGCACGAGTATATTCTGGAAGGAACTCTTTCCCGTGAAAAAATGTTTAAGCTTTTAAATAAATAAAAATAAAAGGACAATACAAACATAAGGACTACATGCGATAAAATTTATAAGCAATTCATGACCAGGTTTTAAAATGGAAGTAAGCCAACGTTTTAGAGAGCTTCGAGAGCCTTAAGGCGTGACATCCATTTGAAAGCCCAATAAAACCGATTTGCATGATTTTTGTCCAAGAAAACTTTTGTGACAGATGTTTTCTTCATCAGAATGAGCATAACTTAAACTGCTTTCTGAATTTTTGGTTGAAAAATATTAAGAAGTTTTGTGGCCGTCTATGAAATCCTGTTTGTATACCCTCCACCATAATATGGAGGGTATAATTAACTTTGTCATTCCGTTTGTAACACATCGAAATATAGTAACACCCTATAAAGTATAGATATTCTTGATGAGTATAAAATTCTAAGTCGATTTAACAATGTGCGTCTGTTGAAATCAAGATACAGCTCGCAAATTTTAAGATAGAGATCTATAATTTGGTACATAAGTTTCTATTACCCCTAGGATGGTTGGTAATGAACATGGGGTATATCGGTTCACGTTTTGATATTGAACCATAGAACCGTACCTCCAAATTTTCGGTATTTTGAAGGTTTTAGCCTAATTATCCAACTGAAATTTCTGCGGGTATACAACTTTCCTTCTGAGATTTGTTGGTACAGGTCCATGTCTTCACATAGCCTCCATAGAATGGTACATCTAAAATGGACGAAATTTGGTATTTAGTCTTCCATGGGGGAATTTATTATTCTAGAAGAGAATTATAAACATATTTTCATGTCGTCATTTAGCCCCCATAAAAGCGTACTTCTCGATTTTTGGTATTTTTAAGATTGCGCTCTCAATAATCGAAACTGCTGAAACGAAGACTAGTTTGGGGTTGTACAATTTTCCGCCTAAAATTTGTCGGTATTGCTCCACGATTTTCGGTATTTTGAATGTATAAACACATTGTTCAACCGAAATGACTGCAATTTGGTATTTAGTCTTCGTTGTAGTTGCAAAAGTTGCCTTCGTAGAACGGTACTCCCTATTTTCGTGATGTTGAAATTATTTTTCCCTAAGGTTACAGAACATTGCAAAAAAGTAAAGATTGAAAACTAATAAACATCAAAACCTAGTCCTTTATGGATCGATTTTAAAAAAAAGGCAAAAATTCAGTTTTTGGCTTAAAAAGCTGAAGTTTTTGGTTATACATAAAACGGACAAAAAATTTTGAAAAATAAAATCAATCGATTAGTTATTGGATTTCGATGTCCTTATTAATTTTTTTATAACTAGGATTTTATATAATCTTTTGTAAAAGCTCATCACAATATCATATAAGGATATGAGGTTGTAAAAAATTCATGACCCTAGCAAGCATCTGAAATTCATACATAGTTGAGCCGCTCAGTGCACACATTGATTAACTTTACTTTTAAAAATCTTAAATTTAAGTGTCAAAGCTTATGTAGAAGACGTTACATCTCCAATTATAATTCGATTGTCATAGATCTTTTCTTTTGGTTTCAAAACATTAAAGGCTCAATTGGACCAAAAATATTCTCGACTCGCAGTTTGTGATCAAAATAGAGATGAAAAGACTAGACTTCAAAGGATAGTAAATATTCTGTAAATCTTCCTCTAACTTAGTATGTTTTGTATATTTTCTTATAGCTTTTTTTAAAAATAAATAATAATTTTTGAAAAAAAAAATTTGGTGTCCCGAATTTAATGTTATATTTCTATAATGTAAAAGAAAATTTGCCCGGAGTCGGAGTCGAGTTATTTTTTTCGACTCAGACTCCGACTCCAGCAAAATTTCTCGACTCCGACTCGTAGACTCCGACTCCGAAACCCTGCTCCTGTCCCAAACAGAGACTTAGGTTTTCTGTCCCACATAGGGACTTCGGTTTTTTTGTCCCACATGGAGGCTTCGGCATTCCGTCTATCACAGATTCCATGTTCATAGTTGTACCTAGTATTTTGTACACGATAGTAGCAGTAACTATAGCAGTGTTAGCTAGTTATTACAATCGTCGTACCCGATCATCATCTTCCGAGCTGCGGACTCATCAATCAAAACTGTCCCGATCTTCATCACACCGTGGCATACTGGTCGAAACCACTGATATAGCGGCGTTAAAAAATCAAACTTAAAATTGCTCTTGTAAATGTTCTTGTAAATAGAGAAACTTTGCTTCATCAGATTTTAAGAAAATTGTTGCAAATATCTAGCTTCATATTTGTTTAACACGGTGCTCTTGAAGCAACTTTAAATGGAAGGTGCTTACACTTGGGAAGTTTTTGCGGATTCAGAAACTACAATGTTCATAGATGTGAAAAGTAAAAAAAAAACAGAGCAAAAAATCGCCGGAGCGCTTTTTAAATAAATCGCGATTCAAGTTTGACATTTTAGGTTTTCACGATTTTGCTTGGAAACCGCAAGTTGTATCGGCATGGAACTAAAGAAAATCTTGTAGCTATGAAAATTGTCTACATGAATGACCTTTGTGATAATTTCGTAGGTTTTACCGTTATGAGATATAGAAGTTCAAATTGGGATAATGCATTGACTGTATCGCCTCCTTATAAAACAATGTCATGACTGCAATTTCGCAACTTAAACTTATATATCTCGAAAATGGTACAACCTAGGAAAAAATTATGAAGGCCAATCTTGCAGAGAATTTTCAAAACTAAAATTCTTTTTAGTCCCATTTCGATAAAACTTACCGTTTTTCAAGCAAATCGCGAAAGCCTAACAAAAAAGCTAAAAATGTGATCTGAAGATCTATATATCTCCAAAATGGTAATACCTATGAACAAATCATAACGGTCAATCCTCTAGAGAATTTTCACAGCTACAACATTTTCATTTCGATAGGACTTGCGATGGCCAAGCAAAATCGCGAAACCCAAAAATAAACCTAAAAAATGTGAATTTTGACCGCGATTTACTTAAAAATCTCTCCAGCGATTTTTTCTTGTTTTTGTTTTTTTCTCACCTATGAACATTACTATTTCAAAATCCGCAAAAACTTCCCATGTGTAAGCGGTTTTCACTTATAGTTAGTTAAGGCGCACCATATATTAACTTGTTCTATAAGGTAGCGATACAGTCAATACATTGTCCCAATTTGAATATATCTCAATAACGGTAAAACCTTTGAAATTATAATGAAGGTCATTACTATTCCCATTTCGATAGGACTTGCGGTTTCCAAGCAAAATCGTTAAAAACTAAAAAACTCCTAAAAATGTCAACTTGAATCGTGATTTATTTAAAAAGCGCTCCGGCGATTTTTTTTATTTTTATACCCTCAGCCTTTAGGCTAAGGAGGGTATATACACTTTGATACGATGAAAATGTGCCTCATCGAAATAATGGTTTTAGACCCCAAGTATGTTTGGACGAAATGTGTTTCAGACAATTTGGAGTCGATCTAGCCATGTCCGTCCGCCTGTCTGTCTGTCTGTCCTGCTGGCTGGAGCGCACGATAACTCTCGAACGGATGAACCGATTCGGTTCAAATTTTAGCTTTCGTAATATTTTGCCCAAACTTAGTTTACGTTCGAAAATGAACCACATCGGTCCACCCCTTCCGGTACCTCCCCCACAAAAGTTTGAAAATGTTCGGAAAGTTTGTGCGCACGATAACTCTTGAAGGGATTGACCGATTTGGTCCATACATCGTATAGTGTAAACTTTCTACTAGAGTAATATGAGGTTCCAATATGGTCTCAATAGGTCCACTCCTTCGGGTACCTCCCACACAAAATTTCGGAAAAGTTCAGTTTAGGGCCATCTCTCGAATCGCTTTGATTTTTGTTTTAGCAACTTGTATTCACTGCCCTCCATACGATGGTACAAGTTTAATCAGGGGCAAGTCCATACTTCCTGAGAAAATAGCATGAAAGTTGCAAAAAAACCCTACGACACCGTGTAAGGTGGAGCGCACGATAACTCTCGAACGGATCTGCCGATTCGGTCCAAAATATGGTCTTAGTAATATTTTGTCCAAACATAGTTTAAGTTTGAAGATAAGCCATATCGGTCCACTCCTTCAGGTACCTCCCCCACAAAAGTTCAAAAATGTTCGGAAAAATTGTTCATACGGTAACTCTTGAAGGGAGTGGCCGAATTGGTCTATACTTTACACATCCTAATATATCTACCAGATATAGATCAGGTTCAAATATGGACTATATTTGTCCACTCTATCCGGTACCTCCCACACAAAATTTCGGATAAGTTCACTTTAAGACCTGATATCGAATCACTTTGATTTTTGTTGAAGCAACTTGCATTGGCTGCCTCATTTACGATGTTAAAAGTTTTTTTTAGGGGCAAGTCCATACTTCTTGAGCAAACAGCCCGAAGAGTGTAAAAACCCCCTGTGGCACCATATGTTGCGGCTGGAGATCCACTTCCATAACGGTCAATGTCGATCCATTCCTTTAAGTATCTCCTCCGCAAAACTTTTGATCTTTATTCCTAACTAGCAAATGCCCGCTACTTCGTATGCGGAAAGGAAACGAAATAAATATAAACAATATTTAATACGGGAATGGTGAATACTGGAGATTCTGTTGTACTAAGACATATTTTTATTACCAATATTTTTTCGATTGTAGTCAGAATTTAAAAAAAAATCTGCCGTATCGCATCCCTACACAGCTACCATATTTTTTATTGTGAATTTCCAAAACTACGTAAAACTTTTTTACAAAAAATTGTACTTAATGTGCACGGGTATGTCAACCGTATATAACGGAAAATTTTTTGAAGGCATTTCAATTTAGGATTTTTTAATATCAGGGGGTAAATACCTTCTAGTTAACAAAATTGTCGCATTGGACCACGTTTTCAAATTTACATACCAAAGCGGTCAGAACATTTTTTGAAAAGATACTTCACGTTTGACTACTTAATTTCAGTACATTATTTATAAACTCCTTGGCGTTAACATCAAATCAATGGAACAATATTCAATACAATTTTTCAAACTCAGAACTTTGTCTCAAATTTTAGAGCGATCTACATAACAAATATTTTTCCATTTCGTATTTTTTGTACAAATAGCGTATTTCCCAATTATATAATCCCAGTTTTGTCCCTACACCCAACACCAAATTTAGTACCTTAACTATTTAAAATGGTTTTGGTACCAACATGTTACCCAACTTATCGTACACATAGGTAAACGTTTTAAAAATTACTTCCTTATATTCAACATATATCCTAGCCCCAATTCACTTTTCCAGTTTTACCCATTTGGGGACTATGTAGTAGTTTTTGTATAAATAAGTACGAATTTTCAAAACCTCCTCCCTACCTCCACTCTAAACACCAATTGCAAATCTAATACCGAATTTCAAAATTCCAGTTCTACCCTCTACAAAATCACAAATTGTACAAAATTCTATACCATATAGCAAATACCAAAAGGTACCAAATTTTGTACAATTTAGCACTTTTCGTACACGATTTCCAATGTAGTTCAATTTAGCACTTTTTCATAAGTACGAATTTCCAAAACTACCTCAATCCTACACTCCACCAATAATCTGTTCACGCAAATACAAATTATAGCGAATTTCATACCATTTAGTACTACTTCGTGCACATTAGTACGATTATCCAAAGCTACCTCCATATCTCAATTCTGTATTCCAACAGTAATCTTAATTCCAAATTTCAGGATTCCAGCTCTTCAAATCCAAATCATACTAAACTCAGTACCATTTAGGACTTTTCGACCTTTGGTACATCTTTCTTACTCTTCATCAGTGACCCCCATTCCATATTTCAGGATTCCGGCACTATTCGTTAACCCATATCCAAATTGTACTATATTTAGTACCATATAGTATTTTTCGTATACTTTTAATTCGAATTTCCAAAAACCTTTCTTTTTTACTCTCCATCAATTACCTTCATTCCAAATTTCAGGATTCCAGCTCTATTCGTTCACCCAAATCCAAATTGTACTAAATTTAGTACCATTAAGTACTTTTCGTGCACTTATAGTTCAAATTTCTAAAAACCTTTTTTTGTTACTCTCCATCAGTGACCCTCATTACAAATTTCAGGATTCCAGCTCCATCCGTTCACCCAAATCCAAATTGTACTAAATTTAGTACCATTTAGTACTTTTCGTATTTACAAAAACCTTTCATTGTTACTCTTCATCGGTGACCCTCATTCCAAATGTCTGTATTCCAGCTCAATCCGTTCACCCAAATCAAAATTGTACTAAATTTAGTACCATTTAGTACTTTTCGTACCCTTGTAATTCGAATTTCCAAAAACCTTTCTTTTTTACTCTCCATCAGTGACCTTCATTCCAAATTTCAGGATTCCAGCTCTATTCGTTCACCCAAACCCAAATTGTACTAAATTTATTACCATTTATTACTTTTCGTATATTATAGTTCGAATTTCAAAAACCTTTCATTTTTACTCTTCATCAGTGATCCTCATTCCAAATTTCAGGATTCCAGCTCTATCCGTTCACCCAAATCCGAATTGTACTAAATTTAGTACCATTTAGTACTTTTCGTGCACTTATGGTTCGAATTTCTAAAAACCTTTCTTTGCTACTCTCCATCAGTGACCCTCATTAGAAATTTCAGGATTCCAGCTCAATCCGTTCACCCAAATCCAAATTGTACTAAATTTAGTACCATTTAGAACTTTCCGTGCACTTATAGTTCAAGTTTCCAAAAACCTTTCTTTGTTACTCTCCACCAGTGACCCTAATTTCAAATTTCAGGATTCTAGTGCCATCCGTTCACCCAAATCCAAATTGTACTAAATTTAGTACCATTTAGTACTTTTCGTACCCTTATAGTTCGAATTTACAAAAACCTTTCATTGTTACTCTTCATCAGTGACCCTCATTCCAAATGTCTGTATTCCAGCTCAATCCGTTCACCCAAATCAAAATTGTACTAAATTTAGTACCATTTAGTACTTTTCGTACCCTTACAGTTCGAATTTCCAAAAACCTTTCATTGTTACTCTTCATCAGTGACCCTCATTCCAAATGCCTGTATTCCAGCTCTATCCGTTCACCCAAATCCAAATTGTACTAAATTTAGTACCATTTAGTACTTTTCGTACCCTTATAGTTCGAATTTACAAAAACCTTTCATTGTTACTCTTCATCAGTGACCCTCATTCCAAATGTCTGTATTCCAGCTCAATCCGTTCACCCAAATCAAAATTGTACTAAATTTAGTACCATTTAGTACTTTTCGTACCCTTACAGTGCGAATTTCCAAAAACCTTTCATTGTTACTCTTCATCAGTGACCCTCATTCCAAATGCCTGTATTCCAGCTCTATCCGTTCACCCAAATCCGAATTGTACTAAATTTAGTACCATTTAGTACTTTTCGTGCATTTATGGTTCGAATTTCTAAAAACCTTTCTTTGCTACTCTCCATCAGTGACCCTCATTACAAATTTCAGGATTTCAGCTCAATCCGTTCACCCAAATCCAAATTGTACTAAATTTAGTACTTTTCGTACCCTTACAGTTCGAATTTCCAAAAACCTTTCATTGTTACTCATCATCAGTGACCCTCATTCCAAATGCCTGTATTCCAGCTCTATCCGTTCACCCAAATCCGAATTGTACTAAATTTAGTACCATTTAGTACTTTTCGTGCACTTATGGTTCGAATTTCTAAAAACCTTTCTTTGCTACTCTCCATCAGTGACCCTCATTACAAATTTCAGGATTCCAGCTCAATCCGTTCACCCAAATCCAAATTGTACTAAATTTAGTACCATTTAGTACTTTTCGTACCCTTGTAATCCGAATTTCCAAAAACCTTTCATTTTTACTCTTCATCAGAGATCCTCATTCCAAATTTCAGGATTCCAGCTCTATCCGTTCACCCAAATCCGAATTGTACTAAATTTAGTACCATTTAGTACTTTTCGTGCACCTATGGTTCGAATTTCCAAAAACCTTTCTTTGTTACTCTCCACCAGTGACCCTAATTTCAAATTTCAGGATTCTAGCTCCATCCGTTCACCCAAATCCGAGTTGTACTAAATTTAGTACCATTTAGTACTTTTCGTACCCTTATAGTTCGAATTTACAAAAACCTTTCATTGTTACTCTTCATCAGTGACCCTCGTTCCAAATTTCATTATTCCAGCTCAATCCGTTCACCCAAATCAAAATTGTACTAAATTTAGTACCATTTAGTACTTTTCGTACCCTTACAGTTCGAATTTCCAAAAACCTTTCATTGTTACTCTTCATCAGTGACCCTCATTCCAAATGCCTGTATTCCAGCTCTATCCGTTCACCCAAATCCGAGTTGTACTAAATTTAGTACCATTTAGTACTTTTCGTACCCTTATAGTTCGAATTTACAAAAACCTTTCATTGTTACTCTTCATCAGTGACCCTCGTTCCAAATGTCATTATTCCAGGTCAATCCGTTCACACAAATCAAAATTGTACTAAATTTAGTACCATTTAGTACTTTTCGTACCCTTGTAGTTCGAATTTCCAAAAACCCTTTGGTACATCTTTCTAGCTCTCCATCAGTTACCCTCATTCCAAATTTCAGAATTCTAGCTCTTACCGTTTGCCTAATACAAAGGGTACCATATTTAGTACCTTTTAGTACTTTTCGTACACTTCTAGGTCGAATTTCCAAAAACCCAGCCTTATCTCACCCCTACACACCAACAGCAACCTACACCCAAAATTTCAACTTTCTAGCTTCAGCGGTTTCGTCTGGGCGCTGATGAATCAGTCAGTCAGTCAGTCAGTCAGTCACTCACCTCACTACTCTTTTATATATATAGATCAACATTTTTGTCTGTTCAAACGCCCTAAATTTTTAAAACCCCCCTAAATACATACGTATTTTGGGAAAAAAATGTTTCAATATACACATGCTGAGGGTATATCTCTGTCGGCAAAGCCGACTGATACTTTTTTACTTGTTCTCATCTATGAAGATTGCAGTTTCAGAATCCCAGGTATAAGCACCTACCATTTAAAGTTGCTTCAGGAGCACCGTGTTAATTGTTAAATAAATACTTAATAAAACTAAACAAAGTTTATTTTTAATTAATAGGGGAGGGTGTAAATTAAATGAAAAAAAAAAACAACAAAAATTGTGTTTTTCTTGTGTTTTTTAGTGTTCTCTGAAAAACAGTCCAGAAGAAATTGCCAAAATAAATCAAACTGCCTTTCTCGCAATATCGACCAAAAAGAACAACAAATAACAACCCATTACATATTTCCTTTTTCTCTTCGCTTTGGCTGTGATTTACAGAAAAAATGGCTGCTGAAGAATAAATCGGAACAACAACACAGAACGAAACACTAGCGTTTGGCCGCATACACACCGTCAAAACAAAAAACAGGGTTTTCACCCTCTCGTTGTCGCTTCTGCGTCTTCTATTGCACCATTCAAACAGCTCTTTATTATACTAATACAAACGATGGCCCTGTTGTTACGGTCTTTGACAAAAATCCTCTCTCCACTCAGAATAAGTATGTTCTAACATAAACAAGTGAAAAAGTATCAGACGGCTTTGCCGACAGAGATATACCCTCAGCCTGTGTGGATTGAAATACTTTTTTTTACAAAAAAAAAAAAAAAAAAAAAACATATGTACAGTATAGTCTCGATAATCCGGACACTCGTTAATCCGGACAACGCGGTAATCCGGACACTAGCATTTTTTATATTGTACCTCGATAATCCGGACACCAATATTTTTTCCTATCTTGAGCATTAGGTTCTTATTTGTTTCATTAACGTTTTTGTTCTTAGTAATTGCAATTTGTGTATAAATAACAAAAATTTAAAATTTTCAAAGTTTTCGGTCCACATCTCGTCTCTCTGGCTAGCCGTTGTTGACTCAGTTATACAGTCAATATGGAATTAACTATTTGAATCTGTCGAATGATTTTTCTACCATTCAACCATTGATGGCTGACTACGATGAGCAAAAGTATTTTAAACCTAGTGTTGGGTAGCCTAGTTCCTTTCCTCTAAAGGAATTATTTAATTAGGCCACCGATTAGTGACAAAGGCAGAACTTAACGAATACTTTTTTGATCGCTAACTTAGTGAAAAAAATAGTTAACTACCGAAATTACAAGCAATATAATTTTACCGATTTTTTTCGTAACGCAAGAAATGAGAATCGCACTTCTTGTATAAAAATTGCAATAAATTATTTGAAAACGAATGATTCATTTTATTTTCGTACTTGGAAATATACAAAGTCATCGGCAACTACGGATTGTTGTATTGTGTTCTTGTTAGTATGCAACCAATCGATTTAAATTCCATTGTCTTATTCGAATGCTATAAAATATGCTATATGCTATATATCCAATCGATGAGAACAGTTTACCAGTTCTTTGTAGTGGTTAAACAAGTAATCCTACAAAAAAATTTGAAAATCGGGTCAGATTTTAATATTAGCTATATAAAGGGCCCATGAAAACTTTGAGGCCCCAGTGGCACGTGTTAACACATTCCGATAGAGCTCAAACGTTGGCAATCTTAACTTTTAACAAAACTAGAAATTTTAGCAGGGTGCCGCATAAAAAAATCCGACATCGATTTTTTAAAACCACTCTGATAAATATAGACCAATTGAAAAAAAACTATGAATAAATATACATAAATTGTAGAGAAGTTTAAGAATACAAAAATACATAGGAAATGTCATTTAAATTAAGCTGGACGAGTAAAATTATTTGCTTAATATGAATTCGTTTACCATAAATGTGCGGTTTTTATTATCTAGTAAACGTCCGGTATTTATGATTTTAACTTACAAAATTATGTGTTTTTCTGAATACTCGGTAATCCGGACAATTCGATAATCCGGACATCGCCGAAACATGTGGTGTCCGGATTATCGAGACTATACTTTATTTAGGGGGGTTTTCAAAATTTTGGGCCTATAAACCGACAAAAATATGGATAGTATTAAAGCTCCAAAATTTGCGGGGATATCGATACATTGGGCTTTTTTACTATGCTAGCCTACGAAAAATAATATCGCTGTAAAAAGGGCCTCCAGAAGAACCTTCGGTAAAATGTCCAAAGGATGCTCTTAACCACACAAAAATGTTGAACATGTGTGTGGGTGGTAACCCAGATTTGGACAGATAGGGCCCAATTTTGAACATAAACTAAGTTTCGACAATATTTGGAGATCCAAAGTTTGGACCAAATCGATTTTGAAATTTTTGTGGGGGAGGTACCGGAAGTAGTGGACCTATAAGCACCACCTTCGAATTTCATCTTATATTCGAAAAAAATATTACGATATCCAAAGTGTGGACGAACGGAGTATTCGGTTCGAGCTCTCCAGCCACTGCATATGGTGCCATATGGGGTTTTTACAACTTTCGACCTTTTTTCTCAAGAAGTATGGACTTGCCCCTGAAAAAACTTTTGGTGTCGTAATTTTGGCAGCGAATGCAAGCTCCTTCAACAAAAATCAACGTGATTCGAGAGCATGTCTTAAAGTGAACTTATCCGAAATTTTGTGTGGGAGGTACCCGACTGAGTGGACAAATATAGTCCATATTCGAACCTAATCTTTATCGCACCTTTCTATATTAGGATGTGTAAAGTATGGACCAAATCGGTCACTCCCATCAAGATTTATCGTGCTTACAATTTTTCCGAACATTTTTGAAGTTTTGTGGGGGACGTACCTGAAGGAGTGGTCCGATATGGTATATATTCGAACTTACGAATGCCAAATTTTGGACCAAATCGGTTGATCCGTTCGAAAGTTATCGTGCGCTCCAACCACTACACACGGTGTCATTGGGGGTTTTTTGCACCTTTCAGGCTTTTTTCTCAGGAAGTTTGGACTTGTCCCAGATGAAACTTAAACCATCGTATGGGGGGCAGTGAATACAAGTTGTTACAACAAAAACCAAAGAGTTTCGAGTGGACCGATTAAGTCCATATTGGAACCTCATCTAAGTTTGGTAGAAATTGTACGATGTGCAAAATACGGACCAAATCGGTTACTCCCTTCAAGAGTTATCCTGCGCACAAATTTTCCGAACATTTTCTAACTTTTGGGGGGGAGGTACCGGAAGGAGTGGACCGATATAACCCATCTTCGAACTTAAACTAAGTTTGGACAAAATATTACGAAAGCCAAATTTTGGACCGAATCGGCAGATCCGTTCGAGAGTTATCTTGCGCTCCAACCACTACACACGGTGTCATAGGGTTTTTTTGTAACTTTCAGGCTGTTTTCTCAGGAAGTATGGACTTGCCCCTAATAAAACTTACAGCGTCGTATAGAGGACAGCGAATACAACTTGCGTAAACAAAAATCAAAGCGATTCGAGACCAGGTCCTAAACTGAACTTTTCCGAAATTTTTGTGTGGGAGGTACCCGAAGGAGTGGACCGATTGAGTCCATATTGGAACCTCATCTAAGTTTGGTAGAACTTACACGATGTGTAAAGTATGGACCAAATCGGTTATTAGTTTTGCGACAATTTTTGAACATTTGTGGGGGAGGTACCTGAAGGAGTGGACTTATATGACCCATCCTCGAACTTAAATCGAATCTGGACAAAATATTTCGATACCCAAAATTTGAACCGAATCGATTGATCCGTTCGAGAGTTATCGTGCGCACCAGCCAGACAGACGGACAGACAGACAGACAGACGGACGGACATTGCTAGATCTACTCCAAATTGTCTGAAACAAATTTCGTCCAAACATACTTGGGGTCTAAAACTATTATTTCGATGAGTCACATTTTGCCCGTATGAAAGTGTATATCGGCCTTTTTGTAGAAAATTTACTTATGTTGAAACTGAGGTATGGGGTATTGTAACTCGCGAATTGTTGTAATATACCATAACTTTTGAACGCATTTAGGTAAAATAAACTGTTTTAGCACGATTCACCGATGGATTTCTTAAAATTATAATTTGAGTGGAAGCTGTGGTCATATTAATGTAAAAAAAGAGGAAAAAATCGTTGAAGGGAACGAGTTTTTTTAAGTCAATTTTCAATTAGTGGCTTTACAATACAATGTAGAGTATAATGTTCAATGAAGAAGTTAAAGAATACACTTCAGAGATGAAGTTTCTAATGTATGATTTTTTAATATAACCACTGCATCAATCTCAAACTGATGCTGACATTTTGAAGACTGAAAAATTGGGTTTTTTGAATTTTTGCTCTAATCGTGACGCGCAACTGTACTCGTTTAAAAACTGATTATGAGATTGTAGTACTCGCGATTACGCATTTTTTGATGTATAACTCGGGCGTGTAGCCTTCAAAGGTTCACAACAATCTTAGCTTAAAGTTGAAATTTTTGTGCGTAATTTTTTCTAAAAAACAGTTTTTTGGATTAAAAATTTACAAATGCCATTCGATTTCAGTGGAAATCCGCGTAAATTTAGTTTTTTTACGTTCTGAATCTAACAAGCCTTTGCGCGTCTAAATCCATCCACTAGATCGGCGGATATGATACCCCTCAAATTTCGAAAATCTTCAAAAAATGTTTTTGAAAATATCGCGTATTTAGACGGGTTTTAGATGTGTTATTACTACTTAGATAAATAGAGCGAAACGCATATTTAAAATATGCGAAAACAGATATTGAAAAACGTTCGCGAATCCGGAGATATAATAGCTTTTTTCTAAAAACTGAGTGCGATGCTACATCCACGGTTCTTGATGGATCGCATTGAAATGACATAGGATGATGTATTTTTTAATGGTGATCATTGAAATCGGATGCGCATAAAATGCAAATGTACTTCGTGGAAATTATGGGCATTTTACTGTTTTTTGCACCCTAACATGCAACTGATGCTACATCGTGGTCGCCAAATGGAATTTCACAAAGTGTATATCAAATAAGAGGGATTGATTCGCTGTTTTGGAAAATCGGATGCGCATCTTGTGATTTCCACTATTACGCGGTTTATATGCGTTTCAAATGTTGTAATATTCAATATAACATTATTTTAATGTTATGCCACAATTGGAATTCCTTGTGATTTAATATAAGGTTCTAATAATATTCGCCAATAGGAAAACCATAAGCGAAAAATTTGTTGCAACGGAATATTTTCATTATTGCGTGGAATTTGAACGAAAATGACGAAGAACTCAAATATTTTTTCTTCAACCTTTCCTATAAAACCATAAAAAAATAAAATTAGAATAACATGATTTTTATTTTTTTCGTCATATTTTCTTTGTATTTTTGCAAATAACATGAATACTATAGCTCCAAACTTCACGACTTAGGTTTCATTTTATTCCTCACAATGTCTGGATGCTGCTATAATTTTTTATATATGTTTTTTTGTAAGTATAAGTGCTATTATTTCAAAAATATGTTTGTAAATACGTGAAATTATTTAACAAATTTAATTTTTCGCGAATCCATTGAAACTTTTCGAATTTTTTTTTTGCATCATCGCAAAGGGTGAGAATTCAGTTAACGATAATAGGATATAACAGCTTACTATATTAAGCCGCGATTTTTTTAGAATTTTTTCTAATTAGCATAACTAAAACGGTCATATCTTTTGCGCGCAACGATCAAAGTTGGTAACGAAAACAGATTTGGAATGACGATTTTTTTCTTAATCTATGTACCAAAAATCATAGATGTAGTACCAAATTTTTTTTTTTGATTTTTTTGAAATGGAAAAGACGATTTTAGAAATTTTTGTCGATATACCCTCGTATGAGGGTATAAAAAATGGGTCAAAATGTTTTGAAGTAAACAAGTTTTTTGTGTTCTTTCTTGATTTCTGGCCAAACCACTCCACATTCAGACTTGTGCTCAAAGAAAGAATTACAGAATACCCCTTGGGTAACATGGTTCTAATGTATGGTTTTTCGATATAAACACTTTATCACACAAAAATTGATGCTGACATTTTGAAGTATTGATTTCGGCGTTTTTTTTTTTTGAATTTTTGTTATAATTAGAGGGCGCAACCTGATAATGACATAAACAATTTATACGATTGTAGAACTCGTGGTTCCACGTCGTCGTTTGATGTATATCTCATGAGTGTGCTCTGTACAGTAATAGGAGTCCAAAGTAGAAATTTTGTGCGTAAATTTTCTTAAAAAACCTATGTTTTGGCTTTAAAAATTGCAACTGTGACACAGGTACCTTTGAACCCCGCGTGATTTTAGTTTTTTTACGCGCCGGTTCTAATGAGTCTTTTCGCGTTCGAATCCATCCACTAAAACGGCGGATATAGATACCTTGAAGATGTTAAAATCTGCAAAAATATATTTTGGCAATTCCGCGTATTGAACCGCGATTTTCTCTGAAAATGTATACATAAATCAAATCCTTTATACGCGATTATAATATTTGCAAAATGGTTTGTCATAAATTATAGAGATTCGGGTTTTGTATGGAAATTTAGCGAAATAGTAGAATAACTCCTGAAAATGTTTCTACAATTTTTCGTATTAAACCAAAAAATATATTTTTGAAATAGTATTCCAATAATAAGTTTTTGTCTTTTGTTGTTGCTGCAATATGCAAGTTATAAACACAATCTATAAAATTTTGGTCTTACATTTTTCTGGACATTGTCTAGATTCTGTACGTATTTATACCCTATACCACAATGTGGAAAAGGGTATAATAAGTTTGTTTTTCCCAAAAATTCATGTAACGCCGCGAAATATTCGTCGTAGACCCCTCATGTGGTATACCAAACTTCATATCTCGACGAGATAAAGCGATTTAGCGATGTGTGTCCGTCCGTCCGTCTGTCCGTCCATTAAAAATTGTAATCAAGCTAGAGGCCGCAATTATGGACCGATTGTCACGAAATTTAGTATGGAGGTCGGGTTTGGACCAGAATAGAACTGATTAGTTTTTGGCGATGATCGTGAAATGTTAAAGGGATGAAATGGACCAAAAACAAAATTTTTGCTCGATTTTGTAGCCGCTCTGTAGGTCGCAATAATAGTCCGATCGGCGCGAAATTTTAAACGTAGTTTTGGTTTGAGATGAAGAAGTAGCGTGCAAGTCAACGGTATGATCGGATAATATTTAGCGGGTTAAATTGATCAAAACTTTTGTGTGAAAATTGGTAAAATTTCTAATGCACATCTTATAACAGCTAGCCCGGAAAGCTAGTGCACAGGGATAGTGGTATAGGGTATCACATGGTCGGCCCCGTCCGACTATAGTCTGTTCTTACTTGTTTTAATTTATCTTTTTAGAGATTTTTATGGACTCTGAGTTAGAATAAATAACATTTACTACAAGATTACTTCATTATTTTTTGATTTTCCGCGAAAATAAAAATTAATTTAGCAAATATTTAGACGTCTACGGATAGATATTAAATGCTGTTACCGATTTATATATACATTTTGGTATTACAACACAAAGAGAATTTTTAAATATTTTTCTTCATAATGGAATAAAACTTTTGGGCGCAGCATCAAATATTGTGAACGCAAACAGATTTCAAACCACGATCTTTTTCTTAACCCATGTACCAAAAATCGTGAATGTGCTAGCAAAAAAATTTTTTAATTTTTTTTCGATGGAATTGTAAAGGAAATATGAAATTTACCATATACCCTCGTTAGCATAAATGCTGAGGGTATAAAAATGGGATGAGCATGAAAATCGTATGCATATTGCGTGACTTTTACCCACATTAAGGCTTCTTGCATTATGAGATGCAACTGACAGCACACAATGGCCGCTGAGTGAAACATCGAAATATGCACAAATATTGAAAGAGATTGATTCGCTGTATCCAAAATCGGATGCGCATCAACCGACTTTAACTAATTCGCGAATAACAGGCTTTTTAATTTTCATATTTTTTGAATTATAGTAATTTCAATATTACTCTTAATTTCGTATCCTTATAAGTAGACATCGGATTTTTGCATGTTTTTTATTTCTCATCCGATTGGACTCAAATTTTGGATCTAGGCGTTTTGAGGGTCAATTTTTCGATATTTGGGGTCATATCAAAAATATGCAAAAAATATGCAAAATATATGCAAAAAATATGCAAAAAATATGCCAAAAAATATGCAAAATATGCAAAATATGCAAAAAATATGCAAAATATGCAAAAAATATGCAAAATATGTAAAAAATATGCAAAATATGCAAAAAATATGCAGAATATGCAAAAAATATGCAAAATATGCAAATAGTTTTTGGGCGAAAATCGTCATAAAAGTCGTAAAATTTACAATTAAAGTTGGAAAATATCATTAAAAAAACTATAAAGTGTCCTAAATTAAGACTGTTGGCCATTTAACGTCGATTTTTTAGCAAATTATTATGTTATTGATACCTCTTACAACGGTGTGGTGTAGGGTATATGGTATTGTAATACTATTTTTTTTTTTGTTAAACTACACAAAAATATAAAATTTGATAAAATATCAATCATTTTATATAAATTCAATATTTTGTTTGTCTTAATTTGTAGCTTTAGGCTGGTTTTAACTCAAAGGGAAGAAATCGATGTCGGATTTTTTTTAGGCGGGGGTGCCGCCTAAACTGTTTTCTTAGATTATATTTTAGATAGATTTAAGATTAAAATTGCCAATTGAGCACCATTGGAATAAACTAACACGTGCTACTGGAGCCTCGAAGCTATGAAAATTTCGTCTCTCTCGGCGACCCATATCTGTGGAACGGTTAAAACTTTTTGCCCGTATTATGCATTAAATTAAAGGCCATTCTGTTTATTTTATATTCAAAAACAAAATGCGTAAGTATTACTGAATTCGAGATAGAAAGCCAGTGTCCCGATTAACGTGACTGGCGTACGTAGGGCGAAAATGGAGCCTATCTGGGTATAGCCGACTACTTGGAGAACGCATTGTTTTAGTTGTTCGTCCTTTGTATTTAATTGGTTGTAATCTGTCGTGAGCTCGACTCGGTGTTAATGGGACTTTTTTATGAATTTCGAACAGTTGTTCTATTGTTAGTTTGGGTCGAATATTTCCGGAGAAGTTTCCATCTTCGCTTTGTTCAAATTTTTGTCGCCATTTGACTCTTTACGGTGTTTTGCACTGTCGGATCAAACAATGCCAAGCCAACAAGTTCAGGACTAAGATACCACAGATGATTTGTCATTTTTTTATTTCCTTTTTCTGTCTATGTTTTCGTATTTCAATAGATTTTCAATGAGGTCTAGGTCTTCTTTTGATGCTAAACGCTTCGTAGAATCTGAAGAACCATCTGTCCCGAAAATAATCAAGCGCAGCTTCAACAAAAACTCCTAACCATGAAATTGTCATTGCTGCTGGATCCCTGTAAAGTGTCCTATAGGAACGTTAGTCGAATCATTTTATCTACAGTAGAAGCTCTCGGAGAGGACCCCAACAAATATATGATCTTTAGAAGCTTTATCCGCTTATTCCGGAGAATAAACAGTGAAAAATACTAGCAACAACTTCAAGGAAGATATCCCAAAACAAGGCTATTTGCGTGCACTGGCATGGAAAACTATTACCAGGTATTCCCAAAACAGTGCAGAAAGAACGGGTTGCTGTTCTGATATCATCTGGTATGGAGGTAAAGAACAACTCCTGGGCGTTCCTGAAACTGACAGTAGCTCAGGGGAGAAACAAGACTTAGCAGTGTACGAATGCCTAGAATAATGCAGTCTTACAAGCTTGAGCAGATGTTAAGTCGAGAGCTTCTGTACCTGCGTACAGATTTATAAGAAGTATTGTTGAGAAGGATTTTTGACTGCAAGTTTGGCAGCACATCCGTACATCAACCAAACATATTCACGCGATTTCTATAAGAATAGTTTGCGATTGACAAATCCATGTTCGATATAGGCGAGAATGTTCAAAACTACTTCCCAGCTGACTTCCCAACAACAAGAGGTCGTAGAAGGACTTTGTGTTTTCATCTTTCAAGCCTGGTTTAACGCGCCCAGAACGTTTTTTATATTGTTTATTTATTTTGTATTAAACGACAAGTGTGGGTTATTGATTTTACAAAACGTATAATGAACAAGATAATGGTTATGTAGATATAATATTGGATAGATTGGGTAAACATAATCAATAGGTTGAAAAGGATTAGAGACAATAGATTGAGTTTAATACAACAAATAGTGAAAACGAAATTCAGAAATATTTTTTAGGTCCAAAAAAGGATCTAAACCGCATTGAAGATTTATTGAAATACGAAACAAATATCAGATAAAGGAAATAACAAAATGATATATCATCTGTGGTATCTTAGTCCTGAACTTGTTGGCCTGATCTGATAGTTCAAACCACCGTAAAGAGCCAAATGCGACAAAAATCTTAACAAAGCAAGCAAAAGAAGATGGAAAAAACCAAACTAATAGTACGGCTACACTAGAGTTTTTTGCCGGGTTAAACCACTTCGATAGGATTTATTTGACGTTTGCGCTATGGAATTGACATTTGAAATCCAAACCCATTGGGTTAATCTGGCTAAGTGTAACCGGGGTATAACAAAAGAACAACTGCCGAAATTTCCAGAAAAAGTCTGTCTCTTCTCTCAAATAAAACGCTGGTGGCCGTTTAATATTGCCACAATTTTTAATGCAAATGCAAGCGTTTTATTTGAGAGATTTAATCATTAAAAATTATTTTCTAGTTTTAAGTGCATTTGTAAATAAAACACTGTAACTTATTTTTTAACTATTTTTTATTTTTAACTTTTCAGCATTTATTTTTTTGATCACTGGGAACCTCGTAACAAAATTATAGCCAATTTAGGCCGAACAAACTTTAAAATACCTGAAATCGTGTTGTACCGTTCTATAGAGGCTATACCAAAACCTTGACCTAAGTCCAACATTTTTAGGAAGTTTCTGTACCATTGGGAACCCTAAATGCCAAGTTATAGCCAATTCGGCCTAAAAATTTAAACAGAATCCTAAAAATACTTTAAATCGGGTGGTACCGCTATATGGTTGCTCTAAAAAAAAAATGGACCCATATCGGTTTTGGTTTCATATTCATGTATTGTCATCCAAGTCTGAAAAGTGTGCAAAGTTTTAGTTCGATTGGTCAACTACAACTGTGTGGAAAATAAGTTACTAGATTTGATCTAAACAGACAAGTTAAATAAAACACTGTAAAAAGGGCTTTTTCACAATAGACTCCATTTTCACCCTAAGGCGTTTTCAGGACATTGACTTTATTATCTTGAATTCAGTACTACTTAGGTATTTTGTTGTTCGGCAAGAAATATCAAGAAAAGTATGGCATTTAATTTAATGCATAACACGAGTAAATAGCTTTAACCGTTTCATAGATATGGGTCGTTAAAGTCGTCAAATAGCCAAAAAAAAAAATCAAGATTTTCATAATTACGAGGCCCCAGTGGCATGTCTTAACATATTCCAATGGTATTCATACTTTAACAATCTTAAAATCTAACCAAACTAACAACTTTAGGGGAGTGCCGCATAAAAAATTGGACAATTGAGTTAAAACCAGATTAATGTAACAAATTAAGACAAAGAAAATATTGAATTTTACATAAAATATTTGATAATTTAACAAATTTTATATTTTTTAATAGGTTAATAATAAAAAAATGGTATTACAATAGACATATAACCATATTTTTATATCCACACTGTGGTAAGGGGTCTCAATAGCACAATAATCTGCTAAAAAAGCGACGTTAAACGGCCAACAATCCTAATTTAGGACACTTTGAAGTTGTTTTGATGATTTTTTCCAACTTTGACAATTTACGACTTTTATGACGATTTTCGGCCAGAAACTGTTTGCATATTTTTTGCATATTCTGCATATTTTTTGCATATTTTGCATATTTTGCATATTTTGCATATTTTTTGCATATTTTGCATATTTTTTGCATATTTTGTGCATATGCAAAATATGCAAATATGCAAAATAAATACAAAATATGACCCTGCCATTGAATTTAGATTTCTTTGAAACGAATTTTGGTCCAATCAGAGTCTTCGTATCTTTATTATTAAAAAATATGCAAATATGCAAAATCCGATGTCTACTTATAAGTTATCACAGTAAGCAGTTAAGCTTTCGCGATGGTAAACCATATTTCTTGATGAAGTTTTAGCAGTATACGTTAATTATTGTATGGGATTTTAGCAAAATAGTTGGATAACTCCCAAATATTTTTTTCTAATTTTCTAATCGAACCAAAAAATATATTGGAATAATATTTTAACAATAACCTTTTTCTCCTTTGTTGTTGCTATAATTTGCAACTTATAAAAGCAATGTTTATATATATTTTTATATTTTTTTGCGCGTCTTTCAGATTCTGGACGTATTTTTATTTGTTTTTTAGAGGTTTATACGGACTCTGAGGTAGTATAACTTAGATTTGCTCCCAGATTTTTTTAATTTTTTTGATTTGCCGCGAAAATAAGAACAAATTTAAGAAATTATGGTGTTTCTACGGATGGATGTCAAATTCTGTTACTGAAACAAATAAATTTCCAAAATATTGTTATAAAATTAAAAGTAATTCATGATTAAGGAATTCGTAAAAGAGTGAAGTTGGGGTCTATTCCGAAATCTGAACTGGTGTTGAAACAAAATCAGTTGCGCAGAGCGGAGGAAGTAAACTCTGTTGCGGTACAGCGACTGCAATTTTTGATATACATTTTTTGTTTATAAATTAATTGTAGTTATTTCATGTATTCGTTTGTGTTAATAAAGAGTTTTGTTTGTCATACTTCAACACACCATTTTTCTTTTTCGAAACAAGACATGAAAGTGGCATGCCAAAGGATTAGTGAAAATGACGTGCCAAAGCATTGGGGAAAACGACATGTCAAGGCATTGGTGAAAATGACATGTCAATGCATTGGTTAAAATGGCATGCAAAGAAAATTATAAAAAGATAACATCCCAGATCACTTGCACCCATGAAAAAATAGCATCATTGGGGCATCGAACATTTACTAGGTTGGATTTTTTTTTTTGAGAAATTAATTTACCTAGAAACATTTACGAAAAATTAGATTTCTATAGTAGTATCTTGGGATAATTTGCATCCAATATGATGACCATTAAAGAAATATGTGGATACAGTTGCGTTAGATTTTAACCAACTAATCCCAAAAACCAGTTTATATAATAATCAAAGACAACATGGCTTTAAAACAATAACCAGCCTACGAAGAGATGTTGGGTATAAAACATTGAATTACCAAAAAATATGGATAATTTTATTATATAACAACTTAATCATTTTAACATTTATGCGGAAATTATTACGCTATTACATATGTTTATTTCAAATTTAAGCTGATTGTATAAACATTTACTTTCCTACCCTCAAGCTAATTTGATGCACTATTTTTATAACATTGTTTTCATTGCGCGACTGGTTGGTTGACAGTCACTTTTACAACTCTTTTTATGATTGTTAATTAAATGAAAAGCCCTTTTTCCGGAGAAGAGTAAAGTAAAAGTGAGCAAAAGACGACATCAGCCAGAGAAGATTGTTGATGGTGGCATTAAGGCAGATTTTTATAGTTACAAATAACATAAATCAACAAATAAAGCTAACCAGAATCCACTGAAAATATACTTCTCAGCGTAGAGGCAGACAAAATAAACTGACCCGTACGGGCAGTAAATTTTCTCTTTGTGGCTGTGTGAGGTCAGAAACAATAACAGCAACAACAGCAGCAGAACAACAATATACGAAAATAAAATAAATGTTTTTATGACCTTTTTCTCGCACTTTATCTCTCACACCATTTCGTCTTCGTAGGATACCGACGACACACGAACACACATTAAACAATCCAAAAGGCATTGAGTTACTTAACCTCCGACCTCCAAACAGGAATGTAGCCAGCCAGAGCAACAGTGATCAACTACCAACCGCAACAAAAAGTAAGGAAGTGAATAACACGGAAACGTAAATCAAAAAGAATGAAGTGTCATTTAATTTGTTGACAATACTAGCAAAAGAAAGAACAACAACAACAATGTCGACCAACTTGTATTTTGTGGCCAACAATCACATCTCAAAGACCAATGGCAAAAAGCTTAAAAAACCCCAACCAGCAGAGAATGAAATCCACAGATTACTTAACGATAATGCGCTAAAAACTTTGTACAATTTCTTTTCGTTTTTTTTTCTTTCTTGTGCTTGGTCATGGTGTGTAAAACAATAATAAAGGATTTGTCGACTACCCCACCCCCCCATCAGTGGCCGGAAACAGGAACGAATGGTGGCATGAAGTGTCGCAGATAATTCCAAATGATTAGTATAGATTTTCGAAAGAATGTAGATAATGGTAATGGACTCTGGCATGTTATTGCTGTCTCGTTATGTGCGCTATTTTCTGACTACATATAAATATATGTGGGATGTTTTACGCAAAATATTCTAAGGAGAAAATATACAATGCCTGCTTTGAGGTAAATATTGTGGATGATGTGAAATAAATAAAAATTGTTGTCTGTTTTCATTCAAGGATGTGGGCTAGAATGTGTCGAGCAGAATTCAAAATTTGAGTTTTTTACGTTTTTCATAAAAATATGAGTGTTTTTTATACCTTCCTATGAGAAAGTATCAGTCGGCTTTGCCTACAGAGATATACCCTCAGCCTATGTGAATTGAAACTTTCATCTATGGACAGATCGAATGTATTTAGGGTTTGTTTTCAGAATTGTTGGCCTTTTGGACATTTGAACTTGCCGACAAAAATGTGGATTAGGATTAAAGTTCAAAAAGGTTGCGGAGGAGGTACTTAAAGGAATGGATCGACATAGTCCATTATGGACGTGGATCTTTTTTTTTTGGGAGTCATATCTTTTCGATAGATATCGCGCCCACTAGTCATTTCAGTGAGTTATCGTAGACGGACTTGTCCACTAAAAAGCATAATATCGCTGAAAACATGGCCACAACGAACAGCATCGGCATACATTTCCAAAGAATCTTCGAACTGCACTACGACACGAATGTTGAACTTTTGTGGGGGAGGTACCCTATGGAGAGGGCCATTATGGCCATTTAAGAAGTTAAACTAAATTTGGACAAAATATTAGGAGATCCAAAGTTTGGACCAAATTGGTTGTCCCGTTCAAGAGATATTGCCTACTATTTTAGTGACATTTTTTATTTTTCGGGCTGTTTTCTCAAGAAGTATCGACTTGCTCTTGAAAAAACGTTTGCCGTCGTAATTGAGGCAGCGAATGCAAGTTGCTTCAACAAAAATCAAAGTGATTCGAGAGCAGGTCTTAAAGGTCTTATCCGAAACATTGTGTGGGAGGTACCAGAAGTAGTGCACTAAAATAGTCCATAATCGAACCTGATCTATATCTGGTAGATATATTAGGATGTGTAAAGTGTGGTGCCACCGTGGTGCAATGGTATGCACACCCGCCTTGCACGCTGAAGGTCGTGGGTTCGATTCCCCGGCCAGGCAACATCAACAAATTTCAACGCTGGCAAAATACCCCTAAGTAATGTTGGCGACATTTCCTGAGTATTTCAGCCATGTAAAACTTCTGTACAAGTGGTGTCTTAGGGCACGCCGTTCGGACTCGGCGATAAACTGTAGGTCCCATATCATTGAGCTAATATGAATCATTGATATGAGAGCAGTCTCCCTTGTCCCGTATGGAATGTTTGTGGAACAATTATATATATAAAGTATGGACCAAATCGGTCACTCCTTCAAGAGTTATCATGCGCACAATTTTTCCGAACATTTTTGAAGTTTTGTGGGGGAGGTACCTAAAGGAGTACGCCGATAGGCCTTATCTCCGATATTACCTTTTTGCAGAAAGTGCTATGGCGGTGCAAACAATATGGAACAACTATACACGATTTTGTCCGCACCGTAATTACCTTTGTGAATAAAAGTCTAGCTAATTTCTTCATTTCCAGTCTATCAGCGGTCACACCTCTACCCAATACAAGGCGAAAGAATATTTTGTGAATCACAATACGAGTATAAACATTAGGGTTATATCCTTTTTGTTTATACCCTACACCACAATGTGGAAAGGGTATTATAAGTTTGTTTTGGTAAAAATTCATGTAACACCGCGAAATATTCGTCGGAGATCCCCAATGTGGTATACCAATCTTCATATCTCGACGAGATAAAGCGATTTTGAGATGTGTATCCGTCCGTCCGTCTGTCCATTATAAATTGTAAACACGCTCCAGCCCGCAATTATGGACCGATCGTCACGAAATTTTGTATGGAGGTCGGGTTCAGGCCAGAATAGACCCCTATTCTTATTGGTGATTATCGAGAAATATTTAGCGGGTGAAATGGACCAAAAACATATTCAATATTCATATATTCAATTTTCTAGCGGCTCTGTAGGTTGCAATAATAGTCCGATCAACGCGAAATTTTATTTAAGGTAAGAGTATATGACAGAGAAGAAGCTTGCAATTTGAGATGGCGATCAGATAATATTTAGAGGGTTAAATGGACCACAACTTTTGTGTGAAAATTGTGAAAATTTTTAATATAGAACTTATATCTTTATTCCTGAAAGATACATTCCGGACAAGTAAGCTACCCTTGGAAATGGAACGCTTGACCTTTCAATTGATGCCAGTTGTGTTGGTGTACATGATCAGATAACAGAGTTACATCCCATTATTTTCAGTTATTCGTATATAGTGTAATCATATACTCGTTAGAGGTCGCAATTTTAACCCAATAGTCACGAAAATTTTCACCGGGTAAGAGTTAAGTCAAAGAAGATGCCTACGATTTTGAATGATAATCTGATATTATTTAGCGGGTGAAAAGGACCACTACTTTTGTATGAAAAAATATAAAAATTTTATTTTTGGTCGATATTTTAATTCTTTGAGGAGATATATCGGCAAAATAGCCGATTTTGATTTTTGAAAAGCTAATTCCCAGGGTAAAGGTGTAGGGTATTACATGGTCGGCCCCATCTGACTATATCCTTGGCTTACTTGTTTTTTTTTTTTTTGGGAAATATTAAGAAATGCGTTGTCATTTATCCTCTACCCTTATAAAAGATCCCGCACAGACTGCATGTAAGTTGTCCATTGCTGTTATATCTCTTATTTTTATACCCTCCACCATAGTATGTATGGAGGGTATATTAATTGTGTCTGTTCTTATGATTTGACCCGGTTAAAATTCTAGTCGTTCTAGCCGTGTCCTTCACTCCATCTGTTGTAAACCTTTGAAACTCGGGTGATATTTTCGAGCATCATATGAAAAATGTCACAAGATAGATAGTCTCGTTGTATTTTTTTCTTTATAAAAAATACTTTAAATACTAGGTGTTCGATTTATGGTAAATTGGAGGCTTAAGAACCTGACCTGTATCTTCACTTCGTTTGTGGAGATAAATGTCACAATCCGTATAAAAGCAAAGTTCTTTAACAACAGTCTTATCTGCGCCCATACCCCGACCAAAGTGACATACGAAAAATATATTTTACGAGCGCCTATAGAGAACATGCGTTTTCTGAATTAACAATTTCTATTTTTTCTCCGACTTCTACTTTATCTTGTGTCTAATTTCCATATTGATATATCTAAAACTCAACGAGATACATCTCATTTACTACGGATTTGACATAATTCAACAACATAGTTTTTTGAGTTTATGAATCACTATTGAAGTGTTTTTGTGCTTGATCTTGCACAGAAATGTAGCACTGATATCTGGCTAGTTGTTTCCAAACTATGATCCGAGTAGCTATTTTATTTCTTGTGTAATAATCTTTTCAAGTTCGATTCGGACGATTTCCTTGTAACAGCCAACCAATCTAATACAGGACGGAAGATGGATGAGATGATGGGAAAGCTGCAAACACAACAGATATCACAAGTCCACTCCGCTCAACTGACTCACATGCGGAAAGACGGTAGTACTCCTTGGTTCAATAATATGGATGCGCATTGGCAAAGGATATCCCACTCTCTTAAGAGAGGAACGCAAACCAGAGAAAGCAAACCAAAAATATCGGGAGAAGAAGAGAAGTGTATTTTCAGAAGGAAGAAAACATTGCAGGAAAGGCGTGATCGTGACAAACTCGGGATATTCGGGAGTCAAAATGAAGTCCGAAAATGTAAAACATGAGACAGAAGGCGATGGTGCAGACACATTCTCCTGCAAAGTTGATGAAGGGAACCTGGTGGCTGATACAGATAACATATTGAGTATCTCTATATCGAATACTACTAGAAAAGTTTCTGGCCTAGGCCTACGTTTTTTTTTCACTTTTGAGGTGTTAAAGGTATTTTTTGCTGCTACGAGAGCAACACTATAAGTTTGTGGCCTAGGCAATGCATAAACTATAGCATAAACGAAGTCAGTACCATTGAAAAAATGGAATTTATTTGTGAACATTTTCGTCCGATCGTTTATCACAAATTTGGTCGTGGATTAGCACAAAATTAAATCGTTGTATGGCGATGAAGCTCCATCCTATAGCACTGTAAAAAACTGGTATAACGAATTCAATGGTGACCGTCACTAGCTCAAGACCGAAGATCGTCCTAAAACGGCAGTTGTGCCAGAAAACATTGATGCCGTGCATGAACTGATAATACAAGATTGTCATATGAGATAACGTGAGATACACAATCGTTGAAAACAAGGCTCTTGTCGATTGCTGTGCTTTTAATATATTAGATCGTCACAGGTGACGAATTATTGATCTATGTATATGAGCCTGAAACAAAACAGAATTCGACCGTGTGGGTCTTCGAAAACGAGCCAAATCCAACGAAAGTTGTTCATGTAAGAAGGACTTTGAAGCAAATGGTCGTCTGTTTCTTCGGAAAAAGTGATCATGTGGCGACTGTCCCGCGTAAGCAACATAGGACGGTCAACTCTGAGTGGTACACCACAATTTGTCTGGTTGGAGTCTTCGGAGAGCTCTCACACATCGATTTAAACCAGGGCCTTTTTGACAGGACAAAACGTGGCAGCCAACGACTTATTTTTATTCCAGCACATAAAGAAAAAAAGCGTGGTCCACGATTTTAATCGCCAGTTGAAGCGCTCAAAAACGAGTTTCAAGAATTGGTTTGAACGCCTGCAAAATTTACTAATCATGCTGGAGAATACTTTAGAAAACAATCAAACTATTTTTAACAACAGAAATTCCCCTCTTTTCTTTTTTTCCATTAGCCGTCGTAGGGGCGGCGATGACCACCAAACCAAAGTTATGTCAAGATAGCAATTAATCAGCTGAAAAACTATAAAACGGCAGGTGCTGATGTGATGCCTGTCGAAATGTTCACGACCGGTGGCGACATGTTGATAGGATTATCACGGTGCTCTTATTTACTTACTTAGCTGGCCCATTACAGCACATTTGTTCCATAGACCGAACTAAGAAAAGATCTCCAATTGTCTCTATTTAGCGCTTCGCTTTCTGGAATACCGCGCCTTGTCATCTCTTCATCCACTTGTTTGCGCCATCTATTCTTTGGCCCGAATTTATACGCCTTTTTAGCGGGTTCATCATCGCTCATTCTTATTATATGGCCTAGCCAACGCAATCGGTGCACCTCGATGCGTTTAACTATATTGGTGTTGTTGTATAGCAGATACAGCTTGTGGTTCATACTACGTCGATATTCACCGGCAACGCAGATTGGTCCATAGATCTTTCGAAGAATTTTTCTCTCAAACACGTCAAGCACTGCCTTATCTGCTTGCGCAAGTACTCAGGCTTCGGAACCATACATCAGTACGGGTAGTATCAGTGTTTTGTAAAGTGTTATTTTTGTTTGACGAGCTGTGGCTTTGTTTTTAAAGTGCTTACTTAAGCCAAAGTAGCATATGTTGGCCAATACAATTCTTCTTTTTATTTCACAACTGATGTCGTTTGTTGTGTTTACGGCGGTGCCGAAGTATACTTCGTATACTCTTACTAACTCAAAATTATAGGAACCAACTTCAACAGTTGGTCCGAGCTCAATGGACGCATTGCGCGCCGACACCATCAGCTTGGTCTTCTCGCCGTTTACCGCCAGATGGGCTTTAGTCGTTCGCACAATATCCCTGATACTATCTTGTAGGCGATAGGGAGAAGACTTATGCCCCAATAGTTGGAGCATAAAGTATTACCTTCTTTCTTATGGACGGGTCACAGGATGCTCAGGTTCCAATCGTCGGGTACGCGTTCTTCCTGCCAGATAGAGCTAACTAGCTGATGCATACACCTTATCAGCGTGTCGCTTCCGGTTTTAAACAGCCTTATTAATCTTCAGCCGGTTTATTGCTGTCTTTATCTCATCTTGGCCGGGTGGTATACATTCAATACCATCTTCTGAGATTGGATCTGTGGTATCTTCGTGGACTTCCCTACTATTGGATACCAACAGTTTGGAAAAATCCTTGCTGGTCTCTACAGGAGGATGTGCCAGTTCCAAAGCCATCAGTTTGATGTTTCACTCTTTGGTAGAACTTTCGGACTTCATTCTGTCTCCTGTACATCCAGATTTGTTCACACTCCCGATTTTCCATCTCCCTCTTTCTATTTTTCCTGCGGAAAAGACGTTTCTACTCTTTTCTTTTCTCCCGATACCTCTCTCGTGCGCTACGCGTTGCTACTGATTGTAAAGTAGCCCTATATGCCGCATTTTTCTCTTCGGTAGCAGTGCGTCACCTTTAGGTGTTGTTGTAACGCCTTTCCCGTTCCATCGTATTTCATGTATGGCAGTAATGTCGGCTTTGTACTTTTCAAGTACATCTGCCAATGCGTAAACTGCACCTTCTCTATAAAGAGTGCGAACAATACTGGTGCAGATTCTCAGATCATGGTCCTTAAAGCGTTTGCGGGGTTCGTCAACTGTAGAGTGGTTTGTTTTTCCTTCCTTTCGTTTTTTCATAGTAGGCTGTTTTTTCTAGGGGAGGGTTACTAACCTGACGCCCAAACCCAAGTTTTTAACGTTCTTATGGGTGAACGCGCGGCACATGTTAGCTAACTACCTTTAACGGGTGTTGAAGACAGTTCCCAATTGACACCACGGGGAGGTAAGTGTCCACTTGAGATGAAAGAGGGACCAAGTTAAATCCTGGGCTTTGCCATGTTAAAGCCGGTCAGGACCGTTCCTTGGCATCTTCCATCCCCTACGTCACGGTGCTCTTGAACCAAATTTATGGAAGGTGCTTACACCTGGGACGTTTTTGCGGATTCTGAAACTACAATGTTCATAGATGAGAAAAATCAAAAACAAAAAATCGCCTGAGCGCGATTGCAATGTAATCAGAAGCCAAAAATATGCCCAGTCCCAAAATTTGACATAAATCGGACCAAAAATAGGGGTTGCATAAAATTCCGCTGTCTACCCATCACATTTAAACAGCTGTCCAGGTATTGTGTGAACGGCTAAAAACTAGGGTTAATAGAATAATCGATTTTAGAAAAACAGGCCGACACATATGTATGTCTGTAATAGAGATCTTCAATAAACCACCGACAAAAGCGAGCCACTTAGGTACACCCAAGTGTTTTAGGTTCTCGGGCATTTTAATAGCGAGTGTGTTCTCCACTCGAGTATTTTTACCGCACAACAAAAAGCATTTGATGATTTGATGGTCGTTGCTTGAGCATTAGAGAGTGGAATGAGTGTAAAACGAATTTTGACTTGTGTGCAAAACTCGCAAGTGCGCTCCTGATCGTAGATGAGTGGCACAACATACTCACGAAGAATGTAGGTGAAAAGTATGAGAATTGTGTTTTGTTTGAAATATTGTGCGTGGTTTTGTTTATGCTATACATTGGGGGATGTTATTCGATGCTTGGGTAAACTCATGATCATACAAGTGCTTGAGCCAATTGTGCCACTCTATCTCTCAGAGAGAATAAGACAATCGATTTAGTGACAATTGTCACTTGTTGTAACATGAGTAAGAAGGTAAGTCATAAAATGTTGCCGAGTTCGTAAAACGACATGGCAAAGTATACCCGAGTGTCTATGACTATGTATTTTAAGATAACTTGTTTTTTGGGGGGCAATCAATACGTAGGCTTGATTTTTAGCAAGTGGCTCGTGAGGGGAAAATTGCATTTCTCTGGTCTGTAACCCTTTTTGTCGACAATAAAGCCGCTTTGGACAGCACAATTATGCAGAATAACATTAACAGCCACTAGATCAGCAGTTGAACTAGGAAGAAATCTATCCGAGACTTTCAATACCAATCGAGGTTCCAGACGAGGTTACAGTCTATCCGACTGAGGTACATAGTGTAAAATGAATGAAAATGTAAAAAAAAGAGCTACAACGATTGCGTTAGCTGTGCCATGCCATCAGGGCTGATAAAGATGCCTTCACTAGAAAAGCATATAAATACTTGCTACTTGATGGTATACGACCCAAGGGAAGGCTAAAACTCCAATGAACAATTTAAGATGATGTCACAAATTTAAGATGATATCACAAAACATGGAATACAAAATTGGAGAAGTAAATTGGAAGATCCGTGTGTTTGGAAAGTTATTCTTAATCCAGTTTATGGAACAAAACGTTCTGCCAAGCGCAAAAGCCATATAAGGAAGTATGTAAGTGTTTGGACGTGTATCCTAATAATGCTTCAAGAACAAACGTTGTATTATACCATTCCCATGTGGAATTGCTCATATAAACTGGTGTCTATATATGTAGTATGTAATAAATATAAATGACTTTGTCACATATATATTTGTCTCATTGAAACTGAGTTTGGCTGGTTTAGTTCATTTCATTTGTTTTAATTATTGTTCGTTGTGATAATGACAGACGACACACTGTCATCCAGTTAGTCGTCGCTGGCAATTCAGTTTGAAAAATTTATTGGCCTAATTATGTGTTAATTGAATTATGTTATTTTAATGACTCTTTAATTTGTGGTCAGTTACTGTCTGCCAATTGTAATGGAACACTTCATTGTCTGTGCAATCAAAAAATTACGCTTTTTTGTTTAAACTTTAGTTGTGGAGAATTTTAAACTAATTAAATGCGCGTTAAATAAGTCATGTTGATGGTTTTGATGTTATCCATGAAGTGTTAATTATTTAATGGCTAATTAAAAATCAGTATCTGTTTTTATACGCACAATGTATGCATATATTTTTCAATAAATTTTAATAAAATTTAAGTATATATTTTGCAAACAATTAAAAAGTTATACTATTTAACTTACCTACATGTCAGCCGAACAGCACTTCCTTCGGGTACAATAACATCAGATGATGTATCTTCAGTGACAAAATCGGGTGGTATTACCACATCAAGATAACCGATCTAAAAAAGGAAGAAATTTAATGGAAACGTGAAATAATTTATATAAAACTGGGATAATATAAAAATTAAAAATAATGTAATTAGTATATTTTCAAAATCTTAGATGTGAGTTGAGCTTCTTGTAGCTGAAAACTCAGATTCAAATCCGATACTATGAAACAATCTATGAACAGTAATTAAATTATTCGGGAATGGAAGATACCAAGGAACGGTCTTGACCGTCTTTAACATGGCAAAGCCCAGGATTTATCTTGGTCCTTCTTTGATCTCAAGTGGACACTGACCTCCCCGTGGTGTCACCTGGGGAACTGCCTTTAACACCCGTTAAAGGTAGTGAGCTAACATGTGCCGCGCGTTTACCCATAAGAACGTTAAAAACTTGGGTTTGGGCGTCGGGTTAGTAACCCTCCCCTAGAAAAAACAGCCTACTAAAAAAAAAACGAAAGAAAAAAACACCTCTAAAGTTGACGAAACCCGCAAACGTTTTAAGGACCATGATCTACGAATCTGCACCTGGAATGTTCGCACTCTTTATAGAGAAGGTGCAGTTTACTCATTGGCAGATGTACTTGAAAAGTACAATGCCGACATTACTGCCATACAGGAAATACGATGGAACAGGAAAGGCGTCACAACATCACCTAAAGGTGACGCACTGTATTATAACTGCCATGACACAAAGCATGAGTTTGGTTGCGGATTTGTAGCTGGTCGGAGGTTAAAACATCTGGTCTCCAGCTTCACCTCAGTGAATTAAAGACTCGCTGCAATTCGATTAAAAGCAAAAACTTCAACATCAGCTTTATTTGCGCTCATGCCCCCACTGAAGACAAGGACGAACAGACCAAAGATATATTTTACGAGCGCTTAGAAGAAACTTATGACCGTTGTCCTGCCATTGACATTAATATTATACTAGGCGATTTTAATGCCAAAATTGGAAAAGAGAATATCTTTGGCCCAACAGTCGGGAAATTCAGTCTCCACAGTGAAACATCTGACAATGGTATGTGGCTGATAGACTTTGCAGCTGCAAGAAACATGGTAGTTAGCAGTACCAGATTTAACCATCTCGATATTCATAAGGGCATCTGGCCGTCGCCAGATCAAAGAACAATAAATCAAATTCATCACTTTGTGATAGATGGAAGACATGCATCAAGCATGTTGGATGTACGATCGTTCCGAGGTGCAAACATAGACTCGGACCACTACCTTGTTGCAGCAAAGGTACGTCCAGGTAAGCTGCAATCACAACAGATAGCCACAGCATATTCCACTCAACTAGCCCAACTGCTTAATCAAAGCACTCCTCGTCCCGATAACATATCAGGACAATGGCAAAACATTGCCCACTCCATACAAACAGCCGCAAAATCAGTACTTGGATACCAGAGGCCTCCACCAAGGAATCCATGGTATGACCAGGAGTGTCGTGCTGCTACCGAAGAGAAAAATGCGGCATATAGGGCTACTTTACAAGTAGTAGCAACGTGTATCGCACGAGCGAATTATCGGGAGAAAAGGAGAGAGGAGCAACGTTTTTTCCGCAGGAAAAAGAGGGAGATGGAAAAGCGGGAGTGTGAACAAATCGAGATGTACAGGAGACAGAATGAAGCCCGAAAATTCTACCAAAGAGTCAAGCATCAAACTGATGGCTTTGTAAATGGCACATCCTCCTGCAGAGACCAGCAAGGTAATCTGGTAACTGATACAGATAATGTGCTAAGGATTTGGAAAGAGCATTTTTCCAAACTGTTGGTATCCAATAGTAGCGAAGTCGACGAAGATACCACAGATCCAATCCCAGAAGATCCCAGCAAAATGTTTGTAGCCAAAGAAGTAGTTAAATCATGAGTGCAAGTGATTTCGGACTACATCTTTTTACGTGAAAGAAGTCATGATTTTTACAAGGGCATGGTGCAGTGAGGATACTGTCTAATTTACTTCTTAAGCACACATTTTGCATTAGTTCTTTGTAGTGAATAAATCACAACAACATATGATTCAACTACTTCTTTGGCTACAAACAAAGATGTAGTTCGAAATCACTTTTATTATTTTTTGTATACAAATTACTTTTTATGGATGCAAACATATTGCTGTTATTAGAATTAACAAGAAACAAATTATGTTCTTTGTCTTTTTAAGTTTTTTTTTGCAAAATTTTGAAATTTCTAAAATGTGAAAATTTTATGAAATGGATTCAAATCGGACATAGTCAAAATGTGAAGAACGGACTGCATTGTTCATGACTCTGCGTGGACTGCTTCAAAAAAAGCTATTCAATCACTACTTCGCAAGGAACAACTTCAAATAAATTTTGCTGGGATGGTATTGAATGTATACCACCCGGCCAAGATGAGGTAAAGACAGCAATAAAGCGGCTGAAGAATAATAAGGCTGTTTAGCTGTTTAAAACCGGAGGCGACACGCTGATAAGGTGTATGCATCAGCTAGTTAGCTCCATCTGGCAAGAAGAACGCGTACCCGATGATTGGAACCTGAGCATCATGTGTCCCGTCCATAAGAAAGGAGATAAGACTTTATGCTCCAACTATAGGGGCTTAAGTCTTCTCCCTATCGCCTACAAGATAGTGTCAGGGTTATTGTGCGAATGACTAAAGCCCATGGTCAACGAAATAATTGGACCATACCAATGCGGCTTTAGACCTGGCAAGTCCCACCATTGACCAGATATTTACCCTGCGGCAAATCCTGGAAAAGACCCAAGAGATGCAGATCGACACCTACCACCTTTTGGTCGATTATAAAGCAGCCTTCGATAGCCCGCTACGTTCTGAATTTAGTATCCCCGCAACGCTCATTCGTCTTTGTAAAATGACTCTAACTGACACAAGATTTTCAGTTAAAATAGAGTTTTGTACCTTTCGTGTGATCTTTTCAACATCCTGCTAGAAAAGGTTATACGAGAGGCAAACGTCAAAAGAAGTGGCACAATCTACACCAATAGACACATGTTACTTGCTTATGCTGATGTTATAGATATCATGGGACGAACAGTAAAAAAAAAGTAGCCGATACCTTTATGAAGGTCTAAGGAGAATCTGCTAAAGTGGATCTGGCGGTAAACGGCGAGAGTACCAAGTTGATGGTGTCGACGCGCAATGCGACCATTGAGATCGGACCAACTGCTGAATTTGGTTCCTATAATTTTGAGGTAGTAAAAGACTTCGTATACCTCTGCACCTCCGTAAACACAACAAACGACATCAGTTGTGAAATAAAAAAATAATTGTATTGGCCAACAGATCCTACTTTGGCTTAAGTAAGCACTTCAAAAACAAAGGTACAACTCGTCAAACAAAAATAACGCTTTACAAAGCACCGATACTACCCGTGCTGATGTATGGTTCCGAAGCCTGGGTACTTGCGCAAGCAGATAGGGCAGTGCTTGGCGTGTTTGAGAGAAAAATTCTTCGAAAAATCTACAGACCGATCTGCGTTGACGGTGAATATCGACGTCGTATGAACCACGAGCTGTATCTGCTATACAACGACAATATAGTTAAACGTATCGAGATGCAGCGATTGCGTTGGCTAGGTCATATAATAAGAATGAGCGATGATGAACCCGCTAAAAAAAACGTATAAATTCGAGCCACATGGCGGCGCACGCAGAATTGGCAGGGCAAAGAATAGATGGCGCAGACAAGTGGATGAAGAGATGACAAGGCGCGGTATTCCAGAAAACGAATCACTAAACAGAGAGAATTGGAGATCTTTTCTTAGTTCGCGATGCAATAAATGTTCTGTAATGGGCCAGCTAAATAAGTAATCAAATTATTCAATACAGTATTGACCAGTTTCCTAGGTTTTTTTGTCAATTGAATTAATTCATCAATTGACAAATAAATTTGAAAGGTCGAAAAAACTCCAAATAAAACTTCACTATTTTCCTTTTTTTTTTTGAATATTATGGAACAAATGTCCTTTTCAACCATAGATCTTAGTTCTCACAAATTAACTAAGTTCTGTAAATTATACATAAGATTCGAAAAATTCTCAAAGTATAATAAGTTGGACTTTTAGTTAATTAGTTTCAATTTATCTATTTTGTATCCAGTGTCCAAGCGAATAGTGTTGACCACTTGACCCCCAATTTTCTTTTGCAATTCTACTGATTTCATCTAAGAAGAGTGCTTTTCTTACATTGGATTTCAACTCACATTTATAAAATAAACTTAGTCCCTCTTCAAATGTTTAGAGAGTAGCAAAACAAATCTGTTTTTCTCCCACACTCCATACCTCTCCCCTCTACCAGCCTGTAGTTACGTTTCACGTTTATCCACACATCGTACATACATAAATATGAAGGTAAAATAGATGTTATTCTATGAAAGACGACGATATGAACTTTACTACTATCCTCCTACATTCATAGAAGGTCGTCGAAAAAGGAGCAAAAATAAAAACAGGACAAACATGGAAAATATTGTGTTCACATACGTAACATATGTTTGTATAAGTTTATATGTCCAACACGTCCATACACCTACATACATACCGATTTATATACGATAGTGAAAATGTACAATTTCATTCCATTATGTTGATATAAAAATTAAGGAAGCATGAAATACATTTTATTGGCACCATAAACTACGCTTCGTTGGTCATTGAAGTGTTTATGTTTATTTAAGATTTTCTTTTTTTTGTTGTTCTTGTTGTTGTAGTAGTTTTCTTGTTTGTCCTTGGTCAAAGTGTATTTTACCGGTAGTGTTGCACAAAATATGAAAGAAATTTAAGGTTTTTACAACATTGGAAATCCTTATCATATAAACTTAGTACACCCTAATATTTATACCCTCAGCCTTCAGGTGAACGGACGATGTATGTTTCTAACAATTTGGAGTCACACAAATGTCTGTCCGTCTGTCTGGCTGGTTGGAGCCCACGAAAACTCTCGAACGAATCAAATTTGGACTTCGTAATATTTTGACCAAACTTAATTTAAGGGGTTATCCCTATTGATCGAAAAAAATTTTATTGGCTTATTTTGAAGTGCAGGTAGTATAGAGTATACCGCAAATTTCAAGTCGATCGGAGCAAAATTGGCTGAGATATGACCTTTCAAAGTGGAGAACCCGTTGTGGTTTGTGTGTTTAGGCGTACTTTATTGGTTTATTATACCACTTCTTTTTGCATAATTTTAATATACCTCACAATGGCTACCTGTTGGGAATTCCCTGAAATGAATTCACTTGTAACCTATGAATGAAATATGGGGACGGTCATTCATTCCTTTCCAGGTCCAGGTATAGAAGTATTGTAAATATTATAAAGCCGCTCATTCATTATTTTTTGTCAATTAGTAAGTGGCAACGAAAGAGATTGTTCTATGGACTTGCAATTCGACGTCATTCGAATTCAATTCACGATATGCATGAGGCAATATGGGCGACATTTTATCATTACAGTTCAAGCGATACAAATCCACGTCACAAGAGATATCCAACCGGTGAAGACTCGTGGTGTTCATATCAACGGGCTCGGGCAAGAAAAGAGGCTTTCATACACGATTACAGACCACTTCCATAAAATGTTTTGGATGCTATTAGACCTAAATACAGCAATCTAAGTAAAGAGTCTTTACTCGAAAAATGCGTCGACGGCTTCAATCAAAATAGCAACGAAAGCTTCAATCAACTTATTTGGAAAATATGCCGCAAACCCCTTTCAAGTGGAGCACTCGTTGTAAATTTGGCAGCTTACATTGCGATTGGTCTTTTTAACGAAGGTACAAAATCGGAGTGAACCTAGACAAAACGCACACGAATATGCTAAACAAGTAAGCCAAGGCTATAGTCGGACGGAGCCGACCATGTGATACCCTACACCACAACCCCTGGGAATTAGCTTTCACAAATCAAAATTTTTGGAACAAATAAACTTATTGTAAGAAATAACTTTATGGATTCTGGTACCGCACAGTGGTTCAGAATCGTTTTTTCCTGGCCAAAATTCTGTAACTTTTGAACGGATAGAGATAAATTTTCATAATTTTTTGTTGAACAGATAACACAATCAGCTTTCAGACGAATTATAAACGGTCAAATTCGGTCTGGTAGTTGCAGAGAAATTCAAGGTCAAAGTTAAACTTTTAAGATTTTTAAAAAATATTTTTTAAAAATTTAAAAAAAAATTTACAACAAAATTTAAATTTTTTTAAAAATTAAAAAAATACTCTTTGGGTTTTCATAAAACATATACAACTCGTATAAAAACTCATATACTCAAAAATCTGTAATTCATATGGAAACAGTATAGAAAAACACACATTTTTACCCATGTAATTTCAATAAATTGAAAAAAGTGTTAAACGGACGGAACGGGGCGGGTACAAAAGTATATATGGGCTGAAAGAGGAGACTCCCGGCCATCTTTCCGTAAAAACAGAAATTTGTTCCATGTTGTTCCACAAAAGTTCTAGTCCACTAAATTTGGAATTGCATAAAATTTAGTACCTGAGGAAAAATAAAATAGCTAATGTTGTGTAAACGCTACGGTGATATACTAAAATGATCTTTTAAGGCCACAATCCTACTTACCTTACAAAAAAACATTGAACACAATATCTGTTATAGTTTCCGAGAAATAGCTACGTCTTTCCTCAGAAATTTGCAAAAATTACGTATTTCCCAAAAATTGGGAAAATGTTCGTCTATAGGGGCCCACCACGCCCACCCACCACGCCCACACCTTCCAGTATTTTGACCTAATTTTTTGGTTTCCTTAGTTTCAATATATTTACTGTAGAATCCCATATAGAAATTAAATATCTTTGACAAAACAAAATTTTGATTTTTGGCCAGGAAAGTCGATTCCTGAACCATTGTGCACCGTATCACACTTCTTCTTTTCAACGAATGGCAAAACGACCCATGCTGCAATGAATGTATAAAAACTCAATTGGACAATTAACACGCTAGAGCACCATGTACTTTGCAATAATGCAATAACTGGGAATGGGAAAATGTTGTTCTCTACACAAAACCCATTATATATTAGGCTGTAGTCCCGTTATCTAGCCGACACATTATTGCAATTTGCATCAGGGGGAAAGGTTAGTAGTTATTTTTCCACATGTAAGCTACTTTGCCGGTATATGCCCTCCAGGAAAAAAAATATAGACCAAACATATTTTTTTTTATTTTTCACACAAAAGTAATGGTCCATTTCACCCGCTAAATAATATCAGATCATCATCCAAAATTGTAGGCATCTTCTTCTACCTAAACTTTTACCTCATGCAAAATTTCGTGATTGTTGAGCTATAATTGCGACCTCTAGCGTGTTTTTGATTACACTACAAACAAATAACTGGGTATATTAGGATGTTTCTCTGTAATCTTTTCATGTACACCAACACAATTGGCATCAATAGAAAGGTCAAGCGTTCCTCTTCCAAGTATAGCTTACTTGCGCGGAATGTCTCTTCCAAGAATAAAGATATAAGCTGTATATTAAAAATTTTCAAAATTTTCGCACAAAAGTTGTGGTCCATTTAACCCTCTAAATACACTGTGATACAAAAGTGGACAAAATTTTTTTGCAGGATTTCTGATGCACAAATTCGGTTTTGTGGCAGTCCATAGAAGACGAAAATACCTTTGGTTTCTTTGGGTCACTTCGGTTTTTCATTTTATAACGGTAAATGTAGTGAAAAATGGGCTTTCTTGGATTTTCAACTTTAAACGGACATTACTTCTTTTTTCCACAACCGATTTGCACACACTTTTTTTCATTATAAAGGGGAGAGTAATGCTTTTCGAACAAGCCATAGATTTTTGAAATCGGTTAACAAATGGCTAAGTAATAGTGGTTTAAGTGCGACAAAAACGCATTAAAAACAGTAAAATGTTTTTCCTTGTGCTCTAGGCTGCGTAAACGACACCTAACAGTACAATTATTTACTGTTAACAAGAATGAAATTTAGTTGGCTTTCTAAAATGGGAAAAACTAACGAAATCGGTTGAAAAATGAATGCGTTATGGCATTTTTTTGCGTTTCAACTTTTTAGTTTTTTCATATTTTCCTTTATAAAAGATGGGTATCTTAGCATGTATGATTCTAGTTGTGATTATCCTGCTTAACAATTACGCACAAGGTATCAATGTTTTATAAAGGAAAATATGAAAAAAACCAAAAAGTTGAAACACAAAAAATGTCATAACGCATTAATTTTTCAACGGATTTTGTTGGTTTTTCCCATTTTGGAAAGCCAACTAAATTTCCTACTTGCTAACAGTAAATAATTGTACTGTTAGGTGTCGTTTACGCAGCCTAGAGCACACGGAAAAACATTTTACTGTTTTTTAATGCGTTTTTGTCGCACTTAAACCACTATTACTTAGCCATTTGTTAACCAATTTTAAAAATCTATGGCTTGTTCCAAAAGCATTACTCTCCCCTTTATAATGAAAAACAGTGTGTGCAAATCGGTTGTGGAAAAAAGTAGTAATGTCCGTTTAAAGTTGAAAATCCAAGAAAGTCAATTTTTCACTGCATTTACCGTTATAAAATGAAAAACCGAAGTGACCCAAAGAAACCAAAGGTATTTTCGTCTTCTGTGGACTCCCACAAAACCGAATTTATGCGTTAGAACCCCTGCAAATTTTCACTGTAGCACTGTGATATTATCTGATCGCCATCTCAAATTGCAAACTTCATCATATACTCTTACCTTAGTTAAAATTTCAAGGCGATCGGACTATTATTGCGACCTACAGAGCAGCTACAAAATCGGATAAAAATTATGTTTTTTGTCCATTTCACCCGCTAAATATTTCACGATCATCACCAATTAAAATAGCGATCTATTCTGATGTGAAACCGAACTCCACACTAAATTTCGTGACGATCGGTCCATAATTGCGGCCTGGAATTTGATTACAATTTATAATGGACAGACAGACACACGGACGGACGGACACACATCTCAAAATCGCTTTATCTCGTCGAAATATGAAGATTGGTATACCACATTAGGGGTCTCCGACGAATATTTCGCGGTGTTACATGAATTTTTACCAAAACAAACTTATAATACCCTTTCCACATAGTGGTGTAGGGTATACAAATCGACCAAGCACGAATTTCACTGGCCGAGTGTACTCGTGAAAGAAGAATGTTGCGAAGGCAACACCAAATTTCCATTTTACAAGCTACATCGTCGGCGGAAGAGCTCCTGTATGGACCAGGAATAGATGACTCCTTGTAATTTTACCAGAAATACATTTTTTATTCATGTAAACCGAAATAAAAACTTAAAACGTGCTTTTCTCGAAATACCATTTTTGAAGTCGGTGCCAACGATAACTCGAAAATTGAGCGATCTTCGTATATTTTGGTGAGTTTATTAAATACATAATTTTTTGGCCGATTTTTTGATCGAAATTTTGACTTTTCACTATTTTTGTTAAAATAGATTTTTGAAAATTCTGACAAAGACAAGATTATTAGGTTCTTAAAACGCTCACCAAAATATATGAAGATCGGCCCATTCGTTTTTGATCAATCGTTGGCACCGCAAAACGCTTTTACAAAAAATGGGTTTCGCAGGTAGCCATTTACCACAAAAATGTGCAATATTTTTCAACAACAAAAATTCCAAAGATTTACCTAAAAATATTGATAGTTTTCTTAGAAAAAATTATGAAAATTGAGTTTTTTGGCCAGCACAATTAGGGATAACCCCTTAAGATCGAAGATGGTCCATATCGGTACACCGCCAAAATTCAAAGACCAAAAGTTCTTCCAAAGGTTCTTCCAAAGCGTAGCCACTTGTATTCGCTGCCCCCATTACGACGGCACACTTTTTTATACCCTCAGCATTTATGCTAACGAGGCTATATACACTTTCATACGGGCAAAATGTGCCTCATCGAAATAATGGTTTTAGACCCCAAGTATGTTTGGACGAAATGTGTTTCAGACAATTTGGAGTCGATTTAGCAATGTCAGTCCGTCTGTCTGCCTGGCTGGTGCTCACGATAACTCTCGAACGGATGAACCGATTTGGTCCAAAATTTGGCTTTCGCAATACTTTGTCCAAGTTTAGTTTAAGTTCGATGATGGGTTATATCGGTCCACTCCTTCCGGTACCTCCCCCACAAAAGTTCGGAAAATATGGACTCAATCGGTCCACTCCTTCGGGTACCTCCCACACAAATTTTCGGATAAGTTCAGTTTAGGACCTCTTCTCGAATCACTTCGATTTTTGTTGTAACAACTTGTATTCACTGCCCCCTATACGACTGTACAAGTTTCATCAGGGGCAAGTCCATACTTCCTGAGAAAATAGCCTGAAAGGTGCACAAAAACCCTATGACACCGTCTGTAGTGGTTGAAGCGCAAGATAACTCTCGAACGGATCTGCCAATCTTGAAGTGAGTGACCGATTTGATCAAGACTTTACACATCCCAATATATCTACCAGATATAGATCAGGTTTAAATATGGACTATATTTGTCCACTCTTTCAGGTACCTCCCACACAAAATTTCGGATAAGTTCACTTTAACACCTGCTCTCGAATCACTTTGATTTTTGTTGAAGTAACTTGCATTCGCTGCCTCAATTACGACGGTAATAGTCTTTTCAGGGGCAAGTCCATACTTCTTGATAAAACAGTCCGAAAGGTGTAAAAAATTCCAATGGCACCATATGTAGTAGCTGGAGAGCACTATAACTCTCCAACTGATCAACCGATTTGGTCCAATATTTGGCCGTCCACATATTTTGTCCAAAATTAGTTTCAGTTCGAATTGGCCCAACTTTGGGTCTTTTAATATTTTATTCAAATTTGGTTTAATTTCTAAAATGCCCCATATCGGTCCCCTTCTTGGGGTACCTCTCGCAAAAAAGTTCAACATTTGTGACTAAGTGCAGTTTAGGATCTGTTCGAAGATCCTTCGAAAATGTATACCAATGCTATTCGTTGTCCTGTTTAAAGCTATATTATGTTTTTCGTGGACAAATCCATGCTTCCTGGAATACTGGTCCAAAAGATATACAAAGACTAGTGGGCGCGATATCTATCGAAATTATATGACTCCCAAAATAAGATTCACTTTCGATCTCGTAATATATTGCCCAAACTTAGTTTAAATGAACTTTGTATATCGATTCACAATTTTTTCCACAACAAATTAAGAAATATCGATATTATGCCTTTTAGATCCTGTTCTATGTTAGTTCATACTTTTTTCTGGTCCTTAAAAAATATATAATTTTTTTGTGCGGAATTTTAGTTACTGTTATAATGGTAATAAGGTATTAGTCAAGCTAACCTTATGGACCTGACAGAATTTCAATTGTAATGGTTAATCAACTGTATGAATCGTGTGTCGAAGATATGAGCAAAGTCATGAACTTGTCGTAAGCCACCCTTATAATTCCCAAATCCCCGAAAAGGGTGATGGTCCAGTCAGTGAAGTCGGGATGTCAGCAAAGGTCATACAGATCACCACTATCGATAATTCTGGAGTCGTTTTCACTCCCTGGCATAAGAGTGTGCTATCCAGTTGCGAATCATCAATAGGGGTTCCGGAGGCAGCATTAGCCGATGTTTCTACTAAAACATGACCAGACTAAAGTCAAAAAGTGCAACCCTCCCATCTTTTAAGAAACGTATAGTGAAGCAGGTATTTTTCTAAGGAGTGGTGACATCTCCGGAACTATTTAACCTGTACCTTTCTACTATTTCACGCCCTACAACGGCATTGAGACAATTAAGTACGATTATGATTTTACACTCATGGTTGATAACATTTTTGCCAGGATAATGCCTATCTCATAGATCTTGTTTAGTTTTACCACTGAAAGATGAGAGAACTGTAATAAGGTGCTTTTTGGTCTTTGGTGTGTTGCCTACATGTGGAGGCTAAGATCTTGTTAGCTGAGATGTTCCTGATGTAGAAAGCGGTTCACAGATATAATATAGAACCCCTAGATCAAATGGCATATCAAGCAGGTTAAAACAGTATTCAAAGTGGTGCAGTTGGGGAGGCTATGGAATCGAATCGTATGACAGCGTATAAACAAAAGCTACTTCGTGAATCGTTATGGCGCAATAAAGTCTCGATAGTTGTGTAGACACATCAATTGCTATTGAGTCAGGATTGATGACATAACGCATCTGCACCCAGATGAAAATGTGTTCAATAGTTATAGTGTCAACCAGCCACACACATATAGGCAACTCACCGGATTCTTAGGATTTTTAAAGCTTTGTCTATAAGTCAGGAACCAATCTGAATCACAAGTATTTTCTCCGATGGAAATGTTAAAACAATCCTCAAACAGCCCTAAAATTACATTTAAGCTTTAACAAGGAATATACGGTAACAAATTGTGCGACGAAGATAGACTATCACCGAGCTTGATTTTAGTTTGAGCAAAAGTTTACTATTACGTTTAATGTTTTTCATTAGTAAAGTTACTCCCTGCAAGAATTATCGTTTCAAATCCCTGAATATCCCTTAAACTGTACTTAAACGAAAATTGTCAACTTTTGTGAAGGAGGTAGGCGAAAGTGCTTTCTGATATATATCTTCTTGGAACCTCATGTACAAGTTTGCATGTTTTGACCAAATCGAATACTGATTTCGTAAGTTATCGTGGTCATCAGTAATTCTAATTGGTTGGAGCAGGTTTTAAAAAATTGTGCCGTCGTAGTGGGGCTGCGTGAGGGCAACCTGTCGTTAACAATTTCAAAGCGATTTGAATCCTGTCTGTATGTGCACTTTTGCTAAATAGGGGACCGAAAGTTCTGATCACTCCGTTCGTGAGTTATCATGGGCACTATTGTATCAAAAAATTTTGAGTTTTTGTGTGGGAGGTTCCCGATATGGATCTTCTTAGAACTAAATCGAATTTGGGCGAAATATTACTAGGTGCAACGTTTGAACCAAGTCGGTTGATCCGATATAGGGTTATTTTGCGCACTCGCGATCCAGCCTATATGACGGGTTTAGGTCAACTCCAAATTGTCCCAAACGGATTTCCTCCAAACATACTTTGGGTCCACCATAACTTTCGAACGGATTAACCGATTTGGTCCAAAATGTGTGTTTTTTAATATTTTGTCCAAACTTATATCACTTTCGTAGATGGGCGACATCGGTCAACACCTTCATGTACCAACCGAAAAAAAATTTTCGCTGAAATGGTGCGTACGATTACTCTGGAAGGTACTAACCAATTGGGCCCAAAATTTGCACCTGACATATATCAGCTTCGAATATAGACTATATCGGTCCACCTCTATCGAGTACCATCCACACAAATTTTCATAATTATTGGCACAAGTGGAGTCCCTCGTCGGACCGACATGGAATTTTTTGCAAGTGGTTGTACGTCGGTACATTTTTTGGGGGCAATAATGTGCTTAAAGCTCTAAATAACCCTGCCGGTATCAATTCAGATGACTGATGAAATCTAAAACTATTGAGTATACGATTTCGCCGAAAGATTTCACATCGTAAACTTTCTTCCAAACGTTCATCAAATTCTAAGAGGTTTTATATTGAAAAGCACGTTTGAGTACCTCCCACACAATAGCTCAAAATTTTTGCATTTCGAATTGCTTGTTTACAAATTTTTACCAACAGTACTTCGTATGGTCCTGTTTACAACGACATAATAGCCCGAAAGTTGTAAAAAAATCACTGTTAAAATGTGATGGACACGATAACTATCGAAAGGAGTGATTGATATTGGTCCAACGTATGCGCATCGTAATATTTCACATTTTAATAATTTTCGAATATGAACAATATTGGTACAATATCCTTCAAGTAACCACAACATTTGAAAATTGTTAGCAAATATGCAGTTTAAGGAAATTTCTCATTTCTTTTGACATTTGTTGAGCAGATCACACAAAAGTCGGTCTCCATATCTGAAACCTCTTTTTTGGTACCGAACTGTTCGTAGTGGTTCTTTCCAATTTTAACTGTGGACAGGGTATCAGTTAATGTCATTTTGCAAAGGCGAATATGTTTTGCGGGGATACCAAATTCATACATGGCTTAGACTACCTTAGAACGTAAGGTGCTGTTGAAGGCGACTCTATAATCGACAAACAATTTGTAAGTGTTTATCTGCATCTCTTGGGTATTTTCAAGTATTTATCGCATCGTAAATAACTGGTCAATGGATGGTGGATTTGCCAGGTCTAAAGGCACATTGGTATGGCCCAATTATTTTGTTGAGTATAGGCTTTAGTCGTACGCGCAATATCCCTAGCACTATCTTATAACCAATAGTGAGCGGACGTATGCTCGTACAAATATCTCCTTTCTTGTGGACCGGACACAGGATGGGGTTCATTCATCGGGTACGAGTTTGTCGTGCCAGATGATGCTAACTTATCATACACCATCATCACATACACCTTATCAGCGTGTTGACATCTCTTTTATACAGCTCGGCTTGTAAGCCATCGCCTCCGGCTGCCTCTTCAGCTGGTTTATTGATGTCTTTACCTCATCTTGATAAGGCGGTATACATTCAATACCATTTTCTGGAATTGGATCTGAGGTATCTTATTCGTCTTCATTAGTTGTAAATACCATCTTTCGACCACAGAAGGCCTTTTCAGGACAACAGAAGAACTCTTGACGTCTTCTTTCGACAACAGAAGGCCTTTTGAGAACAACAGAAGACTACTTGAGGTCATCTAAGGATGACGGAAGGCCACTTGAGATCTTCTATGGACAACATGATACCTCTTGAGATCTTCTCTGTTCAACGGGAGACCTCCTGAGGTCCTCTATGAACAACACAAGACCTTTTCAGGTCTTCTACAGACAACAGAAAAACGTTTTAGGTCTTCTATAAACAACATAATGCCTCTTGAGGTCTTCTATGAACAACAGAACAACTCTTGAAGTCTTCTATCGACAATGGATATCTTGAGGTCCTTTTTGGACAACAAAATACCTCTTGAGGTCTTCTATGGACAACAGAATACCATTTGAGGTCTTCTATGGACAACAGAAGATACTGGAAGTCTTCTGTGGACAACCGATTATCTTTTGAAGTCTTCTATGAACCACGGAGGACCACTTGAGGTCTTCTATGATCAACAGAATGTCTTTTGAAGTCTTCTATAAACAACATAACAACTCTTAAGGACAACAGAATATCTCTTGAAGTCATCTATGGACAACAGAATACCTATTGAGGTATTCCAGAGGTATTTTATGGTCAGCAGAAGTTCTTGAAGTTGTCTATGAACAACAGAAGACTTCTTAAGGTCTTTTATGTACAAAGGACGAGGTCTTCTATGTACAATAGACGACCTCTTGAGGTCTTCTATGGACAGCAGAAGACCTCTGAAGTCTTCTTCTATACACACATGAAGAGCTCTTAGGTCTTCTGTGGACAACTGAAAACCCAATGAAGTCTTCCACGAACAACGGAAGACCTATTGAGGTCCTTTTTGGACAACAGAAGACAGTGTATATCTTCTATGGACAAAATAAGACACTTCAGGTCTTTTATAGACAACAGAAGCCACCGGAGGTCTTCTATGGACAACAGAAGACCTCTCAACTGAAGAACTCTTGAATTCTTCTATGGCCAACAGGAGACTTCCCAATGCCTTCTTTGGACAACAGAACACCTCTAAAGGTCATCTGATGACAACAGAAGACCTACTGAGGTCCACTGGAAGTCTTCTATAAGCAATAGCAGATCTCCTGAAGTCTCCTATAGACGAGAGGAGACCTCTTGAGGTCTTCGTTGGTCAACAGAAGATCTTTTGCATTCATTTACGAAGAACAGAAGACTTCTTGAGGTATTCTTTGGACAATATATCTCTTTATCTTCTATGCACAAAAGAAAACCTCCTGAAGTCTTATATAGACCACAGTAGACCTATAGAGGTCTTCTATGTATAACAGAAGACGACTTGACAATAGACAACAACAGAGGAAGACCTCTTGAGATAACCGAAGACACAGGAGGTCTTATGTGGACAACAGAAGACACTTCTTTGGGGAACAAAAGATCTTTTGCAGTCATTTATGGAGATCAATAGACCTCTTGATGTATTCTTTGGACAACATATTTCTTGATCTTCTATCCACAAAAGAAAACCTCCTGAAGTCTTATAAAGACAACAGTAGACCTCTTGTGGTCTTGTATGTACAAAAGTAGACGACTTGATAACAGATATCGACAGCAAAAGACCTCTTGAGATATAGAGATAACAGAAGACACTGGAGGTCTTATAATTCCCAAATCCCGGAAAAGGGTGGTGGTCCAGTCAGTGAATTTGGGATGTCAGCAAAGGTCATACGCGTCACCACTATCGAAAATTCTGTAGTCGTTTTTACTGCCTGGCATAAGAGTGTGCTATCCAGTTGCGGATCATCAATAGGGGTTCCGGAGGCAGCATTAGCCGATGTTTCTACTAAAATATGACCAGACTAAAGTCAAAAAGTGCTACCCTCCCATCTTTTATGAAACGTTGGGGACCAATTCAGAAACAAAAAGTCTAAACCACGTATAGAGAAGCAGGTATTTTTCTAAGGAGTGGTGACATCTCCGGAACTATTTACCTGTACCTTTCTACTATTTCGCCCTACGCCCTACGACTGCATTGAGACAATTAAGTACGATTATGATTTTACACTCATGGTTGATAAAATTTTTGTCAGAATAATGCCTATCTCATAGATCTTGTTTAGTTTTACCACTGGAAGACGAGAGAACTGTAATAAGGTGCTTTTTGGTCTTTGGTGTGTTGCCTACATGTGGAGGTTAAGATCGTGTTAGATGAGATGTTCCTGATGTAGAGAGAGGTTCATAGATATAATATAGAACCCCTAGATCAAAAGGCATATCAAGCAGGTTAAAACAGTATTCAAAGTGTTGCAGTTGGGGAGGCTATGGGAGCGAATCGTATGACATCGTATAAACAAAAGCTACCTCGTGAATCGTTATGGCGCAATAAAGACTCGATAGTGGTGTAGATACCTCAATTCCTATTGAGTCAGGATTGATGACATAACGCATCTGCACCCAGATGAAATTGCGTTCAATAGTTATAGTGTCAACCAGCCAGCCACCGGATTCTTAGGATTTATAGAGCTTTGTCTTTAAGTCAGGAACCAATTTGAATCACAAGTATTATCTCCGATGGAAATGTTAAAACAATCCTCAAGTAGCCCTAAAATGACATTTAAGCTTTAACAAGGAATGTACGGTAACGAATTGTGCGAAGATAGCCTATCACCGAGCTTGATTTTAGCTTGAGCAAAAGTTTACTATTACGTTTAATGTTTTTCATTAGTAAAGTTTCGGCCAAATCGTTTACTCCTTGCGAGAATTATCGTTTCAAACACCTGAATATCCCTTATAATGTACTTAAATTTGCAACTTTTGTGAAGGAGGTAGGAGAAAGTGCTTTCCGATATATATCTTCTTGGAACTGTACAAGCTTGCAAGTTCTGACCAAATCGGATACTGATTTCGTAAGTTATCGTTGTCATCAGTGATTTTAATTGGTTGGAGTAGGTTTTTAAAAAATTGTATCGTCGTAGTAGGGGATGCGTGGGCAACCTGTGGCAAAAAAATGTTAAAGCGATTCGAAACCTGTCTTTAAAGGGCACTTTTGCGGAATAGGTGAGCAAAAGTTCTGATCACTCCGTTCATGAGTTATCATGGGCACTATTTTATCAAAAAATTTTAAGCTTTTGTGTGGGAGGTTCCCGATATGGAGCTTCTTAGAACTAAATCGAATTTGGGCGAAATATTACTAGGTGCAACGTTTGAACCAAGTCGGTTGATCCGATTGAGGGTTATTTTGCGCACCCGCGATCCAGCCTATATGACGGGTTTAGGTCAACTCCAAATTGTCCCAAACGGATTTCCTCCAAACATACTTTGGGTCCACTATAACTTTCGAACGGATTAACCGATTTGGCCCAAAATGTGTGTTTTTTAATATTTTGTCCAAACTTATATCAATTTCGTAGATGGGCGACATCGGTCCACACCTTCATGTACCAATCGCTGAAATGGTGCGCACGATTACTCTCGAAGTTACTAACCAATTGGGTCCAAACTTTGCATCTGACATATAGTATCAGCTTCGAATATGGACTATATCGGTCCACCTCTTTCGTGTACCCCCCACACAAATTTTCATAATTTTTGGCACAAGTGGAGTTCCTTGTTGGACCGACACGGAATTTTTTGCAAGTGGTTGTTCGACGGGACATTTTTGGGGGCATGTCCATATTTCTTGTGATAATGTGCCAAAAGCTCTAAATAACCCTGCCGGTTTCGCCGAAACATTTCACATCGTAAACTTTCTTCAAACCTTCATCAAATTCCAAGAAGTTTTATATTGAAAAACACCTTTGGGTACCTCCCACACAATAGCTCAACATTTTTGCTGTTCGAAGATTGTTTACAAATTTTTACCAACAGTACTTCTTGTGGTCCTGTTTACAGCGACATAGTGTTTTTCGTGGGCAAGTCCATGGTCCATGCTTCCTGACATAATAACCCGAAAGTTGTAAAAAATCACTGTAAGTCCCAATTTACATTAGGCGAGTTTACTTGCGGCAATTGTCAGTTTGTAGGTGAGAGAGGGTGCTGAGAGGCAAAGGGTTACCATATGCCTCACCTCTCTCTCCTACAAAATGACAATTGCCGCAAGTAAACTCGCCTAATGTAAATTGGGACTTAAAGTGTGATGGACACCATAACTATCGAAAGGAGTGATTGATAGTGGTCCAACGTGTGCACGTCGTAATATTTCACATTTAAATAATGTTCGAATATGGGCAATATTGGTTCAATATCCTTCCCCATACACACAACATTTGAAAATTTTTAGCAAATGTGCAGTTAAAGGAATTTTTCATTTCTTTTGAAATTTGTTGAGCAGATCACACAAAAGGCTGTCTCCTTTTCTGAAACCTCTTTTTACCAAGCCGAATATGTTTTGCGGGGATACCAAATTCATACATGGCTTGGACTACCTCAGAACGTAAGGTGCTGTCGAAGGCGACTCTATAATCGACAAAAATATGGTAAGTGTTGAACTGCATCTCTTGGGTCTTTTCAAGTATTTACCGCATGGTAAATAACTGGTCAATGAATGGTGGATTTGCCAGGTCTAAAGACACAGTGGTATGGCCCAATTATTTTGTTGAGTATAGGCTTTAGTCGTACGCGCAATAGTGAGCGTACGTATGCCCGTATAATTAGAGCACACATTCTTATTTCCTTTCTTGTGAACCGGACACAGGATGGGGTTCATTCATCGGGTACGAGTTTTTCGTGCCAGATGATGCTAACTAGTTGATACATACACCTTATCAGCGTGTTGCCATCTCTTTTATACAGCTCGGCTTGTAAGCCATCAACTCCTGCTGCCTCTTCAGCTGGTTTATTGATGTCTTTACCTCATATTGTTCATTCAAAACCATTTTCTGGAATTGGATCTAAGGTATATTATTCATCTTCATTAGCTTTAAATACCATCAATTTGGAAAAATGCCAGAATACACTTTTTGTAACAGTCACCAAATTACCTTGCTGCTCTCTACAGGAAGATGTGCCTGTACCAAAGCCATCAGTTTAAAGATTCACTCTTTGGTAGAATGTTCGAACTTCATTCTGACTTCTGCACATCTCGATTATTTCACACTCCCGCTTTTGCATTTCTGTCTTTTTCCTGTGGAACAGGCGATTCTTCTCTCGCATTTTCTCCTGATATCTCCTTGAACGACACTCTTGGGCATACCTTGGGTTCCTTGGTGGAGGTCTATGGTATCCAAGTATGGATTTTGCGTTGGAGTGTTTGAGTGGAATATGAGGTCTTCGGGGTCTTCCATGGACAACAAAAGACTTCTCGGGGCCATCTACGGACAACAGAAGTTCTCTTGAGAACTGTTATGGATAATAGAAGACCTCTTGAGGTCTTCTATGGACCACAGAAGAACTCTTGAGATCTTCTTTCGACCACAGAAGGCCTTTTCAGGACAACAGGAGAACTCTTGACGTCTTCTTTCGACAACAGAAGGCCTTTTGAGAACAACAGAAGACTACTTGAGATCATCTACGAGTAAGGATGACGGAAGGCCACTTGAGATCTTCTATGGTCAACATGATACCTCTTGAGATCTTCTCTGTTTAACGGGAGACCTCCTGAGGTCCTCTATGAACAACACAAGACCTTTTCAGGTCTTCTACAGACAACAGAAAAACGTTTTAGGTCTTCTATAAACAACAAAATACCTCTTCTCTTCTTCTTCTATTAACAACAGAACAACTCTTGAAGTCTTCTATCGACAATTGATATCTTGAGGTCTTTTTTGGACAACAAAATACCTCTTGAGGTCTTCTATGGGCAACAGAATGTCCTTTGAAGTCTTCTATAAACAACATAACAACTCTTAAGGACAACAGAATACCTCTTGAAGTCATCTATGGACAACAGAATAGCTATTGAGGTATTCCAGAGGTATTTTATGGTCAGCAGAAGTTCTTGAAGTTGTCTATGAACAACAGAAGACGATCTCATGAGGTCTTGTATGGACAGCAGAAGACCTCTGAGGTCTTCTTCTATACACACATGAAGAGCTCTTAGGTCTTCTGTGGACAACTGAAAACCCAATGAAGTCTTCCACGAACAACGGAAGACCTATTGAGGTCCCTTTTGGACAACAAAAGACAGTGTATGTCTTCTATGGACAAAATAAGACACTTCAGGTCTATAAAAGACCACCGGAAGTCTTCTATGGACAACAGAAGACCTCTCAACTGAAGAACTCTTGAATTCTTCTATGACCAACAGGAGACTTCCCAATGCCTTCTTTGGACAAAAGAACACCTCTAAAGGTCATCTGATGACAACAGAAGACCTACTGAGGTCCACTGGAAGTCTTCTATAAGCAACAGCAGATCTCCTGAAGTCTCCTATAGACGAGAGGAGACCTCTTGAGGTCTTCGTTGGTCAACAGAAGATCTTTTGCATTCATTTACGAAGAACAGAAGACCTCTTGAGGTATTCTTTGGACAATATATCTCTTTATCTTCTATGCACAAAAGAAAACCTGAAGTCTTATATAGACCACAGTAGACCTTTAGAGGTCTTCTATGTATAACAGAAGACGACTTGACAATAGACAACGACAGAGGAAGACCTCTTGAGATAACCGAAGACACAGGAGGTCTTATGTGGACAACAGAAGACACTTCTTTGGGGAACAAAAGATCTTTTGCAGTCATTTATGGAGATCAATAGACCTCTTGAAGTATTCTTTGGACAACATATCTCTTGATCTTCTATCCACAAAAGAAACCTTCCTGAAGTCTTACAAAGACAACAGTAGACCTCTTGTGGTCTTGTATGTACAAAAGAAGACGACTTGATAACAGATAACGACAGCAAAAGACCTCTTGAGATATAGAGATAACAGAAGACACTGGAGGTCTTCTATGGACAACAGAAAACCTATTGGACAGTAGAAGACACTGGAAGTCTTCCGTAGACAACAGAAGATCACATGATTTCTTCTATGGATAACAGAAGACCTGTAGTGGGATTTTGTAACTCATTTTTGCTGTTACCGACGAAAATCGTAAAATTAAATCGCAAAATTATGACTAAAAACATAAAGAAAATTTGGCATCACTGTTTGTGTCGGTAGAGTGACTACTTTTTATTCATCGTTAACTTACCGAAAAATTTCGTTAATTATCGAAATTATAAGCATTTTAAGCTGGGTACACATTGTCAGTTCTGAATGACAGCTTTGTTGTTGCTTTCTAGTGTGGCCGTTCATTTTTATCATTCATCATACAACCGCAATATGTATTGTGGTTGATGAATGGTTGGACAGTTATCGATGCTTGAAAAATATCGACATTCATAACTGACAATATGTACTGCTCTTTAATTTTACCGGGAATTATCAATAACAGCAAAAATGAGTTACAGAATCCCACTACTGTTGTGATTGTGAAAACCTTACGGCTGCCAACTACGTCTCTTTAAGAGAAACCTCAATTTGGCTCAATCTTTGTACATCGTAATCGTTCCTCCAACGTTATATTAAATATGAACTATATTGGTAATAAGCTATTCTGGGATTGCTTCTTAACGTTATTTCACAGGCTGAGGTTATATCTCGGTCGGCAAAACCGCCTAAAATTTTTTTACATGTTAAAAGTTTTGACTTTTCATACCAATTTTTTGGATGCTTTTGGTTATATTTTCTTAAATTTTCTTTAATTTTGCAATTTCCAACTTACCTGACTTTTCATGGGATCCGTATTCAATTGACACATATAGCCACCACGATCCTCTTCGGTTACTGCTCGTATATGTAAATTCCATGTATTCTGATCCAAATGACTGACTGTCACACGGGAATTATGGGTTATGACATTCTCGTGTATGGCCTGAATGGCTTTTGTATCAGCTTTGAGCCAACCAACCTGAACACAATAGACCAAAAGAAATAAAAAAATGTGAGAAAAACACCAAAAACGTATGAATGCACATTTTGGGAAAATAAATGAGTTTGTTGAACTCCAGCTGGAAAGAAAAAAAAACAAAACCTGGCAAATGCATTGTATTTCATATTGTTGTGGTTGTTGCACTATTTTTTTGCTTGGTTGCAGTATTCCAGTAGCTACGTTTCTTCACATCGATGCTTGCATGCATGTGCGTGTTCAGAGAGTTTTTGGGCAATATGAATGTGTGAAAAATGTACCAAAAATGATTTACTGCCACAACATGTTGTTGACTTTTTTGTTGCCTACAAATGTGTGAGTATGTCGGAGTCTGATGCATTTAATCATTGCTATGTGTGTTGTGTGTGTGAGTGCGTTTTTGTTTATATGCGCATACATGTTTGTTGGTATTGTGTTTTATAATTGATGTGTTATTAAGTACTTTTTCTCATACATATAATAACCCTGCCAGCAATTGGAAGTGAGTTTCGCACTCCCTCGCCTAAGAGGTCACTCCGGAGACACGCCAAGGAAGATCGTTTGTGAATTACACAAACAATTTCTACAGCCTTATTGTGATTACGTTTTATCGCGTATGCCGACACTTCGGAGTGACTTCTGAGTAACTTCCAAGGCGATTGTTTACATTTATTTAATGATTCAAAACATTTGAACAAATATAGAACATTTTCTATCTGATGATTATATGAGGCGGTGGTGCAGTGGTAAGCATACTCGCTTAGCATTCTGAAGGCCCGAGTTCGCTTCCCAAGTCAGGCATCAAAACATCACATTTTTAAAATGACAAAATTGCAAAGAATAATTTCTCTAAAAGAGAAGAAATAAAAATAACAAATAATAAAACTAAAAAAATAAATAAAAATTAAAAAAATACAAAATAAATAAAAAATGAATAGAAAAAATATATATATATTTTTTAATTTCTAGAACTATCGCGGAAACGATCTTCTAGAAGTGTCGCTCGAGTGACTTCCAAGACGACACCCCGGTGTGGTTCATTTCTTCACAACGGAGGTCACTTCAGCGTGACTTCTGCGACTATCGCCGCGACTGTTTTCATTGCCCTGGGCGACACGCCTAAGTCACTTCCGCGATAGTTTTTGCTTGCAGGGAAGTGAGATTGTGTGTGAGTATTTGTTCAGAAGTGTTTGAGGCAATTATTCATAAAAAATTCGATAATATCTACATTCATTTGTGTATGTTGATATTTTTAAATGTATGTTGTATGTATGTATGTTGTTTGTGTGACTTTTATGTTATTTGCATTTCTGTATGTTCTTCTATCAGGTTGTTTACAACTTACCCTATAACCGCCCAAATGTCGCACATGACATGTGAATGTGGCATCACGACCCACTGGTACCGAGACATTCGATATGCTCTCAACGAATTCCGGCTGGAATGCAGCAATTTCTGCAATAACATAAAAGAAATACGCATACATATTTTAAAATGTTAATACTCGTAATATTGATTTAATTTTTCAAAAAATGTGTTACTCTAAAACTAAAGGTGACGTAGTGGATGGAAAATATCAGGCATAGGTTCGGATCGAAAATAACATGGCAAACAATCGCACTTTATATATCCTCAGACCGTAGGCTAACTATCATACTCTCGGCCTTAGGGCTAAATCATTCGACCAAATTGTGTGACGAAATAATGGTTTTAGACCCCATGTATGTTTGAACGAAATCTGTTTCAGACAATTTGGAGTCGAGTAAGCCATGTCCGTCAGTCTGTCTGATTGGCTGTAGCGCTCGTTAACTCTAGAATGGATCAACCGACTCGGTCAAAAATTTGGCACTCGTAATATTTTGTTGGGTGACACCGTGGTGCAATGGTATATACACGATTGCACGCTAAAGGTCGTGGGTTCAATTCCCCGGCCATGCAAAATTAAATTTTCAATGGGAGCAAAACCATGTAAAACCTCTCTACAAGTGGTGTCTTCGGACTAGGCGATATGCTGTACACTCATTGATGTGAGAGAATTCTCCCTTGTCCCTTCTGGGATGTTTGTGGAACAATTATTATATACTATTTTGTTGAAACTTAGATCAAGTTCAAAAATGGATCATATCGGTCTACTCCCTCCGTTATCTTCTACACAAAAGTTCAAAAATGTGCGCTAAATTGTGCGAACGTTAAACTTTGAATGGAGTAACTGATTTGGTCCATACTATGTACATCGTAATATTTATACCAAGCATATATATGGTTCGGTTATGGACTACTCCTTCGGGAACCTCCCACACAGCATTTCGGTAAAGTGCAATTAAGACCTGCTCTCGAATGATTTTGATTTTTTACAGTGTTTTATTTAACTTGCTTTGGTGTCCGTTTAGTTCAAATCTGATAATTCATTTCTAACATAATTGCAGTTGACCAATCGAACTGAAACTTTTCACACTTTTCAGATTTAGATGACAATACCTGAATATGGAATCAAAGCCAATATTTGTCAATTTTTATAGTGTTTTAACAGTGTTTTATTTAAATTGCATTTCAAATCTAGTAACTCAATTTTGACACAGTTGCAGTTGACCAATCGAACTAAAACTTTGAACACTTTTCAGATTTGGATGACAATAGATGAATATGGGACCATTTTTTCCTACAGCCCTCATATAGTAGTACCGCCCGATTTCAGGTATTTTGAGGATTTTATCTCCATTTTTTACGAATTGGCTGTAACTTGGCAATGGGACCCCCCATTGGTACAGAAACTTCTTCACTAAACATGATGGACATAGGTACATGTTTTGGTATAGTCCCCATATAGCGGTACCACCTGATTTCAATTGTTTTAAGGATTTCATCTTCATTTTTAACCCGAATAGGCTGTAATTGTGCATTTGGGGTTCCCAATGGTACTAAAACTTCTCCACCAAAAATTGTTGATATAGGTCTAGGTTTTGGTATAGCCCCCACCATATAGTGGTACCACCCGATTTCAAGCGTTTTAAGGATTTTATCTTCATTTTTATGGATATAAGTCCAGGTTTTGATATAGCCTTTATATAACGGTACTACACGATTTCAGGCATTTTAAAGTTTTTATCTAAATTTTCGGCCTAAATTGACTATAATTTTGTTCTCAGTGGTCAAATAAAGGTATTTACTAAAAAGTTGAAAATAAAAAATAATTTAAAAAAATTAAGTTTCAGTGTTTTATTTAGAATCTCTCAAATAAAACGTTTGCATTTAAATTATAAATGGTGGCAAAATTAAACGGCAAGCGTTTTATATTTATTGAGGCTAAGCGACAAATTATTTTCTAGTTTTAAGTGCATTTCTAAATAAAACACTGAAACTTAATTTTTTTAAATTATTTTTTATTTAACAAGCTTTTCTCAGGACCCATGTTAAGACGGTAAAGATTTTCTAAAGGGCAAATATATCATACTACCTCAGAAAATGGCCGGCCCATTCTTTCAGGTACCTCCTCCGGTTTTGAGCTTTAACTCAAATCCATATTTTTAGTCGAAAAGTTCATAGTTCAAAAGTTCAATACATAATTTCTGGGAAAATATGTAACGAAATTCTGTGAGCCGCTTTTTGGTTACCGACAAGAATCAGTAAAATTAAATAGAACATTGGTGGCGTCGCTTTTATTAGGATAGCTGATACAATTTTGTTTTTTTTTTTTTTTCAAAATAGTCTGGCTTAATCCCATTGTTGTTGTTTTATTATTTTAAAACAACTAATTTATTAGTGGAAAAAGTTTGGCATTGTTCGCCAAGGGGTAAGGCAGGGAAGACTAGTTTCGATCCACGTCACTGAATCTAACTAGTTCCCTTGTTTCTTTTTATACCCTCAGCATTTATGCTAACGAGGGTATATACACTTTCATACGGGCAAAATGTGCCTCATCGAAATAATGGTTTTAGACCCCAAGTATGTTTGGACGAAGTGTGTTTCAGACAATTTGGAGTCGATTGAGCAATGTCCGTCCGTCTGTCTGGCTGGAGCGCACGATAACTCTCGAACGGATCAACCGATTCGGTCCAAAATTTGGCTTTCGTAATATTTTGTCCAAACTTAGTTTAAGTTCGAAGATGGATCATATCGGTCCACTCCTTCCGGTACCTCTCCCACAAAAGTTCGGAAATGTTCGGAAAATTTGGGCGCACGATAACTCTTGAAGGAAGTAACCCATTTGGTCATACTTTGCACATCGTGAAATTTCTACCAGACTTAATGAGGTTCCAATAAGGACTCAATGGGTCCACTCCTTCGGGTACCTCCCACAAAAAATTTCGGAAAAGTTCAGCTTATGAGCTGTTCACGAATCGCTTTGAATTTTGTTGTAGCAACTTGTATTGACTGCCCCCCATATAACGGTACAAGTTTCATCAGGGGCAAGTCCATACTTCCTGAGAAAATAGCCTGAAAGGTAAAAAAAGCCCTATGACACCGTGTGTAGTGGTTGGAGCGCATGATAACTCTCGAACGGATCTGCCCTTTCGGTCCAAAATTTGGTCTTCGTAATATTTTGTGCGAACTTAGTTTAAGTTTGAAGTTCAAAAATGTTCGGAAAATTGTGCGCACGATAACTCTTGATGGGAATGACCGATTTGGTCCATACTTTACATATCCTAAAATATCAACCAGATATAGATCAGGTTCGAATATGGACTATATCTGTCCACTCCTTCGGGTACCTCCCACACAAAATTTTGGATAAATTCACTTTAAGACCTGCTCTCGAATTACTTTGATTTTTGTTGAAGCAACTTGCATTCGCTGCCGCAATTACGGCAGTACTTTTTTTTTCAGAGACAATTCCATATTTCTTGAGAAAACAGCCCGAAGGTTTTTAAAAATTGCCTATGGCACCATATGTAGTGGAGGGCTCGAACCGAATACTGCCGTCGTCCACACTTTGGATATTGTAATATTTGTTCGAATATTAGATGAAATTCAAAAATATTCGCTAAAATGATACGCGAGATTTCCCATAGACGTAGCAATCGATTTGGTCCAAACTTTGGATCTCTAAATATTGTCGAAACTTAGTTTATGTTCAAATTTGGCCATATCTGCCCAATCCTTGTGTGTGTGGTACACAAATGTTCAACATTTTTGTGTGGTTCGAGGATCCTTTGGACATTTTTACCGAAGGTTTTCCTAGTGTCCATGTTTACAGCGATATTATGTTTTTCGTAGGCGAGTGTTATAAAAAAATCCCTATCTATCGATATACCTGCATATTTGAGCTTTAATCCTATCCATACTTTTGTCGGTGCATACGCCCAAAATGTTGAAAACCCCCCCTAAATACATAAGTTTTTTTTTGGAAAAAAGTACTTCAGTCCACACAGACTAAGGGTATATCTCTGTCGGTAAAGCCGATTGATACTTTTTTATTTGTTTATTATAACAGGGATATCTTCCGAAAATAATTCAACATCGTTATGATTTTTCTTCTGAATGTTGGCATAGAATAGGACTGTCAAAAACTATCTATGGACCTGTTGTCTAAACACAGCTTAAGAGACCTTAACATATACAAAGAACAAATTGTAAACCATTCAGATGAGCGGGAGTGTATAAATCTGAACTGTTTTCGGTATAATATTTTACACTTATTACTAGACCAAATTTTGTCAAACATTCCAAATTTCACCAAAATTTGACAAATGAAATCGGCCGAAAATATATATAGGATCTGCACATATCCAAATCTGAACCGATTTCGACATAATTTGGCACATTTATTTCTAGACCAAATTCAGAAACGCATTCCAAATTTCATTGAAATCGGACATATAAAGCGTGGTTGCAGCAAAAGCGTGAAATCGGCCGAAAATATATATGACAGCTATATCAAAAGCTGAACCGATTTACAGATCGAATTCAGTCACACGTTCCAAATTTCATCGAAATCGGACATTTATAGCGTGTTTGGTGCAGCAAATACGTGACATCGACCGCAAATATATATGGAAGCTATATCCAAATCTGAACCGATTTTCACCAACAAGCAATAGCGTTCTTCCCATGTCTAAAAAAATTATATTCCCCAAATTTTCAGCTGAATCGGAAAATAAATGCGACCTGTACGTTGCGAACAGCGCATATGTATCGTCACCATAAATGCCCGAAGTCGTATCTCAAAAAAAGAGTCAAAATTATTTTTTTATTGAATCTAATACATAGGACTAGCACTTGCATAATTTTAAGCTTCTACGTTAAAAAAATAACGATCCTATTCATGAAAAAGCATTTCGGAAAATGGGATAACATTGCAGATTTTGTTGTAATGACGGATCCCTTAACCAAGCGTTTCCGCGGTTTTGGTTACATTACTTACTCCCATTCGTATATGATATATAAGATTTATAATCCTCAAAACAGTTTTTCATTTTATAACGTTTTTTTGCTTTTGTTAGTTACGAATTTTGGCATTTATGCTGACGGTATATGCCTAGTACAGTGTTAATCACCACTGGGCTCGCGAGCAGTGTCTGTGTGAACACACACAATCTCAGTTGTGGTGAGTTTGAACGTTGCTCTCACCACCGATCATCTTCTTTGTTTTAGCAATGAATTAACGCACACGATGTTTATCTAGAGAGGGATAGATAATATCGTGTGTGTGCCCAATACAAACGCAGCGGTTGAATTTGTTGTTGCTGGTGAACACTGGCCTAGAAGGAACATGGGTATATCTCGATTCCTTTTGTATGTTACATACAAATCCACAAGGACATAATACCCCTTACCACAGTGTGGTGTAGGGTATAAATTGTCTGTTGCCATACTAAACCGGTGACGTATGAGTTGTTCATTCACGTTTCATACGTTACTGCATATTACTCATACGCCATGACATTCATCCATTCCAAGCTTGAAACGAAACACCGGTAAAATAACAAATATTTTTCCGACAACCACAAAATATATGTGTTGGTAGGTTTTTTTTTTTTTATTTTACGTTAACATTTATTACAAACTCGTTTCCCGCCATCAAACATAGCCAAATGACAAACCACAAAAACATCCTGAAATGTTCGACACATTAAAAAATTCTATAAATCATATTTTTTGGACAATTGAATTTGTTGGAGAGAAAAAAAGAATGCAGCACATAAATAATTTAATATATAGTCTCCCATTTAAGTCTACTGACTAAAAATAGTAATAGGGGGAAAACACACACACAAAAACGAGATCATGACAACTCTATAAATATTGATGTAATGAAAACTTTACTTTGTTTTTTTGTTATCTTCGCTGCACTATTGTCGATGGTATATTGAACTATGAGGCAGGCACTAAAGAATCGAGGAAGAAGAAAAAAACACACACATTTTGATTACTCATTCTATGGAAATTGAATGAAAATGTTTGTCGTCAGATGCGCCGACAAAAGTTTTAACAAAAAATGAGTCGAATTTTATTTCCTTTTTGCACTTTTTTCTTCTATCAGCAACTGTAATGCAAATAAACTTTTATAAGTAATGCAGTAGACGCTGACATTGTTTGAAGATTGCGAAAATTCCCAAAGGGCATCATAACGCCCTTGGTTAGTTGTGTTGAGTTGATAATGATGCTATTGGAAAATTATTTATGCTTTCCATTGATATGCAGCAAAAAATTGATTTGGAATATTTATGACATTTTCAAAGTTTTAGGAAAGCACATAGAAACTATGTTGGTAAAATTGAAAACTCAATATATAAATAATCTTAGCTAATTTATTCCTAGACTAATAAAGATTAATCCTTTATTATTTTGTAAAATTCTCCAACTTTTAACTTGTTGCTTGTCATGTGTTTTTCGCGAACTGTTCAGGTTTATGAAATATTTTTAAATTTCCATCGAGAAACAGTTAAAAAATAATCAGTCGGCTTTGGTGGGATCAACTACCCTCTGCATACAAAAATATTATGAATACAAAATACTAAAAGCTATAGTGCGAGATGTGTATAAAGAAGAAACCTCGAATATTGGGACATTTCAGGGCCTATGTCTCAGGAAGTATTGGCTTAAACTGGATTTAATTTTGGGAATTATTCCTTTTCGTTTGTTTGTCACTGTGGGGAAATAAGCGAAAATTGAAATAAAATTGAGCTTTAGTGAGCAAGGTACCCGAAGACGTTGTCCGATATAGACCATCCTGAAACCTTTTCCTGATGACTTTTCCATTTTTATACCACCAGCATTTATGCTAACGAAGGTATATCTGCTCGCGAGCCAATTTTTGGTTGTTGCGGACAAAAGTTATGGCGGTTTTATTTTTATGAGCTTAATTGTTACTAGAAAGTTCCCTCGAAGTGATTTAAGCGAACAGATTGCATAATACATGTAAAATGTTACTCAGAATACGCGGAATGTACATACATTTGATAAATTATTGAATATGTCTTTTTTAAAAAAAAGTCCATCTACCGGAAATTACATAAACATTTGACCACATCTTTTAGTTTGTATATATTTTGCGAAATATAATTTGTAATTTATTAGTATTCAAAAAGCTATAAAACATCGCTAGTTTGCGCAGAGTACATACACTTTTTGTCCGCATCCCATTTCAGTGTTCACCATGAAAATCTACATCGATATATGGGAAATGTTGCCAATTATTTCATATTCCATTTCCAAAAAATTGATTTTTTTCTTTTCGTGCTACATTAACGATTTTTGGTACATATGTTAAGAAAAAATTCCCCAGTACAAATCCGCTCGCGAGCAAATTGTTGGTTGTTGCGGACAAATGTTATCGCGGTTTTATTTCTGCTTTTAAGAAAAAATTATTTTAAAAACGCTAATTATTTTATTGAGCACAATTGTCACTAAAAAATTATCACGAAGTGGCGTCATTAAGTAGATTGCATAATGTCTATAAAATGATACTCAGCATTCGCGGAATTTACAAAAAATTGACAAAATCTTAAATGTAATCCGAATTTTTTGAAAATATATATAAATTTACCCGTCAAAAATTACAAAAAATAACAGTTTTAAATAAAGACTCCACGGGGAATTGAATGAGACCAAACTTATAATCATCGGGATAGTAGTTAGGATATTATAGCCAAAATAAGCACATATTTGTGTTACAAAAACAAATTTTGGTTTGGAATAATAGTTTTCACATGCATTCTAGAGTTCAAAATATTGAAAAAATTCTATAGGAGTACTTCTTTTATATTTCTTGAAACTCCCAAGAAAATGGGCGGATTTTGCTTTATCTACATTCACATAGAAGGTTTCCCATTGAGGAAAGTTATCGGGTTGATGAAATAAATCATTAGTCTTCTTAAACGGATTAGAGTTCAAATAAACCGCTTTAAGTTATATGCATTATAAAAATATGTGTAAATCGCGTAATTATCAAAATCGTTTTGTCCGCATGTGATTGTCATGTACAGCAAGACCATATCTATTAAGTTGTATATATTTTTCGAAATATAACTTTGACGCTAAGATGTAGCATCGGCTGCATCTAAGCATTAAAAAACCTGTAAAAACATCTCTAATTTGCGCAAGGTACAATAAATTTTGTTCCGAATCCGGTTTCAGTGTCACCACGAAAGTCTACATCGATATATATCTATTTCAAGGCGATCAATCAGGAACCGTGGATGTAGCATCACACACTATTTTTTGGAATAAAATTAATGTAGCACCATTATCAGTGAAGTTTTTAAATCTCTGTTTCCACAAAAACGAAAATGCTGCATTAGTTTTTTCATTGCAGTAGAAACGGCCCCCAGAATACGCAATAAAATGCGCGATATTTTCGAAAACAATTTTAGGTGATATTCCTACCTGGGAATTTCTCGTATCTCGCGTTTTGGTAGATGGATTTTCACGAGTAAAGATTTATTAGATCCGCAACGTAAAAATCTAAAATTTGCAATCAAGTACGAGTAAATCTAATGACAATTGTAAAATTTAGGCCCGAAAAATATGATTTTTAGAAAAATGTTCGCACAAAATTTTCGTATTTGGATGCACATTTCTGTGAATTTATATATCAATTTACATTCACACGATTTATATATCAAATAACTCAGAATCGCGAGTTCTACAATCCTATATGTGGTTTTTTGACAAACCTGTTTGCGGAACGAAATTAGAAGAAAATTTCAAAAAACACTGTAAATCTGGCTTCAAAATGTCACCATCATTTAATGGTAGACGCAGACCAAATTTTGAGAAGTTATACACTAGTGAGATGATCCTTATTTAGTTGCCTTCTACTTTTACTTTGACGGGAAAATCCTGAAGAGTGTGGTTTAATCACAAATCGAGAGAAAACAAAAAAAGACAAGTTGGCTTCAACCCATTTTTACCCATTATTTAACATAAATGTAGCCACAGCTTCCACGCAAATTAACTTTTAAGGCCAATATTTTTTGCCAAGTCTAAAAACATTTCATTTTATCCGAAAGCATTTAATTTGTATAATATTCAACCACATTTCGCGAGTTATTAAAGGCTAAACCTTGGCTTCAACTATGTTAAATTTAAAAAATATTGCCCATATATCTATATTAAGGCGATCAGTGAAGTGAAATTAATAGAGCTCCTTTATCTGAGAAGTTTTTAATCCTCTTTCCGCAAAAACGAAAATGCTGTATCAGTTTTTTCATTGCTGTGGAAACCATCCGCAGAAAAAGCGATAAAATACGCGATATTTTCAGAAATAATTTTAGGTGATTTTCTGACTTTGGAATTTCTCGTAACTCGCGTTTTACATCCTGTTTTTGTAAAAATTATTGACTGTCACACGAACGAACGGTAATAAATCGTATACGTTCAAAATTTGATTCTTGTAAAATTTTTACGAACCATTCGTCTTTATGTAAAAGCTTTCGTATATTTCGGAAAAGGGTTTTTTTTCAGGGTTTCCGTAATGCTTATTTTGTGAATTTTGCGTCTGCATCTGTACCATGGCAGAACTACCAGGTAGTGGTATCACACCAGCTGATCGAATATGAAAAGTCAAATCTCTTTATAAAAAAAAAATATTTTTGTTGTAACTTCCCCAACAACATAAAGAAAGTTTTGACATAACATATGCAACATTTTACGATGCCACTACCTGGGTAATTGTGACATGATCTGTACGTAATATGTCTTGCTTGATGACTCCACCAACCGCCCACCCCCCCCCCCCCCCCCCCCCCCCCCCCCCCCCCCCCCCCGATAAACAGATGGCAAACAGAAAAGAAGAGAAAAATGTAAAGAAATGTGTTAAAAAATAATTCGCAAAATATGAACAGTCGGCGGTATTTATTTTTCTGTGCTTCTGTGAAAATAAATAAAATAACATTCCGCACTAGTTTTCAAGCGCTTTGTGCTATTTATAACTCAAATAATTCAGTTTTCACTCAAAACGATGGGTCTTTTCCATTCGTTTATTTCTGGCGTATTCGTTCGGCTGATTTTGTTACGAGAACCAAAAAATTACGAAAATGAAAATCTTTCATTAGTTTGTGACACGAATACAAACGTCAATTACTATGAAAACCAAATTGTGTTTTCGTTCATGAAATAGACGAACGAATGGACAAAAACTTTTTACAAAAACAAGCTGTTAGTATATGGATTTGTATGGGGAATGATTTATTCGATCGGAACGTCAAAAAACTAAAATTTCCAATGGAGTACGAGGTATTCTAATGATAATTGGAAATATTAGACCCGAAAATATGATTTTTAGAAAAATGGCCCAGAAGCTCTAAAAATCCTTCCGGTACATTTCGATTTCTCTATAAATCACAAGCTTTACTAAAACTGTTGCACTAATGTCAATGATTTGATATAGTCCCATATTACGGTACCGACAGACACAACTCATGACACAAAAACAATATATGTCATGTATATTTTTGCTCATAAGCTGACATGGCTAAATCAACTCCAAATTGCCTGAAACGGATTTTGCCCAAACATACTTGGGGTCTAAAACCATTATTTCGGTAAGGCACATTTTGCCCGTATGAAAGTGTATATACATACCCTCGTTAGTATAAATGCTGAGGGTATAAAAAGGTCACACACAAATCACTTTAAATTATCTGATTATACCCTCAGCATTTATGCTAACGAGGGTATATCCACCTTTATAGGGGCAAAATGTGCCTCATCGAAATAATGGTTTTGGACCCCAAGTATTTTGAGTAGTTTGAGTTTGAAGATGGGTTATATCAGTCCACTCCTCCTGGTACATCCTCCACAAAAGTTCGGAAATGTTCGGAAAATTTGTACGCATCATAACTCTTGAACGGAGAAACCGATTTGGCCCATACTTTGCACAACGTCAAATTTGCAACAGTCATAGATGAGGTTCAAATATGGGCTCAATCGGTACACTACTTCGGAAAAGTTTAGTTTAGGACCTGTTCTAGAATCGATTTGATTTTTGTTGTAACAGCTTGTATTCACTGCCCCCCATACGACGGTACAAGCTTCATCAGTGGCAAGTCCATACTTCCAGAGAAAATAGCCTGAAAGTTGCAAAATAAAAGGATAACTATGGCACCATAGGTTATGGCAGTAGCTGGAGAGCACGATAACTCTCGAACTGATCAATCGATTTGGTCCTGTTTACAGAGATATTATGTTTTTCGTGGACAAGTCCATGCTGTCTGGCATACTGTTTCAATTGACATAGGCTGAGGGTATATCTCTGTCGGCAAAGCCCACTGAAACTTTTTTACTTTTTTATACCCTATATCACATTGTGGAAATATTCGTCGTAGACCTCCAATGCACAGAGTCCAATTTTCTGAAAACCTGGCCATAAATCGAAATAGAAATTGTATCAATTATACTAAATAGGGCCAAATATTGTTTATAAGATCCCACTGCGTGTAGTTATGAAAAAATATATACGTTTCATGTTCAATAAGTGGGTATACAAGCAGGTCAAAGTGACCCTTTTTTGGAATTTTTTGTTGTCTCAATTTTTAAGTTGTTTATAAAAATATGATAAAAATAAGCAACGGTTTTTAAGTTTTTTTTTTGTAATTGTAATAAAAGGTATGTGAAACGTATTTAAGATGTTTAGTGTCGCCAATGAAGTGTTTTTTAATAATTGATGTCCGTACTTGTTGATTTTTTTTCAAGGTCAATTTTCACAATGCCTGTGCACCTTATCATTTTATAAAAAGGGAAGAGTTTTTTACCAGTTTCCATCGAAACATCCTGCACATATTTGCACTTTTCGTTTTTATGTGATATTTTGTCTTGCAGACATGTACATGACTTCCTGGCGTTTAGGTAAAATTTAGAAAATTTGATGTATTCTAAGACTTATAGTAACAACAAATTTCTAGAATATTTTGATTTGTTACGATTACATTTTATAGGAAATTTTGTGGAAAAATGGGACCAAGAAGACCCCTTTTATGACTCACACGAGGGTTAATTTTTGAAGAAAAAATATTCCTCACATTCTTGTCAGTAAAGTTGCCAAAGACACCATATACCTAAATGGTAGAATTGCACCCCGATATTTCCTTGGTACATATGTAATACAAATAGAGATTTCATTTCTTTGGTGACTTATAGAATATAGCAGAGGAACTCTTGACTTTTCCACTGATGCTAATTATGCTGATGTACGCTGTCAGATAACATAGTTACATCCTAGTATATACAGGGATCCCACAGTTTTAATATTATTTTTTCATACTGATAACAAGTAAAAAAGTGTCATTCGGCTTTGCCGAAAGAGGTATACCCTCAGCCAATGTGAATTGAAACTTTCATCTACGGAGAGATAGAATATATTTAGCGTCTCTTCAGAATTTTGTGGCCCTTTTTCAACAGTTGAACTTGCGACAAAAATGTGGATTAGGAATTAACACAAATGTTGAACTTGTGTGGGTGAGGTACCCTTAGGGAGGACCGATAAGGGCCATTTTAGAAGTTAAACTAAATTTTGGCAAAATATTAGGAGATCCAAAGTTTGGACCAAATTGGCTGCATCATTCAAGTGATATCATCCTAACATTTTAGTGACATTTTTTAAATATTGGGGAGAAGTACCGGAAGTTGGAGACCGGATTTCCCAATGAAACTAAGTTTTGATAAAATATGACGAAGACCAAATGTTGCACCAAATCGGTAGAACAGTTCGAGAGCCACATATGGTGACATAGGGCTTTTTACACCTTTTGGGATGTTTTCCCAAGAAATATGGACCTGCTCCTGAAAAAAACTTTACCGTCGTAATGGAGGTAGCGAATGCAAATCGCTTTAACAAAAATCAAAGTGATTCGAGAGCAGGTCTTAAAGTGAACTTATCCGAAAATTTTGTGTGGGAGGTACCCAAAGGAGTGCACAAATATAGTCCATATTCGAACCTGATCTATATCGGGTAGATATATTAGCATGTGCAGAGTATGGATTACATCAGTCACTCCCTTCAATAGTTATCGTGCGTATATTTTTTCCGAAGATTTTGAATTTTTGTGAGGGCGGTACCTGAAGGAGTGGTCCGACATGGTTTATCTTCGAACTTAAACTATGTTTGGACAAAATATTACGAAGGCCAAATTTTGGACCGAATTGGCAGATCCGTTCGAGATTTATCTTACGCTCCAACCACTACACACGGTGTCATAGGGGTTATTTGCACTTTTCAGGCTATTTTCTCAGGAAGTATGAACTTGCCCCTTATGAAACTTGTACCGTCGCACAGTGTTGCCTCGTGGACAAAAATCAAAAATTGTGATGTTAACTTTCACATATGTTCATGATTTTTTCTTACAGTAAACATATCCCATACAAAGAATCTGAAAGAATTTTGTCGATATGTGCATCCATAATGAAGTTATAGCCCCTGAAATATGAAAAATATTTCCCAGGTAATCTAAAGCGGTAATCATACGAAAATTAGACCATTTTTAAAATAACATTTTCTGACAAGTTTGTTGATAAAATTAAAAGTTTTGGATGTGAATTTGATGGGTGGGCTATAAATATAAAATTTTAGTACAAAAAATTGACATCAACTGCACGTGGGCAATGTACCGTTATCAAGAAATCAAAATTTAAATGTGATAAAAAAAAATTCAAATTCTTATTATTTAGTAGAGCAATCAAAATCAAAAGATCGCCACCTATTGCCACCTCGGCGCTTGTTTTCCGTTAATTGGACATCTCTTCCAAATAAAAATGTGCAAAAACTTTCTGCCCATCCCTGCAACCTTCTGAGATATATCGGTTCAGATTTTATATAACCCCCATATATATCTTTTCCCGATTTAGCTACAACTTGTTCAATTTTGATCGGATAGTCTTCAAAATTAGTACGTGTTATTTTCTTAGGCCTCTGAATAGCTACACCGATTTTCACAAAAATCGGTTCAGATTTGGATATAGCCCCCATATATATCTATCACCGATTTTGCTATAACTCGGTCAATTTTAATCGAATAGCCTTCAAATTTTATGTGCGATATTTTCTTAGGCTGAATAGATTCACCGATTTTCGTAAAAATCGGTTCAGATTTGGATATAGCCCCCATATATATCTTCCCACGATTTTGCTATAATTCGCTCAATTTTTGATGAATGACCTTCAAATTTAACATGGGATGTTCCTCAGGCCCCTGTTCATTTTTCCCTTTGACCTAGGTTGATGAATGTTTGCACAAGTACTAATGAGGGCACAGGAATGAAAAAATTCAACTTTGGTCCATATCGGTTCAGGTTTGAACATGGCTTCGATATATAATTTCGCCCGATGTCACTCAAGTACGGATAATTACGTCATATTTCCTTATTTAACCAATATCTCACATACATTGCGTGTTTACTGAAAATATATATGAGAGCTATATCCAAATCTAAATCGGTTTTTTTCAAAATCGGTGAAACTAAAAAAGGCCTTAAGAAAACATCCCATGTTAAATTTGAAGGCTATGTTTCAAAAATTGATCGATTTATAGCAAAATCGGTGAAAGATATATATATATATATATATATATATATATAGAGCCTATATCCTAATCGGTACCGATTTTTGCGAAATCAAATCAAAATCGGTAAAACTGAACAGTGGCCTGAGGAAACATACCATGTTAAATTTGATGGCTATTCATCAAAAATTGAGGGATTTATAGCAAAATCGGGGAAAGACATATATGGGAGCTATATCCAAATCTGAACCGATTTTTACGAAAATCGGTGAAACTACTCGTGGGCCCAAGAAAATATTACATATTAAATTTTAAGGCTATTTTAAGGCTATTCGATCAAAATTGACCGAGTTATAGCAAAATCGGGGAAAGATATATATGGGGGCTATATCCAAATCTGAACCGATATGGACCAAAGTTGAAATTTTTCATTCCTATGCCCTTATAAGTACTTGTGCAAAAATTCATCAACCTAGGTCAACTCCTTCTATTTTTGTCCACATTTGTATGGAAGCGGCAACACTGTGCGTCGTATGGAGGACAGCGAATACAAGTTGCTACAACAAAAATCAAAGCGATTCGAGAGCAGGTCCTAAATTGAGCTTTTCCGAAATTTAGTGTGGGAGGTACCCGAAGGAGTGGACCGCTTGAGTCTATATTTAAACCTGATAGAACTTTCACGATGAACAAAGTGTGGGCCAAATCGGTTACTACCTTCAAGAGTTATCGTGCGCACAAATTTTCCGAACATCTTCGAACTTTTGTGGGGGAGGTACCGGAAGGAGTGGACCGATATAACCCATCTTCGAACTTAAACAAAATATTACGAAAGCCAAATTTTGAAAGGAATCGGTTGCTCCGTTCGAGAGTTATCGTGCGCACCAGCCAGCCAGACAGACCGACGGACGGTAGATCTCCGTCTTCATATAGCTGCTATAGAACGGTACCACCCGGTTTTCAGTATTTTGAAGGTTGTGGCATCAACATCAATCCGAAATGGCTGAAATTTGGTTTTAAATATTCTTTGACAGTATAAATCAATCCATCTGAAATTTGTCGGTATTAGTCCACGTCTTCATATAGTCCCCATACAACGGTACCTTCCGGTATTTTGATGTTTGTGACCTCAAAATGCCTCCGAAATTTCTGAAATTTGGTATTTAGTCTTACTTGTGGGTAAAAAACAATGAAACTGTTTTTGTCGATATAAGTCCCGATTTCCGATATTTTGAAGGTGGTGGTTGTGGTTATAGATTTCTCTATCCGAAGAGAATTTTAAACAGAAAAAATTTACACACAAAAATTTTTGTACCTATTATTGAAATATTTGTTGAATAAGAAAGTACGTAAAATGCATAAATGATCCGAAACTATAGTCTTCCCTACCTTACCCCTTGGTAAACAACGCCAACAACGCCATACAACGACTATGATATTATGCCGGATTTTTTTAGAAAAACAAAATATTTTTTGTTTCACGAATATCTTTAGAAGAAATTAACATCATTTTATTTTATTTTATTTTATTTTTTTGAAATTTTGAAATTGCATTTTTCGACCTATGCATATTCCTAAATATCAAGGAAATATGTCCTAGTATAAATATTAAAATTTAAAAAACTTTACATATTACTTGTTTCATTATTACTAAACACAATAATTTTGTCCTTGCAAAAATTTAAGAAAAAGTGCCTTTTATAATATTGCCCTCAAATGGTTTTTATCTTTAGTAGAACAGACATATTTTTGTCTTAAGGATTCATTTCCGTTGTCTTGTTTAAAACTTTTGTACCCATTTAGAGAGTGGCATTCGTTGTATGCGTGATTGTGTTTGTGCAACATTTTCTAACACCCACAGCAATATTGTCATTTTGTTTCACAAGTGGCAATATTTAGATAAAGACGATTGCTTGCAAACATGTTCGTGTAGATGCATTTCAATCTAGTTTTGTACATGTTTTGCTGTTGCTACCGATGCTACACCCGATGATGTTTGTCAATCTGTGTTGTTTACATCTATCTATGTACATACAATTGTTGTTTTGAAATATTTTTGAACAATTTTCTCAGTAAAAGTTTTCTTCACCCCGCCACAAAAATGAAAAAAAAACGATCGAAATAAACTACTATGTAAAACTCTAACAGCAGCAGCATCTGTTCAAGCAACCACTGAATTCACACATATTCTGTCGATGCCAAAAAATCGTATGTCATCCGGTTCAACATTTTGTTTTAGTTGTCTCAATTTGTAGATGAATTGTTCGAATGTACTAAATTTATATGTGCATATTTCTCTAAAAGTTAAGATGAATTTGTGTACAATGTGTTCCAAATTAGGTGAAGGTTTCTGTGGAAACTACTGTCAATCTAAAATCTAACTATAATTAGAGTAAGTTGAAAAATTTAGTAAAATAAAAGGTATGTTCCGGAACTGCAAGAATCTAAAGAATCTATTTATGTAAATGAAAAAAGTGTTATCGTAGTAAAAATTAGTAGCTTTCGTATTTCATATATTAATTAAGGAGAGGTTTACATTCTCATTTTTAGAAATTTCGAATATCGTAAATAGAGCCTATAAATCTCTAAATTAAATTTCTACATTTCTTTTCAGGCAGTGTGGTCGAATTCGTTACTCGAAAACGGTAAGTAGTTAACAACGCAAAAATTTATTAATTACCTAGTTTTACGAACAAAATTAAAGTGTTAACTAACGATTTTTTCGGTAAGTTAGCAATCAATATAGATAATATCAGCGCTGTCAACAACAATTTAACAGATTTTCGTCGGAAGTCGCAAAATGAAAGGCTACATGAATTAACGCCCAACGGTTATAAGGTCCAAAATTTTTTAACGTTATGACCGTTCAAATCGCGGTCTAAGACTCAACTCAACTTTGGGCCTTGTGACCTCCTATAAATGGTCTCAAGGTCCATATTACAAAAGTAAATTTTCTTGGCGTTGCAACGACAACGCGTTAACGGCCGTGATCTAAAAACCTTGGACAGAATTAAATCCGGCCACGCGTTTAAAGTTTTCTCTCTCTCATGGGCTTTGTTACCGGCTTTGTAACAGTCGCAATTCCCAAACCATAAAATACGTAGGTGGCTAAGAAATTAGCAATCGTCCTCTAAGATATTCTTATAATAGATATAGAGCCTTTCCAAGTTTTTAACATGTCTATATACACTCCGTTTTATTTCAATAGCACATTTCAAATGTTTATTTGTTACTTAATTTTAGATGACATTAGTCGAATATCCTGGGATATGTTTATATGTATATCTTGTTTTGTATACTTATGATGTATCTTTCAACAAAAAGTGTTGCTTCGATAAAGTCCCGTTGTATTTTTTTACAATTTTCTTTCAAAAATCGCAAAATTTGCCCGATTTGAAGTGTTTCACCGAAATAGCACATTCTTTCTTTTCTTACGATTCTTTAAAATTGGAATTTATAGAAGCTATTTCAAGTTTAAAACGTTAAAACTGGTCAAACGATGTCTTTAATACTGGGGAAATAAAAGGTTTTAAAATATCAGCTGACTTTTATTGTTTTGGGTCTGAGCCAACGTACTATAAAGAAAAAACCAGATCCTTCCTATACACAGACAGGATATAGGTTGAATTTCTATAATGAATATATAACGAATATTATTAGGAAAAGCAAAAAGTCGTTTCCCGAAGCAAATAACCATTATTTGCAGGTTTCCGATGGCAAAACCTATTACAGTATAGTCTCGATAATCCGAACACTCGTTAATCCGGACAACGTGGTAATCCGGACATTAGCATTTTTTACATTGTAGACTCGGTAATACGGAAATTTCATATTTTTCGTACCTCGATAATCCGGACATCAATATTTTATCCTGTCTTGAGCATTAGTTGCTTATTTATTTCATTGACGTTTTCTTTCTTAGCAATAGCAATTGGTGTATAAATAAGAAACATTAACATTTTCAAAGATAGCTAGCCACTGTTTAGTCAGTTATACAGTCAATATGGAATTAACTATTTGAATCTTTCGAATGATTCTTCAACCATTGTTGACTGACTATGATAAGCAACAGTATTTTAAACCTAGTATTGGTTAGCTTAGTTCCCTTAAAAATCGACGTTGGGTGTTACTTTCCTATAAAAGAATTAGTTCATTGACCTTCTGATTGGTGAGAAAGTCCCTTGGGAGCATGTAATATATTGGGAAATTCTGAAAGGAAATTTCTTTCCGACATTCGTTCCGAAATCGGAACGAAATCGGTGTAAAATCCTAACAATTTCCTCTCCGAAAAATCGTTTAGAAATCGGAACGAAATCTGAACGACTTTGCTTCCGAAATTGTTCAGACGTGTCGGACATCAGATATTTGGTTTGCTGGGAGCCTAAACAACCACTACTACCACAATAACAAACCAAACAGGTATGGATTTCGTTTGTTGTCGGAAAACTCTCACTATATCAATAGCATTATTTCGCATATACAATTTTTGAATTTCTTTAATATAAATGCAATGACTCAAGCTAGTGCTGATGGTCTCAATATGTATGTACATATGTTATACATTGTTCAGCTTTTACAATATGCATAATTCATTAGGAAAAATCAATTAGAAAAAATATTTAAAGAACAATAATTACAAAACTAAATAAAAAAACTAATATCAAAATAAGATAAAACAAGTAAAAAAGTATCAGTCCACTTAGCCGACAGAGATATACCCTCAGCCTATGTCAATTGAAACTTTCATCTACGGACAGACCGAATGAATATTTTTGGAGTCATACCTTTTTGATAGATATCACACCCACTAGTCATTTCAGTGGGTCATCGTATAACATTTGGACTAGTATGCCAGGAAGAATGAACTTCTCCACGGAAATCATAATATCGCTGTAAACAGGGCCACGACGAATAGCATCGGTATACATTTCCAAAGGATCTTCGAACAGACCCTAAACTGCACTTAAACAAAAATGTTGAACTTTTGCAGGGGGGGTACTTTAAGGAGAGGACCAATATGGGCCATTTTAGAAGTTAAATTAAATTTGGGCAAATATTAGAAGATTTAAAGTTTGGACCAATTCGGTTGCCCCGTTCAAGAAAGCGTATCGAGCATACCATTTTAGTGAAATTATTTTAAATTTTCGGGGGAAGTACTGGAAGTTGTGGACCGGTATTGCACATCTTCGAACTGATACTAAGTTTGGCCAAAATATGACGAAGGCTAAATTTCGGACCAAATCGGTTGACCAGTTCGTGCTATAGTGCGCTCCAGCCACTACCCATGGTGCCATGGGAATTCTTACAACTTTCGGGCTATTTCCTCAGGAAGTATTTACTTGCCCCTTGAAAAAACTTGTACCATCGTAAAATGAGTCAATGAATGCAGGTATATAGCAGGTATTAAAGTGAACTTAACCGAAATTTTGTGTGGGAGGTACCCGAATTAGTGGACAAATATAGTCCATATTCGAACCTGATCTATACCTGATAGACAATTAGGATGTGTAAAGTATGGACCAAATCGGTCACTCCCAACAAGAGTTATAGTGCGCACAATTTTTCCGAAGATTTCTAAACTTTTGTGGGGGAGGTACCTGAAGGAGTAGACCGATATGGCTTATCTTCGAACTTAAACTATGTTTGCTCAAAATATTACGAAGGCCACATATTGGACCGAATCGGCAGATCCGTTCGAGAGTTATCTTGCGCTCCAACCACTACGCAAGGTGTCATAGGGGGTTTTTGTACTTTTCAGGCTATTTTCGCAGGAAGTATGGACTTGCCCTGATGAAACTTATACAGTCATATGGGGGGCAGTGAATACAAGTTGCTACAACAAAAATCAATGCTATTTGAGAGCAGGTAAAAACTGAACTTTTCCGAAATTTTGTGTGGAGGTACCCGAAGGAGTGGACCGATTGAGCCCATATTGAAACATCATCTAAGTCTGGTAGAAATTCCACGATGTGCAAAGTATGGACTAAATCGGTTAGTTCATTCAAGAGTTATCGTGCGCACAAATTTTCCGAACATTTTCGAACTTTTGTGGGAGAGGTACCAGAAGGAGTGGACCGACATAACCCATCTTCGAACTTAAACTAAATTTGGGCAAAATATTACGAAAGCCAAATTTTGGACTGAATCGGTTGATCTGTTGGAGAGTTATAGTGCACTCCAGCCAGCCAGGCAGACAGACAGACAGACGGAAGGACATTGCTAAATCAACTCCAAATTGTCTGAAACACATTTCGTCCAAAAATAGTTGGGGTCTAAAACCATTATTTCGATGAGGCACATTTTGCCCGTATGAAAGTGTATATGAAGAAAAGACAAATTTTTTTAGTTTTCCATAAAAAAAAATTAAAAATTTTTTATAAGCTACATGAAAGATTTTTGGTACATAGATTGGGAAAAAAAATCCCATTCATAAATCTGTTCGAGATACTAATTTATATGTTATGTTATGGCGGTTTCAATTCTGATAAAAAGAAAAAAAATCTTTAAAAGACTCTAATCATTATATTGAGAAACTCTCTTAATTAGGGGCTTTCTACGTAATATATGATTACTGAGGCCCCCTAACATTAGGGAAAAAATTTTAAGTTTTCGCGGAAATTGAGAAAGAGTTAGAAAATAGGTACTTTGCAACTTGTTTTAATAAAATTCAAGCTGTATGTACGTAATCTAAACATCGCGATGATTCAAATGAAACCAAAACTATACAAATCCGTTTAATGGTTTGCATATTATAGCAAAAACAAAAAGATACATATATTGAGGAAATTTATAAAATTTTTGTAAGAGAAAATATTTATTAAAATTTATTTTGTGAGTTAGTTGAAAAAATGTAGGAACAATTTGTCGGAGTTATTCTTCTACTTTAGAGAAATCCGAAAAAATCGAATTTTTTATTCTAATCACTTCTCGAATACACACTAACATCTAGCGGAAGATATGGGTATCGTTCAAATAAATGTTGGGTTCCTTTTAATGGGGTATACTCTTGAAATAAAAATGTATCGAGTAATGTTCTTTTTGAAATGCGTGTAAAACGCGAAATCCTCAAAATCACTTTATGCGCATGCGGTTTAACAACACTGCGAATTCTTCTCTTTTAATTTGTACACATTTGCTAGAATTTACTTTGGCCGCTAAGATGTAGCATCATCTGCAGTTTAGTGTGCAACAAACTGTATAACGCTTATAATTTGCACAAAGTGCACACACTTTTTATGCGCATCCGATTTCACTATCATCCATGAAAAAATACATCGATCTAAACCTATTTCTATAAAATCCATCAAGAACCGTGGATGTAGCATCACACACTATTTTTGGGATAAATCGGATAAAGCTCCCATGCCACTAAATTTTTTAAACAACTGTTTTCGCAAAATCTCGAGTGATGTGTCAGTTTCTTCATTGAAAAGGAAACGATCCACAGAAAACGCGATTTAATCCGCGATATTTTCAAAAACATTTTTCGCAAATTTTTCAATTTTTGCAGTAGCCATTTCCGCCGTTCTAGTAGATGGATTTTTACGATCTGTGATTCATATGATCCGGATCGTCGAAAAACTAAAATATCGCGGGGTACCAGCACACTCAAAACGATATTGTAAATAGTGTACCCAAAAAATAGTTTTTTTTAGAAAATATATCGCACTAAATTTTGGCTTTTGGCAGTAGATTACTCTGCTGCTGTGTGGGCTACATACTCAATATACATATCAGATTATGCGAAATCGCGTGTTCTTTAATCCTTTAATTGGTTTTTTGAAATATCCGAATGCGCGTCCCAGTTACATAAAAATACATAAAACACCTGAAATCCGGCTTCAAAATGTCAGCATCGATAAAAGGTGGATGCAGTGGAAATTTTGGAAAGTGATACATTAGAAGTGTAATCTTCATTTTGTATTCTCCTACTTTTACTTTGGACAGATGTCCGTCATTTGAATGGTTTAATCAGAAATCGAATAGCAATGTAAAAAACCTGTTTAGCTTCAACGTGTTTTTACCTATGTTTTTTCCTTTACGCGGTCGTAACTACCACGTAAATTAAATTTTTTTGCTAAATTTTTGAGCTTTGTACAAAAACATCTAAATTAATCCAGCAATAGTCATAGTTACTGGTAAACTACAATAGTTCGCGTATTATAATAGTGCAAACCTTGGCTTCATGGAAACTAAAAAATTTTGACTTTTCCTCATATACCCTCGTTAGCATAAATGCTGAGGGAATAAACAACGTGATGGAGGCATTTTACAACAATGCACAGTGTGTCCAAATTCAATATTTTGTGCCAAAAATGCAAACAACAAATTGTCGAAAATTCCCAAAAATTGTATATGAAGGGATAGAAAACATGCTAGCTAAGAGAGAAAAACAAAAATTTAGTTGGTTGTACCGTTATAATTGAAGTAACGGTACCTATAACATGACCTTATTTTCGTTAAAACAAATACTAAAAATCGCAAGGAAATTCGCCGATTTTGTGAGGACCATATTATCACGAGCTATTAGAATTCTTTAATGGTTCTTTTTGCTATCCGATAATACGAAACCTGACGTATTAAACTGTGCATAGAAGTAAATATTTGCGTTCCTGTTCTGTATAATAACCTGATACACTCTGGAGAGCCTCAGAATACAGGAGAGAATACACACATCCATGAATACGAAGGAAGATAAAGATAACACAAAACTGCAATATTCGATTGCAATATTTTGAAAAGTACGGTGCTGTGATTTTAGTATTAAGTTTTTTTTGCTGCAATTTTTTTTTTAATTTTTTTGATTATATTTTTATTTATACAAAAATTCGTGTTGTGATGTCCCGTTTTTTTAGTATAATAAGAATAATCTACAAGAATATGAGAAAATAACTAATTGTAAGTAAGAAAACTAAAGCGAATATCCCACACTGTGATCTGATGGAATATACATGATGGTTTTTTGTTATAGGATTTTCAATAAATAAATCTCCTGATGAAGTTGGAATACAACCAACGAAACGTTGAGAAAAAATGAAATAAATTAGTTTTATTTTCATTGAAACCCTGACCGATTCAGCCCAGTATAAATATACAGCAAACAATAATAACAACACTACGGTCATAATAATTAAAAAAAACCTGATTTGTTTAGAACATTTTTACGTGTATATTTTTAATAAGATCTTTTTTAATAGGATATATGTAAAAAGTTCCACGGGGTTCCACTGTTGTAATGGTACCCAAATATAGAGGGGCTCTCGAACTATTCTTCAATAGAGAAATTGCGACGAAGTGCGACGCCGGAAAATATGCCCTTTATAACGTTACCACCCGCTCTTACGTGTTTTGAGGATTTTACCTACAATTACACTGTGATACAAAAGTGGACAAAATTTTTTTGCAGGATTTCTGATGCACAAATTCGGTTTTGTGGGAGTCCACAGAAGACGAAAATACCTTTGGTTTCTTTGTGTCACTTCGGTTTTTCATTTTATAACGGTAAATGTAGTGAAAAATGGGCTTTCTTGGATTTTCAACTTTAAACGGAAATAACTTCTTTTTTCCACAACCGATTTGCTCACACGTTATAAAGGGGAGAGTAGAGCCTTTCGAACAAGCCATAGATTTTTAAAAACGGTTAACAAATGGCTAAGTAATAGTGGTTTAAGTGTGACAAAAACGCATTAAAAAACAGTAAAATGTTTTTCCTTGTGCTCTAGGCTGCGTAAACGACACCTAACAGTACTATTATTTACTGTTAGCAAGTAGGAAATTTAGTTGGCTTTCCAAAATGGGAAACACCAACGAAATCGGTTGAAAAATGAATGCGTTATGGCATTTTTTGTGTTTAAACTTGTTGGTTTTTTTCATAAACAAAACAACAAAACATTGCTCCACAACATCCCATACGGGACAAGGGAGACTTCTCTCAGACGATCTAGCTAAAAATTTAAATATAACGTTTTCTACGAGTAAACTATCTCCTTACTGAAAATTGTATACATAGGTCCACGTTTTGATATAGCCACCATATAAAGGTACGGCCCGATTTCAGGTATTTTAGGGTTTTTAAATACATTTTCGGAACGAAGTTGCTAGAATTTTGCATTTAGGGTTCCTAGTGGTCAATAAACTTGCACACACAATATTGTGGGCATAGGTCCACTTTATGATAGAACTCTCATATAACGGTACCCCTGATTTTTGGTATTTTGGAGTTCAAAGATACATTTTCCGACCGAATTATATATTGTTTAATATTTGCAAATATAATTTGCTAATATTTAACAAAATGAAATATCGAAAATTGTTTCACTCTTAACAGCCTGTCATTCTTTTATTTATGGCAACAATAACGTTGCCATTCATTGATAATGGTCCTTAGTTGGTGATCCTGGCGATCATAGTCTCACGCATTTGAATAGCACCCATAAACAAAAAAAAAAAAACATAATTTAAACACCGAAATATTACCATTTTTACGCTAAGTAAATATTCCTCGACGAATTTAATTAGTTAAATTTTTGTTATAGTATGCATATTAATTGAATTACTTTATGTTGTTAGAACACAAGTCTGTATTTGAGAATATAGCGTTTTATGGTTCTATAACTCCAAAACGTGTTTTAAATAACTCTTAGAAATTATCAATTCTTATTTAAATGTATCTATATTACACAAACTTTAAAATTTCGAAAAACCTTTATTTATTCATTAAAATTCTATAGAAGACGTTGAGCAAATGGCTTGTAACTGCATTTAATAAAAGATCCATGTCTGATAAACATCTTCTCCAAATTTCATAGCACTATCTTTATCCGTTTAGAAAATATAGATTTTTGACACAAAAAACCCATTTTGGACACACTGTGCAATGACATGTTCTGTATTACATTCTAGCGAATAAAGAAAAGAAAACAGAAAACATTATGCAAAAATGAACGATATGGTGCGAAATGTATACAAATTATGGAAATTTTATAAAATTTGAGGCAATAAATGTAGTTTTTCGAGTTCATTTTTTCCCCAGGTAGTTTATCCTTGCTTTTATCTACAAATTTGCTTCAGAGGTCAGATCAAGATTTACATAGATTTCAGAGATATAGCCCATAATTGCTTTAAAAGATGGCAATAAAATCCGAGCTGGATCTGACACAACAAAACCCAACTAGGGTGTTTTATCGTTCGGGTCTGTACTTTCAAAAAATCTTCAGCTCAAATTGTTTGCACGATATAACCTTAAAAACTGCAATATTTTGAAAAGTACGGTGCTGTGATTTAGTATTAAGTTTTTTTTTTTGCTGCAATATTTTTACATTTTTTTGATTAAATATTTATTTATACAAAAATCGTTATTCATAGACTACACATTTCCCCCTTGCCAGAGTCAATTGATATGGATCCGGAATTTAATTGAAAACACTTCGACTACGCAGCACTGGTTTGATCCTCATCTTGTTGCGCAATTTAGTAACCATCACCGTTGGGCAGTCTCGACCGACATATCTACTAAATCAACCTAGTTTTTCAAAACATTAATCTACCCCCTGTTTTTGTAACTAATTTTTGTTTGTTCGTCCGTATTCGTAATAATTTAGGCATCAATAGCTCTGCCCCCAGATGACATACAGTACCTCATTTTTCCTAGACGCATTCCATATTTAGTAAAGAATTCCTCATTTAAAAATCAGCGCTGAGGCGAGTAAATCCATCTACAAAATTTGACAATTCGTGTGAAAAGCATAAAATTTTTTACAAAAAACAGGGGGTTAGAATAAAAGAATAAAAAAATCTGCTAAAATCAACTTATGTATAATTAAAGTTATGTTAGAGGTGTATGTTTATTACAAATTTTAACATCTGTTGAAAATTTAAATTAAATGTCATGTGCTTTGCTAACTCGTCTCATTCTTCAGTTATCAACATTTCTCAACGATTTCATGTTAGTAATTTAATTATACAATGTCTTCGGAAATATGTTCGAGAATCTCTTGTAAAATGTTTCAAATTTTTTTTTTCATAAATTCTATTCAAGTGCATTTCCTTTAGCATTGCAATTACTCTTAATCTACATATTTTAAGCATGAATAGAATTCTATTTTGTGGTTAAGTTCAGTTTATGTATCAACAACTTTCATGACATCTTCATACTCTCTTATCTAATGAAAATATGTAGGTATGTACATAAATATTTTGTAAAGTGTTAAAGGTTTTATTCAATTTGTTGAGCAATTATTGTGTCCATCTTCGGTTGTGTGCAATGCAATTGAAATGATACAACATTATTATTTGCTTATATAAAATCGAAATGAAATTTAAATACATATAATTCTTTGGTAGATAAATTGAAACTATTAAGGAGAAGAAGTGAGGTTAGAGGTGGACATACATGCATACAATAAAACTCATAAGCTGATTTCTAAAAGTTTTTATTATTCTTTGCGGCACATGTTAGCACAAACCTTTAAACAGGTCCTTAAAGTAACTCCACAGTTGAAAACCCCACTAAGTCACTGTTCACTTGACATACAAGCAAAAACCAATTTTAATTCTGGACATTCTAATGGTATAGCTTATCATGTCAGCTTTCTTAAACAATATAGTCCTTTTTAAAAACCTTGCAAAGACATGCCAGTTACTTTTCTAAATTCCATAACTGGTGTTAGCGTTGCCGAACTCCTATTAAAATCATCAGTATATTTACCGTTCGACTCGCCGACACTACCACCTACGTCGGAGCTGCAGCGGTTGGTGAGAAAAGCAAAACAAACAGGCAACGAAGTACTAGTAGGTAGCGATGCTAACTCACACCACATTGCGTGGGGTAGTACTAATACTAACAAAAGGGGCTAAGCCCTTTTAGATTTCTTGAATACTAACGACCTAATAACCTTTAACATAGGAAATAAAGCCACCTTTGTTAACAAGATTAGGGAAGAGGTATTAGATATAACAATATGTTCCGAACATCTTATAAACGATGTGCAGAATTGGAGGGTTCTCGGAAGTTTCCGAAATAAATCCAAAACAACTGGATAAAATTTGGAAAACTAATAAAATAAAGGCTAGGGCACGATAGCTATTAATGCCTAAGAACGGAAGATATAGACAGAAATGTCAATAAGGTTGTCCCCTTCGAGAGAGGAAATCTTCCTACGAAAAACCCTGAATGACAGAAGAAATTCGTAACAAAGGCAAAGAGGTCCGAAGGCTTTGCAACAGAGCTCGACCTAAAAAATTAGCTGTAACTATCACACAAAACTTAAAGAATACAACAAAATGACTAGAACAGCAAAGTGCAAATCCTGGAAACTCTTTTGTGAACAGGTAGACAGCGTAAATGATGTATTAAAAATAAAAAAGATTCTATCGAAAACCCATTCACAAACCGAGATTATGGTGAATGATATGGGAAATAAGATGGAAACACGCTGGGGCTTTTGATGAATACACATTTCCCGCCGAGCACTGCAGTGCACGCAGAGGTGCCGGTAGTTAGGGAACATGTTACAGAGGAAGCACCAACAATTGATGAAACGATGGTAAAGGATGTCATCAAGAGTTTCAAACCTTTCAAAGCAGCGGGACCGGATGAGACATTGCGTCCAAACTATCTGGAATTTTTAACGCATACTTAAAACTTGCGTATACCCCTAAAGCCTGGCAGGAGGCGAGAGTAGTATTTATCCCCAAACCGGGGAAGGCAAGTTACGCAATTCCTAAGTCTTATCGTCCGATAAGCCTAACATCCTTCCTGCTTAAAATCATGGAACGAATAGTGGAAACCGTGATTAAGAGCAAGATTCCAAACGATATGCTTAAATACAAACAACATGCATACGTTAAAGGTAGATCAGTGGAAACCGCATTACATGAGGTTGTACACCACATCGAGAGCACCTTCGACAGGAAGATGTATACACTAGCGGTATGCATTGATATCGAAGGTGCTTTCAATAACGCCAGCACCGAAACCCTTATCCAATCCTTAGATAAATTTCAGATGAACTGGGCCCTTAGGGACTGGATAAGCCACATGCTATGGAATAGATGGATAAGTTGCGGGCTGCTTGACGTAAAAATAAAGGAACAAATTGGTCAGGGTACGCCGCAAGGGGGGATTTTATCCCCACTCCTATGGGTCACTACCATAAATAGCCTATTATGGACTTTAACCGATGAGGGATTTGACCCAGTCTGCTATGCAGACGACGTTATAATACTTCTGGGGGTAAGAATCCAAACTTGCTATGGAGATGAGCTGAATCAGCCCCAAAAATTAGCGTACAACTGGGCTAGACCAAGCGGTCTTAACGTAAACCCGGAAAAAAACGGAAGTACACTACCGCTCACTTGAATAGAACCCCCCCGCAAAATTTTTTTCAACCTCAATTTTTTCCGAATTATACAAGATATGAAATTTTTAAGTTTTATTATATTTTGCTTCATGTGTTTGGAGTAAACTTAGTCATTCATTTGCATTCAAATCCAATTTTTATAAGAATTATGCAAGGAAAACCAAATAAAGTCAAAAATTGAAGTAAAAAAATTGGCTCATTTGAATAGAACCCCCCTTTAAAACTTGGGAATACAGAAAGATTGTAGTAGAATATCGATGCATATTTACTCTATATTGAAAACGAAGTACTTTCAGTAATATTCAGTAAAAGTATATCCCTCCTGATTAAGGATACTACCGTATATCCTGCTTTGGCAAGGATTCTTTAAATAATCGGGTGTAATGCCCAACAAAGCTTGCTTTTTTCATTCAACAAGTTTATTTTTGGAAGCGTGCTGTCTCCTTTAGTCGTATATTTTACGCATAAATCATGCCCATACATTTTAGAGAATATTTACCACTGTAGAATATGGCGGACCCGCAAGGATTTTCGCATTTCTTTTCAAAATGTTAAGTTGTTATGACTCGAAGTGTACAAAAGTTTATAAAATCGTGATGAAATTTCCACACGGGATATCCAAAAATGTTACTCACTACTGGATATGTCTGTTTCAGAACTCCTTTATAAATTGCCGTACGCATTAAGGTGAAGTAAATTGACGCTCATGTCCTTAATAATTAGTAATGCCTTCCAGCACATAAAAACACATAAATCGATACAGAAACAATTTAGAAGATGGTCTTCCATTCAATAGACGCGAAAAAAATAGTTATGCAATTCTTTACTTAATAAGGATTAATTATGAAGGACTTGGGCGTCAATTTCTTTCGCCCTAAATGCGCACGACAATTTACAAAGGAGTTCTGAAACAGACATATCCAGTAGTGAGTAACATTTTTGGATATCCCGTGTGGAAATTTCATCACGATTTTATAAACGTTTGTACACTTCGAGTCATAAAAACTTAAAATTTTGGAAAGAAATGCGGATGTCCTTGCGGGACCGCCATATTCTAGAGTGGAAAATATTCTCTAAAATGTATGGGAATGATTTATGCGTAAAATATACGAATAAAGGAGACAGCTCGCTTCCAAAAATAAACTTGTTGAATGAAAAAAGCAAGCTTTGTTGGGCATTACACCCGATTATTTAAAGAATCCTTGCCAAAGCAGGATATACGGGTGTATCCTTAATCAGGAGGGATATACTTTTACTGAATATTACTGAAAGTACTTCGTTTTCAACATAGAGTAAATATGCATCGATATTCTACTACAATCTTTCTGTATTCCCATGTTTTAAAGGGGGGTTCTATTCAAATGAGCCAATTTTTTTACTTCAATTTTTGACTTTATTTTGTTTTCCTTGCATAATCTATATATATAAAAGAGTAGTGAGGTGAGTGACTGACTGACTGACTGACTGACTGATTCATCAGCGCCCAGACGAAACCGCTGAAGCTAGAAAGTTGAAATTTTGGGTGTAGGTTGCTGTTGGTGTGTAGGGGTGAGATAAGGCTGGGTTTTTGGAAATTCGACCTAGAAGTGTACGAAAAGTACTAAAAGGTACTAAATATGGTACCCTTTGTATTAGGCAAACGGTAAGAGCTAGAATTCTGAAATTTGGAATGAGGGTAACTGATGGAGAGCTAGAAAGATGTACCAAAGGGTTTTTGGAAATTCGAACTACAAGGGTACGAAAAGTACTAAATGGTACTAAATTTAGTACAATTTTGATTTGTGTGAACGGATTGACCTGGAATAATGACATTTGGAACGAGGGTCACTGATGAAGAGTAACAATGAAAGGTTTTTGTAAATTCGAACTATAAGGGTACGAAAAGTACTAAATGGTACTAAATTTAGTACAACTCGGATTTGGGTGAACGGATAGAGCTGGAATACAGGCATTTGGAATGAGGGTCACTGATGAAGAGTAACAATGAAAGGTTTTTGGAAATTCGAACTGTAAGGGTACGAAAAGTACTAAATGGTACTAAATTTAGTACAATTTTGATTTGGGTGAACGGATTGAGCTGGAATAATGAAATTTGGAACGAGGGTCACTGATGAAGAGTAACAATGAAAGGTTTTTGTAAATTCGAACTATAAGGGTACGAAAAGTACTAAATGGTACTAAATTTAGTACAACTCGGATTTGGGTGAACGGATGGAGCTAGAATCCTGAAATTTGAAATTAGGGTCACTGGTGGAGAGTAACAAAGAAAGGTTTTTGGAAATTCGAACCATAGGTGCACGAAAAGTACTAAATGGTACTAAATTTAGTACAATTCGGATTTGGGTGAACGGATAGAGCTGGAATCCTGAAATTTGGAATGAGGATCTCTGATGAAGAGTAAAAATGAAAGGTTTTTGGAAATTCGGATTACAAGGGTACGAAAAGTACTAAATGGTACTAAATTTAGTACAATTTGGATTTGGGTGAACGGATTGAGCTGGAATCCTGAAATTTGTAATGAGGGTCACTGATGGAGAGTAGCAAAGAAAGGTTTTTAGAAATTCGAACCATAAGTGCACGAAAAGTACTAAATGGTACTAAATTTAGTACAATTCGGATTTGGGTGAACGGATAGAGCTGGAATACAGGCATTTGGAATGAGGGTCACTGATGATGAGTAACAATGAAAGGTTTTTGGAAATTCGAACTGTAAGGGTACGAAAAGTACTAAATTTAGTACAATTTGGATTTGGGTGAACGGATTGAGCTGAAATCCTGAAATTTGTAATGAGGGTCACTGATGGAGAGTAGCAAAGAAAGGTTTTTAGAAATTCGAACCATAAATGCACGAAAAGTACTAAATGGTACTAAATTTAGTACAATTCGGATTTGGGTGAACGGATAGAGCTGGAATACAGGCATTTGGAATGAGGGTCACTGATGAAGAGTAACAATGAAAGGTTTTTGGAAATTCGCACTGTAAGGGTACGAAAAGTACTAAATGGTACTAAATTTAGTACAATTTTGATTTGGGTGAACGGATTGAGCTGGAATACAGACATTTGGAATGAGGGTCACTGATGAAGAGTAACAATGAAAGGTTTTTGTAAATTCGAACTATAAGGGTACGAAAAGTACTAAATGGTACTAAATTTAGTACAATTTGGATTTGGGTGAACGGATAGAGCTGGAATACAGGCATTTGGAATGAGGGTCACTGATGAAGAGTAACAATGAAAGGTTTTTGGAAATTCGAACTGTAAGGGTACGAAAAGTACTAAATGGTACTAAATTTAGTACAATTTTGATTTGGGTGAACGGATTGAGCTGGAATACAGACATTTGGAATGAGGGTCACTGATGAAGAGTAACAATGAAAGGTTTTTGTAAATTCGAACTATAAGGGTACGAAAAGTACTAAATGGTACTAAATTTAGTACAATTTGGATTTGGGTGAACGGATGGCACTAGAATCCTGAAATTTGAAATTAGGGTCACTGGTGGAGAGTAACAAAGAAAGGTTTTTGGAAACTTGAACTATAAGTGCACGGAAAGTTCTAAATGGTACTAAATTTAGTACAATTTGGATTTGGGTGAACGGATTGAGCTGGAATCCTGAAATTTCTAATGAGGGTCACTGATGGAGAGTAGCAAAGAAAGGTTTTTAGAAATTCGAACCATAAGTGCACGAAAAGTACTAAATGGTACTAAATTTAGTACAATTCGGATTTGGGTGAACGGATAGAGCTGGAATCCTGAAATTTGGAATGAGGATCACTGATGAAGAGTAAAAATGAAAGGTTTTTGAAATTCGAACTATAATATACGAAAAGTAATAAATGGTAATAAATTTAGTACAATTTGGGTTTGGGTGAACGAATAGAGCTGGAATCCTGAAATTTGGAATGAAGGTCACTGATGGAGAGTAAAAAAGAAAGGTTTTTGGAAATTCGAATTACAAGGGTACGAAAAGTACTAAATGGTACTAAATTTAGTACAATTTTGATTTGGGTGAACGGATTGAGCTGGAATACAGACATTTGGAATGAGGGTCACCGATGAAGAGTAACAATGAAAGGTTTTTGTAAATACGAAAAGTACTAAATGGTACTAAATTTAGTACAATTTGGATTTGGGTGAACGGATGGAGCTGGAATCCTGAAATTTGTAATGAGGGTCACTGATGGAGAGTAACAAAAAAAGGTTTTTAGAAATTTGAACTATAAGTGCACGAAAAGTACTTAATGGTACTAAATTTAGTACAATTTGGATTTGGGTGAACGAATAGAGCTGGAATCCTGAAATTTGGAATGAAGGTAATTGATGGAGAGTAAAAAAGAAAGGTTTTTGGAAATTCGAATTAAAAGTATACGAAAAATACTATATGGTACTAAATATAGTACAATTTGGATATGGGTTAACGAATAGTGCCGGAATCCTGAAATATGGAATGGGGGTCACTGATGAAGAGTAAGAAAGATGTACCAAAGGTCGAAAAGTCCTAAATGGTACTGAGTTTAGTATGATTTGGATTTGAAGAGCTGGAATCCTGAAATTTGGAATTAAGATTACTGTTGGAATACAGAATTGAGATATGGAGGTAGCTTTGGATAATCGTACTAATGTGCACGAAGTAGTACTAAATGGTATGAAATTCGCTATAATTTGTATTTGCGTGAACAGATTATTGGTGGAGTGTAGGATTGAGGTAGTTTTGGAAATTCGTACTTATGAAAAAGTGCTAAATTGAACTACATTGGAAATCGTGTACGAAAAGTGCTAAATTGTACAAAATTTGGTACCTTTTGGTATTTGCTATATGGTATAGAATTTTGTACAATTTGTGATTTTGTAGAGGGTAGAACTGGAATTTTGAAATTCGGTATTAGATTTGCAATTGGTGTTTAGAGTGGAGGTAGGGAGGAGGTTTTGAAAATTCGTACTTATTTATACAAAAACTACTACATAGTCCCCAAATGGGTAAAACTGGAAAAGTGAATTGGGGCTAGGATATATGTTGAATATAAGGAAGTAATTTTTAAAACGTTTACCTATGTGTACGATAAGTTGGGTAACATGTTGGTACCAAAACCATTTTAAATAGTTAAGGTACTAAATTTGGTGTTGGGTGTAGGGACAAAACTGGGATTATATAATTGGGAAATACGCTATTTGTACAAAAAATACGAAATGGAAAAATATTTGTTATGTAGATCGCTCTAAAATTTGAGACAAAGTTCTGAGTTTGAAAAATTGTATTGAATATTGTTCCATTGATTTGATGTTAACGCCAAGGAGTTTATAAATAATGTACTGAAATTAAGTAGTCAAACGTGAAGTATCTTTTCAAAAAATGTTCTGACCGCTTTGGTATGTAAATTTGAAAACGTGGTCCAATGCGACAATTTTGTTAACTAGAAGGTATTTACCCCCTGATATTAAAAAATCCTAAATTGAAATGCCTTCAAAAAATTTTCCGTTATATACGGTTGACATACCCGTGCACATTAAGTACAATTTTTTGTAAAAAAGTTTTACGTAGTTTTGGAAATTCACAATAAAAAATATGGTAGCTGTGTAGGGATGCGATACGGCAGATTTTTTTTTAAATTCTGACTACAATCGAAAAAATATTGGTAATAAAAATATGTCTTAGTACAACAGAATCTCCAGTATTCACCATTCCCGTATTAAATATTGTTTATATTTATTTCGTTTCCTTTCCGCATACGAAGTAGCGGGCATTTGCTAGTTCTTATAAAAATTGGATTTGAATGCAAATGAATGACTAAGTTTACTCCAAACACATGAAGCAAAATATAATAAAACTTAAAAATTTCATATCTTGTATAATTCGGAAAAAATGGAGGTTGAAAAAAATTTTGCAGGGGGGTTCTATTCAAGTGAGCGGTAGTGTATGTCTGTTCACTAGGAAAACAAAACTGGGACACTTTGAAGAACCAGTTTTCCTAAACAAGACAATAAATATGTCCAACAAAGTTAAATATCTGGGAGTAATCCTGGATAGGAATCTTAAATGGGAAGATCATATTCAAGAGAGAGCTAACAAAGTTTATAGATGTTGGTCAACCTGTAGAAGGGCTATAAGCTCTAGGTGGGGTCTTAATCTAAGATGACACACTGGCTATACAGAAGAGTAGTTAGACATATTCTAACATACGCTTCAGTAGTCTGGTGGACAGCTATGGTTAAAAAGTGTGATATTAAAATACTACAGATAGACCAACGAATGTGCTGTTTAAGTGTAAGCGGCGCAATGATGATATATATACACCCAATAGAAAACCAGATAAGGTATGAAGCGGCTGTCGCAGCTATCCGATTTAAAGCGATGGAGAGTCAATGGATAACATTGTATCGGACCGTATACCTGAAACAATTGTGCTGCCTCATGCGAGGCATTAATTCCAGACAGAGTCTCGTGGATCGGCGGAACTCTAGCACAAATGCCGACTGCAAACTGTTGTTATACAGACGGCTCTATGCTAGGTGGGAGAACGGGACTGGGTCTTTTTATTGAAGAACCAGAGACCGAAATATCTCTTCGTTTGCCGGATCACAATACGGTCCATCAAGCGGAGATCTGAGCGATTACAGAGTGTCTGAACTGGCTTAATGCCAACACGAGACCAACTACTGTAAACGTCTTTACGGACGGTAAAACTGCAATCAAAGCAATAACATCCAAGACAGTAAAATCACAAAAAGTCTTCGATTGTACAAATTCGATCAACAGCTATTCTCAATATGGCTCGGTGCGTATAATATTGGTACCGGGACATGCGGGGAATAGAGGTAATGAGATAGCAAATTCTCTGGCAAAAAATGGAAGGGAATTAGCAATAGTAAACTTAGAGAACGCTAAGGCACTAAACGCGTCTCGGCTCGAGTAAAAAACTTGGGCAAAAAATGCCATCTTATCCCTTTGGAATAGAGAGGAATTAGGGAAAACCGCAAACATCCTATGGGGAGACCCAAATGAGGAAAAACCTAAAAACCTATTACTGCTAGGTAAGGCAGAGTTGAGTAGACTTACAGGTGTCCTTACAGGTCACCTGGGTTTACAAGCTCATCTGCACAAAATTAATTGTGCAGACAACAGCGTATGCAGGGAATGTGGAGAATATGACGAAACATTGGAGCATTTTCTCTGCTAATGCCCCGCTTTCGCAAACATCAGATCCAGTTTTTAGGGAACGACACAATACCAGATCTTAATCAGGTAATTGTAAACGACCTGAAACAATTACGGGATTTTGTTAAGGGAACAGAGTTCCTTAAATTAAATACATTAGATAAAATAAAATACATTAGGCACAACAGGCCTACTTCATGGCTTATGTGTATGTCCACCAGGACATGTGGTGATTACTCGCCCCTCTTTTCAACCTAACTTAACCTAACTTAACCTATTAAAATCATTTCTCCCGAATAAACCCTTATTATCCAATAAAAAGTATTTTATTTTAGATGTCCTAAATAAAATAAACATGTCATTGTTATATGAAGCACATGTTTCAATAGTTAAATAATTTTTCCACAACAATTCCGAAATTTCAATTTTAAATATATAAAAAATTAGTTTTACAACAACTAAAAACAACATATTTTTCAGCCTATACTGTTCAAGAGAAGTGAATAGATACGTAAATATTTGAAAGTGTTGGGAAATTGTGCAACATTTGGGAAAAATTGCTTCCGGCTAATGGTGGTCGTACGGTGTACGATGAAGCGAATGCTGATGATGGCAAAAGCGTGGGTATTGCCAGAACAGTTTTCATTGCCTTGGCTTGGTGATGATAGAAGTGTATATTTATTTATATTCACACACAGGCTCTTCCAAGCAACCAACCATTCACCCACCCATACACCTTTTTATGCATCAAAAACTAAATGAAACCAACCCTGTTCTACTATCTATCTCATCCTCCTTGGCAATATTTGCTACTATAGATGGGTTTTAAAGTTTTCTTCGTGAGGATGTTGGTTTGGGCTTTTTGGAGAACAAGCCGCCAAAACTGTAAGGAAGGAAATAAAGCGTTTTCACGCAATATGCGACATTTGTATAATGGAACTGAACACAGCAACAATGCTTTACAACTATTTTGGTAAAATTAAATTTTTTTTAAAAATTCTTTGCTTACTTTTATTGTCAAGACGTTTGACAGACAAACAGACAATGGTTGTGCCTGATTCACTTACCGAACTTTAAAACAATTGTTCTTTAGTGGCAAAGTCGGAAAAAATCCTTTCTAAGCCATTCACTTTAATTTAATTCAATTTATGTTTCAATTGAATATTCACAGCCGTTTCTTGGTATCTCTCTGTCTTGTTACTTTTGCTTACCATTCAACAAATGTCCTACAATTAATTTCAGTCTACATTTGGTAGCAGGGGTTTTTTCTTCTTTACTCTTTTGCCATTAACATTTGGCGTCTGAATTTCTTTTTCCACCATTCGTTTTTTTTTTGCTCTTTGCTTCTTGAACAAATGTGACTCTTTTCATTTTGGTCATTTCCTTAACAATGGTATCGGGGATTGAACAAATTTCCGTTACATTTTGTCGACATGCTTTATGTTTGACTTCTTTTGCTTTTTCGTTTTTTTATTCTGTGGTTTAATTTTAATTGTTAAACTTTTTTAATCGGAAAACTTTGATTTGAAATGGGTTGGTTGCTTGATGCCTGATTTTTGGTTAAACTAATTTTTACGTTTGTAATTCATTTTTATTGTTCCCCAAGAAGTTTCATCAATGGTGATGATGGCCGAAAAAGGACAACACACAAGAAAGTGTCAAATGAATTTACACTTTTTTACGGCCACACCATTTGCATTTTTTGTATTGCCCGAGGTCTGTTGCCCATGTAATAAATAATATAATTTCAACACTTCGATTTATGAAATAGCAAAAGTAGAGGGTAGTTTGGGTACTTTTTTTAATGCATTCAAGTTTTAGTTTGTGTAACCTATACATGTGGAGAGATGTTTTTTGCTGAAGGGGAAGTAAAAATTGCTATAGTCTTTTTGTATTTGTAAAGTAACTCAGTTTAATCTCAGTTCTTTTCTTTCAATTGTAGAACAAAAAACTTTTCCCAAATTTAATATCGACACAGTCTCAATATATACGTATGATTGATAAATTCATTTGAATGGGTAATCCCCAAATAGTCTTAATATGGAAAATCTATAACTACTCCCAACGAATGGGCTGCAGCACAGTGGTTCAAAAATCGACTTTCCTGGCCAAACCCCCGATTTTTGTCTTCACTGTTATCATATTGAAACTAAGGAAGCAACAAATTATGTCAAACATATTATAAACTGTGGGAGCACGTCGGGTGACGTAGGGGATGGAAGATACCAAGGAACGGTCCTGACCGGCTTCAACATGGCAAAGCCCAGGATTAATCTTGGTCCCTCTTTCATCTCAAGTGGACACTGACCTCCCCGTGGTGTCACCTGGGGTAGCTGCTTTTAACACCCGTTAAAGGTAGTGAGATAAAATGTGCCGCGCGTTCACCCATAAGAACGTTAAAAGCTTGGGTTTGGGCGCAGGGTTAGTAACCCTCCACTTGAAAAAGCAGCCTACTATGAAAAAAACAAAATAAAAGAAAAAAAAATCCCTCTAAAGCTGACCAAACCCGCAAACCTTTTAAGGACCATGATCTGCGAATCTGCTCCTGGAATGTCCGCACTCTTTATAGAGAAGGTACAGCTTACGCATTCGCAGATGTGCTTGAAAAGTACAAGGCCGACATTACTGCCATACAGGAAATAAGATGGAATGCGAAAGGCGTCACAACAACACCTAAAGGTGACGCACTGTATTGTTTGTGGATTTGTAGTTGGTCGGAGGTTGAAAAAATCTGGTCTCCAGCTTCAACCCAGTGAATGAAAGACTCGCTGCAGTTCGATTAAAAGCTAAACTCGTCAACATCAGCTTTATTTTCGCTCATGCTCCCACTGAAGACAAGGACGAACAGACCAAAGATATATTTTACGAACGCTTAGAAGAAACTTATGACCGTTGCCGTGCCCATGACATTAAAATTATATTAGGCGATTTTAATGCCAAAATTGGAAAGGAGAATATATTTGGCCCAACAGTCGGGAAATTCAGCCTACACAGTGAAACATCTGACAATGGTATGTGACTGATAGACTTTGCAGCTGCTCGAAACATGGTATTTAGCAGTACCAGTACCATCTCGATATTCATAAGGGCACTTGGCTATCGCCAGATCAAAGAACAAGAAATCAAATTGATCACGTTGTGATAGATGGAAGACATGCAAACATAGACTCGGAACACTATCTTGTTGCAGCAAAAGTACATACCAGATTAGACGTAGCAAACAAAGTGCGAACAGACACAACACGGAAGTTAGACATCGGTAAGCTGCAATCACAACTGGCCCAATTGCTTAATCAAAGCACTCCTCGTCCCGATAACATATCAGGACAATGGCAAAACATTGCCCACTCCATGCAAACAGCCGCAAAATCCATACGTGGATACCAGAGACCTCCACCAAGGAATCCATGGTATGATGAGGAGTGTCGTGCTGCTACCGAAGAGAAAAATGCGACATAAACTTCTTTTCCGCAGAAAAAAGAGAGAGATGGAAAGGCGGGAGTGTTAATAAATCGAGATGTACAGGAGACAGAATGAAGTCCGAAAATTCTAACAAAGAGTGAAACATCAAACTGATGGCTTTGGAACTGGCACATCTTCCTGTAGTGACCAGCAAGGAAATCTGGTAACTGATACAGATAGTGTGCTAAGGATATGGAAAGAGCATTTTTTCCAAACTGTTGGTATCCAATAGTAGCGAAGTCGACGAAGATACCACAGATCCAATCCCAGATGATGGTATTGAATGTATACCACCCGGCCAAGATGAGGTAAAGACAGCAATAAACCGGCTGAAGAATAATAAGGCAGCAGGAGCTAATGGCCTACCAGCTGTGCTGTTTAAAACCGGAGACGACACGCTGATAAGGTGTATGTATCAGCTCGTTAGCTTCATCTGGCAGGAAGAACGCGTACCCTATGATTGGAACCTGAGCATCCTGTGTCCCGTCCAAAAGAAAGGAGATAAAACTTTATGCTCCAACTATAGGGGCATAAGTCATCTGCCTATCGCCTACAAGATAGTGTCAGGGATATTGTGCGAACGACTTAAGCCCATGGTCAACGAAATAATTGGACCATACCAATGCGGCTTTAGACCTGGCAAGTCCACCATTGACCAGATATTTACCCTGCGGCAAATCCTGGAGAAGACCCAAGAGATGTAAATCGACACCTACCACCTTTTTGTCGATTATAAAGCAGCCTTCGACAGCCCGCTACGTTCAAAGGTATTCCAAGCTATGTCTGAATTTGGTATCCCCGCAAAGCTCATTCGGCTTTGTAAAATGACTTTAACTGACACGAGGTCCTTAGTTAAAATAGGAAAGAACCTCTCCGAAGAGTTTTGTACCAAAAGAGGTTTCAGACAAGGAGACAGCCCTTCGTGTGATTTCTTCAACATGCTGCTAGAAAACGTTATACTAGAGGCTTGGCGTGTTTGAGAGAACCATTTTTCGAAAGATCTACGGACCAATCTGCTGTATCTGCTATACAACGACATCAATATAGTTAAATGTATCGAGATGCAGCGATTGCGTTGGCTAGGCCATATAATAAGAATGAACGATGATGAACTCGCTAAAAAAAGCATATACATAAATACGAGTCACATGGCGGTGCGCGCAGAATTGGCAGGTCAAAGAATAGATGGCGCAAACAAGAGAATGGAGAGATGACAAGGCGCGGTATTCCAGAAAGCGACGCACTAATGGGAGAGAATTTAAAATCTTTTCTTAGTTCGGTCTACGGAACAAATGTTCTGTAATAGGCCAGCTAAGTAACCCGTTCCTAAATACGAAAATTTCCCCCGTTTTGGAAATATGTAATTTTCGCAAGTTTTTGGAGAAAGAAAAACCTATTTCTGGGAAGCTATCAAATATGTTGTGTTCATTCTTTCTTTGTTCGGTAGGTGGGATTATTGCCATAAGGAAGATTGAAAGATGCCTGAGAGTGTCCTCTTTCAGCCCCTTTTGTGCGCGTACCGTTCCGTCTGTTCAACACATTTTATACCCTCCACCATAATATGGAGGGTATAATTAAATTTGTCATTGCGGTTGTTACACATTGAAATATTCATCGGAGACCCTGTAAAGTATGTATATTGTTGATCAGGGTAAAATTCTATGTCGATATAACCATGTCCGTCTGTCCGTCCGTCTGTTGAAGTCAAGATACAGCACGCAATTTTTAAGATAGAGCTTAATACTTTCATATGGAAGTTTTTAGTACTCCTAGGATGTTTGGTATTGCAAATGGGCTATATCGGTCCACGTTGCGCACGATAAATCTTGATGGGAGTGACCGATTTGGTCCATACTTTACACATCCTAAAATATATATCAGATATAGATCAGGTTCGAATATGGACTATATTTGTCCACTCCTTCGGGTACCTCCCAAACAAAATTTTGGATAAATTCACTTTAAGACCTCCTCTCGAATCACTTTGGTTTGTTTTAAAGCAATTTGCATTCGCTGCCTCAATTACGACAGTAAAAGTTTTTTTTCAGGTGCAAGTCCATACTTCTTGAGAAAACAGCCCGAAACCTGTAAAAAAAACCCTATGACACCATATGTAGTGGCTGGAGGGGTCGAACCGAATACTGCGTTCGTCCGCACTTTGGATATTGTAATATTTATTCGAATATTAGATGAAATTCGAAGGTGGTGCTTATAGGTCCACTCCTTCGGGACCTCCTCCACAAAAGTTCGAAAATATTCGGTAAAATAGTACGCGCGATTTCTCATAGACGTAGCAACCGATTTGGTCCAAACTTTGGATCTCTAACTATTGTCGAAACGTAGTTTATGTTCAAATGGGGGCCATATCTGTCCAATCCTTGTGGTACCACCGACAGAACATTTTTGTGTGGTTAAGGGTCTGTTCGAGGATCCTTTGGACATTTTTACCGAGTGACCCTGTTTGCAGCGATATTATTTTTTTAGTAGGTTAGTGTGATAAAAAAAAATATATCTATCGATATCCCCGCAAATTTTTGAGCTTTAATCCTGTCCACACTTTTATCGGTTCATACGCCCAAAATTTTAAAAACCCCCCTAAATACATAAGTTTATTTTTTGAGAAAAAAAAAGTATTTCAAAACACACAGGCTGAGGGTATATCTCTATCGGCAAAGCCGACTGATACTTTTTTACTTGTTTTTAATATTTTTTTGGGTTTATTCAGTGGGGTTTAAGTTTTTTTCAATAGATTGGAAGATATTAGAAAGACGAAAACACTCATATTTTAATGCGAAATATGAAAAAAAAAAACAACATTAAAAAAAACGATTCTGTGCGGCGCACAATGGTTCAAGAATCGATTTTCCTGGCCAAAAATCAAAATTTTGTTTTGTCGAAGATATTTAATTTCTATATGGGGTTCGATAGTAAACATATTGAAACTAAAGAAACCAAAAAATTAGGTCAACATATTGAAAGGTGTGGGCGTGGTGTGCCCCTAAAGACGAACATTTTCCCCATTTTTGGGAAATACGTAATTTTTGCAAATTTCTGGAGAAAGACGTAGCTATTTCTCGGAATCTATAACAGATATTGTGTTCATTGATTTTTTGTAAGGTAGGTAGGATGGTGGCATTTAAAAATAGTTTTAGTAAATTACCGTAGCGTTTACACAACATGAGCTATTTTATTTTTCCTCAGGTTCTAAATTTTATGAAATTCCAAATTTAGTGGACTAGAAATTTTGTGGAACAACATGGAACAAAGTTCTGTTTTCACAGAAAGATGCCCGAGAGTCTCCTCTTTTAGCCCGTATACACTTTTGTATCCGTCCCGTTCCGTCCGTTTAACACTTTTTTCAATTTATTGAAATTACATGGGTAAAAATTTGTGTTTTTCTATACTGTTTCCATATAAATTACAGCTTTTTGACACAAATTAAAATTTGTTTGACTAAATGAGTTTTTATACGAGTTAAATAAGTTTAATGAAACCCAAAGGAGTGCTTTCTTAATTAAAAAAATTAAATTTTCTTGTAAATATTTTTTTAAAAAATTTTGAAAAAATTTTTTCTCCCATTTTTTTTTTGATTTTTTTTAGTTTTTGGTTATGTTATTGTTTTTTTTTTGGCATTTGACCATCTTTAATACATATGAAGATATAAAAACCACAAAAACACTCATATTGTGATGAAAAATAGTTAAAAAGCTCAAAAGTTTAACTTTGACCTTGAATTTCTCTCCAACTACCAGACCGAATTTGACCGCTTATAATTCGTCTGAAAGCTGATTGTGTTATCTGTCTAACAACAAAAGAATAATAAAAATATCTCTATCCGTTCAAAAGTTACAGAATTTTGAACAGGAAAAAACGCTTCTGAACCACTGTGCGGCGTGCTTTGTTATAGCTCCCAAAATTCGATATGTGTTCAAAGACATATCTTCTGAAAAATCCCTAACACCGAAATTGTCTTAGACGGGTTTTACAACTGTAGAATGGTGGTAGTCACAAATCCCTTTCTAATATAAATAATATGTCTTCCAGAACTGCAAGAATATACTAATTGTAGCTATCATTAAGGAAAATTGTTATCCTAGTAAACATTTTCAGATTCTTGCAGGTTCTCGAACAGATTTGGTTCACGTTTTTGTGATTTTGCACATCGTTATATATCTTCCAAACATAAATTAAGTTATACAAGTAAAAAAGTATCAGCCAGCTTTGCCGACAGACATATGTATATCTCAGCCTATATTAATTGCAAATTTCATCTAGAATACTGTGGCCCCTTTTTGGACATTTGAATATGGATTAGGATTGAAGTTCAAAAGTACTACGGAGGAGGTACTTGAAGGAATGGACCAACATAGTCTATTATGATCTTATTTTGGGAGTCATATCTTTTCGAAAGATATCGCGCCCATTAGTCATTTCAGTGAGTCATCGTATGACTTTTGGAACAGTATGCCAGGAAGCATGGACTTGCCCAAGCAAAACATAATATCGCTGTAAACATGACCACAACGAAAAGCATCGGTATACATTTCCAAAGGATCTTCGAACAGACCCTAAACTGTACTTAGACGCAAATGTTGAACTTTTGTGACATGTGACATTTGTGGGTGAACGGTCTTCTCTTTATGGGCCGTTTTAGAAGTTTAACTTAATTTAGTGAAAATACTAGGAGATCGAAAGTTTGGACCAAATTGGTTGCCCCATTCAAGAGATATCGGGCATACAATTTTAGTGACATTTTTTTTTTTTAAATTTTGGGGGGGGGAAGTACCGGAAGTTGTGAACCGTTATTGCTCATCTTCGCACCAAATGTTGGACTAAATCGGTTGATCAGTTCGAGAGTTATCGTGTTCTCCAGCCACAGCATTTGGTTTTATAGGGGCTTTTTACAACTTTCCGATTCGGCAGATCCGTTCGCGAGTTATCTTGCGCTCCAACCATGTCACACACGGTGTCATAGGATTTTTTTTGCACCTTTCATTCTATTTTCTCAGGAAGTATGGACGTGCCCTTATAAGACTTGTACCGTCGAATGGAGGGTAGTCAATACAAGTTGTTACAATAAAAATCAAAGCGATTCGAGAGCAGGTACTAAACTGAACTTTTTAGCAATTTTGTGTGATAGGAACCCGAAGGAGAGGTTTGATTGGCTCCATATTGAGTCCCCATCTAAGTGTGGTAGAAATATCACATTGTGCAAAGTATGGACCAAATCGGTTACCCCCTTCAAGAGTTAACGTGTACACACATTTTCCGAACATTTACAAACTTTTGTGGGGTAGGTATCGGAAGGAGTGGACCGATATAACCCATCTTCGAAATTAAACTAAGTTTCGACAAAATATTGCGAAAATCAAATTTTGAACCGAATTGGTTCGAGGGTTATCGTGAGCTCCAGCCAGACAGACAGACAGACGGACGGACATGGCTGAATTAACCCCAAATTTTCTGTAATTTGATATCTGACACAGATAGTGTGTCCATGATATGCGAAGAGCATTTTACAAACTGTTAGTATCCAATACAAGCGAAGACGACAAATATACCACAGATCCAATCACAGAAAATGGTATTGAATGTATACCGTCCGGCCAAGACAGCAATAAACCGGATGAGGAATAATGAGGCAGCAGGAGTGGCTGGATTTAACCGAGCTGTTCAAAACCGAAGGCGATGCGCTAATAACGTGTACGCTTTAGCTAGTTATCACCATCTGAAAGGAGGAATGCGTACCTGACGATTGGAACCCGAGCATATTATATACCGTCCACAAGAAAGGAGATAATACTGTGTGTTCTAACTATATGGGGCATAATTCTGCTCCCTATTGCTTATAAGATAATGTCAGGAATATTGTGCGAACGACTAAAGCCTATGATCAACGAAATAATCGGGTCATACATATTTTAAAAAAACCAATAAATTTTTTTAATCACAAGTTCAAAAATTACACTGTGCAACAAAATGGAGGTGAAAGTCTGGGGCACGGACAATTCCTCTTGGGGAAGAAAGGCCTTGATGAGTATATTAAGAACCCCGAAGGACAGATCCGCCGTGAGTTGAACTTCCGCGTTATGGCGTGATGAAGTTTTTGCTAGAGACCCCGTAAGCCGTCAGGAATTAGCGTTATATCTTTGCTCACTGTTGCTGTAGCTTATTTCTGAGATGACATGTCTTCAGTCGAATTGAATGAGGATTAAATTCAGTCAATTTTGTCAGAGCAGTAGTAGCTGCCACCATTATAGTATTTAGAACCATGCCAAAATCATGGATGTTAGGACTAGTATGTTAGATATATTCACTGGAGAATAGCCGTAGACTTTCCCCGCATTTTCACATACAATATCAGGAACCTATGACTTATCCTTATTATTTTACAAAGTCCAATCCGGGTTATCAATATTTTCCCTACATATATTCACCATAGATATTTCAAAAACTGTTTGGATAGAGCACACATAATCTTCTGAAAGAATTTATTATGAAAAACATCAATAAAATATATTTTGTGACCGCAGATAACGAAAATGTGAATAAAATCGGTAGAATATGGTCCTAAATCATATATAAAAAGCGAAAGCTTCTGGAGATGTTAAATATTATAGCTACAAATTTATTTTGTTCAGAGACTCATAATGAAATTTGATTTGGAACATTTCTTCTTTTGACACAATCCCCAAAAAGTTAAATATTTTAGGAGATTTTGCCTTAGTATGGAATAAATTTTAATTAAGAGTCTAAAAGTTTAACAAATAATTTCTACCTATAATATCTAATTTTGTAACGTAATTTTCTTAACAAAGTATTTTACATAGGTATCTAGTTTGTTCTGGGACTTACAGTGAAATTTTGTGTAGGACATTTCTTCTTTTAACACCTTTCGTCTAAAACTTACATCAACTCGAACAAGTAAAAAAGTATCAGTCGGCATTGCCGACAGAGATATACCCTCAACCTGTGTATATTGAAACAAATTTTTCCCAAAATACGTATGTATTTAGGGGGTTTTAAAAAATTTGGGCGTTTGAACCGACGAAAATGTTGATTAGGATTAAAGATCAAAAGTTTGCGGAGGAGATACTAAAAGGAATGGATCGAAATTGACCGTTATGGAAGTGGATCTCCAGCCACAACATATGGTGCCATAGGGGGTTTTTACACTCTTCGGGCTGTTTGCTCAAGAAGTATGGACTTGCCACTAGAAAAACTTTTGCCATCGTAATTGAGGCAGCGAATGCAAGTTGCTTTAACAAAAATCAAAGTGATTCGATATTAAGTCGTAAAGTGAACTTATCCGAAATTTTGTGTGGGAGGTAACGGATGGAGTGGACAAATATAGCCCATATTTCAACCTGATCTATATCTGGTAGATATATTAGGACGTGTAAAGCATAGACCAATTCGGCCAATCCCTTCAAGAGTTACCGTACGAACAATTTTTCCGGACATGTTTGAAATTTTGTGGGGGAGGTACCTGAAGGAGTGGACCGATATGAGTTATGTTCAAACTTAAACTATGTTTGGACAAAATATTACTAAGGACATATTTTGGACCGAATCGGCAGATCCGTTCGAGAGTTATCTTTCGCTCCAACCACCTCACACGGTGTCATAGGGGTTTTTTTGCAAGTTTCATGCTATTTTCTCAGGAAGTATGGACTTGCCCCTGATGAAACTTGTACCGTCGTATGGAGGGCAGTGAATACAAGTTGCTAAAACAAAAACCAAAGCGATTCGAGAGATGGCCCTAAACTGAACATTTCCGAAATTTTGTGTGAGAGGTACCCGAAGGAGTGGACCTATTGAGACCATATTGGAACCTCATATTACTCTGGTAGAAAGTTTACGCTATACAAAGTATGGATCAAATCGGTCACTCCCTTCAAGAGTTATCGTGCGCACAAAATTTCCGAACATTTTCGAACTTTTGTAGGGAAGGTACCGGAAGGAAAGGACCGATGTAGCTCATCTTCGAACTTAAACTAAGTTTGGGCAAAATATTACAAAATCTAAAATTTTAACCGAATCGGTTCATCCGTTCGAGAGTTATCGTGCGCTCCAGCCAGCAGGACAGACAGACCGACAGACCGACAGACAGACGGACGGACATGGCTAGATCGACTCCAAATTGTCTGAAACACATTTCGTCCAAACATACTTGGGGTCTAAAACCATTATTTCGATGAGGCACATTTTCATCGTATCAAAGTGTATATACCCTCCGTAGCCTAAAGGCTGAGGGTATAAAAAAGAACAATACAAATTTATTCTAAAAAAAATTGGGTGTATTGTTGGCAAATTTTATGTATATATTTTCTTGATATATATTGTAAATACATATTTCATTTATTCGGCGACTTATATTGAAATTTGATAGAGAATATTTTTAACGTTCACGTCTTCTATCTAGAATGAAGTTTTATGGGACAGATAAAGTACAACATTAACCCTAAAACGTGATTTTACTTTTGGCAGATTCCTGGAGTTTTGGTGTATTCGGAGACCTATAGTAAAATTTTATGAAAAATAATTTTGTAGAATATTTTGATCTGATACGATCATTTTTTAAAGGAGTTTTTAAACGTTTTTGAAAAAAGAGACCAAAAATACCCTTTTAGTGACTCGCATGAGGGTTAATTTTTATACCCTCAGCATTTATGCTAACGAGGGTATATACACTTCCATACGGGCAAAATGTGCCTTATCGAAATAATGGTTTTAGACCCCAAGTATGTTTGGACGAAATGTGTTTCAGATAATTTGGAGTTGATTTAGCCATGTCCGTCCGTCTGTCTGTCTGGCTGGTGCGCACGATAACTCTCGAACGGATTAACCGATTCGGTCCAAAATTTGGCCTTCGTAAAATTTGGTCCAGACTTAGTTTAAGTACGAAGATGGGTTATATCGGTCCACTCCTTCCGGTACCCCCCCACAAAAGTTCGGAAAAGTTAAGTTTAGGACCTTCTCCCGAACCGCTTTGATTTTTGTTGTAGCAACTAGTATCGACAAAATAGATTAGTTGTCAACGAGAGCCTTACTTTAAATTTTCTGAGCGACATTTTTGCAGCACATTTTGAAGCTGAAAAACGTCATCTTGTGGTACTTTAATAACGGCTCTTAAAATAAAGGACGAAAAGGAATCCTTTGGGATTCTTAATATACTCACCTAGGGCTTTCATCTCATTGGCTAATCAGGAATGCTGGCCCCCTAAAAAGGTTAATAAAAACGGGCCGCCTGGCGGTACATACAGGAAGGCCAAGGCTCCGATGTAGTAAACTAGTGGAAGACGAGATCGAATAGTGTGGTATTTCAAATTGGGGAAATAAAGCAACGAATAGAAAGGAATGGAAATATTTTCTTAGTTAGGCTTAATGGACCAAAGTTCACTTGAGGACCAAGTAAGTAAGTAAGTAATATTTATACCATTTGCCTTTAGGCTAACGAGGGTATATACATTTTGATCCGATTAAAAATGAGCCTTATCGAAATAATGGTTTTGGGATGTTTGAACAAAATCCAGCCCAGACAATTTGAGTCTATTTAGCCCTGTCCGTCCAATTATGAATCAATTTAGTCTTGTTAAGACGGCGTATTTTTTTGTGGACAAATCCATACTTCCACTCCTGTAAAGACTAAGGATATTTAAATACGCCTTTTCTTTAGAGTCATTTTATTTACAGTTTTTCAATTCTTCTCTAAATTTTCAGTGACATAAGATTTTAACTTATTAATTTTAAATAAAAATGTTAAAAAATTTAAACTTACAGCATATTTCAATGGTAGCCAGACCTATTTACCTACTACATCTATACAGATATATAATAAACAACATAACCTAAAGGACTAGGTAAAACACACGCACACAATACCAACTGTCAAATACATTGAAAATTATTTTCCATCTACAATTTACTACTTCATATAGCCAAAGACTATATTCTGTTAACGAAAAACATAAAATACGACGGGAACACCAAAAACCATCAGAGTCAGTAAACCTAGTAGAAAAAGAATACTTTTGGCACAATGTCAATTTTCTTAAGCTCAACTTTATAATACGAAAAAAGACAACATCACACACAAAACATGCAGAGACAGAAGAAAAACAACATACAACAATACGCCAAAGAAGGTATAGGGTCACTGAAATTGAGATGCAGCAAACGGCAGGAGTAAGAGTCTTTGGGCAACAGCAGCATCATCATCACAGAAATCCCAAGTTATTGTCTTAATATACAAAATCAGACACCAGGAGTTATCAACTCACGCATACACACATACATATACAGATATAAGTAGTTGGTCTCACACCGGATGTAGAAATAAGTAAAACCCGCCACACAAAAAGGCCATACAACTTTAAATCACACAACGACAGTTAAGGATTTACAAAAATGAAATTTATTGTTAACACCAAAGACTCACACTCGAATTTATAGGCAGCCAATGTTGGCTGCTACCAACTGAGCTCATTCCAAGGGGCTGCGAAATTCCGACAAACACATAATAATCACATTGACACGACGACAACAAATGAACAATGAAATGTCTTGGCTAATAAGAAAGGAAGAACGAAGTCACACCAATGGCAAAGATACAAATCTGCATGACACTTTAAGCTTTGTTGTATGCCACAAGGTGTCCATTCAATACCCCCAAAGCGGTATTGGCGGTAGTTTATTATGTCACAAATCAGACCCAATATCTAATACAAAATCCCATTCTGATGAGGTCGTTCGTTGATAGGTAATAGGAAATAAAATGAAAACAATACAACCAATACAGTAGATAATTGGGGAAATATACAAGTTTATTTATTACAATATCAAAGAATAATCGTATATTATAACTTTGAAGTTTGTGTCAGTCGGTTTTACCTATTTGTATATTTCATTTGTTATATTGAATATTTATACATATATTTAATATTTTCTTTTATATAATTTATACTAGCAAATTGCCCGCTACTACGTATGCGGAAAGTATATAAAAAACAAATGGACAATATTTAATATGGAAATAGAGAACACTGAAAATTTTGTTGTACTAATATTTTTTTATGCTGCCGTATTACCCTCACATTTTAATAAATAGCCTTCTGTCCTCAGAAGGTAAAATATTGTTGTTAAAAATAAATAACAAACCAATTTTAGTACCATTTCGTAGCCTTATAGTCAACCATCATGAACTTCATACCAAATTTAAGGATTTTTTACGAATTTCAAAATAAAAAACTCCTTATATTAGTCCATATTTATGTTAGGCAATTTTCCTTGCTGCAATTGGACTAAAACGAAGAAGTATACAGTAGAATTCGGCTATAGCGAACATCGTTTATAAGAAACTACGTCTATAACGAACAAAGTTTTTTGTTTTCATAGAAATTTTCTTAAAATTTGCACACACATCTAACTTCTTAAAATAACGATTATAACGAACAAAAAATTCCACCCCCTAGTAGAATTTCTTACAATTTGTTAGTATTTACAGACCTGCTAAGAAGCACAATCCGATAGCGATGAATTTAAACACTGTTTAAAATATTTTAATATATAATATTTAAAAGTAAGCTGAAATAACAATTTTACACACGAGTTGTATGTTGTTCCTACCCTCTAATCTTATTCATTACAACCCATGAACGAAACACGTTTACGACGAACTAAAATGTTGATCCGCCAAATGATTTTTATGAACACTAATATATTAAAAAGTTTGATTCACGAAATGTTCTTTATAAACTTTATATGATAAAAAAGGGCCAAATAAATGATGTAATGATTGTAATGATTTTGATGTAATGATTTTTACAAAACATGCTGAATATTTCTTTAAGGAAAATGTCTTATTAGTCACCAAATCAAAAATTGAAAAAAATTTATATTTATTCTGCAAAGAGGCCGCCTTCAAAAAGTGAGATAACTCCAAAAACGTAAAAAATCACAACTCGGTATTTTATGTAGTTGATTCTGAAGATATTACCGTTGGCAGAATTTCAGACAAAGTCACACAATTTTGTAAAAGTGTAAAATGTAAAACTATAATTTTGCAACAAAAATTGTTTTTAGGTTTTATCCAATATGCCGACTTTTTCCGCAATAACACACATTTTAAAGACAATTTTATCTTAAAACAGAAAGTACACTCTTTAAATTCTGCTCTGAGTTTTTATCTGTTTTAATATTTTTTATTTTTAATTTGACTTTGTATTAAACCGTGAATTTTTAATATATTGGAAAAGAAATTGCATATCCTTATAATTTGGCATGTCATTTCTTTAAATCAAATTAGAAAACTAGCGTTATTAATTATATTATATTATAAGTACGAATTTCCGAAACCCAACCGAATATCAAAACTCCTAAAAAACTGTACCACTCCTGTACCATTTAGCATTTTTCATAGTATGCATTTCCAAAGCCATCTCCATATCTTAACCCCACATACCAACAGTTACTCTAAGAATACATTTTAGAATTCCAGCTCTGTTCCTACACCCAATACTAAGTTTAGAGCGATTTGGTACCAATGTTACACACCACCTATGTCCCTAAACCCAATAACAAATTGAGTACCATTTAGTAATTTTCGTATACTTATGGTATATATTTCGATAAACACATATATAAACCACACACTGTCGATAATATCAAATAATAACAGTAATCTTACTTCTAAATCTCAGGATTCCAGTACTATGAGGATTTTATCTTCATTTTTAGCCAGAATTGACTGTAACTTGGCATTTGGAGTCCCCAGTGGTACAGAAATTTCCCCACCAAAAATTATGGACATAAGTCCAGGTTTTGGTACAGACTTTATATAACGGTACTACACGATTTCAGGCATTTTAAAGTTTTTATCTAAATTTTCGGCCTAAATTGACTATAATTTTGTTCTCAGTGGTCAAAAAAATGTATTTACTAAAAAGTTAAAAATAAAATATAATTTAAAACAAGTAAGAACAGACTATAGTCGGACGGGGCCGACCATGTGATACCCTATACCACTATCCCTGTGCACTAGCTTTCCGGGCTAGCTGTTATAAGATGTGCATTAGAAATTTTACCAATTTTCACACAAAAGTTTTGATCAATTTAACCCGCTAAATATTATCCGATCATACCGTTGACTTGCACGCTACTTCTTCATCTCAAACCAAAACTACGTTTAAAATTTCGCGCCGATCGGACTATTATTGCGACCTACAGAGCGGCTACAAAATCGAGCAAAAATTTTGTTTTTGGTCCATTTCATCCCTTTAACATTTCACGATCATCGCCAAAAACTAATCAGTTCTATTCTGGTCCAAACCCGACCTCCATACTAAATTTCGTGACAATCGGTCCATAATTGCGGCCTCTAGCTTGATTACAATTTTTAATGGACGGACAGACGGACGGACGGACACACATCGCTAAATCGCTTTATCTCGTCGAGATATGAAGTTTGGTATACCACATGAGGGGTCTACGACGAATATTTCGCGGCGTTACATGAATTTTTGGGAAAACAAACTTATTATACCCTTTTCCACATTGTGGTATAGGGTATAAAAATTAAGTTTCAGTGTTTTATTTAGAAATGCGCTTAAAACCAGAAAATAGTTTGTCGGTTAGCCTCAATAAATATACTCTTTCTCATGATGGAATCTCTCAAATAAAACGCTTGCATTTAAATTATAAATGGTGCAAAATTAAACCGCAAACGTTTTATTTGAGAGATTCCATCATGAGAAAGAATATATTTATTGAGGCTAACCAATAAATTATTTCCTAGTTTTAAGTGCATTTCTAAATAAACCACTTTTTTAAATTATATTTTATATATTTTTGTTTTATAATTTATATTTTAAATTTAATTTTTTGTATTTTATACTTCATATTTTATATGTTGTATTTTTTTTATAATTTAATGCTTTGTTCCAGAGCCTGCAAGAAGCTACTATTTTTTACTACGATAACATTTTTTCCTTTATGTTATCGAAAAAAATAGTAAAAATCAGTAGATTCTTGCAGTACTAGAACAGACCATATATTTCATATTTTATAATATATGTATGTTCAACATACACAAAATCCCCTGTTCAGTTTTGTTCCGATTCTTTATTTATATATAATAAAATAAACAATACAATATATGGCGAATAACAAAATTCCTTTACAATTCCATTTGAAAAAAATTAAAAATTTTTTTTACGAGCACATCTACGATTTTTGGTACAGAGGTAAAGGAAAAAAAATCCGGTTTCAAATCTGCTCGCGTTCACGAAATTGGCCAATGCGCGCAAAAGTTATAGCGGTTTTTATTCTCATATAAAGAAAAAATATTTAAAAATATCTTTTTTGTTGTTATGAGAAAATGTATGCATAAATCGTTAACAGCAGTCCATATCTATTCGTAGATGTTTAAATAGTTATTAAATGTATTATTATTTTCGCGGAAAGTCAACAAATAATAAAAAAATTTTGAAGTAAATCCAAATTATCCTGTCCCAGAATCCGTACAAACGCTCAAAAATAAATTAAAGAATATATGCGGAATCTAGACAATGCGTAGAAAAATATGATACCAAATTTATAGAGATTGGGTACATAAATTGCATATTATAGCAACAACAAAAGAGAAAAACTTATTGCTGGAAAATATTGTTGCAAATATTTTTTTGGTTTGATTCTAAAAATTAGAAAAATATATTTGGGAGTTCTCCAACTATTTTGCTAAAATCCCATAGAATAATGAATGTATACAGTTAAAACTTCATCAAAACATATGGTTTACCATCGCGAGATTTTAACTGATTACTGTGATAACTTATAAGGGTAGGAAATTAAGAGTAATATTGAAATTACAATCATTCAATTAATATTATAATTAAAAAGCCTGTTATTCGCGAATTAGTTAAAGTCGGTTGATGCGCATCCGTTTTTGGATACAGCGAATCAATCTCTGTCAAAATTTATGCATATTTCTATGTTTCACTCAGGGGCCATTGTGTGCCACCAGTTGCATCATACACTGCAAAAAACCTTAAAGTTGGTGAAAGTCGCGTAATGTGCATACGATTTTGATGCGCATCCGGTTTCGTCAGCGCCTATCAAAAATACGGCCAAATATACCAATTTTAATTAGATACTTCAAGAACCGCGGATGTGCCTCCACATTCTATTTTTGGTGAAAAACCAATATTACACGCGAATCTCAGTAATTTATGACACGCGTTTTCGCAAATATTATAATCGCGTATAAAGGATTCCATTTACGTAAAAAAATTTCAAGAAAATCGCGGTTTAGTACGCGGATTTTTCGAAATAATTTTTTGCTGCTTTTCCTATTTTCAGGGTATTTATATCCGCGGTTTTAGTGGATGGATTCGCACGCGGAAGGTCTCATTAGATCCGTCGCGTAAAAAAACTAAATTCACGCGGGGTACAAAGGAAATTGAATGGCACTTGTAAATTTTAAACGCAAAAAATAGGTTTTTAAAAAAAAAATCACACATCAAATATTGGCCTTTAGACTCCAATTACTAGGATGCTGTAAGGAGCACACTCATGAGATATGCATTAAACGTCGTAGAATCAAGAGTTTTATAATCCTAATGTGAGTTTTGAATATTATCTTGTTGCGCGTCCGAATTATTAAAACAATTCAAAAAACCCCGAAATTCCGGCTTCAAAATGTTAGCATCAATTTTAGGTGGATGCAGTGGATATATCGAAAAATGATACACTAGTATCATATTGCCCATGAAGTATTCTTTGAGTCTTTCTTTGGGCATATGTCTATAAAATGTAAGGTTAAGCCTAAAATCGGAAGGGAGCATAAAAAAACTTGTTGGCTTCAACCCATTTTTACCTATTTTTCTACATTGATGCCAACACAGCTTCCACGTAAATTAATTTTAATGGTCGACCTTATGGGATTCCCCCTAAAACACTTCAGTTTAAAGAATGTATATCATACTATATAGAATATGTTAACAGTTCGCGAATTCTGAAAGGGTGAAACTCGGATTCATCGATTGTAAAAAATTTTTGTTTTTCGCCATATATATAAAAAATAAAATATAATATAAAAATTATAAAATATTAAATATAAGATCTAAAATGTAAAATATAAAGTATAACATATTATGTTATACTTTATATTTTACATTTTAGATCTTATATTTAATATTTTATAATTTTTATATTATATTTTATTTTTTATATATATATTGTATTGTTTATTTTATTATATATAAATAAAGAATCGGAACAAAACTGAACAGGGGATTTTGTGTATGTTGAACATACATATCGCACCTGTTCATCAAAAGGGTAGTAACTCGAAATCTCCAAGTTTTCAGTAGAGACAAAAAACTATTTATGTTAATATTAAAGGTATATTATAAAAAAAACTTATGCCATCGTAAGGATATATTGTTCACGATACTACAACATCATATTTATTTTTATTTCGTTAAGTATTCATTTATATTTCTAACCAATTTTCGAAAAAAAATTCTTGATTTTAGCAGAGAATTATTTCGACTTATGCCCGTTTAACTGAAAAAATGGGCGGCGATTGATAACACAAAGAGGGAACAATTCGAAATACTACTCTTTTGTTGAAAAAATGGCGATGTAAATGCCTGATATACGTGGGTGCAAATCGAAATACAACTCTTTTATTGATACATAGTAGTTACTTTGAAAACATGAAGAGTTACTTAACAGTATTTTTTGACGGAAGAGTAGACAAAACAGTACCAGATTTTTACAGAAGGTAGAGTTGATCATGATGTATCGTTTTTTGATAAAAAGTGAAAAAAATCAAAATTTTGAGTTACTACAATTTTGTTGAACAGGTGCGATATGTGCCTTAAAATTTACACCCAGTTTTTGTAAAAATTTTTATTCTTCTCACACGAATTGTCAAATTTTGTAGATCGATTTACTCGCTTTAGCGCAAATATAGAGCGCTGATTTTTAAATGAGGAATCCTTAACGATATATGGAACGGGTATACGAAAAGTTAGATGTGTATGTCGTCTAGGGGCTGAGCTATGAATGCCTAAATTATTACGAATATAGACGAACGAACAAAAATAAGTTACAAAAACAGGGGGTTAATGTAGAAAAAATGGAAAAATTAAATATTTTCCATGTGTTTGTCAAGTTTCTCTTCACCTTATTATGATATACATCCCTGCCAACATTTGCTATCTGTTTATTGTCCAATGAGTCACTTCAATTAGATTGCACAAACGAATGCGATAGTCGCATTCTTATCCAAAAAGATAAAGCTCTCGGGAAGAACTGTTCCACTCATTAGATACTTTTTTGAGTGTCTAATTGGACACTTCAGAAAGTTATTAAGAGGATAATGTCGGTGGAGCAGTGGTAAGCATGCTCGCTTTGCAATCTGAATGCCCGGGTTCGATTCCCAGGCCAGTCGACATTTTTTTAATGACAAATCTTTTTTTTAACTATAAAACAGTAATATAGCTAAAAACTTGATAAAAATAATAATAAATAAAAAAGAACAAAATTTTATTTTGATTTTCTTTTTAACTTAATTTAATTCCTTTTTATTTTATGTTTTGTTTTATTGTTGTTGTTGTGTCGTTAATCCTTTATTTGGGTTATTTTTAACTTTTTGGTTTTTTATTATTTAATTTAATTCATTATATTTTTATAATTGTTTCAGGAATTGTCGCTTATATTAATTTTGTCATTTGAAAAATGTGATGTCGCCTGACCTGGTAATCGAACCCCGGACATTCACATTGCAAAGCGAGCATGCTTACCATTGCACCACCTGCGTATATAACCATCTGTGTACAAAAGTCTTATTTGTTCAACTTACAACAATTCTAAAAATAAATGTAAGCTGTCTAATTTGTATCCAAATAAAGGATGGAAAATAGATATGTCTATCTAATTTCCATCCTTCATTGGGATATAAATGAGACAGCTTACATTTATTTTTAGATACATATGTTATTGTTGTTATTTGTCTATCGTATTCTTTTCTAAATGGTGACTGGATACGATACAAATGGGATAACAATGCAATTGTTATTGTATATTAGACAAATGTCGCATTTTTACAGAAAATTAGACACCAAAAAGATCCTCATTTATAAAATTAGATAAAACTCACTTCCAATTGCTGGCAGGGATTGTACGTGATAGTGGTGTTTAAAAATATTTGTGTGTGAAATACATACATATGTATGTATATTTAGTTTTGTTATTTATTGCAAATTGATCTCGAATAAACAAGCTCTTAATTTCATATAAACTAAAATTGAATAAAACTATTTTCATACCGGTGACAACGAAATAACATTATACAGGATTTTCCCGACCACGTAAACATGTTTTGTTTTCCGTTCTTATAAATTTAAAATATAAATGTACATACGAGTATTACATACATATGTACCTGTGCCATCTAAATGACTGTAATATAATCACAGTTATTTCAGTAAAAATAAATACAGAATAAATTCAATAAACAAATTTCAAATCACTATTTAAAGTTTGTACATATTCTAATAAAGGGTGTGAATCAAATGGATTAATCGATTTTATGACAAAAATAGAAAAGTCAAACGCTGCAATATATAGTTTAGAAGTATAGGAAAAATCTTGTCTGAAATGGCAGACATTTTTAATTTAGCATAACATTTTTTTTTTAAATAGTGCGGCTTATTTGCAGATTCTTAGTTTTAAAATAGTATATTAAATTTGGCATTGTATATTACGAGGTAAGGCAGGAAAGACTTGAGGTTCGTATCTCGCTCTCATCCTTATTATGACATTTTAATTATTTCGAAGTTTTTCCAATCAGTTCGTTTCCATTTTTATACCCTTAGCATTTATGCTAATGAGGGTATATACACTTCCATACAGGCAAAATGTGCCTCATCGAAATAATGGTTTTAGACCTCAAGTAGGTTTGGACGAAATCCGTTTCAGACAACTTGGAGTTTATTTGGCCATGTCCGTCCGTCCGTCTGTCTGGCTGGAGCGCTCGATAATTATCGAACGGGTCAACCGATTAGGTCCAAAATATGGCTTTCGTAATATTTTATCCAAACTTAGTTTAGGTTCGAAGATGGTTTATATCGGTCCCCACAAAAGTTCGAAAATGTTTGTTGGAAATATGTAATGAAAACTACTTGTTTATCTTAATTTGAAATTGAACTTTTTGTTAAATATTATTTTTCTGTAACATAGTAAGCTTTGATTTGAAATAATGTACTCTACATTTCTATTTTGTCAACATTAAATATTTTTCTCATTCTCTTGTTAACTTTTGTGAAATAAACATTAAATGAATTTGTAATATAAATTGTGGTGTTTCTTCTGCGTTTTGCTCTGACAAAGGTTATGGGCCCTTGCACATAAAGAACCAAGGAATACATCAGAACATGGCGTCAACATTCAATATTGAGAAATTGTAAGAAAGCAATCATGATGGATGGCGTATTCATATGAAAAGTCTCCTGATACATTCAGATCTTTGGGGTTATGTTTGCGGAGAAATTGTGAAACCTGAAGATGGTGTGGGGCAAATTGAATGGAATCGGAAGGATCAAAAAGCGCTTTCTTCAATATTCCTGTGCATGAAAAGTGACCAACTTAGTTTAGTCAAAAATTGTGTGACATCTCGAGAAGCATGGGTAAAACTTGAAGAAAAATTCCAACCTCGAGGACCATCAACAAAGGTTTTGCTGTTTAGAAGGATCTTATCAACAAAAATGAATGTAGGCCAAACAATGAATGAACATCTGAAGATTTTTAATGAAACAACAAATAAACTACATGAAATTGATGTCAACATTCCCGATGAAATTTTAGTTAAAATATTGTTGAGCAGTTTACCTGAAGACTATGAAAGTTTCGTGGTTGCCATGGAATCCAGAGACTCCTTACCATCTTTAGCAGTACTCAATAATAAGTTACTTGAAGAATTTGAAAGAAGAACATCAAGAATCAGATTGGAAGATAGCCAAGAAGTGTTTTTGTCAAGAAACGTGCAAAAAAGTTTAAAAATAAACGAAGATGGTAAGATATTAAAGAGAATCAAATGTTTCAAATGTGGAAAAGCCGGGCATATAGCAAGGGATTGCTTTAGTAAAAGTTCTAAATCAAATGCAATGTTACATGGATCAAACTCATATAATTTGTCAAGTGAAACCTGGGTGCTGGATAGCGGAGCAACGTGTCACATGTGTTGTACACGGAAAAATGAAGTTACATTTCGAAATCACAAGGAGCGCATTGAATTGGCCGGAGGTTATCATATATTTTCAGAGGGAATATGCCATATAAAACTGGAGACAAATAATGGAGAAACAATTGATCTTAAGGATGTGCTATTCGTACCGGATTTAAAATTCAATTTCATAAGCATTGCAAAGTTGGCCGAGAACAAACAATTTGCGACTTTTGATGACACATATGTTAAAGTTAGAGATATTCAAGAACGTGTCGTTTTGAATGGACATAGAAACGGTAATCTGTATGTTTGTGAAACAAAAGCAAATATGGTACATGGTATGTATTCAGAATCAAATTTCATAAAATGGCACAAACGGTTTGGGCATTTAAAAGGGGATGGTTCAAGGAATGAATGCGGTGCAAATGCCAAAGAATTTTGAATGTAAATCGTGCTTAAAAGCGAAAATTTGTGTTAAACCATTCCCAAAAGAGGCAACATTTAGAGCTAAAGAACCACTAGAATTAGTTCATACGGACGTTTGTGGTCCAATGAGAGTTACTTCGGCTGGAGGATCCAGATATTTTGTCCTCTTTATTGAAGATTATTCCCGCATGATGTTTGTCTATTTTCTAAAGAAAAAAAGTGATGTATACAGAGCTTTCACCAATTTCATTTCAATGGCTGAAAGGCAGACTTCAAAGAAATTAAAAGCTTTACGTAGCGACAATGGCAAGGAGTATCTTAGTTCCGAATTTTCATTTAATCTTGAGAACCTTGGTATCAAACGGCAATTTACAGTTGAATATACTCCACAGCAGAATGGAGTAGCCGAAAGGGCCAATCGCACCGTAGTGGAGATGGCACGATGTATGCTAATTGATTCAAATTTAAACGAAAACTTATGGGGCGAGGCTGTAGATACAGCTGTATATATAAGAAATAGATGTCCTAACAAATCTCTATGTGACAAAACTCCAGTTGAAATGTGGAGCAGAATTAAGCCTACCGTATCGCATTTAAATATATTCGGATGCCGAGCCATTATGCTTAATAAAAGGCCAGGGAAATCAAAGTTTGCATCCAAAGGTATTGAGTGTATTATGACAGGTTATTCTGCAGAATCAAAAGCATATAGATTGTTGGATATTTAAACAGGAAAGCTGTATAAAAGCAGAGATGTCAAGTTTTTGGAAGATTCGGTTGAAAACAGCTCCGAATATGATATTTTCCCTAAAGTCTGGTTGAGCGAAGATAGTTTTTCAGAATTATCAACAAAAGAAATACAAAAAGAACCTAACCATCAACACATTGTCTTGCCGATTAGTGAAAGTTCTGAAAATAATATTGATTTAGATCCACGAGAAATAAATGAAGTGGAAAGCGAAAATGAACCAGAAGACGATGTCAACTACAGAGTGCTTAGATCTGGAAAGAGAATACGTTTAAATAATGTACTATCCAAGGAAAATAATGTTATATGTCCAAAAGATTTTGCAGAAGCGGTAGCGGTTCCTGAAAGTGACAAATGGATTAAAGCAATGGAAAATGAATTTCAAGCATTAATGTCCAAAGATACGTGGGAGTTAGTCAGAAAACCAGAAAATGAACGAGTTCTGAAAAATAAGTGGGTATACACAGTTAAGCAAGATAAGGAGGGGAATTTTGATAGATGTAAGGCAAGGCTCGTAGCAAAGGGATGTGGCCAAATATATGGAATAAACTATACTGAAACGTTTTCCCCAGTAACGAGATATGCAACGGTAAGGACTGTTTTGGCTTTGGCAGTGGAATACAAACTATTTGTTCATCAACTGGATGTCACTACCGCATATCTAAATGGCACAATAGATGAAGATATATTTATGGAACAACCAAAAGGATTCGAAGATCCCGATAATCCTGATATGGTTTGCAAACTTAAGAAATCTATATATGGATTAAAGCAATCCGGTCGTATGTGGAACGAAAAACTTGATGCAGTATTGAAAAAGGTTGGTTTTATTCGCTGTACGGTTGAGAGATGTGCATACGTGATGAATAAAGAAGGCCAATATAATATAATTGTCGTATATGTAGACGATATAATGTTGGCATGCTCTAATATGAGAACAATGAATTCTATTAAGTCAGCTCTTAAAGCAGAGTTTGACATTATTGACAAAGGTCCAGTTAATTTTTTCTTGGGGATGGAGATTGAAAGAAAGGAATCAACTGGCAGCATAAGCTTATCCCAGAAGAAAATAATAAGAGAGTTATTGGAAGAACAAAAGATGGAAAATACCAGAATATGTAGTACACCTTTAGATCCTGGATCAAAATATAAAAATTGTCAAGATTGTTCCAATTGTAGTAAAGTAGACGTGACAAAGTATCAATCGTTTATAAGTTCCTTGATGTATATAGGAATTTGCTCGCGTCCTGACATTGTTCATGCAGTCAATAAGCTATCCCAGTTTAATAAAAACCCACATGTCGAACATCTTAAAGGCGCAAAACATATACTTCGTTACTTGGCAAACACTATTGACTACGAAATTTGTTATAAAATATTATATGGATTTGCAGATGCTGATTGGGCAAGTAGCTCCGATGACAGAAGATCGTATACGGGATACACATTTATTCTAGCGGGTGCGGCAATTTCGTACGAGTCGAAGAAACAACAGACAGTGGCATTAAGTAGCACGGAAGCAGAATACATGGCTATATCTGTGGCTTCAAAGGAAGCAATATATTTGAGAAACTTACTCACAGAACTTGGATTTGATAATATAATTCGCAATGGAACGGAAATATATGGAGACAATCTGAGTGCTCAACAGTTGGTACGAAATCCAGTGTACCACGCAAGAAGTAAACACATCGATACACGTGTTCATTATGTTCGTGAACTATATGAAAAGGGTCTAGTAAAATTGACTTTCACTCCGTCTACCGAAAATGTGGCTGATATTTTAACCAAATGTTTAAAGCCATTTTCACATAAGAAATTAACAAACATGCCTGGTATTGAGCAGTTTCCATTAAGGGAAGGTGTTGGAAATATGTAATGAAAACTACTTGTTTATCTTAATTTGAAATTGAACTTTTTGTTAAATATTATTTTTCTGTAACATAGTAAGCTTTGATTTGAAATAATGTACTCTACATTTCTATTTTGTCAACATTAAATATTTTTCTCATTCTCTTGTTAACTTTTGTGAAATAAACATTAAATGAATTTGTAATATAAATTGTGGTGTTTCTTCTGCGTTTTGCTCTGACAATGTTCCCTCAAGGGAGTAACCGATGGTCCACACTTTGTACATCGTGAAATTTCTACCAGACTTAGATGAGGTTCCAATATGATCGGTCCACTCCCTCGGGTACCTCCCACTCAAAATTTCGGAAAAGTTCAGTTTAGGACCTGCTATCGAATCGCTTTGATTTTTGTTGTAACAACTTATATTCAGTGACCTCCATACGTCGGTACAAGTTTCATCAGGGGCAAGTCCATACATCCTGAGAGAATGGCCTCAAAGGTGTAAAAAAACCCCTATGACACCATGTGTAGTGCTTGGAGCGCAAGATAAGATTTAGGTTCGAAGATAAGTCCTTCAGGTACTTTCCCAACAAAAGTTCAAATGTTAGGAAAATTGTGCTTACGATAGCTCTTGAAGGGAGGGACCATCCTAATATAGCTACCAGATATAGATCAGGTTCGAATGTGGGCTATATTTGACCACTGCTTCGCGTACCTCCTCCCACAAAAAAATTTCGGATAAGTTCACTTTAAGACCTGCTTTCGAATCACTTAGATTTTTGTTGAAGAAACTTGCATTCGTTGCCTCAATTACGACAGTAAAACTTCAGGGGCAAGTCCATACTTCTTGAGAAAACAGCTCGAAAAAGTGTAAAAAATCCCATATGTAGTGACTGGAGAGCACGATAACTCTCGAACTGATTACCGATTTGGTCCAAAATTTTGGCCTTCGTCATATTTAGTCCAAACTTAGTTTCATTCAGTTCGAAGATGGGCAATATGAGTCCACAATAGGGTGTCCAAAAACCATTTTTTTTAAACAAAATGTTTTTCGGTTAACCGTAACTTTTTAGTTTTATAAAAAACCGGTTTTCGATTTTCAAAAAAATTTTAACCGGTTTAAACCATTTTTTTTTTCAAATAGGTACAAAATTGCTCATAATTGACCATTTCCTTACACCAACATCACTTCCCAACCTTGATTCCATACGAAATTTCAAGATTCTAGCTAAATCCGTTTAATATATTCAATTGGTACTAAATTTGGTAACTTTTAGTACTTTTGTACACTTATCGGTCGAATTTCCAAAAACCCTTTTGTACATCTTTCTAAATCGTCATCAGTGACCCTCATACGAATGGTACCATATTTAGTACCTTTAACTAATTTTCGTACCGTTTTAGTTCGAATTTCCAAAAAACAAGCCTTAGCTGACATCTTCGGAGCAATGGTGACCCTCACAAAAATTTTTTAAGATTCTGGCTTTATCCGTTTAGTCTTATTTTTTTGTTGTATTTTATATTTCATATTGTATATGGGTCCACAATAGGGTGTAAAGAAAGCGTTTTTTAAACAAAACGTTTTTCGGTTAACCAAAATTTTCAGTTTTTTTTCAAAAACCGGTTTTCGATTTTCAAAAATTTTAAAAACCGGTTAACCGTTTTATACCTTTTTTGTAAAATAGGTACAAAATTGCTTATAATTGATTAAAAATGTGCGGAAAGGGGTAAATTATGTATAACGACTTCGTTATTATACAATTATCTCATAATATCCCAGTTATTCAACCTCGAAGTGAGGACAGCAAAATTTAGACTAAAATTGTGATGTAAGAATAGTAAAAACCCTTACATATATTAAATTGTGTACCAAAAGTATTAAGTTTACCTTTTATTAAGTCTGGATTCTCCCTCATGCGAGAACCTCAAATTATCGTGCCGGAATCAATCATGAATTTTGTTATCGTTGCCCTTTACAACCTCATTCGACAATTTCTTAGTTTACTGTACTAATTCAATAACGTATGAGTAACGTCATTCAACTACCTTGTGATATTACGTATACGCAGTTTTTTCATAGATCGTTCAGCTGAACTAGATTGGGACAACTATACATTTTACACAACATATTTTTCAAAACAAGTAAGAACAGACTATAGTCGGACGGGGCCGACCATGTGATACCCTATACCACTATCCCTGTGCACTAGCTTTCCGGGCTAGCTGTTATAAGATGTGCATTAGAAATTTTACCAATTTTCACACAAAAGTTTTGATCAATTTAACCCGCTAAATATTATCCGATCATACCGTTGACTTGCACGCTACTTCTTCATCTCAAACCAAAACTACGTTTAAAATTTCGCGCCGATCGGACTATTATTGCGACCTACAGAGCGGCTACAAAATCGAGCAAAAATTTTGTTTTTGGTCCATTTCATCCCTTTAACATTTCACGATCATCGCCAAAAACTAATCAGTTCTATTCTGGTCCAAACCCGACCTCCATACTAAATTTCGTGACAATCGGTCCATAATTGCGGCCTCTAGCTTGATTACAATTTTTAATGGACGGACAGACGGACGGACGGACGGACGGACACACATCGCTAAATCGCTTTATCTCGTCGAGATATGAAGTTTGGTATACCACATGAGGGGTCTACGACGAATATTTCGCGGCGTTACATGAATTTTTGGGAAAACAAACTTATTATACCCTTTTCCACATTGTGGTATAGGGTATAATTAAGATATCTGACATCACCAACTTGGCCCGTATTTTGTTTTAGTTTAGTTTACTTTCAAAAATGCAATTTTAATTTAATATTAAAAATATTACATTTTTTTAAAAACCGGTTAACCAACACAAATAACCGTTTTTTCGGTAAACCGAAAATGACGTTTTTGGCGAAAACCGGTTTCGGTTTTACAACTCAGAACCGGTTAACCGATTTCGGTTTTGGATACCCTAGTCCACAACTTCCGGTACTTCCCCCATTATTTAAGAAAATGACACTAAAATTTTAGGCACGATACCGTTTACCGTTAAAATTGTTCAAATTTTCTATTTTCAAAATTAACGAGAGAGAGAGAGAGACCTGAGAAAAGACATGCATTTATTTAGATATTTCTTAAGAATCGACCCCGATTAGAGACTTTGAATGAACGATGATTTTTTTCCATGAAATATTTTTTATATTCCTTCCGACTATACATATGCTTACTTCTTTTAAATTTAGTTTTGTAAATCGCAAATAACAAACTGCTGCACCCTTTAAAACAAACCTTTCAATATACATATGTAAGTTTTTTTGCAAATTTATTTGTTTACAAGTTGTAATGCTATCATCAATGGTTTAAAGGGCAGACAGGACTAATGAAATATAAAAACTAAATAAAATAATTTTTAATAATATTTAACAGATAATATAATTAATAGTCAATAGTAAATTGAACATAAGCACTTTGTGTGTGCTTTAAACATTTACATCTGTTCAGTAAATAAACCGAGTATCATTGAAACTACTGAAAAAATAAGCCTGTAATGGAATTTTTTTTAATAAAAATGGCTTTGAATACAGCTTATATATAATACAATTAGATTAAAATGTAAATACTTTATTTTATGCTCCATCTTAAAATTTATTGTAGTGTGCTGCATTATTTATAAGAGCATTATCAGTCAATTCTGTTCTTGAATGAAGGGATGCAAATATGTTCACACTATAGTTTATGTGAACTATGTAAACATATTTTTGACTTGTTACCACACACACACACTATATACAAATGATGTGCGTTTTTAAACTAAACTTTGAAAAAAATGCAATGAGTAAAAACTATTTGCCATAATAACTATCTACAACTGGCTTAAGCCGCAAATTCCTTTGGGGATTTCAATGTGTTAATAACTTTTTTCTCACAAAATACCAGCTAAAAGCTCATTGAAATAATTCAAATATTTGCATTTGCGGATGTGCAACATTGATATGGGTAACATGTGACTTCTGAAGAAAAGCATGTACAATGCATTCACAGAAAAAATACGCATTAATCATGAATCAATAAGGGAACGAAACAGCAACATTTACTTTTTACAAATGAAGCTGATTCACCTTAAAAGTAATTTTAATACAAGGCATTCATCCCCTAGATTTGGGAACTCACGTATGTTTAGAGCAACTCCCTTAAATTCCGTTCAAGTTCTAGTCTTTGATAGTTCTGGCATTATATGAGCTGTACTTGAATTTTTTATAGCATCAGCCTTTGAATTTAAAATCTGTTTCAGACAATTTCGAGTGGATAAAGCCATGCACGTCCGTCTGTCTGGCTTGTGCCCACGATACTTCTCGAAAGGAGTAACCGATTTTTCCAAACTTTTCACTTCGCATTATTTCTTGCAGACATATGTAGATCAGGTTATGGGCTATAGGTTCAATATTACCAACCAAAATATCACAGATTTTTGCAAAAGTGCAGTTTTAGGATATTTCTCTAATTAGCTCCCATGCTTCCGGACGGCATGGCCAAAACTTAAATGGCTGGTGAACACTATACTTATCGAAAGAAGTTCGTTGGTGGACTATATTGAGCAAATCTACCCAAAAGCGGAAAAATATTCTATGGCTGTCACAATAACTAGTATAAATAAATAAGGTACTAAATTTTGGTTATGTTCCAACTTTAGTAGAGTAAAGCAATATGGGAAAAAGTTCATCCCAAGATGTGTTGTTGTAACAGTATTTGATATGTTTAAATGGTCGGTTTCCCGCTTAATATGGCTGTGAGTCTATCTTCAGTTCTAGGAATGTGGCTGTGGCACAGACATACTGGAGTTAGTTGAGTAGGTTTGGCAGGGCAGTTGAAAAGGTGTAGTGTGTCGGGCGGGTACGTGCCGTATGCTGGGCACACGTTGTTTCCGAGGATCGCATTTACAGGCTTGTTGATCTGCAGATTCTATCTATTTCTTACGGATGGCTCTTACGGTAACACCCAACCAAGTACTGCAACGAAATCATGCCATTGTGTTGTTGTACCAGAAGAATCTTTGTCTGCTCATGTAGATAGTGCACAGAAGATATGAGGAGCAGCGTACGTAAACATACTTTATGAAACATTTCCAATGGTTTCGTTTCGTATTTTCCATAGGAACAATACAAAACGAAACATAACCCACGTTGACCGAACTCGCTGTTTTGTTTCGTTTTGTTTACATTCGTGAGTGCGAACAAAATGGATAGCGAAAAGTTCTCAACTCCACAACAACAGATAGAAAACGAAAAAGTTCAAAACACATGAGTGATTCAATGAATGATTAATTTGGTGGTTGAAAAAACAACATTCCGCATCTCGCGAGCAAGCAAAGAGAGCTTCTTTCTCCACTCACTAATAATGATGTTAGCTGATAGGGTTGTTAAGCAATCAAATATGTGTGTGTCAGAGTGCACTGCAAATGTTTGCCAAAAATTCTTTTTGGTTTGGTGGTGAATGAAATAACTCGGCAAAGCATAGCCGAAGAACATTTCAGTAATCTTACGGTTTTCCTATTTTTGCATTGAAAAGTTTGTGGTTTTGTTTTGTGTTGAAAGCGAAACGATTCAGAGAAAGTGAACAGTTTGTGACTTTGTGTGATTGATACGGAAAACGTTTTGTTTGTTTGCGTTCATTGATGAGGAGGCACCCTGTTGCAGTTCTAAGGACGTTTTGACAAGTTTGCACTTATATATCGCGTTATATGTGGTCAACAAGGTTTCTTTATTCGCACCCCATGTGCTGCCGGTTAGGGACTTGATGACATTATTCCTACATCTCAGCTTGTCGCAAATAGCTGTGCATTGTGCGGACGAAATGAACATGCTATCGAATGAGACCCCTTGGATTTTGGGGTTGTTTGTTATCGGAATTCTGCTACCACGATCATGACATTAAATTCTGTTCCCACCTCTGTCATTCATGTGGTGAACAGAGTGACCGTATATTTAGTTGCATACATTTGCATATTCCTTACGTGGAAAATCCACCAAATAGGTGTTCAGCCTATCACAAGTGACATCAGGGAAGGTACCAGATGCTAAGATCGTACAATCATCCGCATGCGATCTCAATGCCGTCTGGAGGGTAGCGGTATACAGAAGAGTTGGAGATTAAGCAGTTCCAGAGATTGGGGGTTGGACTTCTTGCGGCGTTTAAAGGTGATGAAATCGGGCGGTCAGTTGATGGAGACAATTATGGGGTGATGGTCCGATCCAACGATGGGTTGCCAGGTAACGTCATTTGTCAGACCAAGTAACACGATGGTTATGTCTGGCGAACTATGACACTCATAGTACAGCTATAACCTGGAGTACAGCTATAACCTGGTGTACAGCTATTTATCGGTGGGATGAGCTAATCCCTGGCTAAAGCTGATGCTGGATTTTCCTCCGTCCCGGCACGGACCAAAAGAATTCGGAGCAGGCGTTCCAGGATATGCTGTTCCTAACACAAAACTATAAAAAAAATTAAAAAAGTGAGCCAAGGCTATAGTCGGGTCGGGGCCGACTATGTAATACCATACACCACTACCTCTGTTCATAAGCTTTTGACTGGTAAATTTCAAAATATTAAATCAACCCCCAAAATTTCGTGAGGATCGGACCAAAATTTCGTAGTGTGATTGCATAAAAAAATGGAAAGAGGAATGCATTACCGACTATTGCGATATCTCTGTTGTTTGACCACCTATGACAACCTACATACTTCAATTCGTTGTAAAGGTGATATCTTATACCTACCTTGCCAGGTTTTGCTTTCGATATACCTATTACAGGAGAGAGATATTAGCTTTGAAATAAAACGTTGGCCTTTTCTCCAAATAAGTTTTTTTCACATTCCGACCCCTGAATAATATCCGACCATTATCAAAAATCAAATGGTTCTTTCCTCTGTGGGACCCCCATTAACACCCAAAATTTCGTGGCGATCCAATCAAAATTGCGACGTGTAGCGTGATTATAAAAAAAATTAAAAAATGGGATGTATTACCGACTATTGCGATATCTCCGTTATTTGGATACCTATGCCAACCTGCTTTACAACATTGAAAAGATGGGATATTTACTTTCATTGTCAGATTTTGCTTTCGGTATACCTATTACAGAAGAGAGATATTATCTTTGAAATAAAACGTTGAATTTTTTTCTACAAATAAGTTTTTTGCCCATTCCGCCCCCTGAATATTATCCGACCGTCTTCCCTGTAGGACCTCCCATTAACCCCCAAAATTTCGTGACGATCGGATCAAATTGCGACCTGTAGCGTGATTTCCAAACAAATTTAAAAATGGGATGTATTACCGACTATTGCAATATCTCCGCTATTTGTTTGCGTCATTGTAAAGATGGGATCTTCTACTTTTATAGTGAGGCTTTGCTTTCGGAAAGTCCTCAACCAAAGATGTGATATTCGTCATTATAATTAAAATCGCAAAAATGAAAAGTTGGGTTTTATTTGCGACTATTGTGATATCTTCGTTGCTTGATCACCTTCGAGAACCTAACATCATTAGAAAGGTGATATTTTCTACTTTCATTGTCTGGTTTTGCTTTTGGTATACGTCTTATAGAAGCTGAGATATTCGCTTTGGAAAAAAACCGTTGTCTTTTTATCCATATAAGTCGTTTGCCCATTCCGACCCCTAAATATTATCCGACCATCACCAACATCAATAGGCTTCTTCATCGGTGAGACTCCCATTAACCCCCAAACCATTTCGTGACGATCCGATCAAAACTGCGACCTGTAGCGTGATTTCCAAAAAAATTGATAAATGGGATGTATAACCGACTATTGCGATATCTCCGTTATTTGGTCACCTACGCCGACCTAGTTTGCATTATTATAAAGATGGAATCTTCTACTTTCATAGTCAGGCTATGCTTTTGGAAAGTCCCCAACCAAAGCTGTGATATTCGTCATTATAATTAAAATCGCAAAAATTAAAAGTTGGGTTTTATTTGCGACTATTGCGATATCTTCGTTGTTTGATCACCTACGAGAACCTACTTTACATCATTAGAAAGGTGATATTTTCTACTTTCATTGTCAGGTTGCTTTTGTCAGGTTTGCTTTACCCCATACAGAAGCTGAAATATTCGCTTTGGAAAAAAACGTTGTCTTTTTATCCACATAATTTTTTGCCCATTTCGACCCCTAAATATTATCCGACCATCACCAAAATCAATAGGCTTCTTCCCATCCGGGACCTCAACATCCAAAATTTCGTGACGATCCGATCAAAATTGCGACCTGTAGCGTGATTACAAGGTTTAGATGGACAGACGTACGGACGGACAGACGGACACACATAGCCAGATCAACTCAGCTCGTCGAGACATTAATTTGGTATATATAATATGGCCAAAACCAAGTTATAATACCCTCCCCACATAGTGGTGTATGGTATAAAAGCATGTGTTCACTGTAGTGGAAGTCGCTGTCCAGAACACGGTTTTTATGTGATTCCGGGTCAATCCTGTACAAAAAACCCACTGCCGTGGGATTGAGTAAAAAAATAATAATAATATATGAATTTTCCTATAACCTTTGTGAAAACAAAGGAGTATTTTTTTAACCTTTAAACAAATTGTAAATTTTTTGAAAAAAAAAATATTTTTAATTAATTTCTCCTTGGAGTCGAGGTAAATGACCGATGACTTTTGCACGTGACAAAGGAAAGCCGAAGACTCGAACCCACCCAACCATCACTATGTGACATATTTCGCCTTTGGTAGAGGCTCATCAGACATATCGGCTTTGGAGTGGCTTCACTGTCATCTAAGTTTTCTTCTTTCAAATGCAGTTTGTTATACCCTCAGCATTTATGCTAACGAGGGTGTGTACAATTTCATACGGGCCAAATGTTCCTCATGAAAATAATGGTTTTTGACCCCAAGTATGTTTGGACAATTTGGAGTCGAATTAGCCATGTCCTTCAGTCTGTCTGTCTGGCTGCTGCGTACGATAACTTTCGAACGGATTAACCGATTTGATCCAAAACTTGGAGTTAGTAATATTTTATCCAAAGTTAGTTTAAGTTCGAAGATGAGCCATATCGGTCCACTCCTTCAGATCCCTACCCCACAGAAGTTCGAAAATCATCGGAAAAATTGTGCGCATGATAACTCTTGAAGCGAGTAACCGACTTATGCCATGCTTTGCACATCGTGACATAGATGAGATTCCAATATTTGAGTCCATATTGGAATCTCATCTTTGTATGTAAGGTGCACTCCTTGGGTACCTCCCAAACAATATTTCGGAAAAGTTCAGTTTAGGACCTGCTCTCGAATTGCTTTGATTTTTGTTGTAACAACTTGTATTTGCTGCCCCTTTAAGACGGTACAAGTCCTATCAGGGGCAAGTCCATACTTCCTGAGAAAATTGTCCGAAAGATTTAAAGAAACCCCTCTGGCACCATGTGTAGTGGTTGGAGAGCACGATAACTCTCGAACGCATCAGCCGCTTCGGTCTAAAATTTGGCGTTCATAATATTTTGTCCAAACTTAGTTTAAGTTCGAAGATGGACCATACCGGTCCACTCCTTCATGTACCTCCCCCACAAAAGTTTTAAAATGTTCGAAAAAATTGTGCCCACGATAATTCTTGAAGGGAGTAACCGATTTGGTCCATACTTTGCGTACCGTAATATATCTACGGGACATATATCAGGTTCGAAAATGGACTATATAGGTCCACTCCTTCGAGAACTTTCCACAGAAATTTTGTGAAGAGTGCAGTTTAAGGCCTGCTCTAAAATCGTTTTGGTTTTTTGAAACAACTTGTATTCGCTGCCTCCATTACGACAGTACACGTTTTCTTCTGGGGAAAGTCCATACTTCCTGAGAAAATAGTGCGAAAGATTTAAAATACCACTATGACACCATGTGTAGTAGCTAAAACGCACGATAAGTCTCGAACGCATCAACCGAATCGGTGCAAAATTTGGACTTCGAATCTCTTTGGTTTTTGTTGAAACAATTTGTATTCGCTTTCCTCATTACGACGGAACATGTTTTTTTCCGGGGCAAGTCCTTACTTTTTAAGATAATGGCCCAAAAGGCTGCCGGCACCAAATAAACTGAGTAGTAAGTAAGGGTTGTACATCGTATTATATAGACGTAAGAAATATTGTGTGTTACTTCTTTTCTTAGGTCCGAGGCTGAGGGCTCCCAAAATTATTTAATTTTTTTTTTTGTTATTTTTATAGTTTATTTTTTGGGATTTGCCAGACCGGATTTGATCGTTTTGAATTTACCGGAAAGCCGAACGAAAACAAAGAAACAAATATGTTCAAAGGTTACATATGTAACTTTGAAAAGGAAAAACGACTCACAACCACTGTGTTCCGCAGAAGTTCAACACTTTTGCGCTTTAATAAAGTAATCCCACTTAGGGTCACTTCTTCAAACATCTCTCACACTAAGGCTTCAGTAGCCTTTGTGATCGTTTTTACAACTCTATTATATTATTCTATACACTTCTAAGTCTCACTTTTTATGATACCTATCCCACAATTGTCTAAAAATTTAAGCTAGATACTTCTAAAATTTGCTTTGGCACATGCGAAAACGCTTTGCTACATTTAGGTCCACCACTGTGCTTTTGTATAGTCATAGACTGAATTGATTGGAATTTTGTTGTTGTATTACTTGTTTTCGAAATGATATATTTAGGCTCACTTGTGCATACAAAAAATATAACCCACATTACTATATGATTGCAGTTCAAACAATAAACTATGCTTAAAAAGCCAGATAAACATTAACATAACTATGAAATATATTAAAAAAAGAATAAGTGAACTTTACAAAAAGTACAGAACATTACATAAATGGTTGGGAATTCCCAAAAGCTTTGTTCATATGTATTTAAAAAAAAAAAACTATGAGTAAAGTGCAGATGAGCTCCTGAACACAGAGAAAAATTATGTTCGTGTATATGTGATAGTGTGGGATTGTGGTCAATGGTTGTTGGCTCTCTTAAACCAATCCACATAAAGGCACTCATCTACACATAGAAGGACACATTTCAATTGTTGTACATTTAACTGCCATCATTTGTCGGTAGGTACTCCAGAGAATGGACAATGAATGCACAATATGTGCATTAGTGTGTTTGTGTGAGTTCTGACTGCGGTTTTGCCTTCTATTCCACATAACTTTGGCCTATACCATCACTTTGCCTTCATTTCACTTCCTTCATGCATTCAGTCAGTTAGTCGGTGCAACAGCACGCATCTGTTACCATTATTCACTCATTTCGTATTCCCACATGGTCCAACCACACGCACACACACACACACAGATGCACTCAACATAACCACCTTTAACTGCTCTACCATTTGGCTGACTCCTATCCTCTGGCATTGGCCGGGCCGGCCACATATTCTAACCAAACACTTTCAACTTCGGTGTTACATTTAGCTTTGCTTTGTTTTGCTTACTTTAATTAAATTCGAACTAAAACTGTGTGCAACAACAAATGAGCGGGTTTAGGTTATGTGCAAAAGTGGTCGAAATAGCATTTGCAAAAACAAAACAAAAATGGATTGGAATGGAAGATGTATGTATGCGTTTTTTCCAGTTCTTGTGGGTTTATAGGATTTTAAGTACTTGGAGAGAGCGAAGTAATGAAAAAAGATGCAAAATAATGTGCCTATTGCTTTGAGCATGAATGTGTGTGTGGAAAATTAAATTAAATGTTAGCTCGCTCTTGTCTTGGGAAAAAAAATCTTAAAAGTTATGTAACATAATTTCAAAAATTACAGGTTAATTTACAGTCTGAATAAGTAAAAAATATAAGTTTGCTTTGCTGATATAGTTACAGCCTCAACCGGTAACATAAAGAAAAGAAAATACCCAAATATCTTAATCATGGCGTCGATACGAGGGATGCATGAAAACTATCTTGCCAACACGCGGTGTTGCCAGACGCCATTTGATTTTTTTTGGGAATTTTTTTGAATTGAATTGAATTTTTTTTGTTTGTAAATTTTTTGGCTGCACTTACTCAGGACAGTTTGTCATACGACCATGTCTTCTGTTGTTTACAGTTTCTCGAAAAAATCACTGTGCCAAAAAAAAATGGAATTTACTTGTGAACTTTTTAGTCCGATATTTTTCACAACTTTCGACGTGGAAAATCACGGCAAGAGTGCATCCATCAAAATAAATATTTGTATGTCGATAAAGGGCCATCCTATAGCACTATGATAAACTGGTTTAATGAACCCAATCGTGGCCGACACTCGCTAAAAAACGAAGGTCGTGAGGGTAGTCCAAAAACGGCCGTTGTGCCAGAATAGGTATCCTTGGGCATTTATTCCACCAACTAACATTTGCATGGACACATGGCGCAAAAATGGATTTTTCTCGCTGAAGCCTAAAAAAACAAGTATAAAGTATCAGTCAGCTGTGCTGACGGATATACCCTCAGCCACTGATCAAACCAACACAATAATTATGCCGTATATAAAATATATTGATTTTGTATCACGAGTTTGCTTTAAAATATGTATGTACCGTAATGTGGGACTATATCAAATCATTGACATATACCAAACATTTTCAGTAACCAAACTTCTCCATAAAGGACTCGAAATATTAAATTACGTTAAACTAAGTTTGAAAGAGAATTTTGAAAATGTTTTAGAGTTATCTAGCTCAATAGCCATTTTGGTATGTGCCGGGAGGGGTTTGGAGCTTGGACCATTATCTCAGGAAGTATTGACTTACTCCGGAAAAAGATTGTACCGTTGTAAATGAGGCCGGTAGAACAACGACTGCAAAAGAATCAAGACGATGCGAGAGGAACTCTTACACTTTACCCTTTCCGAATTGTATGTGGGAGGCACACCAAGGAGTGAACCGATAGAAACTCCCTGCGAGCTATCTGACGGATTTTCCATTTTATTTCGTGCAATTGTACCGTCGTAAGAGGAGCCGCAATGACAACTTACTGAAACAAATTTTAAAACGATCCGAAAGGAGCTTTTAAACTTCACTTTATCCGAATTTTGTGTGGGAGATAAGCAAAAGAGTGGACCAATATAGTCCATATTCGAACCCGACCTATATCTGGAAGGAATAATACAATGTGCAAAGTTGGGACAAAATCGATTGTTCCCTTCGAGAATGGACCGATATCTTCGAACTAAAACTAAGTTTGGGAAAAATATTACGATACCCAAAATTTGGTTCGAATCGGTTGATCTGTTCGAGGGTTATCATGCGCTCCAGCCAGACAGACAGACGGACGGACATGGCTAAATCGACTCCAAATTGTCTGAAACGAATTTTGTCCAAACATACTTGGGGTCTAAAACCGTTATTTCGATGAGGCGCATTTTTGGTCGTATCAAAGTGTATGTACCCTTTCGAGCCTAAAGGCTGGGTATAAAAACAGTAATCGACCGTTTAGGTCTTCAAAAGCGAGACAAATCCAACGAAAGTTGTTCAGGTAAGAAGCACTTCGAAGCAAATGGTCGCCTGGTTCTTCTGTTAAACTGACCATGTGACTATACCGCTTAAGGAACGTAGGCGTTAATTCTGAGTGGCACACTACAATTTCTTTGCCTAAAGTCTCCTGAGAAATTCGAAAAACAGACAAAAAGAAGTAAAAAAGTATCAGTCGGCTTTGTCGACAGAGATACACCATGAGCCTGTGTGAATTGAAACTTTCATCTGTTTTTGCACTTTTGAGGAAGGTACCGTAAGGAGTGGACCGATATGGCTCTTCTTTGAACTTAAACTAAGTTTGAAGAAATATAAAAAAGGCTGAATTTTGGACCTAATTGGGTGATCCTTTCGAGAGTTATCGTGCACTCCAGCACTACACATGGTACCGTAGAGTTTTTTACATTTTTACAGCTTTCGGGCTATTTTCTAAGGAAGTATGGACTTCTCCTGAAAAAAATGTTAGGGACATAATGGGGGCAGCGAATACAAGTGTTTGCAAAATGAATCATAGCGATTCGAGAGCAGGTCCTAAACAGAACTTTTCCGAAATTGTGTGGGGGAGATACCCGAAGAAGTAGACCGATAGAGTCCATATTGGAACCTCTTCTATGCCTGAAATATATTTCATGATGTGCAATGAACCAAATCGATTACTCCCTTTAAGAGTTATCGTGCCCACCATTTTCCGAACATTTTCGTACTGTTGTGGGGGAGGTTCCTGAAGGAGTGGACCGATATGGCTCATCTTCGAACTTAAAATAAGTGCGGACAAAATATTACAATGGCTAAATTTTGGACCCAATCTGTAGATCCGTTCGAGAGTTATCGTGTGCTCCAACCACTACACTTGGTGCCGTAAGGGGTTTTACAACTTCGGGCTATTTTCTCAGGAAGTATGCACCTAATAAAACTTGTATTTACGTAATGGGAGCAAGAAATACAAGTTGTTACAACAAAAACCATAGCGATTCGAGAGCAGGTCTTAAACTGAACTTTACCGAAATTTTGTGTGGGAGGTACCCGAAGGAGTGGACCAATAGAGTCGATATTGGAACCCCATCTATGTCTGGTAGAAATTTCACGATGTGTAAAGTATAGGCCAAATCGGTTACAACGTTTAAGAGTTATAGTTAGCACAATTTTTCCGAACATTTTCGATCTTTTGTGGGGGAGGTACCAGAAGGAGTGGACCCATATGGTCTATCTTCGAACTTAAACTAGGTTTGCACAAAATATTACGAATATCAAATTTTGGGCCAAATCGGTTCATCCGTTCGAGGCGGACGGACATTGCTAAATCGACTCCAAATTGTCTGAAATGGATTTCGTCCAAACATACTTGGGGTCTAAAACCATTAATTCGCTGAGGCAAATTTTGTCCGTGTGAAAGTGGGTAATACAAAAAAATGTGTAAAAATGTGTTGAAGTAAACAAGTTTTGTTGTGTTCTTTCTTGATTTCTGGCCAAACCACGCTACATTCAGACCTGTGCTCAAAGAATCAATTAAAGAATACCCCTTGGGCAACATGGTTCTAATGTATGATATTTCGATATAAACACTGCATCCCACAAAAATCGATGCTGACTTTTTGAAGTTTTGATTTCGGCGTTTTTTAATTTTTCTTATAATTAGGGAGCGCAACCAGATAATGACATAAACAATTCATATGATTGATAACTCCTGATTCCACGTCGTTTGATGTATATCTCATGAGTGTGCTCTGGACAGCTTCCTAGTAATAGGAGTCCAAGGACGAAAATTTATTGCGTAAATTTTCTTAAAAAAAAGGAATTTTTGGCATTAAAATTTACAGCTGCCATACAGTTAGCCTTGAACCCCGCGTGAATTTAGTTTTTTTACGCGCCAGATCTAATGAGTGCATCCGTGTTCGAATCCATCCACTAAAACGGCAGGTATAGATACCTTGAATATAGGAATGTCTGCAAATAAAAAAAAATTACGATTCCGCGCATAAAACCGTGATTTTCTTTGAAATTTTTTACATAAATGGAATCATTTGGACGCGATTATAATATTTGCCAATAGGCAGAGGTTCGGGAGTAATATTCGCATTTAACCAAAAATAGAATATGGTGGCACATCCGCGATTCTTGACGAATCTGTTAAAAATTGTTATAATGACGCATTTTTAATAGGCGGTCAATGAAATCGTATGCGCCTTACAAACATATGTAAATCGCGATAAGATAAAGATGATAAGATGCAACTGATGGCACACTTTTGGCACTGAATGAAACATGGATAAATGCGTACATCTTGATAGAGTTGCACTCGCTGTATCCGAAAAGCACATGCGCCTTAACTGATTTTAAAGGATTCGAGAATTACACGCTTTTTAATTTTGTATTTTTTCTTTGGTTGTAATACCAATATTACTCTCTACTTCTTAAATCTATTGCTTATCATAGAAAACAAATATACTTTCACGATGACAAACTATTTTCCTTGTAAAAGTACTTCAGGTTTTGTATTGAAATTTAGCGAAATATTAGAATAACTCCCAAAAAATTTTTCTCAATTAAACCAATGGTAGCCAACATATTTTTATATTGCTTACTTTAGCGGGTGTCAGGGTGAGTGCTATGTGCTACAGCAAAATATAAGCAAAAAATAAATAACGATATACAAATAGTATATATATAACAATTCGTTGTTGCCTTTTTTGCTGTAATATGCAAGTTATAAACTAAATCTTTATAATTTTGGTCTCACATTTTTCTACGCGTTGTCTAGGTTCTGCATGTATTTTTAGTTTATTTTTTAGAGATTTTTATAGACTCTTAGTTAGAACAAATAAAATTTACTCCAAGATTTCTTCATTATTTTTTTCTATTTTCCGCGAAAATAATAATAAATTTAGCAAATAATTAATCATCTACGGGTAGATATCAAATGATATTGCCGATTTATACATATATACATTTTCTTATTAAAACACAAAGGGTGTTTTTAAATATTTTTTCTTTATAAGGTAATAAATCCCCCATAACTTTTGAGCGCATCATCCAATTTTGTAAAAGCGAACAGATTTCAAACCACGATTTTTATCGTAATCCATGTACCAAAAATCGCGGATGAGCTCGCAATTTTTTAATTTGATTTTTCTTCAATGGAATTGTAAAAGAAATTTAAAATTTACCATATACCCTCGTTATCATAAATGCTGCGGCTAAAGGGAAAGACGGATCATTCTGCATAATGACAATGCGAGCTCCCACACATCGATTCAAATCAGCGCCTGACCAATCAGTCATTCGCCGTACAGCCCTGACTGGGGATCCAATGACTTCATTTGATTCCAGCAAATCTTGAAAAAAGGCATGGTCAACGATTTTCGTTGGCAGAAGATGCTGTTGAAGCGTTCAAAAATCATGTTTTTTTAGTGTCTCAATCGAAGTGGAAAAAGTACTTCAAAAATAGGTTTGAGCGCATGAGAAAGTGTATAAATTATGCTGAAGATTACTTAAGAAAACAATAAAATTATATTTGGTGATAAATATTCATTGTTAGGCCAGATAGTTATGGTGCAGCCCTCGTAAAATAAATTGCTTTTAAATAAAGTTTTTTTTCTACGAAAAATTCAAACCTCCATGTGAGGTAGACCTTTGGCTAGAAATAAAAAATGTCATATATAGGCTTACATAATACCGCCTACAGAATCGACATCCTTTTTAGCCAACTGTTATGTATCTAAATGATTTCATAATGTTGCCGAAAAAATATAGGACATTTTGGAACTTTTATGGCCTTTGTCCTGATTTGATGTGGATGTTCCGATAAGGTTTGGACATTTGTCAATAAATTGTATATATATTTGATGCCAATAAAAAATCAAATGCCAAATTACAACTAATTTGGTTGAAAAATTTTCCCAATATCTCCTAATAACTGAAAGCGCAAGATACGGTTATATAGGCGGTTATTCTAAAACATGGGCCAATAACAACATTATTTTTAACGGATATTTCCTGTCCACAGATAACTCGAACAAAACAAAATTCTTTACAAAAGGTGAAATCAAAAATTGTTGGTATATGAGTTCTAAACCAAAACAATTTCCATATGAACAACAGCGAGACATGCTTTGGCCCATCTTCGAATTTGACTGACGTTTGGACAACATATTAAAATGTGCCAAGTTTTTGTCTAAACCAGGCGGCCAGATGAACAGATCTACGGGAAGGGCTTAATCGACTTCATATTGTATGAAACGGATTTCGTCCAAACATACTTGGGGTCCAAAGGCATTATTTTAATGAGACACATAAAATAAAGACTGCGAGAATAAAATATAATCTCTTCATTGTGAATGTATCATAAACATTATAAAGATGAAGTAAAAAAAAAAACAAAAATCTCTGTTCCGGACATAGATCAGGTTCGAATATAGACTATATGGGTCCACTCCTTCTGGTCTCTTCAGAACATGCCATTGTTGTAAAATATCATCTCTATTACGCTGTTTTGAGTATATTTTTTAAGGACGATATAATAAAAGAACAGAGATGCCATTCCACAGTCGATACGTCTGAAGAGCTGCTCAAAAAACAGCTAAACCAGGTCACGTAATTTGGTGACTGTGTGGGTTCGAGTCCTTGGCTTTCCTTTTTCACTTGCAAAAAATTTCCGATCATAAAGCTTAACTCTAAACGAGAAAATTATTAAAAATCATTAAAAATGATCTTCGCCCTAACAGGCAAAATTTCAACAAAAACATGAAGTAAGCATTTTAGAGTTTCAGGATGTTCTGAAGAATTGCTGTGAACTTTATTTGGAAGATTTTGCAAGGGTTTCTTAGTTCAACTCCCAATAGTTATTAACTTTTTAAAACCCTACACCACTTTGTGGAAAGGGTATTATAAGTTTGTTTAGGGAAAAATTCATGTAACACCGCGAAATTTTCGTCGGAGACACCCAATGTGGTATACCAATTTTCATATCTCGACGAGATAAAGCGATTTTGAGATGTGTGTCCGTCCGTCCGTCTGTCCATTATAAATTGTAATCAAACTCCAGGCCGCAATTATGGACCGTTTGTCACAAAATTTTGTATGGAGGTCGGGTTCAGACCAGAATAGATTCCTATTTTTATTGGTGATGATCGTGAAATATTTAGCGGGTGAAATGGACCAAAAACATATTATTTATCAAATTTTGTAGCGGCTCTATAGATCGCAATATACCCCAATCGCATTGAAATTTTAAATTAGGTAAGAGTGTATGACAAAGAAAAAGCTTGCAATTTGAGATGGGGATCAGATAATATTTAAAGGGTTAAATGGACCACAACTTTTGTGTGAAAATTGTGACATTTTTTAATATACAGCTTATTTCTTTTTTCCTGAAAAACACATTCCTCCCTCGTGAGTTATATTTGAATTTTTGCACGAGGTAAGAGTCTAGGTTGAAGAAAATATTGCCACTAGTAGAGACGTTTTTCATGGCTGAAATACTAAGGAAATATCGCCAACATTACAAAGAGATAATTTGCCACCGTTTAAAATTTGATATTGCCAGGCCTGGGAATCGAACCCGGACAGTCAGCGTGCAAGGCGGTTGCGCATAGCTAATTCCTTGAGTTTTGGTCGGGTTCGTCCGACTATATAGCCTTTGCTTACTTCTTTGTTAAAAAACCATATGATTGAATCTTCAACTAAAACAAAACAAACAAAAAACAGCGAAGGCACGCGAAAGGGAATTTTTAAAATAAAATTCCAACAACATACTCACAGGTAACTGTGCTGATATTATTTCAACTTAACAGAAATCGATGATTTCTTAGTTGAATCGTGCTGTCGGCTTGCAAATATTTTGTTCCGGTGTTTTTTTTTTTTTTTGGAAAGCCGAAAAGTGAGCATCATTCTCATTAACATGAGAATACTCGATGCTTAAAGAGTTCAGGTTTTCACTAAAAAATCGTCATTTCAAAAACTGAAAAGCCAATTGACAATTCCCTTCGCCGGGATGAAATCACGATATTGATAGCGATCAGTAAATTTTGCAGGCTGTCAGTGCGTTTTGTAAACATTACTCTCAAAGGTAATGATGAAGTTAAGCCAATGGGGGAATAATCCACACTTAAGCAATCATTTGTTAAAAAATTATGTCTTTGAAAAAAAGCGTTTACGACATTTTTATGATTCGCAGAATTAAAGAAAACAAGTAAAAAAGTATCAGTCGGCTTTACCGACAGAGATATACCCTCAGCCTGTTTGAAGGTACCCTAAAGAGAAGACAGAGTACGTATCAGTCAGCTGTGCTGACGGAGAAATACCCTCAGCCACTGACGAAGAAAAAAAAAACAACAAAACCAAACACAATAATTATGCCGTATATAAAATATATTGATTTTATATCACGATTATGCTTTAAAATCTGTAGGTACCGTAACGTGGGCTTATACCAAATCATTGACAGATACTAAACATTTTTGGCAACCAAACTTCCTCATAAAGGACTCAAAATATTAAATTATGTTAAAATAAGTTTGAAAACAATTTTTGAAAAAGTTTTAGAGTTATCTTGCACAATATCCGACAGGGTTTTGAAGCTTTTGGGCCATTATCATAGGAAGTACTGACTTATTCCGGAACAAAATGTATCATTGTAAATGATGCCTCTCCAACAATCTACTGAAAAAGAGTCAAAACGATGCGAGAGGAGCTCCTAAACTTCACTTTAATTTTATGTGGGAGGTACCCGAAGGAGTGGACCGATATAGTCTATGTTTCAATCCCATACTGGGCTGGATGAAATAATACGATGCGCAAAGCCTGCACCAATCAAAAACTTCCTACGAGAATTATCTTACGGATTTGCCATTTTGGTTGGTGCCGTCAGGGTTTCTTGGAGCTTTTAGGCCAATATCTCAGGAATTATTGACTTACTCCGGCAAAAAATTGTACCGTCGTAAAGCGAGCCACAAAAAACTTACTGACCGTGGACCGAAACATCCATATTCCAACCAGATACATGACTGGATGAAATAATACGATGTGCAAAGCCTGCAGGGACGTACGCAAGGGGGGGGGGGGCACTGTTCGCCCGGGCCCCACCCGAAGTGGTTTGGTCGACTAACATTTTTTGAGCTACTTTAAGAAATTATTACGTTTTTTCACTAAAATTATTTTTTACTTTTGGAATTTTCAAATGAAAATTAGATTGTTCTGAATGTCATGTACTAAAAATTTACTTTATGAACAAGTTGTCTAAGAAATATTTAAAATTTTTTGTTTAAATACTCTTTTTGAGAAAACCTCCAGTGAAATCTGTATTACTTCTTTTTCTCATGTAATTTCATTATCAAATAATAAAGGGTCGAGGAATTCTATAATAAATATAAAGGTCTTGAGGCTTTAAACTCATTCTGTATTCATAAAATTACGTGTTTAGTATTGTGCGGAATGGAAGTGCTTGAAATGACATGTTTACTGGACAAAATGTACGATATATCAAGTGTTTTCCGTAGAGCATATCTCTAAAACAAATAAGAAAATTGTTTTAATGCCTTAATTTTTTATTATTTATTTTATGGAGAAAAATTTATTGTTGTGCGTCATAAAGTCCTAATATCTGCTATAAGTAGCATACCCACCTGAATTTTTCCTATCATTAACAAAGTTGTAGCTGAATACAACCGCAAACAAAAATTATGCTCGAACATTGGTTAAATGGTATTAAAATCTGCTGTAATTTCGGGCTTTAGGCTAACGATAAAAATGTACCTCATCGAAATAATGGCCTTTGACTTCTCATATGTTTCGACAAAATCCGCTTCAAATAGTTTGGTGTCGATTTAGTCCAGTTCATTCGTCTGTCTGGCGCATAATAACTCTCGAACGGATCAACCGAACTTTAAGTCATATCGGTCCAGTCCTTTTTCCCACAAGTCTACCTTTGTCGAAGGTCCAAATCGATTTCATCGAGACATAGATTAGGTTTGAACATCTTTGAACTTTGAACATCCTAAAATTATATCCGGGCGTTCATATGTATATTAAGTACCAAGAGGGTCTATATGGGACAACATCTTCGGATACTTCCCTCACAAAATTTCAAAATAAGTGCAATATAAGGTCTGTTCGAGAATCCATGTGAAATTTTTGCCAATGCTGCTCCTTGCGGTCTTGTTTACAGCGATATTCTATTTTTCGTGGGTAAGTCGATGCTTCCTGACATAACGGTTCAAAAGCTCTAAATCATACCATGACCAACTAAAATGACGGATTGACACGATAACTATAAAAAAGAATGACTTCCAAAGTTAGGTCCACTTCCAAAATGGATCATTCATTCATTCATTCCACAAAAGTGCAAAACTTTTGCGCTCTTATCGAAGTCAAATTTATGATCGCAACATAAACATTTACACAACGCTCAAAATCGTGAAGTTTTATACCCAAATGTTTCGATATTTTTGTCGGAAAGTGTATACATCCTAAAAAGACAACGGAATTCTGAAACTCCCTGACTACACAATTTTTATTTTCGATCTGTCTATAGATTATATTCTATACTTTTAATACTGATACTTTTTTACAAAAGTTATGAATTTTCATAAGTTGGTGCCGACAGAATTGCATAATCTTTGGTCATAGTCCTTGGAAATTTTAAATGTCATCGAGTTCCTAAACATCTAATCGTATAATTAAGGTAGAAATAAGGCGGAACAACCATTGGGATATCAGATGTAGTTTTTCCGACTTAACCTATTTTGTCAGGACTTAGCTAAAATTTTGCCGAGCCCGAATGTGGGTTTCGTAGTCTCAAACAGTACTGCGTGTAGAATTCGGAGTATATGAATCGTAGTTGGTATCGCCCGACTTTTGATAAAAATGTTCTAAATGCCTGTTCCAGAACCTTCAAGAATCTACAAATTTTTACTACTGAAAATGAGTAGATTCTTGCAGTACTGGAACAGACCATAAATATAATTTTCTTAATTTTTCAGTTGCATGGACTCTATAACTTCTGGTAAAATAGTATAGTTGTGTTTTTATGACATAAAAGAATATTATTTTCTTACAAAAGCTGGCAATGTTTGATTGGAATTGTTCGGTGCAAGTCTAATCTTCACTCGGGGATTCGAGTTATTCTTTTTTTGAAGTTATTTATTTCAATTAATTAATGTTATACAAATAACAGTAATTGGTTTTTTAGATAGATCTTCTTATCAGCATCAGTCCTCGCGGTAAAATGTGTCAAATTGATAACTTAATAAGGCAAAAGTAACACGAAACTTTCTTAATGGGACTGAAGTTAATGTGTGATATATGGATATGTACTTTGAAGAATAAGAAATACTGTAAATCATTGAAATAGAATCGAAAATGCCAAATAAGAGATACTGTGGTTAAAAATTCTGGAATACACCAAAACGTAAACCTACATGTGTAATATTCATTTGAAAGATTTTTTAGTTATTGCGTCAATTCTGTTGGAGAATTTGGTTAAAAACTTCAAAATACCAGGCGGAACTTTTGTATGGGGACTATACTGAACGTATTATGATATGCTGCATTTTACTCTGTTCCAAATTTCAAACTTATATCTATTATATTGTAAACCCCACCGAAATGAAATCCTGCGTACGTCCCTGAAAGCCTGCACCAATCAGAAATTCCCTGTGAGGATTATCTTGCGGATTTGCCATTTTGGTCGGTGCCGTCAGGGTTTCTTGGAGCTTTTAGGCCAATATCTCAGGAAGTATGGACTTCCGCAAGAAAAAAATTGTACCGTCATAAAGGGAGCCGCAAGGAAAACTTACTGAAAAAACTTGCAAAACCATCCGAGAGGAGCCCTTAAACTTCACTTTATCCGAAGGAGTGGACAGATATAGTTCATATTCGAACCAGATCTATATCTGGAAGGAATAATACGATGGGCAAAGTTTTGACCAAATCGATTGCTCCCTTCGAGAGTTCTCGTTCAGACCCTTTTACAGAAAAAATTTTGAACTTTTGTGGGGGAGGTACCAGAAGGTGTGGACCGATATGGCCCATCTTCGAACTTAAACTAAGTTTGGACAAAATATTACTATACCCAAAATTTGGTTCGAATCGGTTGAACTGTTCGAGAGTTATCGTGCGCACAAGCCAGACAGACAGACATTTTTCGTATCAAAGTGTATATACCCCTCTAGCCTTAAGGCTGAGGGAATAATTAGTGAGAAACAAATGTTATGTCAGTTTGGTTAAATCACGTGGCTCTAAAGGTTATTTTCAATTATATATCTGCTTAAAGTGACTTCAAAGAAATTGTCCAAAATTTTGATAAATTCAAATTTTAAAATCATTTTATGCTTGAGTTTTTTTTGACGGAATCACCATAGAGTTAACATTTTATGTAATCTTATGTAAAAATTTATCACGCTATGATACAGGGATATGAGGTTGTAAAGAAGTCATATACAAATTTGCACATTATCATTACTATTTAATTGTTTATATTGAATTCACTCTCTCCACTATCAATTGAAAATAAATTAATAATTAAATCTGGGCATTTTCAATAATTTCCTCGCAATGACAACTAATTTTGCACTTTTAAAACAAAAATTGCAACAAAAAATTTTTCGACAAAAATTATAAGTTTAATAAAATAAAATGTTCCATAAATGAACCAAAATTATTAAATCCATATGTATTTACACTATCTAATTTAATCAATTCATTTGATTTTATTGATGAATTTATTTAATTGTACATTTGTCTCACTCTATATATTTACCGAAAAATTCTTTGAATCATTAAATTATGATTAAATAATTTCATGTCTGCAATTTAATACTTGTTAAAATTCATTTTGTCCCTGAAATTAAAAGCTTTATTTTAATTAGCCGGGGAATATGTATGTGTGAAAAACAAAAACAAAAAAATATGTATGTAAATACGTAAACATGTTACAACAAGTGTTAAAATAATTAACTCCTTCAATTTGTTAATGTTGTGACCCCGAAGAGATAAAATGTTGAATGCTTACATTATTAATGGATATTGAAAACATTTTAAGCCCTGCAGGACAACTGTTACTTAACCCGGTCTTAATGGGAATTTTAATAAAAGCTTTTGCAAAGGAAAAAAAGTGTTATTTTTAAACGATTTATTAAAGGAAAGCTGCATTAATGTGACGTTAAACATTGCTGATGATGTCAAAACAAAAAAAAATTATTTTTTAGTAAACAACGATGACTGACAATAATATTAATGTATGTATGTATTTACATTATGTATTATCGTGCTTGAAAAAATTTAATAAAATTGATTGTGGAGAAAAATTCGAAATTTTTAGCCGCCAACGTTTTATTACAATTTACTTGAATTAATAATTTCCGATAACAGAAATTGTACTATGGTATCTTTAATTTCATATATTAATCCCGTATAAGTCGAAATATCAATCCCCACAAAACCAATACTCGACCTACGTAGAATGAAGCCAAAATATCAAGATAAGTTGGCTTAAGTATATTGAGCTATAACGTCCATATTTACATTTGATTATTTTCCTTGCGGCAATTGTCAGTTTGTCGGTGAGACAGGGTGCTGAGAGGTAAAGGGTGACCATATGCCCCACCTTTCTCTCCATCAAATTCACAAGTGCCGCAAGGAAAATTGCCTAATGTAAATATGGACAAACTTAACTCCAATTATTATTTTTAAAATTTTGTATTTTTGATTTGATAATTACAAAAATTATGAAATTTAATTAGTTTCGTCACAATTTAAAAACTCTTCTATAAAAATATAAAAATCCATGCATTTGTTTAAAACGCATTTTCCTGTCATTACAAAATAATTGTTAGCCGGTCATTTACAGAAATTTGTACAATTTTTCACTTTAACTTTTAAATAATAATTATTTCGCCTAATTGATTTCCGATAAAAATGTGTATAATCTACAAATTGAAACAATCGTGCATATGTATGGGTGTGTATGTGTTTGTGTCATCGCATAAATCACAACATAAAATACAATAAATATTTACGCTGAGTAGTTTTTTTTTTCATCTGTGTTTTTGGTGTGCAGTTGGCATCAAACAATGAATATAATTATTGGAGTGGAATATTTCCAATGACACGAATGAGTGGTATTTTGTGGGCAATTGTGTCCATGATTGTCCATGAAACACACAAAAAAAATCAAACCAATGCGAAATAACCCGTATTGGTTGCACTGAATTGTGTGTGAAATTTACTTTCATTGTTAGTAGAGCGCGTTGTTATGTCTGTATTTGATATAGAAAATATGTTTTATTTTTGAATACTATAGATGTGTACATGGAATTTGGCCGATTCGACATTGGGGAGATAACCTTCAAAAAGAAAATAAAGTGGATACACTGAACAAAATTTGAGGTTGTATTGAGCTTATGTATTGGTAAAATAATAAACAAATATTTTTTGGAATGAATTGTCATAAATAAGATAGGGCTTTAGTGAAACTGGCCAAATACTCGTATAAAAGGTGTGGGTTGGTGGTAATCTACCTTTAGCACCCGCTATAGGAAATATAATATTTTATCGTTCATCTTAATGCAATTACTTGTGGGCCCCAATATACAAAATATGAACATTTACAAGTAAAATGTTCCACATTTTTTTAATATGAGGGCTGTACTATGGGAGCAAATCGACATTTCGACTTTTGTAAAACAAAACAATTCGGGTTAGTAACAATTCCCTAGAAAAAGCAGCCTACTATGAAAAAACGAAAGAAAAGAAAAACAAACCCCTCTAAAATTGACGAACCCCTCAAACGTTTTAAGGACCATGATCTGCGAATCTGCACCTGGAATGTTCGCACTCTTTATAATGAAGGTGCAGTCTTCGCATTGGCAGACGTACTTGAAATGGATTGGGAAAGGTGTCACAACCACACCTAAAGGTGACGCAGTGTATTATAGCTGCCATGACACAAAGCATGAGTTTCGTTGCGGATTTGTAGTTGGTCGGAGATTAAAACATCTGGTTTCCAGCATCACCCCAGTGAATGTAAGACTCGCTGCAATTCGATTAAAAGCAAAACTCTTCAACGTCAGCTTTATTTGCGCTCATGCTCCCACTGAAGACAAAGACGAATAGACCAAAGATATATTTTACGAGCGCTTAGAAGAAACTTATGACCGTTGCCCTGTCCATAACATTAAAATTATTCTAGGTGATTTTAATACCAAAATTGGAAAGGAGAATATCTTTGGCCCAACAGACGGGAAATTCAGTCTCCACAGTGAAACATCTGACAATGGTATGAGGCTGATAGACTTTGCAGCTGCAAAAAACATGGTAATTAGCAGCCCCAGATTTAAGCATCTCGATATTCATAAGGGCACCTGGCTATTTTCAGATCAAAGAACAAATAATCAAATTGATCATGTTGTGATAGATGGAAGACATTCATCGAGCGTAGGTTCGAACCACTACCTTATTGCAGCAAAGGTACGTACCCGTCTAAACGTTGCAAATAAAGCACGAACAGACACAACGCGGAAGTTGGACATCGATAGGCTGCAAACACAACAGATAGCCAAAGCATATTCCACTCAACTGGCCCAACTGCTTAATCAAAGCACTCCTCCCGATAACATATCAGGTCAATGGCAAAACATCTGTACTTGGATACCAGAGACCTCCACCAAGAAATCCATGGTATGACCAGGAGTGTCGTGCTGCTACCGAAGAGAAAAATGCGAGAGAGGTATCGGGAGAAAAGGAGAGAGGAGAAACCTCTTTTCCGGAGTGTGAACAAATCGAGATGTACAGGAGACAGAATGAAGTGCGAAAATTCTACCAAAGAGTGAAACATCAAACTGATGGCTTTGGAACTGGCACATCCTCCTGTAGAGACCAGCAAGGTAATCTGGTAACTGATACATATAGTGTGCTAAGGATATGGAAAGAGCATTTTTCCAAACTGTTGGTATCCAATAGTAGCGAAGTCGACGAAGATACCACAGATCCAATCCCAGAAGATGATATTGAATGTATACCACCCGGCCAAGATGAGGTAAAGACAGCAATAAACCGGCTGAAGAATAAAAAAACAGCAGGAGCTGATGGCTTACTAGCCGAGCTGTTTAAAACCGGAGGCGACACGCTGATAAGGTGTATGCATCAGCTAGTTAGCTCCATCTGGAAGAATGAACGCGTACTCGACGATTGGAACCGGAGCATCATGTGTCCCGTCCATAAGAAAGGAGATAAAACTTTATGTTCCAACTATAGTGGCATAAGTCTTCTCCCCACCGCCTACAAGATATTGTGCGAACGACTAAAGCCCGTGGTCAACGAAATAATTGGACCATACCAATGCGGCTTTAGACCTGGCAAGTCCACCATTGACCAGATATTTACCCTGCGGCAAATCCTGGAGAAGACCCAAGAGATGCAGATCGACACCTACCACCTTTTTGTCGATTATAAAGCAGCCTTCGACAGCCCGCTACGTTCAAAGGTATTCCAAGCAATGTCTGAATTTGGTATCCCCACAAAGCTCATTCGGCTTTGTAAAATGACTCTAACAGACACAAGATCTTCAGTTAAAATAGGAAAGAACCTCTCCGAAGAGTTTTGTACCAAAAGAAGTTTCAGGCAGGGAGACAGCCTTTCGTGTGATCTTTTCAAAATCCTGCTAGAAAAGGTTATACGAGAGGCAAACGTCAAAAGAAGTGGCACAATCTACACCAATACTTGCTTATGCTGATGATATAGACATCATGGGACGGTCATTAAAAGAAGTAACCGATACCTTTATGAAGGTCGAAGGAGAATCTGCTAAAGTGGGTCTGGTGGTAAACGGCGAGAAGACCAAGCTGATGGTGTCGACGCGCAATGCGTCCATTGAGATCGGATCAACTGTTGAATAATTTTGAGGTAGTAAAAGACTTCGTATACCTCGGCACCGCCGTAAACACAACAAACGACATCAGTTGTGAAATAAGAAGAATAATTGTATTGGCCAACAGATGCTACTTTGGCTCTAGTAAGTACTTTAAAAACAAAGCCACAACTCGTCAAACAAAAATAACGCTTTACAAAACACTGATACTACACGTGCTGATGTATGGTTCCGAAGTCTGGGTACTTGCGCAAGCAGATAAGCAGTGCTTGGCGTGTTTGAGAGAAAAATTCTTCGAAAGATCTACGGACCGATCTGCGCTGACGGTGAATATCGACGTCGTATGAACCACGAGCTGTATCTGAAAGAACTTTTTCTTTCTAATGACTATAATAACGTTTATTCCCTTGAAACATTGTGAGAAAGCGTCAGTGCCATATAAATTGATCATAGAAATCGATGTATTTACGATTAAGCGAAGGTATCTAATTTTGAATCAATGTATCTCTTTGGAAAAAGCGTTAACGATTTTTTTTTTATTTTTGCCTTATTAAGGCAAGGTCATTTATAGTTATATTTAATTAATTCTCTTTCGAGTTGAGCTGTTAGACCTTAGATATACATTGAAAAATTAGGAGTCTACCGAAGTCCCACGCATCCAACCAATTCCCTACGTCAGGAGTATTAGGATGTTTTTGTGGCAGACGAAGGCAAAGCTTGGTATACGTATGTCGCACTTCATTAGATAAATGCATATGCGAAATTATTTCAGTTAATTGAAACTCCCAGCTTTGCTTTAGTCCTGCTTTGTAATCCCATTTTTCAATGTTCACAAATAGTATGGTTTAACAAGGGCATGTCACACACAGTTACTAGTTATTCTATCGCTAGTACAATATTTTGTGGCCATTGGAAGTTGAAAAATAGACTAAAAAATATTTTTTACACCAATTGAGGTGGAATTTGTTTTCAATTTTAATACACTTCATATTTTTTTTATTTTATTTTATTTCGCTCTCTGCTGGATTTGATCACGCGAACATCTGATTTGGAGCCAAACACACTATGCGCACTACGCGTACGAACCTCAAGGGGTCTTTAAACCCTTACATGTTCACCACCATCTGTTTTTTTATTTTATTAACAAAAGACTCGCGTGCCGACGGTGAGCGTTGGATACACAACCCTAGGATTTGTAGTCGGAAAGACACTCTCTGTGCCACCTTACTCATAATTTAGTAAGGAGTAATATAAGTAGTTATTTCTGTATTTATTTTTTGTTGGTCACCTGTTTTTCCATTGGCCATCTGGTTTTGATGATTTTTACAGAAACCACATTTATGAGCGGTTATTATTTAAAGTCCTATTTAAAGCTAAAAGCCCTATGAAGAAAAAAATATTGAACATATATCTAAAAAACAAAAACAAACACTTATTTTGCAAAACCTACAAAACTTGTGGAAAAGCGGTGCAGAAAAAAACAAATGAACTGTTTGACATCACCAAAATCTGCAAAGAGGAAAATAATATCTAAAAACTGAAAATTAAGAGCAAAGACCGCATTGGTTGTTACTCCAGCGGAAAAACTATTGTTGGAAGCGATTATATCTAAGCTTACTAGCTCAACCGTACATGGTTATTCCGAAAATAGGACGGACGTATCCGACAACAGTCCTTGGGAGCATGACAATGCAGTATTTACGAGCAATTGGAAGTATTGACATTTGAATAGTCAACAAGCAAAGACGATAAAAATCGGTAAAATGAAAACGCAAAATTATTAATGAACAGTTGAAATTAAAGTTGACAGCACTCTTGCTATCTACAGAAATTTACTACCGAAAAATATCGTTAATTACCAAAATTTTGAGCATTTTAGTTCTACCGATTTTTGTTGGTGACTCAAAACTATGCTAGAGAATCACATTACATAGTGTGTTACATGTGTTCAATAGGGTTATGGCATTTTTTTAACCCTCGTATTCAAGTATCATATTTTGATTACATGAAATCGTAATTATAAAGTGAATTAATAAAAAAACTCGCGCACCAAGTGATTTTAAAATTTGTATTTATCAGCACTTTGTACAATTTTTTGAGACACTGTATAAATCTATTTCCAAACTGAATATAATTTCGACATTTGGGGTATCCGTGATCGAAAAACTTTTCCACCCAAAATTGTGGTCAGTAATAATATATCGTGTATATCATCCACCAAATTTCGGCCAGGCCGAACTAAATGATTTTTTACTTGTTTTTACTCATATTTCGTATTTCCTGACGTTGCAGTGCAATGGAACCGCAGTGCGTATGATGTTTATTAATTAAAACGATTATAATAACAATCATATGCATTGGGGTTCCAATGTTAAAAATAAAAATGTTAATAAACAAGTAAAAGAGGGCTATTGTCGGACGGGGCCGACGTTGTGATACTCTACACCACTTCCCCTGAACATTAGTTTTCCATGGAATTTATTTATATGATTGCTAAGTCTCCTTTGTTGCTTCGGATATGTTGTGGGAACATATGTATATATGTATAATTGAGGCACGTAATGGATTAGTGGGACTTCGGTAGACTCCTAATTTTTCAATGTATCTCTAAAGGCCTTACAGCTCAACTCGAAAGAGAATTAATTAAATATCACTATAAATGGCCTTCGCCTTAATAAGGCAAAAATAAAAAAAGAAAATAATAATAGTTTTTGCTGACTTTAGCCGATTCGATCAATGAAAGAGATCAACATTTCGAGGTATTACATTTCTTCTAATTAAAGATAGCATAAAACCAACAAAGACCTGTACAGCATTGTAATTTGCATCAATATAAACTAGTAAAAAAGTATCAGTCGGCTTTGCCGACAGAGATATACCCTCAGCCCGTGCAAATTGAAACACTTTTTTCACAAAAAACTTATGTATTTAAGGGGGTTTCAAAATGTTGGTCGTATGAACCGACAAAAATGTTGATTAGGATTAAAGTTCAAAATTTTTGCGGAAAAGGTACTTAAAAGAATGGAGCGACATAGACCGTGGGGGTGCCAAGGGGGTTTTTATACCCTTCGGGCTGTTTTCTCAAGAAGTATGGACTTGCCCCTGAAACAACTTTTACCATCGTAATTGAGGCAGCGAATGTAAGTTGCTTCAACAAAAATCAAAGTGATTGAATAGCAGGTCTTAATGTGAACTTATCCAAAATTTTGTGTGGGATGGACAAATATAGTCCATATTCGAACCTGATCTATGGTAGATATTATGAGAATGTGTAAAGTATGGACCATCAATTGTTATCGGCCGCACAATTTTTCCGAATAGTTTTGAACATTTGTGGGGTAGGTACCTGAAGGAGTGGACCGATATGGCTTATCTACGAACTTAAAGTAAGTTTGGAAACAATATTACGAAGGCCAAATTTTGGCCGGAATCGGCATTTCCGTTCGAGAATTATCTTGCGCTTCCACCCATAAACATGGTGTCATAGGGTTTGTTTTTCAACTTCCAGGCTATTTTTCAGGAAGTATGGGCTTGCCCCTGAGGAAACTTGTACCTTCGTATAGGGGACAGTGAATACAAGATGTTACAACAAAAACCAAGGCTATTCGAGAGCAGGTCCTAAACTGAACTTTTCCGAGATTTTGTGTGGGAGGTACTCGAAGGAGTTTACCGATTGAGTCCATATTGGAACCTCATCTAAGTCTGGTAGAAATTTCATAATGTGCAAAGTATGGACCAAATCAGTTACTCCCTTCAAGAGTTATCGTACGCACAAATTTTCCGAACATTTTCGAACTTTTGTGGGGGAGGTACCGGAAGGAGTGGATCGATATAATCCATCCTTGAACTTGAACTAAGTTTGGACAAAATATTACGAAAGCCAAATTTTGGACCGAATTGGCAGATCCGTTCGAGAGTTATCTTGCGCTCCAACCACTACACACGGTGTCATAGGGTTTTTTGTAACTTTCAGGCTATTTTCTCAGGAAGTATGGACTTGCCCCTAATGGAACTTACAGCGTCGTACAGAGGACATCGAATACAACTTGCGTAAACAAAAATCAAAGCGATTCGAGATCAGGTCCTAAACTGAACTTTTCCGAAATTTTGTGTGGGAGGTACCCGAAGGAGTGGACCGACTGAGTCCATATTGGAACCTCATCTACGTTTGGTAGAAATTACACGATGTGCAAAGTGTGGACGCTAAGTATGGACCAAATCGGTTATTCCCTACAAGAGTTTTTGTGCGCACAAGTTTTGCGACAATTTTTGAACATTTGTGCGGGAGGTACCTGAAGGAGTGGGCCTATATGGCCCATTTTCGAACTTAAATCGAATCTGGACAACATTTTTCGATACCCAAAATTTGAAACGAATCGATTGATCCGTTCGAGAGTTATCGTGCGCACCAGCCTGCCAGACATTGCTAGATCTACTCAAAATTATCTGAAACGGATATCGTATAACATACTTGTGGTCTAAAACCATTATTTCGATGAGGCACATTTTTGGTCGTATCAAAGTGTAAATACCCTCTTTAGCCTAAAGGCTGAGGGTATAAAAACTCCGAATTCCTGTGTCATGATTTCAAATCTTTTCTATCATTTTGTAGCGTAGAAGATATATGTAGTTCTTTACAAACAAACCAAAACCATAAAGGAACAACCCACATATAAGTTGGACAGTAGTTCCGTTATCTAACTGCTACATCGATATAATTTTCATCATAGACCAAAAATTAAATTTGAGTATTTTTCCCACAAAAGTTATTATCAGTTTCACAGGCTAAATACTATTCGGTCATTATCAAAACCTATTTGTCCAAAACTCTTACCTCGTGCAAAAATTGTCAGTATTGAACTTTAACTGCGGCCTCAAGCGTGATTATGGTTACACTACACACAATTAAAACTTTGAGTTCCCTGTATATACTAGGCATTAACTGTGTTATCTGACCACGTCCTTCAATATAATTGACATCGATGAAAAGGTCAAAAGTTCCTCTTCTAAATATAATCTACATGGTTTTAACATATAGCCATTACAGTAAAAATTTTACCAAATTTAACACAAAAGTTTTGTTCCATTTAAAAAAATTAAAAAAAAGTTACTAACAATTTTTGTGAAAAAAAAAACTAAGTCGGTTTAAGAGATATTTAAATATGTTCCACTTAAATAGACTTATTCTGATGCCTGTAATCCGGAACAGCTTGCGTAATATCAGTTCTTTCATTTCTTACTCACGGGTTGACCATTGGTTTAGTGGTCAGTTGTTCCGTGCTGACGATTTTGTAGAACAATCTGTAGCTCTGAATGACCACCCAAAAGGTGTCAAATGCTTGAAGGCCCACTGGAAAAATGTGGTATGTCCAATTAGCATTGTCCGAAGCAACCAGTGCAGTGAACGTGTTATCAAAGTTACGCAAGACTTACATATGTCACTCTTGCCGCAAGAAGGACAGCTCCTTATTGAAATTCATCCTCTTCAATGACAACGTGCCTGGTCTCACAATTAGGAGGGTTGGCGTTTTTTATTTGGGATGATGACTTCTATTTTGTTTTTCAAAATAGTCAGGCTTTTTTTCCACTAATAAATTAAAGTTGTTTTAATAAAATATTAAAACAACTATGGGATTAAGCCTGACTATTTTGAAAAACAAATAGAAGTCAGCGTCCCAAATAAAAAACGCCAATCCTCCTAATTGTGAGACCAGGCACAGTCGAAGTTTGGTTTATTGCTGTTTTTACCAACAAACTAGTTATGTGTTTTTTTCGTTGAGACTCAACAAACGCATAGCAGTGGGAAAGATTTGGTTTTGTTTACAAGTGCAGTTGTTCGAGTTTAGGTCGTGCCCAAAAAATTCTCGATCAGAGTGTTTCTTTGGATACGTATCTATTTGATCGAGCAATTGACACCTGGGTATAAAAAGTTTCTTGTTGAAAAACAAGAAACAAGGGAACTGATGAAGATCTTTGGCGTGATCTGAAACTATAGTCTTCCCTGCCTTACCCCTTGGTAAACATCGCCAATTTTTTCCACTAATAAATTAAAGTTGTTTTAATTAAATATTAAAACAACGACTATGCGATTAAACCTGACTATTTTGAAAAAGAAAATATTTATAGATAGAAATCCGTTACGAAAAAAGAAGTTATGCCAAGTCTAAAGTACAAAAAATCTAAGAAAAACGCTTTATGAAGTGGCTTAAAAATATATAACAGAATTTCTTCATAATTTTGGTGGTACACCTAGAAGATTTCTTCTCCAAAGATAATTCGAACTGCTAAATTACATTTGAATCCTTTGGACAATGTTGCTAAAATGTTCAACCAAAACATTGATTAGAGTACCCAAAATTTTGAAACGGGATTTTCTATCCCTAAAATAATCGAATTTCCAAAATGCATTTTTTTTTTAATTTTATTTAACAAACTTTGCAATAGAAATGATATTTAATATTTAATAAATATTTTGATAATTCTTTAGTAGTGAATATGATGCCTATTTACCTAAATTCTTAATTATTTGTTTTTAATAAAATATTTTATTTTTTTTTTTTTGTATATTTTATTTATATTTACACTAAATATAACCCTTGGTAAAAATACCATTCTTTCTATGGCAATTGTGTTGGTTTATTAACTGTCCTCTATAATCCAAACCGTGTAAACATTGTCAATGGCCATAATAACCAACAGTTTTGTTTGGCATATAAACCACAATTATTTAATAATGATTTTACTGTCATAGTCAAATAGACTGCAGTTGTGCTGCGTTTTTCCCTTTAACTCTTGTATAGTATTTATTTAACACAATGTTGGCTTTTTATTGGCTTATTGATTTCGATTAAATGTTAATTATGAAGTAAAGTTGAATGCGAATGCAAACATAATTATAACAAAGAGCGGGTTAAAACATTTTTTATTAAGTTTATGCAAAATACCATGGTATAATATGACATAAAAAACAAAAACGAATTTAGCTTTGTACATTCATTTGTGGTAAATAATAAAAAAAATTGTCAAAAGGTAAAATTTAGAAAAAAAAAAATTTAAACACATTCCATTGCCTCCATAATTATATTATGTATAACAAATAATTTAAAAAATAGTTTTATACATACAATAATTGATAGAATCGTTTAAATAAACGTGGCTTTAGTGATTGAATTTAATGTTCATATGGTAACGATTTTATTAAAAAGGCTCCCTGTTCGTTAAATTTTATTAGCTTTCTCTACACCATTTTCACATGTAATTCGAATCATTTCAGTTGTAATTCGAAACATTTCACTTGTAATTTAAGAATTGCAATTGAATTTCGAATTATTTCATTTGTTATTTGAAAATTTCATTTGGAATTCGAATTAGTTCATTTGAAATTTGAATTTTTTCATTTGTAATTCGAATTTTTTTCATTTGGAATTCCAAATGAAAAACTTCGATTTTAAATAGAGAAATTCAAATTACAAATAGAAAAATTCGAACTACAAATGGAATAATTCGAATTACAAATGAAAAAAATCAAATTACAAACGAAATAATTCGAATATCAAATGGAATTCTCAAATTACAAATGAAATAATTCGAAATTCAATTGGAATTCTCAAATTTAAAGTGAAATATTTCGAATTTCAAATTAAATAATCAAATTACAACTGAAATTCTTCCAATTACACGTGAAAGTAGTGTAGATATACCTTAACAGACATGCTTGCTTTTTTAGATTCTTACTAGTAGTGACATAATTTCTTACAAACAAGAGGTGAAAATGTAATTGGTGACAGTGGCAAGTCAAAGGGTTGATGAAAATGCTATAATTAGGCTTACATTTCCGGGGTATTTCAGCCATGAAAAATGTCTCTACAAGTGGTGTACTCGTAGTAAGACATATGGTAACACATTAGGGCGAATTGTATGGTACCAAAGGTAAATGTTCACGAAAATGCTCTAAGGGCCTCATTTATGGTCCAATCGATGAAAAATTATTACCAGTTTGTTGTAGTGGTCAAAAAACGATTTCTACAAATATTTACGACGATCGGTTAACGATAACCCGAGCCTACTGACCAATCTTTATTTCCATAGTACTTTGTATGAGCGCCAAAGGTGAATTTTTAAAAATGCTTGTGGCAAAAAAACGAATTCTAAAAAAAATTGTGAAAATCGGGCCAGATTTTGATATTGTATATATGACCAATTATAGGCAATTTCGGCCCCATAATATAACTATTAATAAAATCCGCGTCGATTTTCCCAAAATTTTGAAGGCCCACTTCTGATGTTCACTCATATACTTCAAACATTTCTTTATACACTCAGTGCAGTTAAGTTAAGGTTTTTACTGCAGATTGTCTTTGCGTTCCTTATAAGAACAATATAATTTTAGTCTCCATAATCAGGCCGCCGAAATTCGTCTGCAAATATATAGCATTCGGGATATTCCTGAACATTTTCTGAAAATTGCATGAAATTAGGTTCAGTAGTTTTGAAAAAATAATGTATTGAAAAGAGAAAAAAGTGGACGTGGTCCGAAGGTACCTAAATTGTAGACTAATCTGTAAAATTTTAAACCGATACATGCGAAATGTTTTTCTGGAATTTAGAAAATATGTAACCTGTTTCCCTGACAATTTCAGGAAAATCGGTTCAGTTGTTTTTGCAGAAAAAAATTAAATTGAAAATTGATAAAAGTGGGCGCGGTAAAATTTTCATTCCATAAAAACCAATGTTGGATTATGAAGGCATTTGATTTTTATTCATAAAGATATAGTTCATTTACTCAAACAGTGACATAACTCACCTGACCAAAATTTTGAAAGTTTATGTTAGCGAAAATGTCTTGTTTAGGAATGATGTAAACCTTATTTTAGACTTATATTACTGATTAAGTAATTTTCATTACTATTTTTTTTATTAAAGTGACGTAAGAATTATTGGCAATTTCCCCTTGTTTTCAGAACTTTTTCGACAATATATCAGAATTAATATATGTTCAAAACATATGGATCAAGGCCTATAGAAGGTCGGCCATTCAGAGTTCTGTTAACAACTTTTGACAGCAAACATTATAGATTTTATATTATTGTGATTTGAGTTTCTTTGTATTTTAAGTCACAATAATGTTTTTGACAACAAACATAACAATCAGGTGGTCTTAGTGTCCAACTGTATAAACTGTGATATGGATATATTAATAATCGCATATATTTTTGGGAGTAACATTTATCAAATAATTCACAGGTGCGGTGAACATTATGTAATTCACTTCGGTAACACCAAAAGAAACAGTATACAATCGGAAAACCATAGAAAATTCTTAATATTTATTTTTTTTGTTTTTATGGAATGTTAAGGACTTTTCCTTTGTTTCCTACTTCACAAAAGTTCAAAATCACGGCTTCCTTTTTCCACTCCAATTTAATTGAGTATTTTTTGGAAGAAAAATGGGATTAGAAGAGTAATGATTTATGCAGAGGGAACGTTTGGATATCATATCATTAAACACTAGTATTTTTACATTTACAGGTAGAATTTTGGAGTTATATAAATAAAGCAAAAAACGCCGAGAAACATGTCTTCTTTATTTGTCTTTTATTACGCTGTAGTGTCAGAATATGGTCAATTTTTCATTTTCGGAAATTCAGGTGTCCAATCGCTGTTATTGTCATAATGTAACCAATTATAGTTATTTCCCTAAATATATTTTGGTGTCCAATAGTGGTTTTATTGATAGACAACTAATGCTGAGCAATAGTAAGTCTATCCATGATGAAATTCAAGCACCCAATCGTGGGTATGTAAATGTCAAATTATGCAGCCAATTTTTGCATCTGTCAATAGACAAATTTTGGCGTCCAATCGTCGGACTTCCCTTATAATAATTCTGGTTTCCTATCGTGGATCTTCTCATAAATTGATCGGGAACTGGGAAAATTCTGGCAAACAGTTTTGAATTCTTGTAAAATGAAATTCTGGCGCCCAATTTAAGGACTATACATGTATACATTCTTTTAGCAAAAATTCATAAACACAATTTTTCCCAATCTACATTTTTTATACTGTCAGCTTTAGTCAAAATGTGCCTCATCGAAATAATGGTTCAAAGGCCAAAGTGTGTTTGGAAGAAATCTGTTTCAGAAAACTTGGAGTCGATTTAGTTATAAGTAAAATAAAAATATGAAATAAATAAATTAATAAATAAAAATACCTCTTTGGAAACGCTTTGCTTTTCTGCAACAAGTGTTCTCGGGGCTCCTAAAAGTTTTTTCAGAGCAAGTCCATACTTCCAGAGAAAATGACCCGAAAGCTGTAAAAATACCTACGGTCATCATGTGTAGTGGCTGGTGCGCACGATAACTTTCGAACCGTTTACTGCGTTGTTTCAGATTTTGTTTATCGGAATATTTCGGCGAGCCTTATATAAAGCTCGAAGATGGTGATTTTCGGTCTACTTCTTCTGGTATTTTCCCCCCAAATTTCAAGATTTAGCTAAAGTGGTACGTGCGATTTTTCTTGAACGAAGCAACAGATATTGTCCAAACTTTGGATTTAGTGACATTTTGCCCAAACTTAGTTTTAGCTCGAAAATAGACCATACTGGGTACATCCCTCACAAATCTTCAAAATTGTTGTTTAAAACAGTTTAAGGTCTCTACGAGGATCCTTAGAAATTCTTACTGAAAAAAGCTGACAATTGTACTGTGACGAACTAAAATGACTGGTGGGCGCAATTTCTTTTAAAAGGAATGACTCCCAAAATAAGATCTACTATGTGAACTATCTAAGATCTACTATGTGAACTATTCCGTGCGGAGTTTTTTTTTCATTTTTTTTCTCCCATCGGACGCCTCCCCAGGTGGTGGATAGGGGAACGCTCATCAGATATGACGGGTACCGCAGAAATAAAATATGCGGGGCGAACCAAAAGAAAAAAATGGAAAACGGCAGCGTCTGACCAAAGGATTGGCGGCAGCAAACAGCGTCTGAATTCCAGGAGGAGCGGCTGAATACAGAGACGGAAACTCTAAACCCTTCAGAAGGCCACGGCAAACCACTGAAGTACAATCCCTAGTAAATCATACAATTACAATGAATACAGAAAATAACATACGGCCCTCAGTCTCCGGCAATCAGAGGGTGCTAAGAATCCCCGGAGGTAAAACAAAAACAAAACTTAGGATAGGAACTTGGAATGTGAGAAGTCTTTATGAACTTGGAAAACTAGACAACACCATAAGCGAAATGGAAAGACTACAAATTGATATCCTGGGTATCAGTGAAACGTGGTGGACGGAGGATGCAGAATTTATTTCCCAGAACGTAAAAATTTATCATTCCGGAAACAGAGAGGGAATTCACAGAAAGGGCGTTGCTATTATAGTAAAAAGTCACATAGGGACCTGTGTCACTGGATACGTTCCAATTTCTGATAGGGCGATGATGATAAAAATATCTGCAAAACCAATAAACATGAATATAATACAAGTATATGCACCCACAAGCGATAGTGATAACGATGAATTGGAACAGTTTTATTGCGACGTTGAAAAGTTATTAAAGATGACAAAACCCCACGACATTACCATAATCCAGGGCGATTTTAATGCTAAAGTTGGGCAAGAAGTAACAAACGGAATCACAGGAAAATTTGGCTTAGGACAACGGAATGAAAGAGGAGAACGACTGATACAATTCTGTCAGGAACACAATTTTAAGGTTGCGAATACTATGTTTCGCCTCCATCCAAGACGACTTTACACCTGGAAATCGCCACAGGATAATAACAGAAACATTGTTAGAAATCAAATTGATTACATTTTAATAAATAAGCGATATTCCTCCTGCATAAATAAATGTTCTACGTACCCAGGAGCTGATGTACCCTCGGACCATAACCTTCTGCTGTGCAAATTACAGATAAAGCTAACTACCATCCGAAAGAAAAAACCAAAGAAAAGAGTTAACATTCAAAAATTAAACGATCCCTCCACTAAACAAATCATGAAAAATCACCTTAATGTAGAACTGCACAATATTGATGGAGAAGACATCGAGAATTTATGGAATAATGTAAAAAACTCCATGAATACCATAACCAGCAATATCCTTGGAACCACAACATCTAAAAGAGAAGACACGTGGATGACGGACGAAATACGCGCGCTTCGCATAGAAAGGAGCAAGCACAAAAATTCTAACTATGAAAGATATTGGGAAACAAATCAAGAAATAAAAATTGCAACTCGGGCCGCAAAAAATGCGCAACTCAATAAACAGTGCCAGGAAATTGAAAGACTCCAAATCCTACATGACGATTTCAATCTTCACAAAAAATTAAAAGAGGCATCTGGAATTTATTCAAAAAGATCATCTACATTTATTTTTGCTGAGAATAATACAGCCATATACGAAACTGCAGAAAAGAAAAAACACTGGGAAAACTATATTAGAAGTCTCTTTACCGACACTACAAGAACAGAAACTAATAACACAGATAGAGAAACCAATTTTAGAGGAAGACGCATTACCAAAAGTGAACTAGATATGGCCATAAATTCAATGAAAAACAATAAGGCTACCGGGCCGGATGAAGTCCCATCTGAATTATTTAAATTACTAGATGAAAGAAACACACAACTATTGTTGAAATTATACAACCAAATTTATGAAACAGGACAATACCCTCAAGATTGGCTGAAATCTACGTTTATAACGATTCCCAAGAAAAATAATGCGAAGACGTGCGGAGACTATAGATTAATAAGTCTTATGAGCCATGCTTTAAAAATATTCTTAAAGATAATACATAGGCGCATATACCCAATATGCGAATCACATATGGGAAAAACTCAATTTGGTTTCAGGGAAGGCATGGGTACTCGAGAGGCCCTACTTAGTTTGAATGTACTAATACAAAACTGCCGAGATGTGCAAAAGGATGTTTACATATGCTTTATCGACTACGAGAAGGCATTTGACACGGTCAACCATGACAAGTTGATGGAAATTTTGATATCAATTGGATTAGATGAAAGTGACCTTAAATGCATTAGAAACCTGTACTGGCAACAGAGAGCCAACATTCATATAGATGGTGAACTTACCAACGATGTTCCTATTTCAAAAGGCGTAAGACAGGGTTGTATACTATCCCCTCTTCTATTTAATGTATATTCCCAAAAAATTTTTGAGGAGTCAATATGTGGGAAAAATATCGGAATTAGAATAAATAATACATTCATAAACAATATACGTTATGCCGACGACACCACATTACTTGCAAGCAGCCTCGCAGGATTACAAAAGCTAGTAGATGCTCTAGAACATTCTAGTACGTCATATGCCTTAAAGATTAATATAATGAAGACGAAGTATATGATTATAAGTAGAAGAAATATCGAATCCAACATTCCCTTAAGCATTAATGGAACTCAAATAGAAAGAGTCTCCAAATTCAAATACCTCGGAGTGCAAATTAATGACCACTGGGACATATCAAAGGAAATAAAATGCCGAATTGAAATGGCAAGAAACTCTTTTTTTAAATATAGAAAAATACTAACGAGCCATGACATAACCATGGAAACTAAAAAACGATTTGTTAAATGCTACATTTGGTCCGTTTTATTATACTCGGCAGAAACATGGACTCTTAAAGCAGCAGACGAAAGAAGACTGCACTCGTTTGAGGTTTGGATATACCGACGGATCTTAAAGATATCCTGGACAGATCACATCTCAAATAATGAAGTACTGAGACGAATGAACACCGAAAGTCAAATGATCAGATTGATAAAAACGAGAAAAACTGCTTATTTGGGACACCTTATGAGAAATAGCAAATATAATCTCCTCCAAGCAATCATAAGAACCAAAATAGAAGGACGCCGACCAAGAGGGAGACGAGAAATAACATGGATCAAAAACATTCTGGAATGGACAGGACACCAAGATGAAATAAGCCTTTTAAGCGCCGCCAGAAACAGAGAACTAGCTATTATAGAATGAAATTTTTAATTTTATAACATATAACCAAATAACTCTGTAATAATTAACATTGTATGATCGCTAATATCCGAATACGGATTTGCAAATAAAGAAGAAGAAGATGTGAACTATGTGGGTCCGGTCCATTTCTTCAGGTACCTCCTCCGCAACACTTGTGATCAATGAAAAAATCCATATTTTGTTTGCAAAGTCATATGTCCGAAAATGGTTACACAATTTTGAAAATCGCGTAATACATAGTAAAAACGCCAATTGTGGGTGTTCTTACTAGAAATGAAGGGCGGTTGGTTTCTTGATGTGAGCCTCGAAAATATTTCAATAGTGGAAATATTTTCCTCAAGATTCATCCACCAAGGAATAATGGAAAGAAAAAAAGGAAAGAAAATGCAGTGTTTTAGAATTTTGGAGTAAGAACAATTATGGTTCTTCTTTATTGAATTCAGTGAAACATAACGACTTCTTACCAAGGACAACAGTATTGGTTGATGCTTAGTTGACCAGTGTTAATTTTAAAGAAAATTACAATGTAGGTTTAGTAAGAATGTTCGGAGAGAGAAAATGAGAGCATACAGGTACAATACAGAACAGAATTGGGGATGCTGAATGCAAGTATTCGGAACGTAGGAAAATGCGAATTAGGGTTGTCGATTGGGGAAATCCGGCGTGAACACATAGCTTTGTGTTAAAGGATTTTGGTTGTGTAGCCGCTTTTCGATTTGTCCATAGATGAAGTATTTCAGTTTTTTTTACGAATCTGTTTCCGATCAGTTTTTGTTTTTGATTTCGTTTGTCGTCAGAAAGTCCTTTGCCGAAGAAGGAAAAAGGAACATTTCTATAAATGTGCATCCATTGAAAGTACTTCCCAAAATACAATTCAAAGAGTAATCGACAGAAAAATCCCTGAAGATGAAACTCAATGTAATTTCGAAATATTGGAAATAAAAATCTTGATTATGTTAACATTCGAAAGGTCGAACAAAACATAAAAAATACAATAGACATTTACTAATAATGGAACAGAAATAATATCATAGAAAATGGTTGATATAGTTTTTTTTTTTTGCAAATTTCAAAAATAATACAGAATTTGTAATTATTATGATGTTCAAAATATTATTAAATTATTGGAATTGGAAAATTGCGCGATTCAAGTTGACATTTTTAGGTGTTTTTTAGATTTTCACGATTTTGCTTGGAAACCGCAAGTCCTATCGAAATGGGACAAAAGAAAATGTTGTAGCTATGAAAATTTTCTACAAGATAGACCATTATGACAGTTTCGTAGGTTTTACCGTTATTGAGATATAGAAGTTCAAATTGGGACAATGCATTATCCAGAAATATGTAATACATATGTATATAAAAATACATATGCAACTTTACCGTTGCACTATAGATAATTTGGCCTGTTTTAAAATTAATCACGGTTGATTTACGGGCCTTTTTATGCATTTTTAATGATTTATATACTAAAGTGGAATAAAACAAAGTTTTATACAGTAGAATTCGGTTATAAGAAGCTACGTTTATAACGAACAAAGTTTTTTGTTCCCATAGAATTTTCCTTAAGATTTGCACACACATAACGACCACAATTAAACGTACAAAATATTTCAATTTTCATTCTTACAATTTGTTAGTATTTACAGGCCTGCTTCTGAGCACAAGCCAGCCGAAAGCGACGAATTTGGTCACTGTTTAAAATATTTTAATATATAATATTCAAAAAATAAGCTGAAATAAGAATTTTACAGACGGACATGTTTAAAACGAAAGTCGGATACAACGAACACATTTTGTTGCTCCCGTCCTTTATTCTCAATTTACATATTTTATTCATTCCAATCCAATGAACGCTGTGAAAAGGATCCGCCGAAAGATTTTTATAAATATTGAGATGTTAAAAATATTGACTCACGAAGAGATATTTATAAACATTATATTTAAAAAAAAGGCCAAATAAATCCTGTAAACGTAGAACGTATTACAGCTATAATTAACAAACATGTTGACCAGGACACGTCTGACTATTTTTACAACAACGGTGAATATGTCTTTAAATATGTCGTTTTAGTTCAAAGCGAATGATTTTTTACTGAATATTTCCAAGTAAGAACGGCGTTAAGTTCGGTCGAGCCGAACTTGTTATACCCTCATATATTCCTTTCCTATATTTCGGTAAGAGAATGTGGCTAAAACTTTAAAAATACCGAAAATCAAGAAGTACGCTTCTATGGGGATATAGGAAGACATGGACCTATACTGATAATACTCTTCTGGAATATTTTATAACTCTTGGAAGACTAAATAATGAATTTCAGCCATTTCGGTGGGATATTGAGGCCACAACTTTCAAAATACCGAAAATCGGGAGGAACCGTTCTATGTGGGATATTGACGTCACAATCTTCAGTATTACGAAAACCGGGAGGTACCGTTCTAAAGGGGCTATATCGAAACGTGGACCAATACCGACGAATTTTAGTTCATTTTAAATTTCAGCCATTCTGGTGGAATATTGAAGCCACAACCTTCAAAATACGGAAAATCGGGAGGTACCTATCCATGGGGCTATATGAAGGCGTGGACCTATACCGACAAATTTAAAGGGGAAGTTTGAGTACCCCCCACGAAGTCTAAATACCAAACTTCAGCCATTTCGGTGGAATATTGAGGCCACAACTTTCAAAATACCGAAAATCGGGAGGTACCGTTCTATGGGGGCTATATGAAGGAATGGACCGATACCGACAAAGTTCGGGGGAAAGTTCTATACGCCCAACGAAGACAAAGTACCAAATTTTAGCCATTTCGGTGTGATAAGGAAGCTAAAACCTTCAAAATACCGAAAATCGGGAGGTACCGTTCTATGGGGGCTATATGAAGACGTAGACCGATACCGACAAAATTCTGGGGGAAAGTTTTATATCACTAAAGAAGACTACGTACCAATACGTACCAATTTCAGCCAGTTTGGTAGGATAATGAAGCTAAAACCTTAAAAATACCGAAAATCGGGAGGTACCGTTTTATGGGGGCTATATCAAAACGTGGACCGATATATCCCATTTTCAATATCAACCAAATATTGACTCTCTATCTTTAAAATTGTGAGCTGTATCTTGATTTCAACAGACAGACGAACGGACGGACTGGCGGACATGGTTAAATCGACATAGAATTTTATGCTGATCATTCATATGGGAATACTAGACACTTAAAGAGTTCGGTTTTTCGCTAAAAAATGCATCATTTCAAAAACTGAGAAGCCAATTGATAATTCCCTTCGCCGGGATGAAATCATGATATTGGTAGCGATCAGTAAAATTTTGCAACACTGTCAGTTCGTTTTGAAAAACATTACTCTCTGTAATAGACGGTAATAAATGAAGTTGAGCCAATGGGGGAATAATCCACTCAAGCAATCAAACTGATCAATAATATATATATAATTTATAGGGTCTCCAACGAATATTTCGATGTGTTACGAACGGAATGACAAATTTAATTATTATGGTGGAGGGTATAAAAAACGCAAAAAATCGCAACCCTTTTCTGAAAATATTTCTGGTGGTAGAATTTCAGATAAATTCAGACAATTTTGTAAAAGTTTAAAATATTAAACTATAATATGCCGATATTTAAAACAGAGAGTACATACTGCCCCCTTTCTACTGGATATCATATATATGTATTTGGTTATTACCAAACTCTTACAAATTGGATTTGAATTCTGCTCTGGGTTTTAATCTTGTTTAATATTTTTTATTTTGCCTTCCAAATTTTGATTTTAGCTACGAATTATACCGCGAGTTTTGAATATTTTTGAAAACAAACTGCATATCCCTATATTTTGAAATGTTCTTTCTTCAAATCATATTAGAAAACTCACGTGCAAAAAACGACTTTTTGCCTTAAAACCTGTCCCAATTGCCTATTGTGCTTTGTAAAAAAAAAATTAAATTGAGTACAGATTAATTTCAGTGCATTTATTCTGCGTTGGCAGAAAAATGTTCCTAATGATGTACTTCCCAAAGTCAAATTTCCCTTGAAAAACGTTCTGTCATTTACGAGTTTATATTGGAGAGAACTGCATCATATTGTGTAGTTCCAAAAAATGTTATAGAAAATGTCATCAAATTATTTTTAATTAATTATATTTTAATACAATAAAACGATTTAAAGCACAGTTTTAAAATTTACCTTTTAAAATATTTAAAATGACAAACAAAATCATTTTTGCCAACATCATCTTTTCATACTTTTCACAAAATCACTATTGAAAATTACACTTGATTCTTTTGTTGTTGTTAACGATGATGTTATTATGCTTTTGTTATATTTACTTTTTTTCAATGTAGTTTGTTAATCGGAATCATCTGAACACTTTCACTGAAATGCATTTATGCTGAAATGACTGAACATTTCATTTTATTTGTTTTTGTTATAAATTACAAACAACAATCGCATACAATTGACGATTTTATTTAAATGCAATTTTTTTTCTTTTTTTATTATTTATTAAAAAATTATTTTTAATTCTTTTCTTTGTTGTTGGTATATATTCTTTTGTTTGTTGTGATTCACATGCCGCGCGTACACACACATACGGAGTGATAATAATATTTAAATGCAGTGATTATATTATTTTTTTTACATTTGCATTAAAATCTCGGCTGTCTGCAGCATAAAATAATTATAAGGCAGGAGAATTTAATGTTCATTTTCTGTTTTTTTTTCTGTGGTATTATCAAGAATTTATTATCAAGTATTTTGCTGCAATTGAAACTGTAATGCAAGGGCTTGCCCAACGACGAACAATTGATGTTTTGTTTCACAGATTTCTCTTTGTTTTATTTTTGTAACACATTCAGCCAGTAACTGTTAATGCTGGCTTACATATGCATAGGATGCACTCATGTACACACGAACACGTACAAAATTCAATGCATCAACGCACAACATTTGGCCAGTAACTACAACTGCTACAGTTATAACGCTGTCGACTTTCAGTTGTTAATTGAAATAACGATGATGCGATGATTGAATTAAAACATTCCTGAGTGACTGACTGACATACAGACACAGTTGCATTACAGCTGAATATTTATTTAAGACTTATGTCCAACACTGATGGACAGACACTATTGGTATTATACTAGCCGACGACAACAAAAATCCCATCAGTCGTGTCCCATCAAGAGGCAACGAAGCGTCCAAATATGAGCAACGACGTTTTCAAACTGAAACTGATGCTGGCAGCCAACCATGGCAAAAGGCATCATCATGAGACGAACAACATCACGAACTTTGTTAAACATTGATTACGATACACGAAGTTGATGGCAATGATTCGGAAGTTCTCGTTTCTCACTTACCAAACGAATCCTTGCTTATTTGAGCATATATCGTAATTCCTTGTTAAGGACAAAGAGCGAGAGAATGTTTAACAACAATCCAATTGGATTCCACCATGTGCTTAATGTAAATCTGACATCCGGCACGTGGTGGATTCCATTTTTGTTGTTTTCCCACAGCTACCTTCATGCTTTATTGCAATAGGACAATGTGTCATGCACACACAGACAAGGACTAGGACAAAATGTAAACTCATGTTTTTGCCATGAAATGGTGGAAAAACTACACACAAAACAAATCCCGACATGCGCATTATCGCTCTGAAGGAGGAGTGTATTTTCGTTAATTTTTTTGACAAATGGTATGACAAACTAATGCCACTCCACATCTCTCCTACCCATACATACCAAAAGCCGTGAATATTCTTCTTGTAAATGTGTAGGTAAATTGGATGTATGTATGTAGGTCTTGTGTTGGTATGTTCAAATGTGGTCATGTTTAAGGTGTTGAGATGCTGTAACATACTGTTCTTGGTTTTAACTTGTTGTTGTTTGTTGTTATTGTTGTAACTCATATATAAACACATACACAGACACATATATGGACGTACATAATTTGTTGGCTTATGTTTATTTACTTCACATAATGTCCCCTCACCAAATAGGTGTCAGTTTTCTTATTTGTTTCTTTGAATATGTTATTTGGTAGTTTTTTTGTTCACAGTGCAGTACGAGGGTTTCAATTCGAGAGGACACAATTTTTTGATTTTCTATATTTAAAATATATAGAATGGAAAAGTAATAAAAGAGGAGTGGATGTCGTTAATAAGGTAATTTGCATAGACAGACTGATTACGAACATGTTATTTTATAAAACTTAACTTTTTGAGTTTTAAAAAAAAATTTGGATGACGAAAAAATCAGTTTGGTAGGCTTTAACTTTAATTAGACCCTCAACTATATGAACAGACCCCACATATGTTAAGATCAAGTCTGTTTCAGACAATTTGGAGTCGATTTAGCCATGTCTGTACGTCCCTATTTCTGTCTGGCTGGAGCGCACTATAACTCTCGAATAGGCTATTCGATATGGTCCACAAAGTTTACTGTACATATATATTTCCTCCAGTCTTAAATTAACTTCGATGATGTATGTAACATATCGGGCGACGTTTCAGTATACCTTCCACACAATAGTACCTATAGGTTTTAGCCACATTTTCCAAACGCATTAGCTGTAAATTGGTATTCTGAGTTGTCTACGGAGGGGAAATATGTGTCCCAGAAGTTAGCATAGATAATATTCTGGTTTAGCTCCCATATAACATTACCTTTAGATTTCAGGTATTTTGAGGACTTTAGCCAAATTTCTAAACCGAATCAGTAGAGATTCGATATCATTCTATTCTCACAAGATTTTTGTTGTTGCACCATGCACAGCCTTCTATGTAATTGTACCCGGTGGTATTACCCAGCAAACCAATCGTACCGCCATCCTAACGAAATCGGATCCTACGTCCGATGTCGGATCCGCAATCGCAACGATATCTTATCGAAAATTGTATGCAGTGATTGTCATAATTTCGAACGAAATGTCGAAGCGTAATCTGATAGATTTCGGAAGAAAATCCTTAGGAAATTGGTAAGGGGAATTTTTTGTTCCGAATTTTCGTACAGATTTCGAAAGAATGTCGTATGAAAATCGAAGGTACCTTCCGATTCTTCTTAAAGATTTCTCAACGAGTTTGGAATAATGTCGTATGAATATCGAAGGAAACTATTTTTCTCTGACGCCTCTTTTGTTATGTTTTTATTGGAAGATTGTAATTTCAATCGTTCTAATGTTTTTGTTGTTGTTATTATTTCGTAGTTATAGTAGAACAATGTAAACTTTGTGTACGAATATGTTGAGTCTATCAGCACTAGCTTGAATTATTATATTTTGCATTTATATTTAAAATATTTAACTAGTAAGAACGGCGTTAAGTTCGGCCCGGCAGAACTTGTTATACCCTCCACCACGATTTTATTGAAGTAAAACTGAACAATTAACTTTCGTTTATGAAGAAGACTAAATACCAAATTCTAGCAATTTCGGTAAAACTATGTGGAATATTGAAGCCACAACCTTCAAAATACCGAAAATCGGGAGGTATCCTCCTATGGGACAATATGAAGGTGTGAATCTACACTTACAAATTTCAGGTGGAAAGTTTTGCACCCCCAACGAAGCATAAATACTAAATTTCAGCCATTTCAGTGAAACATTGAGGCTACAACCTTCAAAATACGCAAAACTGGGATGGACCGTTCTATGGGGGCTATATGAAGGCGTGTACCTATACCGACATACAGTACAATCTCGATAATCCGGACACCACATGTTTTGGCGGTGTCCGGATTATCGAAATGTCCGGATTACCGAGTAGTTACGAAAAACACAAAATCTTGTATTAAAATTATAAATAATGAAAAGTTTAATCAATATAAACATTTTATTTAACATGAACGAAGTCATATCGCTCATTTACTCAAAGAATGACACATTTCAAAAAATCGAGTTTCGAGAAAAACGCGTTTTAATTTGCGGAATGAAATTTGACTTCCCAACTTAAAAAGGTTATTACACAAAAAATAAAACAACTATTGGGATCATCTTTTTTAAAGATCTTGCCAGATATCCGTGGTAAATTTCTGTGCAAGATCATGCACGATTCGAAATGTTTTAGTGCTTCATAACCTCAAAAAACTTTTTGGTTGATTTATGCCAAACTCCTAGAAAACAAGCTGTAACTCGTTTAGTTTTAGAGATATCAACATGAAAATTTGACACAATATAAAATAGAAGTCGTAGAAAAAATAGAAATGTGATTTTGGCGAAATTTTCAGAGTAATTCAGCACTTGTAGATAACAAGTGGTGTCGAAAGATTCGCTATTCGGACTCTTATATAAAATGTAGGCCCCATCTCATTGAGCTAATAGGAATCAGGGTGCCCTCACAAGTATGAGAGAAGTATCCCTTGTCGCTTCGGGGATGTTTTTGGGAACATACCTAAAATTTCGAATGACTTTAAACGACAAGATTTGTTACCCAGAATTTAAAAAGAAAACATTATTGGAAAAAATGTATTGGTTTCCATTATTCTTTTAGGAAACCCGTAAAATATTTACCAAATAAAATTTGGAATCACTTTTCTAGGCTTTAGGATAGTAAATTGGCAAATTCAAATTTTTTAAAAGTTGTTGGACCTTTTGCTTTTCTGTTTTTATTACATAGTTGTATGTTTAAGAGTAACTCTTTCCTTTATACTGGTACTAGCTGAACCCTGTGCGCTTTGCTACCCCGACTAAGATACAATACAATGGAATGCTATACTTATACATATTGACTTTATTCTTTAAAATATTTAATTGCATGAATGTTAGAGATATGAAGGCGTTCTCTAACCATTCAGTGCTGTGTGGAGCTTATTTTTGTATGTTGCAGGAAGTGTGACACCTCCTAAATCCTTTCCAACTATAAATACACCTACGTGGGTGACATTTGCAAATGTCATATGTTCTTACACTCTTAATTTCGACAAATCGAGCCTACTTGAGCCTATTCTCCCATTTAAAGAATATACTTAAATTAGGAATGACGCAAAGATTGAGTACAGTTTTCGAGGTGCATATATCAACCTGTTCTGACACCTTAAATTACTCTTAGTGTAATTCCCACTTGCATTGACAATTTTTACTCAAATAATGATAATGATAAGTAAATATACGTAACTGTTTCCCCTTCGCCCATCCCACTTAAGAAGTCTCTCAGATATATATTTATAAATTTTAGTCTTGATTTTCTCCAACTATAAGTACACGCGTACTATATGATAAATTCATCTGACTTCAAAGTCTCTACCTTAAATAATGAATCAGAGATTCAATATTTTATTGTTATTCCTTACGCCTACCAGCATGATATTTGTAATAAAAGGATAAACTGAAATCTGGGCCGTTTTCAAAATAGTTTGTCGAACATTTTTCTAGTCCAAATTCTGAACACATTTTACAAATCTCGACCGATTTCCATATAACTTGGCAAACTTATATCTAGTCCAAATTCCACCACACTTTAAAATTTCATTGAAGTGTGACATACCTAGCATGTTGGTGCATCAAATACCCCAAATCGCCCAAAATTATATATGGAAGCTACATCCAAATTTGAACCGATTTGGATATATTTTGGTGCATTCATTTATAGGCCAATCGGGCATATACAGCGTGTTTGGTGCATCCATTACAGGAAATCGGACGAAAATATATATGGGAGGTATATCCAAATCTGAACCGATTTTGATATACTTTGGCACATTTATTTATAAGCCAAATTCCGTCACACATTCCAAATGTCATTGAAATTGAGCACATATATCGTGTTTGGTGCACCAAATACATTAAAAAGACATAAATATATACATATGGGAGCTATATCCAAATCTAAACCGATATTCAAATTTTATAAAAACAGTTTTATTAGGAACGACTTTTTCCTGTAATGACAAAATAAAAGGAACGAAAAACTTGCATGCACTCGGTGAGGGAGCTTTTTTACACTGCTATGTGTTATTTTCGATGTTTGTAAAATATACACAAATGTATGACCCTAGTACAAATATTATTTTAATCAGCATAAAATGCCAATTCGATGCCCATCAGTCCGCCCGTCTGTAGAAAGCTCTTAAAATTGTTGATGGAGTTTTTAATGAAAATTATATAACTCCTAAGACTTTGGAAGGGTCTGCAAGAAGAACGAAATCTTTTAAAAACCGCCAGAAACCGAAGCACTTCGATAACACTGTGCAACAAAATTGAGCTCAAGGTCTGGGGATGGAAAATTCCTTTTGGGGGTGAAAGCCCTTGAGGAGTATATATAGAACTCCAAAGGGCAGATCCGCCCGGCAGATATACAAAAACACACAACATAGTTTTTCTCTGAAGAAAAACTGGGTAAATGCAAAAGGACCATGAAACGCGACAATATCAATTAGTTGTCAATGAGAGCCGTACCAAAAATTTTTTGAGCGACATTTTTGCAGAACATGTAGCAGCTGAAAAATTTCATCTTGTGGTACTTTTATTGCGGTTCAAGAAATAAAGGACGAAAAGGACATGGAAGGAAGCTAGTTAGAAGGTCGAAATGTTCAACGAAAAAGGTCCTTATTAGATTTGACTGCAGACATGTCATATCAAAAACAAGCCAAAACAACAGCGAATGAAGATATAACTCTAATTTCTGATGGCTTATAGTGTCTCCAGTGAAAAATTCATCACGCCATGTTTCGTATAGCACCCATAGAACGACTCCGACCGATAGCGGTATTTTTGGAGTTCAGCCTCAAAAAATGTTGAATTTGGTCATCCTAACATTTATTACAGAAAAAAATTGGTAAAGATCCATGCTTTGAAGCACGAAACACGGCAAATTTAACACTGCGTTGTGGATATTCTTGATCATGTACATATATACCACTGATTGTCGTTACTCCGAATGTTCTGACTCGCGGTACTGGAATATGATAGAATATATAACACAACCACATAAAAGACATTTTTTGTCGTTACTTGCGGTCACAAAATTAACACCGGAATGTATTTACGTTCTTAAATAATAAATCAAAACTAAATGCATCACTCGAAACCACTAATAATCGTTGAAAATTTGGATCTTTTTAATTTCTTTCATAAATAAAATATTTTTTTAGAACTTTCAAATATTGATAAAACTAAAACACAAAGAACTTTCAAATATTGATAAAACTTCGCTAAAAAAAAATGAAAAAAGTTGGATATCAATAAGTCGACAACAACAGCCTCCAACGAAATGTGAGTAATCAATTAACTTTGTTCAAAATATATTTTTGCAAATTTTCACGAATTTTTCGCGATATCTAAATAATAAAATATGTCAGATCCTTCCTTGGATAAATGTAAAAATTTTAAGACAAACAAATAAATCGCTTGTAAATTTGTCGAGTTTTTGATTCACGTACGAACGTCATTTCAATTTTATATAATAAGATTTGAATTAATATTCATTCGAGTTGAGCTGTTTCGCTCGCAGCTTCAAAAATAGGACATATTTTTTCCCACAACGTATAAATTGTGCATAGAATTTATTTTTTTATCAATAAAAACCAAAATTACCATTGGAAAACAATAAAATTAATTACAGAAATAACTCAATGTAGAAGAAAACGAATGAGTGTCCGGATTATTGAGGTAAAAAAATTGACGTGTGTCCGGATTATCGAGTCTACAGTGTAAATATTTTTAGTGTCCAGGTTACCGCGTTGTCCGGATTAACGAGTGTCCGGATTATCGAGACTATACTGCATTTATAAGGGAAAGTTGGATACCCCCAACGAAGACTAAATACCAAATTTAAGCCATTTCGGTGGAATATTAAAGCCACAACCTTCAAAATACTGAAAATCGGGAGGTACCCTTGTATGGGGGCTATATTAAGGCGTGGGCCTGTACCGACACATTTCTGGGGAAAGTTTAGTACCCCCAACGAAGATTAAGTACCAAATTTCAGCCACTTCGTAGGAATATTGAGGATACAACCTTCAAACTGTCAAAAATCGGGAGGTACCGTTCTATGGGGGCAATATGAAGGCGTGGGCCTATACCGACAAAATTCTGGAGAAGAGTTTTATACCCTCAATAAGTACTAAGTACCAAATTTCAGCCATTTCGGTGTGATAATGAAGCTAAAACCTTCAAAATACCGAAAATCGGGAGGTACCGTTTTAGGGGGGTTATATCAAAACGTGGACCGATATAGCCCATTTGCATTACCAAACGTCTTAGGAGTAATAGAACTTCTATACCAAATTACGAAGCTCTATCTTAAAAATGGCGAGCTGTATCTTGATTTCAACGGACGGACGGATAGACGGACATGGTTATATCGACTTAGAATTTTACCCTGATCAAGAATATACACTGCCGCTCACTTGAATAGAACCTCCCTGCAAAAATTTGTTCAACCTCCAATTTTTTCCGAATTATACAAGATATGATGTTTTTAAGTTTTATTATATTTTGCTACTTGTGTTTGGAGTAAACTTAGTCATTCATTTGTATTCAAATCCAATTTGTATAAGAATTATTCAAGGAAAACTAAATAAAGTCAAAAATTGAAGTAAAAAAATTGGCTCATTTGAATATAACCCCCCTTTAAAACTTTGGACTACAGAAATATTGTATTAGAATATCGATGCATATTCACTCTATATTGAAAACGAAGTACTTTTTGTAATGTTCATTAAAAGTATATCCCTCCAGATTAAGGATACACCCGTATATCCTGCTTTGGCAAAGATTCTTTAAATAATCAGGTGTAATGCCTAACAAAGCTTGCTGTTTTCTTTCAACAAGTTTATTTACATACATTTTAGAGAACATTTATTACTGTAGAATATGACGGTCCCTCCAGGATATTCCCATTTCTTTTCAAAAATTTAAGTTTTGATGACTCGAAGTGTGCAAAAGTTTATAAAATCGTTTTGAAATTTCCACTCGGTATATCCGAAAATGCTTTTCACTGCTGGAAATGCCTGTTTTAGAACTCCTTTGTAAATTGTCGTGCGTATTTAGGGTACAATTTTTTCGGAGCAAGTCAATATTTCCTGAGATAATGACCCAAAAGCTCCAAAGCCCTGCCGGCACACACTTAAATGGCTATTGTGCAAGATAACCATAATACTTTTTCAAAAATTTCTTCCAAACTTAGTTTAACGTAATTTAATATTTCGAGTCCTTTATGAAGACGAAACTAAAAATGTTTGATATATGTCATTAATTTGGTATAGCCCCACGTTACGGTAGCTACAGATTTTAAACAAAACTTATGAGGCTGAGGGTATATCTCCGTCCGTCGATTTTACTCTTCAAGTAAACTGGTACTCTATTTCGAGCATTTTCACTCCCACTTTTTTTCAAATCACGAGTACTCCCAAATAAAACAAAAGAGTGGAGAGTAAACTCTTTTTAAAACTCGTACTCTTCAAGTACTCGTACTCGCAAACACTTTTCACTCGCGAGTAAAAACGAGCAAGTCTGCAATATGCTTCGCGAATGACGAGTAAACACAGAGTATACTCGTTTTATTTTTTCTACTCGCGCGAGTACTCCCGCTCGAACTGGCTCGAATTTCACTCGCGATTAGAATTCGAGCGAGTATTTCGGAGCTCTGATTATTGATGGAGTTAATAACATTTTGTGACGATCCGATAAAAATTGCGATCTATAGCGAAATTGCAACCTTGAGATAGCCAGTTTGAATTAGTTCGTCGAGACATTCATTTTGGTATATAAAACGGTGGATCTACGACCACTATGTCTATATGTTAGAAGTTTTGGAGCCAAATCAACCCACATAGTGGTTTAGGGTATTAAAAAATTGAAAATTTCCCCAAAAAACTTTTTGCCCATTTCAATCCCTGAATTTTATCGGAACATCACCATAGTCAATAGGATTTTTCTTCTCTGGGACCCGCTGTAGGCAGCAGGAGAGTGGAGATTATAACACCTGAAGCGTGAATAAACATACGTATACTTACTTTTGAGACAAAGATAACTAACATACCCTTCCCACATAGTGTTGCAGGGTATAACAACTAAATAAACATTACGAGTAACTAACTACCTGTTTTCGTGAAAAATCAGTTTTGGAATACTCCATTGTATTTTTTGCCGTACGAGTGCTAGGTATCACAATCAGTGGCCTATTCCCTTATCGTAGTACGTCTTTATTATCGAAAGATTTGTTAAGTGTTTTGCGGTTTAGAACGCTAAGACGCCAGCAACATTTTCGGTTGTTAGGCGGCGACTAGGGATGTCGAATGGGACAGGTTTTCATAAATCCCAGAATTCGAGATTTCGAAATTCCTTAATCCTTATCCCGAGTTTTCGGGATTCGGGATCGCCATCCCTAGCGCCGACACAGGTTCAAATACCAAAATTAAATTGATACTAGTAATAGTAGAAGTAAAAGTAATGTAACCATTTTTTCCATACCACACCTCATATTGCCGCCATTTGGTTTGAGTTGTAGGGTTGTCTTAAAAAATATTCTCTCCGTTTTTATTTGTCATTTGGTTGTGGGATCCGATGTTGATGATGATGCTGATGTGGTCCTTAACGTTGTTGTTTCTGCTGTCATTGGTATAAATATCTTTGTCATTGGTGTGAGTTGTTGGGTTAAGTACACTGAGTTTGTATTGCACGCTATGTTATGTACATAAGTATGTGTGTAAGTCTCCTAATGCCACTGCTCTTCTGTTCTCTAATGATATATGAGCCCATGGCAAATCTCTAAAGTATGTGATTTAGTAGTTGATTTAGAGCCTAAACAACAAGAAGGTCATATAGGGAGTTGGCGTTTGTACCTCATGTGTCGGTGTGTGTGCGTGTTTGGTTTGTGCGTAATTTTTCTCCTATCTTTCAGCTGGGTTTTACAACTTTATTTGAATATAGTAAGCTAATGGGATCTTGGGTAACATAACAAACCAGTAAATATAAATGCAATTTTATTTTGTTGTTGTTGGTGTTGTTTTTGTCGAAAAATAAATGCTTTATGGACACACACACATAATGTTGCATGTTAACTGAGCAGCATAATGTGGCAGAGCAGCAGTACCTTAACATGAAGAAAGAAATATTTTTGAATGTAAAATTCAAAAGAATTTTCCAGGTCAAATAATTAGAGTGGAAACAAGGACAATCATTTTATTTTTTTGGAGAAAAGCATGTTTCAAACAGATTAATGAAATTCTTGTTTTCTTTGAATGATGATTACGTGTCATGTACAATTATTTGACTTTTAAAATTGCTTTTCTTAGCATTTGTTGATTACGTAAATTTGAACTTTTAGATTATTGACAAAATTAGTTGTGTTGTTTAAATTCAAAAAATAAAGGTATGTCTATGATCAAATTTATTTAGACATTGGCACATAATTAAAAACTGTTAAATAATATATTTATACTAGGTCCGCGTTGCTGACCCGTAGTAATGAGTTTTGGTGACAATTTTTATGGACTTTATGCCTACCTAACGGCTTCGGACCACTGTCTAACCGAGGAGGAGTTTAAATTTACCAACAGATTTTGTCTGTAACCTTTCTTTTCTCTTACGGACTGTCGGATTTTTCGCCCATTGATGCTGTTTAGGATTTTTTATCGTCGATGTCCCCTTTCTTTATCATAAAGCGATAAAAGTTAAAAAAAGGTTAAGTCGAATTCTCCCGCTTATTTAGACTTATATGTTTTAAGTTTTCATGGTTGATGCACCGTTGAACCTCACCATTTAAGGAAATTTGTAAATATATCGTTTTTCGTTTTCCGAAAATAAATTTACAAGCCGATATACTCATAAGTTTAGCGAATATAGCGATTATAAAACAATAGGCTCCCGAAATTCGTCTACATATACATATATAACATTTTGGACCACGGGATATTCCTGAACATTTTCTGAAAATTGCATGAAATTAAGTTCAGTAGTTGTGGAAAAGTAATGTATTAAATATGTTATATCTTGAAAACTGATGAAAGATATAACATATTTAAAAAAGTGGGCGTGGTCCGCAATATTGGCTCCAAATATGTACCTAGTGTAGTGCCTCCCAAAATTTATGCCGAAACCAATATAATCATAAGTTTGGCTTATTCATATACCGTTTAAAAGAAAGGCGTTGGGAAGTTACCACACCTCCTCCTAAATTTATAAAATATTCATAGCACCGGCAAACATTGAGCTTTTGCTGCAAATTTGATGGAAATCGGTTCAGTAGTATTGGAGATAAACCATTAAAAACAACAGGCGTTGAACATTGTCGGGTCTTTAGGGCCCAAAGAAGTACTACATTGTAGATTAAACCCAGCAAAATGTTCGATGCCAAGGATGCTATTGAATCATGGGTGCAAGTGATCTGGCATGTCATCTTTTTAGCATTTTCACTCATGAATTTTATATGAGCGTGACCACCATAAGATGACATTCATTTTCGGATCTTAAGATGACATTCATTGTCGGATCCTAAGCATGTCATTTTGACCAATGCTTTGACATGTAATTTTCACCAACCCTTTGGTATGACATTTTCATGTCTTGTTTGAAAAATGGAAAATTCTGTATTGAAATATGATTTTAATGACAAACCAAACTCCTTATTAATTCAAACTAATTCATGAAATAACTAGAACTTATTTATCAGCATAAAGTTTACACTCAAAATTTCAATTTAATCTCCGCCGCTGCACCGCAACAGAGTTTACTTCGTCCACTCTCAGCCACTGATTTTGTTTCATCTTACAAAAGCTGTTCTATTATCTTCTCATCACCAGTTCAGATTTCGACATGGACTCCAACAGCACTCCTTTAAGAATTTCTAGTTCGTGAACCTACATTTAATTTGTAATTTCGTAACAACAATTTTGGAAATGTATACTCTTTTGTTTTGATGTCGCTACATGTAGGGATGTACAAATCGACTTGTTTGTTTATAGTGATCGGTACAAATGATTCAAATGCTAATGAAAAGATCGGATCTTTCACGACTTCCTTTGCATGGGTTTAAATGCTAATGAAAAGATCGGATCTTTCACGACTTGCTTTGAACCAATGCAAAATATGCTATGAAATAACGTCATCGCATAGAACCCCTTCCTTCAAATTTTGCTGGGTACTACTTGTACTTCAACATAATCCAATAATTTTATTTTTTGGTTTTTTGAAAGTGTTAAGTAGAGGTAACCCCTTAAATCAAATATAATCAAGTATAATAAAGGTATTTTTGTTATATTCTTATTAAAATTTATTTAAGGAACTGACATAATGTGTTTTTGGGGCTTCTGGGTACACCTGATATGATCTGCTCAGCACTTAGATAACACTGTGCAACATTTTTAAGGTGATCTTGTGCAAACAATTCGAACTGAAGATTTTTTGAAAGTACAGACCCAAACGACAAGAAACCCTACTTGGGTTCTGTTGTGTCAGATCCAGCTCGGATTTTATGGCCCCATCTAAACATGGTTAAATATTGAGTTTTTAAAGAAATTCGGGGCTATATCTCTGAAACCAATGCGAATCTTCTTCTGACCTCTGAAGTAAATTTGTAGATAAGGACAAGAGTAAAATATTTGTAGAAATAATGAACTCGAAAAACTACATTTATTACCTCAAATTTCATAATATTTGCAAAAATTCCACAATTTTTATACATTTGGCACCGTATCTCCAAAACCGTTAATTTTTTTCTGAATATTTTCTTTTGGAAAAATATTCTCTGGAATGTAATACACAACATGTCATTGTTGTAAAATTCCTCTATGCCGTTGTTTTTAGTACATTTTTCAAGGACGATTTAATAAAAATGCCAATAATGTAGTGAAATCCGAAATGCGAGAATAAACTGTTGGTGTGAACTGTGTTTGAAATACGTGTTGTAAAAGTTATGATGCAAAATACCGCTGAAACAACGTGAAGTAAGCATTTTAGAGTTTCAGAATGTTCTAAAGAATTGTTGAGAACTTTATTTTGAAGTTTGTGCGAAAGGTTACTAGATTCAACTCCCAATATTTTAGCCGATACTGACCAGAATTTCAGCAATTATGTACAATTTTCTATATTTTATAGGTTTTGATGCCTTAGATGGAGTTTTTCTTATGTGGTTTTTTTCAAAAGATAAGTTCTACTAGTTTAGGGCTACAATATTGCTAAAGACAGCAAGGCCAAATTCCTATTCGTTTCTGAGATAAAGGCCTGATAAATGCAAAAAAGTGTAGGTTTAGCTCGGTTTAAATGAGGCCATAAAATCCGAACTGGATTTGACATGACAAAACCCTACTAGTGTTTTTGTAGTCTAACCATTTACTTTCAAAAAATTCATTCTAGAAGTTGTTTGCATTTTCAGTGTTGCATAGTGTAACGGAATGTTTTCGTTGCACGTACTTTGTTATTAATTGATTGTAATCTGCGATGTGTTTGACACCTCACTTCGCCATGTCGTTAAAACTTCCAAATTGCTTAACATTCTTTGCCCCCTCCTCTGGTAGTTGATGTTCGGCGACAAAGTTGCAGGATCTTTTATTAGAAACTCGGTATTAATGTTTAATTTTGAGAAATTTTTCTACGAACCTCGGCAGTTGTTCTCACTGAAGCCAAGGACGAACAGAACAAAGATACATATTTGTAACGAGCGCCTAGAAGAAACATATGACCGTTGTTCTGTCCATGACATGATTATATGTGATTTTAATGCCAATATTGGAAAATAGAATAAATTTGGCCCAACAGTCGAGAAACTCAGTCTTAACAGTGAAATATCTGACGATGGAATGTGGCTGATAGACTTCGCAGCCTCAAAAAACATGGTAGTTATCAGTACCAAAGTTAAGCATCTCGACATTCATAAGGACACCTGGCTGCCACGAGACCAACAAAAACAAGAAAACATATTGATGACGTTGGGATACATTGAGGAATTTTATCGAGCGTATTGGAAACGTAGCAAATAAAGTATGAAAAGACACAACATGGAAGTTGGACATCGGTAAGATGCAATCACAATTGCTTAATCAACTGATACAGATAGTGTGCTCAGGATAAATTTTATAGATATATAGAAAAAGGCAATCGGTTTTCCAATTTGTGGAATTTTATTTTCATAGAGGATATTTTTGCTTACAAGGGAAAAACCTGACAATGAAGGTAGACGCCTGAGCTTGAATTAATACAAAATATGTTAGTGTTGACGTTAACATATTAGAATTATTGCAAAAGACGTTAAGCTATTATGATATTCCATTCTTTGACTTTTAGTGTTATCGCCTTTTTATTTAAAGATTACCCTGGTGCAGTGGTAAGCATGTATGCCTTGCACTCAGAAGGTCAGTGGTTCAATCTCTTGCCAGAAAATCAAAATTTACGGCGCACAGTGGTTCAGAAATCGATTTTCCTGGCCAAAACCCCAGTTTTTTGTTCGACAGTAAACATATTTAAACTATGAAAAGCACAAAATTGGATCCAAATATTGGAAGGCGTGGGCGTGGCGTGCTCCTTAAGACGAAAAATGTTTTCCACTTTTGGAAAATACGTAATTTTCTGGAGAAAGACACAGCTATTTCTCAGAAACTATAACAAATGTTGCGTTCATTGTTTTTTGTTAGGTAGGTTGGGTTATTGCCTTTAAGAGTCGTTTTAATAAATTACCGTAGCGTTTACACGAAACGAGCTATTTTATTTTTCCTTAGGTACTAAATTTTAGTGAAATTCCAAGTTTACTGGACAAGAACTTTCAGGGAATAGCTTGGAACAAAGTTCCGTTTTCACAGGATGATGCCTGAGAGCGTCTTCTTTCAGCCTATATATATTTTGAACACGTCTCCTTTAAGTTTTTTGAATTTTTTTTTTTTAAATATTTTTTCCAATATTTTTTTTTGTTTTTCGTATTCTTATGGTTTGTTTATCGTGCTTTGACCCTTTTTACCCTTCTCTACAAGTGGTGTTGCAAGACACGCCGTTAGTAATTGGTAATAAAAAGTATGAATCGGCGTGCCCTTATTGAAATGAGGGATGTCTCTATTTTCCCTTTCAGGGTAGTTTGTGGAAATAATAATAGCAATACATACATTAATATTATTTATTTTATTTAAGACTCAATGGACCATTTCGGAAGCAAAACCGTTCAGATTTCGTATCGATTTCTATACGATTTTTCGTAGAGGAATTCGTTCAGTTTTCGTTCCGATTTCGGAGAAAATGTCGGAAGTAAATTTCCCTTCGAATATGCTAATGTTTTCCTTCCGATTTCGTTACGAATTCGGATCGATATGTCGGAAACAAATTTCTCTTCGCACAGCAACCACCTTTTCTATATATCTAACAAGCAACTTTTTAGTTTGTTGTCGAAAAACAAAATGGTTGGTTATAAAATTCGCATATACATTTTTTAAATATTTTAAATATAAATGCAACATATAATAATTCAAGCTAGTGCTGATAGACTCAACATATTCGTACACAAAGTTTACATTACATTTATAATCTTCCAATAAAAAACATAACAAAGAAAATTTATCAATAAAAAAGAGGCATCAGAGACAAATTTTTTCCTTCGATAATCATACGAAATTATTCCAAAATCGTTCAGCAATCTTTACGAAAGTTCGGAAGGTACCTCAGATTTTCTTACGACATTATTCCGAAATCGTTGAGAAATCTGTACGAAAATTCGGAGGAAAATAATCGAGTTCCGAATTTCCCAAGGATTTACTTCCGATTTCGTTTCGATTTCGCTCCGACATTTCGTTCCGAAATTATGTCAACCACTTCATACAACTTTCGTTAAGATATCGTTACGATTTCGGATCAGATATCAGACGTAACGTGCGAATTTTGTCGCGATTTCGTTACGATATCGGTACGATTGGTTTGCTGGGAAGTTACGCTAAACAGCTCTAAAGCACATCTTAAACTTTAACAAAAAAATCATATAACATAACAACCATAATGTTGACTCTTCTCTAATATACCATTTGTATTTTCTAGGTTAATTTCACCATTTAAACACTGTATAATTGAATAGTTTATAAATTTGTGTCATCAATTTTCACAGCTAATCACATTTCCTCTCTAAATTACCATGTAACAAATTTCCTTCCAATTCAAATTCAATTAAGAACAATAACAAGGCAAAGAGATTAATATAATCTGAAATTTGATAATAGCATTACGCTGCTAATTTGGAAAATGAAATGTGTGAAAAAGTCGAATGAAAGCGCGTGAAATTAGCACAGATCAACAAATGAAAAGGAATACTTATGTATTACGGTTTTTAACGTATGTACGTTTGAATGTCGGTGTAATGCAAGGACTTAACCTCGCACATCCCTACATACACACACACAACAGATTGCGTTCACGAGATATAAGCATGTGAATGTTTTCACAGACATAAATATGTGGAGATAGATGTATTTACAAATATTTCATCGGGTGTGTGTGTATGAATGTAAACCTACACAACCTGCAGTACAGGTGTGAAAAGAATTTCTTTGTTTGTTGATGTAGATGTTTCCGACAACACAAAGATTCTAAGGGTGTCATACAATTAAACACACAATGCCATATATGTATGTACATATGTTGTATATTCCCGCTATTCAATGCCATAGGCAACATGTAAAATTGAACGCTACAACAATTGCTATAACAATGGCACTTTACACTCAACCCACAGCCACAGACAAAAGCACAATGCCATAGTTTCATTTACACCTACAAGTAATTCATATGTGAAAATTAGACACACATATCCACCAACACCGTTAGGAAAATTCAACAGAAAAACTTTGTTTTGAAAACTCATGTTTGAATTTTACAACAAGTTTTCCTATCACACATTGTTAGAAGACGAAGAAGAAGATAGGGTGATGGTTGGTTGGCCACACGTGGTAATAACAATTGCAAACTGATTTCCTGTACATTGAAGTGGGTTGCATAGAATGGTAAATGATACTAAAAATTGCAGGGAATTTAACTATTAAATTCTGTATAGAACACATGAAGAGATTTCGGTTCCAAGATGGGTTTAATAAGTAATTTTTGGCAGTCAAGTAATAACATACAGAAAAACGAGCAAAAACATATAGTTTTGTCTACATATTTATACCCCTTCAGCCTTTAGAATAACGAGGATATACACACCAGGGTTATAACCAAAAAAGTACCATGTGCGGAATATTGTCCCGATAACGAACACGCTTTTAGTTTTAGTTCGATTCGGTGAAAAAAGTTTCCGCACCGATTAAGATTTCTAAATGCCTTTTCAACATTTTTCTAGAGAGAAATTTTGATTTCTAAAAGAGGTGTCTTAAGATACGCCGCGCGTATATGGGGGCTATATCCAAATCTGAACCGATTTGTGGGAATATCGGTAGAGCTACTTAGGGGCCCAAGAAAATATTACATATTAAATTTGAAGGCTATTCGATCAGAATTGACCGAGCTATAGCAAAATCGAGGAAAGATATATATTGGGGCTATATCCAAATCTGAACCGATATGGACCAAAGTTGAAATTTTTCATTCCTATGCACTTATAAGTACCTGTCCGCTCACTTTATGATTCATCTACAGCCGGCTAATCTTAGTTTATGTTTATAAGTTGTTGGTTTCATAGCTCAGAAACCGATGTGATTTTCATTTGGCTAACTTGTTGCTCTAGTTCTGAATAATAAAAATGACCGCCATACCAATCGATACAATTCCTTATCTTTATTACATTATTTTTACATTAAATTACAAAAATAGTAGTGTGGGTGACGTAGGGGATGAAGATACCAAGGAAAGGTCCTGACCGGCTTTACCATGGCAAAACCCAGGGTTTATCTTGGTCCCTCCTTAATCTCAAGTGGACACTGACCTCCCCGTGGTGTCACCTGGGAAACTACTTTTAACACCCGTTAAAGGTTAAAGGAAAAATCAAATCAGTGAATGAAAGACTCGCTGCAATTCGATTAAAAGCAAAATTCTTCAACATCAGCTTTATTTGCGCTCATGCTCTCACTAAAGTCAAGGACGAATAGACCAAAGATATATTTTACGAGCGCTGAGAAGAAACTTATGACCGTTGCCCCGCCCATGACGTTAAAATTATACTAGGCGCTTTTAATGCCAGTCGGGAAATTCAGTCTCCACAGTAAAACATCCGACAATGGTATGAGGCTGATAGACTTTGAAGGTGCAAGAAACATGGTTGTTAGCAGTACCAGATTTAAGAATCTCGATATTCATAAAGATTAAAGAACAAGAAATCAAATTGATCACGTTGTGATAGATGGAAGACATTCATCAAGCGTGTTGGATGTACGATCGTTCCGAGGTGCAAACATAGACTCGGACCACTACCTTGTTGCAGCAAAGGTACGTACCAGATTAAACGTAGCAAACAAAGTCCGAACAGACACAACACGGAAGTTGGACATCGGTAAACTGCAATCACAACAGATAGCCTCAGCATATTCCACTCAACTGGCCCAACTGCTTAATCAAAGCACTTCTCGTCCCGATAACATATCAGGACAATGGCAAAACATTGCCCACTCCATGCAAACAGCCGCAAAATCAGTACTTGGATACCAGAGACCTCCACCAAGGAATCAATGGTATGACCAGGAGTGTCGTGCTGCTACCGAAGAGAAAAATGCGGCATAGAGGGCTACTTTACAATCAGTAGCAACGCGTAGCGCACGAAAAAGGCTTCGGGAGAAAAGAAGAGAGGAGAAACGTCTTTTCCGCAGGACAAAGAGAGAGATGGAAAAGCGGAAGTGTGAACAAATCGAGATGTATAGCAGACAGAATGAAGTCCGAAAATTCTACCAAAGAGTGAAACATCAAACTGGTGGCTTTGGAACTCTCACATCCTCCTGTAGAGACCAGCAAGGTAATCTGGTAACTCATACAGATAGTGTGCTAAGAATATGGAAAGAGCATTTTTCCAAACTGTTGGTATTTAATAGAAGCGAAGCCGACGAAGATACCACAGATCCAATCCCAGAAGATGGTATTGAGTGTATACCACCCGGCAAATACGAGGTAAAGACAGGAATAAACCGGCTGAAGAATAATAAGGCAGCAGGAGCTGATGGCCTACCAGCCGAGCTGTTTAAAACCGGAGGCGACACGCCGATAAGGTGTATGCATCACCTAGTTAGCTCCATCTGGCAGGAAGAACGCGTACCCGGCGATTGGAATCCGAGCATCCTGTGACCCGTCCATAAGAAAGGAGATAAGACTTTATGCTCCAACTATAGGGGCATATGTCTTCTCCCTATCGCCTACAAAATAGTGTCAGGGATATTGTGCGAACGACCAAAGCCCATGGTCAACGAAATAATTGACCATACCAATGCGGCTTTAGACCTCACAAGTCCACCATTGACCAGATATTTACCCTGCGGCAAATCCTGGAGAAGACCCAAGAAATGCAGATCGACACCTACCACCTTGACCTTCGACAGCCCGCTTCATTCAAAGGTATTCCAAGCCATGTCAGAATTTGGTATCCCCGCAAAGCTCATTCGGCTTTGTAAAATGACTCTAACTGATACAAGATCTTCAGTTAAAATAGGAAAGAACCTCTCCGAAGAGTTTTGTACCAAAAGAGGTTTCAGGCAAGGAGACTTTTCAACATCCTACTAGAAAAGGTTATACGAGAGGCAAACGTCAAAAGAAGTGGCACAATCTACACCAATAGCCACATGTTATTTGCTTATGCTGATGATATAGACATCATCGGACGATCAGTAACGGATACCTTTATGAAGGTCGAAGGAGAATTTGCTAAAGTGGGTCTGGCGGTAAACGGCGAGAAGACCAAGCTGATGGTGTTGACACGCAATGCGTACATTGAGATCGGACCAACTGTTGAAGTTGGTTCCTATAATTTTGAGGTAGTAAAAGACTTCGTATACCTCGGCACCGCCGTAAACACAACAAACGACATCAGTTGTGAAATAAAAAGGAGAATTGTATTGGCCAACAGATGCTACTTTGGTTTAAGTAAGCAGTTTAAAAACAAAGCCACATTTCGGCAAACAAAAATAACGCTCTACAAAACACTGATACTACCCGTGCTGATGTATGGCTCCGAAGCCTGGGTACTTGCGCAAGCAGACATGGCAGTGCTTGGTGTGTTTGAGAGAAAAATTCTTCGAAAGATCTACGGACCAATCTGCGTTGACGGTGAATATCGACGTCGCATGAACGACCAGCTGTATCTGCTATACAACGACATCAATATAGTTAAACGTATCGAGATGCAGCGATTGCGTTGGCTAGGCCATATAATAAGAATGAGCGATGACGAACCCGCTAAAAAGGCGTATAAATTCGAGCCACATGGCGGTGCACGCAGAATTGGCAAGCCAAATAATAGATGGCGCAAACAAGTGGATGAAGAGATGACAAGGCGCGGTATTCCAAAAAGCGAAGCACGAAACAGAGAGGATTGGAGATCTTTTCTTAGTTCGGTCTATGGAACAAATGTTCTGTAATGGGCCAGCTACGTAAGTATTTATGCTAATGAGGGTATATACACTTTCATACGGGCATAATGTGCCTCATCGAAATCATGGTTTTAGACCCCAAGTATGTTTGGACGATATGTGTTTCAGACAATTTGGAGTTGATTTAGCCCTGTCCGTCCGTCTGTCTGGCTGCCTGGAGCGCACGATAACTCTCAAACGGATCAACCGATTCGGTCCAAAATTTGGCTTTCGTAATATTTTGTCCAAACTTAGTTTAAGTTCGAAGATGGGTTATATCAGTCCACTCCTTCCGGTACCTCCCCCACAAAATTTCGGAAATGTTCGGAAAATTTGTGCCTACGATAACTATTGATGGAATTAACCGATTTGGTCCATACTTTCCACATCGTGAAATTTCTACCAGACTTTGATGATGTTTCAATATGGACTCTGACTGATAGACCGATTTGGTTCAAAATTTGGGCTTCGTCATATTTTGTCCAAACTTAGTTTAACTTCTAGAATGGCCCATATCGGTCCTCTCCTCAGGATACCTTGCCCACAGAAGTTCAACATTTGTGTCCAAGTGCAGTTTAGGGTCTGTTCGGAGATCAGTTGGAAATTTATACCGATGACGTTCTTTGTGGTCCAGTTTACAGCCATATTTCCGTGATCAAGTCCATGCTTCCTGGCATACTGGTCCAACAGGTGCTCGATAACCCACTGAAATGACTAGTGGGCGCGATATCTATCGAAAAGTTATGAATCTCAAAATAAGATCCACTTTCGTAATGCACTATGTCGGTCCTTTTCTTCTCCGCAACACTTTTGAACTTTAATCCTAATCCACATTTTTGTCGGCAAGATCAAATTTCCAAAAAGTTCTATCTGTCCGTAGATAAAAGTTCCAATTCACATAGGCTGAGGGTATATCTCTGTCGGCAAATCCAACTGATACTTTTTTACTTGTTAATAATACTACTGAACCAATTTGCAGCAAAAGCTCAAGGTTTGCCGTTGTTATTTATATTTTATGAATTTCGGAGGAGGCGGGGTACCTTCTTCACGCTTTTATTTTAAACGCTTTATGTATAAGCCAAACTTATGATTATATTGGTTTCAGCACACATTTTGGGAGGCAATGGGGTTGTGTGTACCCTAGGTAAATATTTGGAACCAAAATACCGGACCTCCCACTTTTTTAAATTTGTTATATTTTGGAAACTGAAAATCACGATAATAAATCCAAAACACCATCAATGGGCGAAAAATCCTACAAAGTCCGTAAGAGAATAGAAAGGTTACAAACAAAATCTGTTGATAAATTTAAAATTCTTTTCGGTTTGACAATGGACCGAAGAAGTATAGTAGAAAATATCTACTTTTGAATAAAAAGTTGTCGTTAAAACTCATTACGACGGACCAGCAACTCGGGCAGGGGTCTGCTAGTTATGTAATATGTTTTTTTTCGAAAAAAGTAATTATGTTAAGATGTACTCTTTTAGATAAAAAACAAGTAAGAAAAGTCTATAGTCGGACGGAGCCGACCATGGGATACCCTATACCACTATCCCTGGACAATCGCTCTCCACGGAACTTCTTTTCAATGATTGTGAACATTTAATTATCAAGTATCAGAGATGTAATGTATAATACTTATGACCAAAACCAAAAAGTTATCTAGCATGACAAAGACATTTTTGTAGCAGGAAAGGAAAATTTAGTTCACACAAACTAAAATGTAATGAAACCCACTTATGTAATACTACTACTTTCGTTGTTTAACCGCTACGTTATTGAAAATTTTACCAATTTCACACAAAAGTTTCAGTCCATTTAACCCGCTAAGTATTATCTGATCTTCACGTTGGTTTGTACGCTTCTTCTTCATCATAAACTCAAACTTTGTTTAAAATTTTGCGGGTTATTATTTGACCTGCAGAGCCGCTACAAAATTGGTTAAAATTTTTTTTGTTCCATTTCATCCCCTGAACATTTCAAGATCATCACCAAAAACTAATCAATTCTATTCTGGCCCGAACCCAAAAATTCGTTACAATCGGTCCATAATTGAGGCCTTAAGCTTGTTTACAATTTTAATGGACGGATATACATCGCTAAATCGCTTTATCTCGTCGAGATATGAATTTCGGCATACCAAATAAGGGGGCTAGGACGAATATTTCGTGGTGTTACATAAACTTTTGCAGAAACAATAAGTAGCATGGGATAAAAATGTGGTTCTCTACACAGAACCCATTATATATTAGGCAGTAAGCCCGTTATCTAGCAAGCACTTTATTGCAATTTACATCAGAGGAAAGGTCAGTAGTTTTTTCCATATGTAGGCTACTTTGCGTAATATATATGTGCTCAAGGAATTAAAATATCGACCAAAAATAAATTTTTTATATTTTTCATACAAAAGTAATGGTCCATTCACCCGCTAAAGAATATCAGATCATCATTCAAAATTGTAGGCATCTTTTTCGACCTACAGTGGTGTGAAAAATAATAAGGACAGTGACATACACAACTTTTGGTCGCTCCTAAAATGTGTAAAATGTGAAAATTTGCGATGGAAATTTGTTCTTGAAAATGTACATGTATTGCAATAAGAAATACCGTTATGATTTTGGTTTATTTCTGTTTAGTTTTTATACAAAACAAATATTTTTCGTAAAATCCGTGATTTCTGCTGTGAAAAATAATAGGGACAGTTTTTCGTTTTAGTAAAAATATATTGATATTATTTTTTGTGATTCTTTCCTGTAAGTAAAAGTTTAAAATGTATTAATTTCTATTCATTAAATGTTAAATCTACCGGTATTTTTTAGTTTTTCTTTGCAAATATGGGTAAAAATACGCATTGTTATCACGCTACTCGAGAAATCATTAAATCTATATTAATAAAAGAGTAGAGTGACTGATTCACTGACTGACTGATTGACTGATTGATTCATCAACGCCCAGACGAAACGGCTGAAGCTAGAATCATGAAATTTTGGGTGAGGGTCACTCTTGGTCCGAAGGTGACAGATAAGGCTTGGTTTTTGGAAATTCGAACTGGAAGGGTACTAAAAGTACTAAAAGGTACTAAATATGGTACCGTTTGTATTTGGCGAACCGGTAAAGCTAGAACTTTGAAATTTGGAATGAAGGTCACTGATGGAGAGTTAGAAAGGTGTACCAAAGGGTTTTTAGAAATTCGAACTATAAGTGTACGAAAAGTACTAAAGTGTACTAAATTTGGTGCCAATTCGTACTTTGCGAACGGATAAAGGTTATAGGTTGAAATTTGGTGTGAGAATCAAGGTTAAAAGGTACGGTTGACATAAGGAGGTGGTTTAGGAAAAGTGTACACATGTGTACGAAAAGTACTAAATGGTACTAAATTTGGTACAATTATGATTTGTGCGAACGGATAGAGCTGGAATCCTGAAATTTTGAATTAAGGCTACTGTTGGAGAGTAGAATGGACGTAGTTTTGAAAATTCGTACTTATGGGTGCGAAAAGTACTAAATGGTACTAAATTTGGTACCCTTATGATTTGGGCGAACGGATAGAGTTGGAATCCTGAAATTTTGAACTAAGGTTACTGTTGCAGAGTAAAATGGAAGTAGTTTTGAACATTCGTACTTATGGGTACGAAAAGTACTAAAGGGTACTAAATTTGGTACAATTTGGATAAAGGTTGAACGGATAGAGCTGGAATCCTGAAATTTTGAATTAAGGCTTACTGTTGGAGAGTAGAATGGACGTAGTTTTGAAAATTCGTACTTATGGGTGCGAAAAGTACTAAATGGTACTAAATTTGGTACCCTTATGATTTGGGCGAACGGATAAAGTTGGAATCCTGAAATTTTGAACTAAGGTTACTGTTGGAGAGTAAAATGGAAGTAGTTTTGAACATTCGTACTTATGGGTACGAAAAGTACTAAAGGGTACTAAATTTGGTACAATTTGGATAAAGGTTGAACGGATAGAGCTGGAATCCTGAAATTTTTGAATTAAGGCTACAGTTGGAGGGTAGCATGGAAGTAGTTTTGAAAATTCGTACTTATGGTTACGAAAAGTACTAAATTGTACTACATTTGGTACAATTACGACGTGGGCGAACGGATGGAGCTGGAATCCTGAAATTTTGAACTAAGGCTACTGTTAGAGGGTAGAATGGACGTTGTTTTGAAAATTTGTACATATGGGTACGAAAAGTACTAAATGGTACTAAATTTGGTACATTTATGATTTGGGCGAACGGATAGAGTTGGAATCCTGAAATTTTGAACTAAGTTGGAGAGTAAAATGGAAGTAGTTTTGAACATTCGTACTTATGGGTACGAAAAGTACTAAAGGGTACTAAATTTGGTACAATTTGGATATAGGTTGAACGGATAGAGCTGGAATCCTGAAATGTTTGAATTAAGGCTACAGTTGGAGGGTAGCATGGAAGTAGTTTTGAAAATTCGTACTTATGGGTACGAAAAGTACTAAATTGTACTAAATTTGGTACAATTACGACGTGGGCGAACGGATGGAGGTGGAATCCTGAAATTTTGAACTAAGGCTACTGTTAGAGGGTAGAATGGACGTAGTTTTGAAAATTCGTACATATGGGCACGAAAAGTACTAAATGGTACTAAATTTGGTACACTTATGATTTGGGCGAACGGATAGAGTTGGAATCCTGAAATTTTGAACTAAGGCTACTGTTCGAGTGTAAAATGGAAGTAGTTTGAAAATTCGTACTTATGGGTACAAAAAGTACTAAATGGTACTAAATTTGGTACAATTTGGATATAGGTTGAACGGATACAGCTGGAATCCTAAAATTTTTGAATTAAAGCTACAGTTGGAGGGTAGCATGGGAGTAGTTTTGAAAATTCGTACTTATGGGTACGAAAAGTAATAAATGATACTAAAATTGGTGCAATTATGATTCAGGCGAACGGATAGAGTTGGAATCCTGATGTTAGAGAGTAGAAAGGAAGTAGTTTTGAAAATTCGTACATATGGGTACGAAAAGTACTAAAGGGTACAAAATTTGGTACAATTTGGATATAGGCTGAACGGATATAGTTGGAATCCTGAAATTTGAATTAAGGCTGCTGTTAGAGAGTAGAATGGAAGCAGTTTTGAAAATTCGTACTTATGTGTACGACAAGCACTAAATGGTACTAAATTTTGTACAATTTGGATTTAGGCTGAGCGGATAGAGCTGGAATCCTGAAATTTTGAATTAAGGCTGCAGTTGGAGGGTTAAATTGAAGTAGTTTGGAAAATTCGTACTCATGGGTATGAAAAGTACTAAATGGTACTAAATTTGGTACAATTACGATTTGGGCGAACGGATAGAGCTGGAATCCTGAAATTTTGAACTAAGTTTACTGTTGGTGAGTAGAATGGAAGTAGTTTTGAAAATTCGTACTTATGGGTACGCAATGTACTAAATGATTCTAAATTTAGTACAATTATGATTTAAGCGAACGGATAGTGCTGGAATCCTGAAATTTTGGATTAAAGATATAGTTGGAGGGTAGAATGGAAGTAGTTTTTAAAATTCGTTCTTATGGGTACGAAAAGTACTAAATTTGGTACAATTACGATTTGGGCGAACGGATGGAGCTGGAATCCTGAAATTTTGACCTAGGCTACTGTTGGAGAGTAGAACGAAAGTAGTTTTGAAAATTCGTACTTATGGGTACGAAAAGTACTAAATGATACTAAATTTGGAACAATTACGATTTAGGCGAACGGATAGAGCTGGAATCCTGAAATTTGAATTAAGGCTGCTATTAGAGAGTGGAACGGAAGTAGTTTTGAAAATTCGTATTTATGGGTACGAAAAGTACTAAATGATACTAAGTTTGGTACAATTACGATTTGGGCGAACGGATGGAGCTGGAATCCTGAAATTTTGAACTAAGGCTATTCTTGGAGAGTAGAACGAAAGTAGTTTTGAATATTCGTACTTATGGGTACGAAAAGTACTAAATGATACTAAATTTGGAACAATTACGATTTAGGCGAACGGATAGAGCTGGAATCCTGAAATTTGAATTAAGGCTGTTGTTAGAGAATAGAATGGAAATAGTTTTGAAAATTCGTACTTATGGGTACGAAAAGTACTAAGTGGTACTAAATTTGGTACAATTACGATTACAGAAAAAACTTAGAATCTTTAAAAACAATGGTGGATGATGCAGCTAAGTGAACTTCAAAGATAAAAGTCGTAGCAGAAATCCAAAAATTGCACCTGTAATAATAAATGATGATGATTAAAAAAGACCCTTTTACCACATCTTTACAAATAAAAAACTACTTAAATATTAATTTTGACGCATCAAAACCCTCTGTGGTGGTCACATTAGAGCTCACAGTGTCAGAAAAGTATCATTTTAATCGAAAAATTATGCACTTCCCACGTAGTGGTGTAGGGTATAAAAATATTCAGCAAATAATACAGTTTGCAAGAAATCACATCGTTTGGTCTAAGAAAAATTGTGTACCATTCTTTGGTCTGATGAAACCAAATATATTTTTTTGTTCCGATAGAGGAGTTTATCAGAGTTGAAGACCTAAAAATCAATAATATAACCCAGAATATACTCTGAAGGCGGCTAAATATGGCAGAGGTAACAGCATTGTGTGGGTCTTATTTTCTTACTATGCTGTGGGGTCTCTATACAGTATTCAAAGTGTTTTTGAAATCACCAGATTACATTGAAATTTTGAAAAATATAATTCTTCCGTATGCTGAATGGGGTGTGCCTCTCAAATGAGTCTTCAGCAAGGATAATGACCCAAAAATGGCGGCAAAATGAAAAAAGGTGTTCCAGGATAATTAAGTTAAGTTCTTAGAATGGCCCATACAATCCCTTGATTTGAACCCGATTGAAAAATGTTGTGGAATTAAGTTAAAAAACCAAGCAGGGGAAAGTGTCCATCAAATTATGGCAACTTATTATTATATTGGCAACTTATACAGGTTGCGTAGGACGCGATACCAGTAGAGAAGTGCCAAAATTTGGTCAACTCGATGCCCAGACGATGCGCTTCCGTTTTAGAAAACAAAGGATCGTCTACAAAGTATTAATGACACTGAAACACTTTATCTACCATTATTTAGTAAAAACCTGCATTAATTTCTTTCAAGTTTGGTCTTTATTAAAAGATGTCATGAAGTGTCCTTATTATTTTTCACACACCAAACTACGACAATTCGCATAAAATATAAAAGATAAATAAAATATGGTTACAAGCAATCAAAATATTTTTATAATACTTTTCTTAACATTTTAAGAAAACAATAAATTTTATAAACTAATGTAATTTTCCCTTTTTTGTCAGTTTTCAATTTAATCTTGGTTATGGACTGAAGTGTCCTTATTATTTTTCACACCACTGTATACTCTTACCCGATGCAAAATTTCGTGACTTTTGATGTATAATTGCGACTTCTAGCGAGTTTATTATTACACTACAAACAAATAACGGAATATATTAGGCTGTAACTCTGTTATCTGATCATGCACACCAACATAATTGACATCAATTAAAAGGTCAAGCGTTCCACTTTCAAGTATATCTCACTTGTCCGGAATGTCACTTCCAGGAATTAAGATATAAGCTGTATATTAAAAATTTTCATAATTTTCACACAAAAGTTTTGGTCCATTTAACCCTCTTAATATTATCCGATCGCCATCTCCAATTGCAAGCTTCTCCTTTGTGATATACTCTTACCTTATTTAAAATTACGCGTTGATCGGACTATTATTGAGACCTACAGAGCCGCTAGAAAATTGGATAAATATTATCTTTTTGGTCAATTTCACCCGCTAAATATTTCACGATCATCACCAATAAGAATAGGGATCTATTCTGATCTGAACCCGACCTCCATACAAAATTTCGTGATGATCGGTCCATAATTGCGGCCTGGAGCGTGTTTACAATTTATAATGGACAGACGGACGGACGGACGGAAGGACGGACGGACACACATCTCAAAATCGCTTTATCTCGTCGAGATATGAAGATTGGTATACCACATTGGGGGTCTCCGACGAATATTTCGCGGTGTTACATGAATTTTTACCAAAACAAACTTATAATACCCTTTTCCACATTGTGGTATAGGGTATAAAAAACCTACAAAATACATGTTGTAGTTTTCTACAAAAAAAAAAATAAATAAATAAATAAATAAAATAAAAAATGTGTATCATTGGCTCTACAACTGGAATAATCCCTTTAAAGGAAAACAGTGCAAATATTTAAATATGTTGGTTAAAATGCAACTTAAGTCAACATAATCACCGACGTAGCCAGGAAACGGGAATTCTTAAAAACTTACTCACAAAAAAATAAAATTTTGTCCACTGTGCCCCCTGAAATGGTGTCGAGATGCATTTCTGGCTACGTTCCTTAACATAATGTATTGTCTGTAATCGATGATAAACATTTCGCAATTCTATAATTTGATAAATAGTCGATTTTTCCTTTTGGTCTACAGTTTAGAAGATACAGCGTTTTGGTCTGGAATGAATAATAATTCGTTTTGAATGAATAATTACACTGTGAACCGAAATTTTGGGGGGTGGAAAATTCCTATTGGAGATAAAAGCCCTTGGTGAGTATATACAGAACCCTGAAGGACAGATTCGCCGTGAGTCGATCTTTCGCGATATGGCGTGATGAAGTTTTTGCTAGAGACCCTGTAAGCCATCAGGAATTAGCGTTATATCTTTGTCCACTGTTGCTTTAGCTTATTTTTGATATGACATGTCTGCAGTCAAATCGAATGAGGATTATTTTTGTAGAGCACTTCGACCTTCTATCTCGCTTCCTTCAATGTCCTTTTCGTCCTTTATTTTAAAAGCCGCTATAAAAGTACCACAAGATGACGTTTTTCAACTTCGAAATGTTCAGCAAAAATGTCGGCCAGACAATTTTAGGTACGGCTCTCCTTGTCAACAAATCGATTATGTCGAGTTTTCGTGGGCGTTTTGTGCATTTACCCCTGTTTGCTCAGAAAAAAACTGTGTTTTGTGTTTTTGTATGTTCTGTAACGAATATACAAAAAACAAAATATAGTATTTTTCTGAACAAAAACAGGGTAAATGCACAAAACGCCCACGAAAACTCGACATAATCGATTTGTTGACAAGGAGAGCCGTACCTAAAATTGTCTGGCCGACATTTTTGCTGAACATTTCGAAGTTGAAAAACGTCATCTTGTGGTACTTTTATAGCGGCTCTTAAAATAAAGGACGAAAAGGACATTGAAGGAAGCGAGATAGAAGGTCGAAGTGCTCTACGAAAATAATCCTCATTCGATTTGACTGCAGACATGTCATATCAAAAATAAGCTAAAGCAACAGTGGACAAAGATATAACGCTAATTCCTGATGGCTTACAGGGTCTCTAGCAAAAACTTCATCACGCCATATCGCGAAAGATCGACTCACGGCGAATCTGTCCTTCAGGGTTCTGTATATACTCACCAAGGGCTTTCATCTCCAATAGGAATTTTCCACCCCCCAGACTTTGAGCTCCATTTTGTTGCACAGTGTTATTCATTCTTTGACAGGTAACATCTAGAGTTGGGTAATATACTTCCTAGTTCCTTGTACTAGTTCCAAAGCGTATGAGTAACATCATGAAATGTAACATGTGCTATTAAGTATACGCAGTTTGTTCAAAGAAAAAATGTGGGCCATTGGAACTGCGAAGTGAACTAGATAGTTCCATAAGTTCCTTTGGCACAACTCTGTAACATCATAGGTTTTCCTTCATAAAAATTACTCAAAATTCAGTTTTTGTTATAAAATAGCCATTTGGGTAGTTTCATTAATATGACAAAAAGTTTTAAAAATACAAACAAATCTTAATTTTATTTGAAATGTGTACTTACTTGTTTATGCCCCCACTTTGTCTCATCGGGAATGTTCGTGGAAAATAGTTTTTTACTATGACCGCCTCGAATGTATGAACGTGGAAATTAAGCAGTCTGTTTTTCATTTTGTGTGTTTTCATTGATAGCTCCAAGGGTTTATGCAAAAGTCTAACTTATGTCTAAAACAACGTCGGTAAGTGAAAGGTGTTGTGTTGTTGACAGAAGTAAAGGTGATGGAAGAAGGTTGAGCGGTAGTTAAATATGTACGTACATTGTACACTTTTGCTCAAGGTCTAGCAATGGTGAAAACCCATTTTTGGCGTAGTCTTTGGCATGTGAATGGAAATGGGATTATTCTATTACTCTCCAATACGATTTTTTCGATCATTTCTTCAGCCAAATAATATTTTTATGATTTCGAACAATGGAAAGATTTCCTCTCAAATTTACAAATTACGGTTTCTGCTACCATTTAACATTTTGGAGGTTTTTTAGCCTGGAAATGGAAACGCTGTCACTCAGTCATGTTTACATTTATTAATATTTTTGAAAATGATGTCTCATTTAATAGTTTTTTTTCACAAGCAAAATCAAAATCACCTGTACAACCTATCGTAAAATTTACATTGAAATGCCATAATTTTCATTGCACATACGCCACAAATTCAAATTATATTACCAATACAAAATAATCTTATTCGGGTTTCATTTCAAAATTTTGGCCTACATTTATCATATTGTAAAGAATCGCACTCACTGTGTGTGGTGACTATGTAAATCGTTTACAGCGAACTTAAATATTTGTGACAAAAGTTTAGAATTGTTATTTTTTTTTTGTAATTAGAAAGTTTTATCATACTCACTCAGAGATTTTGCATGTCTGATTGCATTGAACCGCAATGCAAAATTCAATTTGACACTTTCAGTTAAGGCAAAGTTTAGGGTACGACATTTGATGGTCTCATTGTCTCAAATGTACATATATCGGTGTAGTGAGCGACATAAAAACAAAATTTGAATATAAATAAAATTCAGTGGAAATTAAACACAAATATTCAAATAGAATAGCAAAAATAAACAATTGGTTAATTCCTTTATTTGTTAAAATGGTAAAAGCGACAAAAGTAGTTGAAGCTATGAACTGGTCTGAACTATGAACCTCGGTAAGGATCAATCTTATAGCAATATATGAAGTCGCAAAAAAATAAGACGGGTAGCCTCAGGGGAAGTAACTGAAGACCCAAATATCAAATTTGGTACTTTTGATTCATCGCTGTATTAAGTTCGATATATATAATACAAATAGTTAATGTTATATTTTTAATAACCATTTTCGCAGAATCATTCAAAGTTATAAGAGGTTGTCGCTTCACCAACCACAGTTTTAGGAAAATATAATTAAGGAGAAATATCCCAAATGCATATCGTCATCATAAATGCCCGAAGACGTAACCCACAAAACCAAAACTTTACAGGAGAATCAAAAAATGCTATAAAATGAAAAACTGTTTTATAGAATATCAACCTTATGAGGGCGAGTATTTGGAGAATTGTCAATCATGTACGAATGGGAGTAAGTTATGAAACTAAAACCGGGAAAACGTTCGGTTTTTGGATCCGTAATTACAACAACATCTGCAATGTTATCCCAATTTCCGAAATGCCATTTCTTGAATAGGATCGTTATTTTTGAAAGAAGAAGCTTGAAATCTTGCCAGAGCATGTATTTTGGCTTTGTGTATCAGATTCCATTAAAAAACGAATTTCGATTTTCATGTGGGTTACGTCTTCGGGCATTTATGGTGACGATATGGAGTATATACATACATATTTGAATCATTATTACTTTCAGAGTAATTGAGTTTATTAGAAGTAATGCAGAAATCAATCTAATGAGTCACAAATCAAAACGGATGTTAGTCAAAGTGAGACAAGTAACTCTAATAGGATCAAACTAACAAAAACTTTATAGACGATTCAAAACAAAATTTTGCCCATCGCTAGCCTATCAGGGCAGTGTAAGCTGGACATTACATCCGACTCACTATATGTGTGCGAAATATCATATACCTCTGCAATAAGAGCAGACACAAATATATTATTTCGTATCCTAATTCGTATCGTATCCTAAAAACAATTTAGGGTGCAATAATAGGATGGACTCGGACAACGTTAATACCATAGGATAAAATATGAAAATAATTTATAATTATCCTCTTGGTTGAAGCACTCAAACTTATGTCATGTTCACACGATAGTTTCAATTACGTTGTTCACCTGTAGAATTTATTAGTAGTTATAATTTATTAGTAGTTATGGGTCGAACAACGTATAAAGAACGAACGACGTACCGTGGAAACAGCACATTAGTGTCATTCCTACTGAAAAGAATTTCTTTATTGGGTAGATTAGCCTCAGGGGAGATATACCTCTAATCTGACGAAATAACCTGTAAGTCTTAGATCTTGATAAATGAAATCTGTAAAGTAATGTATATTTGATCTTAGTAGAATATGTTTCTAAACATTTGTTTGTAATTTAATTAACTACGAAAAATGATATATTGGGAAACTTGAAAAAATGTTTATATTTTTAAACAAACACAATTACAAACAAGTAAGAAAAGTCTATAGTCCGACGGAGCCGACCTTGGGATAACCTATAATACTATCCCTGGACAATCGCTCTCCACGGAACTTCTTTTCAATGATTGTGAAAATTTAATTATCAAATATCAGAGATGTAATGTATAATACTTATGACCAAAACCAACAAGTTATCTAGCATGACAAAGACATTTTTGTAGCAGGAAAGGAAAATTTAGTTCACACAAACTAAAATGTAATGAAACCCACTTATGTAGTACTACTACTTCCGTTGTTTAACCGCTACGTTATTGAAATTTTTACCAATCACACAAAAGTTTCAGTCCATTTAACCCGCTAAGTACTATCTGATCTTCACGTTGGTTTGTACGCTTCTTCTTCATCATAAACTCAAATTTAAAATTTTGGGGTTATTATTTTGACCTACAGAGCCGCTTCAAAATTGGTTAAAATTTTGTTTTTGGTCCATTTCATTCCTTGAACATTTCACGATCATCAGCAAAAACCAATTATTTCTATTCTGGCCCGAACCCAACATCCTTAAAAATTCGTTACAATCGGTCCATAATTGCAGCCTTAAGCTTGTTTACAATTTTTAGTGGACGGACACACGCTAAATCGCTTGATCTCGTCGAGATATGAATTTTGGCATACCAAATAAGGGGTCTAGGACGAATATTTCGTGGTGTTACATAAACTTTTGGAGAGACAATATGTAGCATGGGATAAAAATGTGGTTCTCTACACAGAACCCATTATATATTAGGCAGTAGGCCCGTTATCTAGCAAACACTTTATTGCAATTTACATCAGAGGAAAGGTCAGTAGTTTTTTCCCATATGTAGGCTACTTTGCGAAATATATATGTCCTCAAGGAATTAAAATATCGACCAAAAATAAAATTTTTATATTTTTCATACAAAAGTAATGATCCATTTCACCTGCTAAAGAATATCAGATATCATTCAAAATTGTAGGCATCTTTTTCGACCTATACTCTTACCCGGTGCAAAATTTCTATTCTGATCTGAACCCGACCTCCATACAAAATTTTGTGACGATCGGTCCATAATTGCGGCCTGGAGCGTGTTTACAATTTAAAATGGACAGACGGACGGACGGACGGAGAGACACACATCTCAAAATCGCTTTATCTCGTCGAGATATGAAGATAGGTATACCACATTGGGGGTCTCCGACGAATATTTCGCGGTGTTACATGAATTTTCACCAAAACAAACTTATAATACCCTTTTCCACATTGTGGTATAGGGTATAAATATGTATGTATTTGTTGCCGAGGGCTGGCCCAGTTGTTCGAATAACTTGGGAATCACTAGCAATTTTGCTGGTTACTGGTAAACACAACTAGTCACCACCCAATTTACTTGCAATGCTATAGACTGGTGAATTTAACATTGGGATGTCATAGGAATGGGTCTATTGTCCCCTCACTGCATTACCAGTAACCACCCAATTCGATAGTCGTGTGAAGGGCAATTGTCTCTTCATTGCATTACCAGTAACCAGTCAATTCGGTAGTCAGAAATGAAAGTCAAAATTACTAGTTAGGGCCGGAAAAATGGGTAAATGCATATACACACCTGCTCAACATAATATATACACTTTGTACAGTTTACTTGAAAGTTCAAAAGAATGGTTATAGTTATTTAAAGATATTGAGAATTTGATTTTTCTTATATGTCAATCAAACTAAAAAGACAGCAATGGATCTATTGCCTTAGCATTCATGACTTTATCACTAGCAATTCATTCATGTATACCTAGAATGAGGGAAAAGCTTCACGTGGCCCACAGGAAAAATTGTCTAGTATTCATAATGCATCACGTGAAAGTCAATGTCACATACAAAGTCAATATTCCTCAATTCGCTCTTCCCAGTGGAACAGATAGGCCAAAAATGTTTGGTATCTGCACTGGAATTATGTAACCCATTTTTTGGTTACCGACAAAAGTCGGTAAAAGTACTAATAAAAGATGTAAACTCTGTTTGCTATCAGTAGAACTTAGCGACAATTTAATGTTGGTTGCTGCCTTGCAGCCAAATTTCGTTATTTATAAGCATTTTAGGTTCACCGACTTTGGTCCGTAAGTCGGTGGTCAGACTAGCACGATTTCAACATGGGGACGTCAAGTATATAGGCGATGGTTATGAAGTAGTGAAAACCATGTACATGATTTTCTGCGTTTGTTGTGTTACCTCTTCTTGTTATTCGTTGCAAGATTTTTTCTTCCATTCTCTTTCATTTTTAAATTCTCAAGAAAACATTAACAACAAAACAAGCATAAAAAGATTTAATAAAAACGTTTAATTAATGAAATAGTTAAAAGTTAACTATTAATATTAATTATTTTGTGTTGTTTTTTAGTTTATTTATGTTTGTTTTGTTTTTATTGTTATGAGAAACACAACAAATTCGAATGGTACAATAAAGAAGACACGCAAAAATCTTAAATTTCACCTTAACGTGTGTGGAGACTAACGAAACTTGATAAGAAACTTTAACGAAATTGGTTTCAAGAAACCTTGCTAGTCTGACCGTCGACTAAGCAAAAAATGTGTTAGAAAATCCCACTACTTGCCACTCATTCCTACCATGCGATCAAGACAACTCTTCAAAAGTATAATGGCTTAGGATTCAGTGGATTCGATTCTAAAATGATATTCAATTAAGATAGATATTCAATAGATATTATAATAAATTAACAACAAATTTGACAGCCGAAGAAGAAGATATTCAGGAATATGACCAAAATTTATTATTATTAATTTGTATTATTTAAAACTCTAAAAATTATGTTTATTATATATCTGAAGAAATTTTGTACATTTTAAAAATATGGAGCCAAAATGGAACTGAGGGTTTAGTTCCTATCTATATAGTTTTTTAAATGGATTTCAAAGTGGCCTAAGCCACTTTAATTTTTATACCCTCAGCATTTATGCCAACGAGGTTATATACACTTTCATACGGGCAAAATGTGCCTCATCGAAATAATGGTTTTAGACCCCAAGTATGTTTGGACGAAATCCGTTTCAGACAATTTGGAGTCGATTTACCAATGTCCGTCCGTCTGGCTGGTGCGCACGATAACTCTCGAACGGATGAACCGATTTGGTCCAAAATTTGGTCTTCGTAATATTTTGTCCAAACTTAGTTTAAGTTCGAAGATGGGCCATATCGGTCCACTCCTTCAGTTACCTCCCCCACAAAAGTTCGAAAATGTTTGGAAAAATTGTGCGCACGATAACTCTTAAAGGTAGTAACCGATGTGGTCCATACTTTACACATCGTGAAATTTTGTTACAGCAGCTTGTATTCGCTGCCCCCATTACGACGGTGAAAGTTTTTCAGGGGCAAGTCCATACTTCCTGAGAAAATGGTGTTGTGGATCGAGCGCGCGGTACCTCCCCCACAAAAGTTCGAAAATGTTCGGAAAAATTGTGCGATGATAACTCTTAAAATTTTTAACCGATTTGGTCCATACTTTGCACATCGTAATATTTCTACCAAACATAGATCATGTTCCAATATGCACTCTATCGGTTCACTCCTTCGGGTAACTTCCAACACAAAATTTCGGAAAAGTGCTGGTTTGGGCCTGCTCTCGAATCGTTTTGGTACATGCACGATGGTACATGCAATTTAAGTGGTAAGTCCATACTTCTTAAGAAAATGAGCTGAAAACTGTAAAAAAAACCCTACGACCAGCATGTGTGTGGCTAGTGCGCACGACAACTCCCGAACCGAATACTGCGTTTGTACACACTTTGCATATCGTAATATTTCTTCGAATATTAGATGAAATTTGAAGATGGTGCTTATAGGTTCACTCCTTCTGGTACCTCTCCCACAAACGTTCGAAAATATTCGCTAAAATTGTGAGCACAATATCTCATAAACGGAGCAATCAATTTGGTCCAAACTTTGGATCTCGAAATATTTTGTACAAACTTAGTTTAGGTTCAAAAGTTAGATCTATCACTCCATTCCCACACAAATGGTAAACATTTTTGTTTAAGTGCGAGAATCCTGTGGAAATTTACCGAAGGTACTCCTAGGTACTCGTGGGCAATCCCTGATATAATGGTACTATCGAGAGGAATGACACCCAATCATAGGTACATTTTTGTAATTGACGGTATCCTTAAATCTTGGACGGTTTGGTATCTATGGACCAGAATTGGAGAAAAAAATACAAAAATCGTATATTTTCAAAAGTTTTTCGCCATTTTCACCATAAAGGCGAGTTCATAGATAATTTGTGCATTCCAGAAAGTTTTTTACTGATATTTTTGCTACATTATTGTGATTAATTTTTTTCTTGAATTTTCAACGATTCAGTATCTATGGAACAGAAACCGAGAAAAGAGGATAAAAATCGCAATTGTATTGCTATTTTGACGTTTAAGAACCGTTTCTACAGAGTTCGTATGTTCTAAAAAGTTGTTTATTGAAATCTATGGTACATTTTTGTAGATGGTTGTTTGCTTCAATTCTGATCGGTTTGATATCTGTAACCTAAAATTATTTATTTTTTTATTTATTTCAAATATGTATTATAATAAAAAATTACAATAAAATTATATAAAAAATAGCACTAGCTAGCATCTAAGGCTATCGGCTGAAATGTGGTGTAACCTAAAATACAAGAAAACATTATAATGGAAATTTGACCTTGATGATTTTGACCTTGAAGATGAGGTTGAATGGATTTTATGTGTTCACAATTATTATTCTTAAGGCGAGAAGTACAACTTTGCTTCCACGAGTAAGCCCACATTCTAAGCGATTTGGAATATATGATCCCCACAAAATAATCCTATTTGACATTAATGCCTCAGGTCTTTGAGGGCCCATAACCGCGAAAGTTGTAGTGATAGGAAAAATCTCCGGGACACGTATCTTCTTATTTTTGGTCTTCCATCACGCTGCGGTGTCAGAATATGGTTAATAAACCATGACTCAAAAAATTACACACAGTGTTATATTGCAAAGACTACCTTCCAAGAATAACAATACTCGAATTTAAGCAAAACACTTGAACTTTTGTGAAGGAGGTACCGCAAGGAGTTGTCCGATATAGTGCATCTCCCAACTTGACCCCTTTACTTATTTTGTGCATCAGCCATTTTAGATAATCAACGTTAATTTTTGTAGAGCTTTTGAGATATTAGATGACGAAACATAGACTTGCCCACGAAAAACATTATTTTAAGCAGAAATCTTGAACATTTTTTGATTTTCAAAATAGTCAGGCTTAATCCCATATTCGTTGTTTTAATATTTCATTAAAACGATTTTAATGTATTAGGCGGTGTTTACCATGGGTTAAGGCAGGGAAGACTATAGTTTTTCAACAAGAAACTTTTTATACCCATGTGTCAATTGCTGCCTCAAATAGATAAGTGTCCAAAGAAACACTCTGATCGAGAATTTCTTTGGCATTACCTAAACTTGAGCAACTTCACTTGCAAACAAAACCAAATCTTTCCCACTGCTATGCGTTCGTTTAACATTTTTGACTGAGGTGCCTGAAATTGTTGTCCTATATAGATTTCTTGGAACTTGATGTACCCTTGGAATCAATTATACGATGTGTAAATGTTCGGTCACTTCGGGTACTCAATTCGTAGTTTATCGTGATTATCAGTCAGTTTAGTTGCTGCCCCCAGGACCTTTTCCTGAGTATGGACTTGCCCTCAAAAAAATATATCGCCGTAATAGGAAGCCCGGGGGGACAACATGCTGCTACAAAAATAAAAAACGACCCAAGGATTGGTTTTAAACTGTACTTCTAGGTAAATTTGTTAAATTAAAACGCAAAATTATGAATGAACATTTCTAATGCAATTTGACGACACTGTTGCTATCGTTAGAAATTTACGACTACTTTTTATTGGTCAGTAACTTACCTGATAATAAAGTTATTTACCGAAATTATAATCAGTTTAATTTTAGTTATTTTTGCCAGTATTGCACTACTGACCTACATACATCTGGTATAAATATTACGAGAGTTATAGTGGGCATCAGCAGGGCTAAAATGAGTAAGAGTTTGAGTTAGGACGCTATACGAGTAGATCCATCTTATTTTTGAATTTTTATCAGTCTGCTACGAATTGTCTCCTCTCTAATTTTCCTGAAAATAATTTTTCATTTTAAATCCAATGATTTTTTATTCCCCTAATAGATATTTATATTTCATATATCACAATAAAATTGTTAAAACTATTAAAATTTCTCATTAGCAATAATCGCTTAGGTTTCATTAAATTATCACAATTGCCAAAAGCGCTATTTATTAGTGTAACATAAAAATATTCTTCAACTTGGGTATTTACAAAATTAAATCGAAAAAAAACCTTCAAACTATATTTTAATGTTAGCCAACAGCCAAACAAAGTGTAAAATAGTGTCCATTTGGAGAAATAAATGGCAGTCTTCTTATCACGTTTGCAAATTGTCATTCACAACAAACATAGTTAAGCAATAAAATATAAGTTTTTCAAATAGCAAATCATAAAAATATTTTTCATTGCAACTGTGTCCTTGCCACAGGCCATGATACCACCACAACAAGTACTTAGGACCAACCAGTATTGCTGAAGTTTCAAGAGTATTTTCCACTGAAGCTGTTATTTTTCTGGGTGTTTTTGTTATTGTTTCTTTGGCCAAGGAATGATTGCTGTTGCATGCAATCCGTGCTCTTCTACAAAACCGAAAACATTTTTTAGAGCAACAGCGACGAAAAACGCCCGTTTCGACTACACATACCAGAAAACTAAACAACAGTTCAACTTAAAAAATAAAAAGCAAGCAACAAGAAGAAAAACATTAGAAGTGAGACTACACTTGACTCAACGACGACTATACCACAGGGACCACTTGACACAATGTTGCACAAGTCTGACTTGTAAAAAAAGCAAACTAACATCAACGTACAAGTTGTCCTTAAAAAAAGAAGCAAACAGCAACCACTTCGCAAGGTGAGAAACATATGGAAAATTTCCTTCCCACAAAGAGTGAGAGTGAAAATTGTTCAGAATGTTATAAATGATGATACACCAAAGACTAGTTTTTTATTTGAGTTGTGTTCAGCATCGAAAACCTGGTGTTAACTCAACCAAACCAAATCATGTAAAAAATCAAAGTGAACAATATGTGAACTAAATACAGATTTAAGCTTTAAAACCATTTCACATCCTTTAAGCCACAACTATATCCATCCAACTAACCGTTTAACGAAATAGATTGCATTGTTGCTAAACCTACTAACAGCATGTACTGATATGCAAGGAGGAATGCCAAAAAAACGTGATGTGAAAATATTTTGGCATCCCGTTCATCAGCGGCATGGTGAAACTTTAAAATAAATACAAGATCAGATACATAGTTATATGACAGATATGTTATATGATCAAGCATAAAGTATGGATTTCTACAAGAATAGTTAATTGAAAGAATCAAAAACAAGTAAAAAAAAGTATCAGTCGGCTTTGCCGACAGAGATATACCCTCAGCCTATGTGAATTGAAACTTTCATCTGCGGACAGATCGAATGTATTTCGGGTCTTTTCAGAATTTTGTGGTCTTTTTGGACAGTTGAACTTGTCAACAAACATGTGAGTTTGGATTAAATTTCAAAAGTGTTGCGGAGGAGGTACTTGAAGAAATGGACCGACATAGTACATTATGGAAGTGGATCTTATTTTGGGAGTCATATCTTTATAATAGATATCGTGCCCACTAGTCATTTCAGTTGGTCATCTTATAACTTTTGGACCAGTATGCCAGGAAGCATGGACAAACTATTAGGAGATCCAAAGTTTGGACTAAATTGTTTGTCCCGTTCAAGAGATATCGGGCATACCATTTTGATGAAATTTTTTCAAATATTGGGGGGAGTACCGGGAGCTGTGGACCGATATTGCCATCTTCGAACTGAAACTGAAGTTTGGACAAAATATGATGAAGACCAAATTTTGGACTTTTTTGCACTCCAGCCACTACCCAGCAAAATAAATTGGAAGTAGTGCAATGTAGACTACTTCTTTCACGGCATGTTTTTATGCAGTTCAAACGGAGTCGTGAAAGAGGCACTCCATTCCTCACATTTTAACCGCATTTGGATGCAATCCAAAGAATCACATCCATTTGTCACATTTTAACAACAACCGGATGCAGTTCAAAGGAGTCGTGAAAAAGGCACTCCAATTCCTCACAATTTAACAGCATCCGGATGCAGTGCAAACGGAGTCGTGAAAAAGGCACTCCATTCACTACATTTTATTAGCAGTTGTTAGAGATCCCTACATGTACATAAATCAGTTTGTACATCTCTACAGGCAGCGGCATACAGTTTCCAATAAGAGATAAGCGTGTTAACATGTTCAAACATTTGTTAATACAAACTAAATAATATTTAATTTGTGAACATTTTTCCGGTAACTCACGAGAAGAAAATTTCCCAATGGAGTGCTGTTGGAGTACATGTCGAAATCTTAACTAGTGAGGGGAAGACAATATCAAACCCATTTAGCAGATGAAGCAAAAGCACTTAAGCTTGGATTAAATGAAATGCGGAGGAAACACACATGTTTGCGATTGAATTCAATAGAGAATTTTCATAATTTGTGTTAATTTACGTAATAAAGTTATTAATATGTTTGTTTTACACAAATAATAAATGCATTTGATTTTGTTATTCAAAACACGTGCTCTGGACTGCCTCCTATTCTACCCCAAAGGGTCAGTTAAAATGCAATGCCAAAGGGTCAGTTAAAATGCAGTGCCAAAGGTTCAGTTAAAATTCAATGGCAAAGGGTCAGTTAAAATGCGGTGCAATGGAGTGCCTCTTTCCGGGGTCACTCCCTTGTAAAAATCATGAGTGAAAATGCATAATTTGATGCACTTCCAAATCACTTGTACATATCATTTAACTACCTCTTTGGAGGCAAACTTTTCGCTGTGTACATATGGTGCCATAGGGGTTTTTTCACCTTTTGGGCTGTTTTCACAAGAAGTATGGACTTGTCCCTAAACTTTTACCGTCGTAGCGTAGCAGCGAATGAAAGTTGCTTCAACAAAAATCAAAGTGATTCGATATTCTGTGTGGGAGGTACCCGAAGGGGTGGACAACTATAGTCCATATTCGAACCTGTAGTGCGATTCTGTAACTTTTTTAATAACGAACCGACATCGGTAGTTAACGAAAATATTCGGTTGAGTTAACGAATGTGCTATTCTGTAACTTTATGTTACCGATTGTAGAAATCGTTAGCACATACCGACGAATATCGATGGAAAGACAAATTGTCAAATAATATGTATATTTTAGTATTTATTAATGTATTTATACCCTATACCACAATGCACAATGTCCGATTTTTCGAAAAACCTGGCCAAAACTCTAAAAATGAATGGATTTTGACCTAATCTTTGGTTCTAATGTTTTTCGGGCCGCTGATTACATTTTTGATGTTATTTACCCCTCAGGCGGTCATTTAAGGGGTCTTTTTGGTCCCTCCTCCTATAAAATGTGTTCTTATCGGATCAAAATATTCTACAAATTTCTTCGCCATCGATTTTTACTATAGGTCGTAGAATACACCAAAACTCTATATCTTACCTTAACTCCAGAAATATGCAAATTAGAAAAACATTTTAGGGTTAATGTCGTACTTCATCAAAGTTTTGACAAAATTTTCATACAAAGCATCATTTTAGAAGAATAGCGTCAAAGACAAAAATGTTCTCAGCTAAATTTCATTATAAGTCACCAAAGAAATGAAATCTTTATTTGCATTACATACCAAGAAAATATCGGTATCAGTTTTGCCAAAAAACCAAGAAACTAAAATAGGGGTGCAAGCTTCCACAATTTCTACAGTTTTGGAAATATTTGAGTTAAGATCACTTGGAATCCTTGCACTGACAAGAATGCAAGGAATATTTGTCTTTTTACACGTTCGGTCCCACGCCTCTCACACCCGCCCCTGCCGACCGAGGGGGCCACCTCCCCATTCGTAGGGAGCGCGTACACACCATAGACCGGACCATGGCGGGTTAGTAGTGGTTATAAATGTCAGCTACAGATGAATCATCAGCCGACAATATATATTTAAGAATTCAATTAAAATTTATTTGCAATTAATGAACAACCTCGCTCGTAGGCAAATTTCTACTATTTCCGCATAAGGAGATGTAGATACGCCGATTAACTGAGCTCAAGAAATTAAATTAATTGCAGAGTTTAAATAATAAAATAAAAAACAGGAAACCGCACGCAAGATTACTGCATAATTCTACTGTTCCGTAAGAGGAGTTGTAGATAAGATGCCAGTATAGATTACGGGAAGTTAATAAGTAACTACAAAATAACAATGTATATATATAATAAAATTTCACTATAACACTACAATAGGACTAATAATACTTCTGGCAAACCTGCTGATCATAATATTACATGCGTAAGATAGCATTTTTTATTACATGTGTTGGACTGGTTAGATCTACCGTGTTAAAAATGTTATTATATATTTCACATAAAGATCTAAGTGGGTTACTTAACCCTCGTGCGTGTCATAAAAGGGGTCCTTTTGGTCCCTTTTTCCACAAATCTTTAAAATCTCCTATAAAATGTGGTCGGATCAGACCAAAATATTCTACAAATTTGTTTGCCATAAAATTTTACTATAGGTCTTAAAATATATCAAAACTCTAAATTATGCCTAAACGCCAGAAAGTGACCCTATACTACATTCTGACATTCTGAATGAAAGAAAATCTGTATATACCTGCAAGACAAAATATCACATAAAAACGAAAAGTGCAAATATGTGCAGGATATTTCGATGGAAATTGGTAAAAAAACCTTCCTTTTTTATGAAATGATAAATTACACGGCCCAACTCGATCTTACTCTCAACTATTTTCATAATTTATTGTGAAAATTGATCTTGAAAAAAATTAACAAGTATGGACATCAATTATTAAAGAACGCACAATTCATTGGCGACACTGAACATTTAAATACGTTTCACATACCTTTCATTACAATTACAAAAAGAAAATATTTAATAACCGTTGTTTATTTTGCATATTATCATAGATTTGTAAACGACTTAAATATTGAAAAAAAAAAAAAATCCAAATAGGGTCATTTCGACCTGCTTTTATACCCACTTATTAAACAAGAAATGTATATATTTTTTCATAACCGCACGCACTGAGATCCTATAAACAATATCTGACCCTTTTTAGTGTAAATTGATCATTTTTTTTCGATTTTTGGCCGGGTTTTTTGGAAAATCGGACACTGTGCAATGTGGAAAAGGGTATTATAATTTAGTTTTGGTAAAAATTCATGTAACACCGCGAAATATTCGTCGGAGACCTCCAATGTGGTATACCAATCTTCATATCTCGACGAGATAAAGCGATTTTGAGATGTGTGCTTGTCCGTCCGTCCGTCTGTCCATTATAAATTGTAACCACGCTCCAGGCCGCAATTATGGACCCATCGTCACGAAATTTTGTATGGAGGTCGGGTTCAGATCAGAATTGATCCCTATTCTTATTGATGATGATCGTGAAATATTTAGCGGGTGAAATGCACCAAAAACATAATATTTATCCAATTTTCTAGCGGCTCTGTAGGTCTCAATAATAGTCCGATCAATGCGTAGTTTTAAATAAGGTAAGAGTATATCACAAAGGAGAAGCTTGCAATTTTAGATGGCTATCGGATAATATTTAGAGGGTTAAATGGACCAAAACTTTTGTGTGAAAATTGTGAAAATTTTTAATATACAGCTTATATTTTAATTCCTGGAAGTGACATTCCGGACAAGTGAGACATACTTGAAAGTGGAACGCTTGTTGGTGTACATGATCAGATAACAGAGTTACAGCCTAATATATTCCGTTATTTGTTTGTAGTGTAATAATAAACTCGCTAGAAGTCGCAATTATACATCAATAGTCACGAAATTTTGCACTGGGTAAGAGTATAGGTCGAAAAAGATGCCTACAATTTTGAATGTTGATCTGATATTCTTTAGCGGTTGAAATGGACCATTACTTTTGTATGAAAAATATAAAAATTTTATTTTTGGTCGATATTTTAATTCCTTGAGGACATATATATTTCGCAAAGTAGCCTACATATGGGAAAAAACTACTGACCTTTCCTCTGATGTAAATTGCAATAAAGTGTTTGCTAGATAACGGGCCTACTGCCTAATATATAATGGGTTCTGTGTAGAGAACCACATTTTTATCCCATGCTACATATTGTCTCTCCAAAAGTTTATGTAACACCACGAAATATTCGTCCTAGACCCCTTATTTGGTATGCCAAAATTCATATCTCGACGAGATCAAGCGATTTAGCGTGTGTCCGTCCACTAAAAATTGTAAACAAGCTTAAGGCTGCAATTATGGACCGATTGTAACGAATTTTTAAGGATGTTGGGTTCGGGCCAGAATAGAAATAATTGGTTTTTGCTGATGATCGTGAAATGTTCAAGGAATGAAATGGACCAAAAACAAAATTTTAACCAATTTTGAAGCGGCTCTGTAGGTCAAAATAATAACCCCAAAATTTTAAACATAGTTTGAGTTTATGATGAAGAAGAAGCGTACAAACCATTGTGAAGATCAGATAATACTTAGCGGGTTAAATGGACTGAAACTGTTGTGTGAAATTGGTAAAAATTTCAATAACGTAGCGGTTAAACAACGGATGTAGTAGTACTACATAAGTGGTTTTCATTACATTTTAGTTTGTGTGAACTAAATTTTCCTTTCCTGCTACAAAAATTTCTTTGTCATGCTAGATAACTTTTTATACCCTCAGCCTTTAGGCTAAGGAGGGTATATACATACACTTTGATACGATGAAAATGTGCCTCATCGAAATAATGGTTTTAGACCCCAAGTATGTTTGGACGAAATGTGTTTCAGACAATTTTGAGTCGATCTAGCCATGTCCGTCCGTCTGTCTGTCTGTCCTGCTGGCTGGAGCGCACGATAACTCTCGAACGGATGAACCGATTCCGTTCAAATTTTGGCTTTCGTAATATTTTGCCCAAACTTAGTTTAAGTTTGAAGATGACCTACATCGGTCCACTCCTTCCGGTACCTCCCCCACAAAAGTTCGAAAATGTTCGGAAAGTTTGTGCGCACGATAACTCTTGAAGGGAGTGACCGATTTGGTCCATACTTTGTATAGTGTAAACTTTCTACCAGAGTAATATGAGGTTGCAATAGGGTCTCAATAGGTCCACTCCTTCGGGTACCTCCCACACAAAATTTCGGAAAAGTTCAGTTTAGGTCCATCTCTCGAATCGCTTTGATTTTTGTTTTAGCAACTTGTATTCACTGCCCTCCATACGACGGTACAAGTTTCATCAGGGGCAAGTCCACACTTCCTGAGAAAATAGCCTGAAAGTTGCAAAAAACCCCTATGACACCGTGAGAGGTGGTTGGAGCCCAAGATAACTCTCGAACGGATCTGCCGATTCTGTCCAAAATATGGCCTTAGTAATATTTTGTCCAAACATAGTTTAAGTTTGAAGATAAGCCATATTGGTCCACTCCTTTAGGTACCTCCCCCACAAAAGTTCAAAAATGTTCGGAAAAATTGTTCGTAAGGTAACTTTTGAAGGGAGTGGCCGAATTGGTCTATTCTTTACACATCCTAGTATATCTACCAGATATAGATCAGGTTCAAATATGTACTATATTTGTCCACTCCATCCGGTACCTCCCACACAAAATTTCGGATAAGTTCACTTTATTACCTGATATCGAATCACTTTGATTTTTTTTTTGCATTCGCTGCCTCAATTACGATGGTAAAAGTTTTTTTAGGGGCAAGTCCATACTTCTTGAGCAAACAGCCCGAAGAGTTTAAAAACCCGCTATGGCACCATATGTTGTGGCTGGAGATCCACTTCCATTACGGTCAATGTCGATCCATTCCTTTTAGTATCTCCTCCGCAAAACTTTTGATCTTTAATCCTAATCAACATTTTTGTCGGTTCAAACGCCCAAAATTTTTAAAACCCCCTAAATACATACGTATTTGGGGAAAAAATTGTTTCAATATACACAGGCTGAGGGTATATCTCTGTCGGCAAAACCGATTGATACTTTTTTACTTGTTGGTTTTGGTCATAAGTATTATACATTACATCTCTGACATTTGATAATTAAATTTTCACAATCATTGAAAAGAAGTTCCGTGGAGAGCGATTGTCCAGGGATAGTGGTATAGGGTGTCCCATGGTCGGCTCCGTCCGACTGTACAAATTACTTTTGTACATACTTTTTGCTTGTGTCGAGGCGCTGGAAATTCTGATGATAAAGAATAAATTTTCCACTCGAGTTTCCAGCAGCCTAAATCAATATATATTTTATTACCATTATGAGTTCAGATCATAAGTGGTAAATTATGTTGTCATATGTCGGGAACACTTTAAAAGCATTTAAGATCCCACATGCAGCGGTAGCTGTTATCACTAGTGTTGTGTGTGCATTACGAGCGACCGCACTTTAGTTTTTATGACTCTTCTTATGACACACACGATGTTGGAAAATTCTTCATTGATCAACGGACTGTTTGGTTTGGTCAATGAAGGGTTTAGAGATAAGAATTAGTGATAGTCTAGGTTAAGAAATATTTTGTAAAGTAGCATGTAAGTTGCAATTTGAAAATAAAAAAGTCAGTGTCTCATCAACACCCAACCTGCGAACATCTTTCTTTACACGACTATAGACTTTTCTTACTTGTTTTAAGTTAAAACTGTTATTTCTTTGCAATTACGAATATAAAACGCGCAAGGGAGGAAAAATATCTTCTTTTGGAAGGAAGGTGCCTGCAATTAGTGTCTGCAAGTTGGGATAGTTGCAATGCGAAACCCAGGAGTAACTACAACTTCAAAAACGTCAAGTGTGTATGTGAGTACTTCTAGGAGGTCAAGGAACAATACACGACTTTCATATATTTTGGTGGTTTTATTCCAGGATATGAAGAAATATATCATTAGCCTCCACTGAATAGCTTGGCGAAACAAAATATAGAACATCCCCAATTTATGGTTTTGAAGTGGACAAGAACTTGTCTTTTAGACAAATAAATATGCATGTGTGCATCTACACCGTCTTAGGTGAAGCAACGGAAGCTGCATTATTTATGTTTACCACAGATTCATATTTTTAACGTATTACTGTCATAAAATATTTAATAGATGTATGTAAGGATCATTGGTCAAAAGGTCACTTCCTATTGTAGTAAATTGTATTTTATACATGCATGATTTAAAAATTATAAATTTGGTAAAATCCTTTCTATATGTATGTAAATCGCTGTTTTATTTTTTCTAACTACAAAGGTAGGGTCATATTTGGGGTTGTGGCGCTTTGAACAGCGCAATAAAAAGAAGAGCTTTGTAAAAATTGAACTTTGAAGTTTCACATGATTAAGCCCCTTCGGTGATGTTCGTGGATCCACGTTACCGCCATTTGAGTCATTTATTCATTTCACGCTTTTATTTATTCATTTCACGCTTTTAATGCCAGTCGGGAAATTCAGTCTCCACAGTAAAACATCCGACAATGGTATGAGGCTGATAGACTTTGAAGGTGCAAGAAACATGGTTGTTAGCAGTACCAGATTTAAGAATCTCGATATTCATAAAGATTAAAGAACAAGAAATCAAATTGATCACGTTGTGATAGATGGAAGACATTCATCAAGCGTGTTGGATGTACGATCGTTCCGAGGTGCAAACATAGACTCGGACCACTACCTTGTTGCAGCAAAGGTACGTACCAGATTAAACGTAGCAAACAAAGTCCGAACAGACACAACACGGAAGTTGGACATCGGTAAACTGCAATCACAACAGATAGCCTCAGCATATTCCACTCAACTGGCCCAACTGCTTAATCAAAGCACTTCTCGTCCCGATAACATATCAGGACAATGGCAAAACATTGCCCACTCCATGCAAACAGCCGCAAAATCAGTACTTGGATACCAGAGACCTCCACCAAGGAATCAATGGTATGACCAGGAGTGTCGTGCTGCTACCGAAGAGAAAAATGCGGCATAGAGGGCTACTTTACAATCAGTAGCAACGCGTAGCGCACGAAAAAGGCTTCGGGAGAAAAGAAGAGAGGAGAAACGTCTTTTCCGCAGGACAAAGAGAGAGATGGAAAAGCGGAAGTGTGAACAAATCGAGATGTATAGCAGACAGAATGAAGTCCGAAAATTCTACCAAAGAGTGAAACATCAAACTGGTGGCTTTGGAACTCTCACATCCTCCTGTAGAGACCAGCAAGGTAATCTGGTAACTCATACAGATAGTGTGCTAAGAATATGGAAAGAGCATTTTTCCAAACTGTTGGTATTTAATAGAAGCGAAGCCGACGAAGATACCACAGATCCAATCCCAGAAGATGGTATTGAGTGTATACCACCCGGCAAATACGAGGTAAAGACAGGAATAAACCGGCTGAAGAATAATAAGGCAGCAGGAGCTGATGGCCTACCAGCCGAGCTGTTTAAAACCGGAGGCGACACGCCGATAAGGTGTATGCATCACCTAGTTAGCTCCATCTGGCAGGAAGAACGCGTACCCGGCGATTGGAATCCGAGCATCCTGTGACCCGTCCATAAGAAAGGAGATAAGACTTTATGCTCCAACTATAGGGGCATATGTCTTCTCCCTATCGCCTACAAAATAGTGTCAGGGATATTGTGCGAACGACCAAAGCCCATGGTCAACGAAATAATTGACCATACCAATGCGGCTTTAGACCTCACAAGTCCACCATTGACCAGATATTTACCCTGCGGCAAATCCTGGAGAAGACCCAAGAAATGCAGATCGACACCTACCACCTTGACCTTCGACAGCCCGCTTCATTCAAAGGTATTCCAAGCCATGTCAGAATTTGGTATCCCCGCAAAGCTCATTCGGCTTTGTAAAATGACTCTAACTGATACAAGATCTTCAGTTAAAATAGGAAAGAACCTCTCCGAAGAGTTTTGTACCAAAAGAGGTTTCAGGCAAGGAGACTTTTCAACATCCTACTAGAAAAGGTTATACGAGAGGCAAACGTCAAAAGAAGTGGCACAATCTACACCAATAGCCACATGTTATTTGCTTATGCTGATGATATAGACATCATCGGACGATCAGTAACGGATACCTTTATGAAGGTCGAAGGAGAATTTGCTAAAGTGGGTCTGGCGGTAAACGGCGAGAAGACCAAGCTGATGGTGTTGACACGCAATGCGTACATTGAGATCGGACCAACTGTTGAAGTTGGTTCCTATAATTTTGAGGTAGTAAAAGACTTCGTATACCTCGGCACCGCCGTAAACACAACAAACGACATCAGTTGTGAAATAAAAAGGAGAATTGTATTGGCCAACAGATGCTACTTTGGTTTAAGTAAGCAGTTTAAAAACAAAGCCACATTTCGGCAAACAAAAATAACGCTCTACAAAACACTGATACTACCCGTGCTGATGTATGGCTCCGAAGCCTGGGTACTTGCGCAAGCAGACATGGCAGTGCTTGGTGTGTTTGAGAGAAAAATTCTTCGAAAGATCTACGGACCAATCTGCGTTGACGGTGAATATCGACGTCGCATGAACGACCAGCTGTATCTGCTATACAACGACATCAATATAGTTAAACGTATCGAGATGCAGCGATTGCGTTGGCTAGGCCATATAATAAGAATGAGCGATGACGAACCCGCTAAAAAGGCGTATAAATTCGAGCCACATGGCGGTGCACGCAGAATTGGCAAGCCAAATAATAGATGGCGCAAACAAGTGGATGAAGAGATGACAAGGCGCGGTATTCCAAAAAGCGAAGCACGAAACAGAGAGGATTGGAGATCTTTTCTTAGTTCGGTCTATGGAACAAATGTTCTGTAATGGGCCAGCTACGTAAGTATTTATGCTAATGAGGGTATATACACTTTCATACGGGCATAATGTGCCTCATCGAAATCATGGTTTTAGACCCCAAGTATGTTTGGACGATATGTGTTTCAGACAATTTGGAGTTGATTTAGCCCTGTCCGTCCGTCTGTCTGGCTGCCTGGAGCGCACGATAACTCTCAAACGGATCAACCGATTCGGTCCAAAATTTGGCTTTCGTAATATTTTGTCCAAACTTAGTTTAAGTTCGAAGATGGGTTATATCAGTCCACTCCTTCCGGTACCTCCCCCACAAAATTTCGGAAATGTTCGGAAAATTTGTGCCTACGATAACTATTGATGGAATTAACCGATTTGGTCCATACTTTCCACATCGTGAAATTTCTACCAGACTTTGATGATGTTTCAATATGGACTCTGACTGATAGACCGATTTGGTTCAAAATTTGGGCTTCGTCATATTTTGTCCAAACTTAGTTTAACTTCTAGAATGGCCCATATCGGTCCTCTCCTCAGGATACCTTGCCCACAGAAGTTCAACATTTGTGTCCAAGTGCAGTTTAGGGTCTGTTCGGAGATCAGTTGGAAATTTATACCGATGACGTTCTTTGTGGTCCAGTTTACAGCCATATTTCCGTGATCAAGTCCATGCTTCCTGGCATACTGGTCCAACAGGTGCTCGATAACCCACTGAAATGACTAGTGGGCGCGATATCTATCGAAAAGTTATGAATCTCAAAATAAGATCCACTTTCGTAATGCACTATGTCGGTCCTTTTCTTCTCCGCAACACTTTTGAACTTTAATCCTAATCCACATTTTTGTCGGCAAGATCAAATTTCCAAAAAGTTCTATCTGTCCGTAGATAAAAGTTCCAATTCACATAGGCTGAGGGTATATCTCTGTCGGCAAATCCAACTGATACTTTTTTACTTGTTAATAATACTACTGAACCAATTTGCAGCAAAAGCTCAAGGTTTGCCGTTGTTATTTATATTTTATGAATTTCGGAGGAGGCGGGGTACCTTCTTCACGCTTTTATTTTAAACGCTTTATGTATAAGCCAAACTTATGATTATATTGGTTTCAGCACACATTTTGGGAGGCAATGGGGTTGTGTGTACCCTAGGTAAATATTTGGAACCAAAATACCGGACCTCCCACTTTTTTAAATTTGTTATATTTTGGAAACTGAAAATCACGATAATAAATCCAAAACACCATCAATGGGCGAAAAATCCTACAAAGTCCGTAAGAGAATAGAAAGGTTACAAACAAAATCTGTTGATAAATTTAAAATTCTTTTCGGTTTGACAATGGACCGAAGAAGTATAGTAGAAAATATCTACTTTTGAATAAAAAGTTGTCGTTAAAACTCATTACGACGGACCAGCAACTCGGGCAGGGGTCTGCTAGTTATGTAATATGTTTTTTTTCGAAAAAAGTAATTATGTTAAGATGTACTCTTTTAGATAAAAAACAAGTAAGAAAAGTCTATAGTCGGACGGAGCCGACCATGGGATACCCTATACCACTATCCCTGGACAATCGCTCTCCACGGAACTTCTTTTCAATGATTGTGAACATTTAATTATCAAGTATCAGAGATGTAATGTATAATACTTATGACCAAAACCAAAAAGTTATCTAGCATGACAAAGACATTTTTGTAGCAGGAAAGGAAAATTTAGTTCACACAAACTAAAATGTAATGAAACCCACTTATGTAATACTACTACTTTCGTTGTTTAACCGCTACGTTATTGAAAATTTTACCAATTTCACACAAAAGTTTCAGTCCATTTAACCCGCTAAGTATTATCTGATCTTCACGTTGGTTTGTACGCTTCTTCTTCATCATAAACTCAAACTTTGTTTAAAATTTTGCGGGTTATTATTTGACCTGCAGAGCCGCTACAAAATTGGTTAAAATTTTTTTTGTTCCATTTCATCCCCTGAACATTTCAAGATCATCACCAAAAACTAATCAATTCTATTCTGGCCCGAACCCAAAAATTCGTTACAATCGGTCCATAATTGAGGCCTTAAGCTTGTTTACAATTTTAATGGACGGATATACATCGCTAAATCGCTTTATCTCGTCGAGATATGAATTTCGGCATACCAAATAAGGGGGCTAGGACGAATATTTCGTGGTGTTACATAAACTTTTGCAGAAACAATTTACATCAGAGGAAAGGTCAGTAGTTTTTTCCATATGTAGGCTACTTTGCGTAATATATATGTGCTCAAGGAATTAAAATATCGACCAAAAATAAATTTTTTATATTTTTCATACAAAAGTAATGGTCCATTCACCCGCTAAAGAATATCAGATCATCATTCAAAATTGTAGGCATCTTTTTCGACCTACAGTGGTGTGAAAAATAATAAGGACAGTGACATACACAACTTTTGGTCGCTCCTAAAATGTGTAAAATGTGAAAATTTGCGATGGAAATTTGTTCTTGAAAATGTACATGTATTGCAATAAGAAATACCGTTATGATTTTGGTTTATTTCTGTTTAGTTTTTATACAAAACAAATATTTTTCGTAAAATCCGTGATTTCTGCTGTGAAAAATAATAGGGACAGTTTTTCGTTTTAGTAAAAATATATTGATATTATTTTTTGTGATTCTTTCCTGTAAGTAAAAGTTTAAAATGTATTAATTTCTATTCATTAAATGTTAAATCTACCGGTATTTTTTAGTTTTTCTTTGCAAATATGGGTAAAAATACGCATTGTTATCACGCTACTCGAGAAATCATTAAATCTATATTAATAAAAGAGTAGAGTGACTGATTCACTGACTGACTGATTGACTGATTGATTCATCAACGCCCAGACGAAACGGCTGAAGCTAGAATCATGAAATTTTGGGTGAGGGTCACTCTTGGTCCGAAGGTGACAGATAAGGCTTGGTTTTTGGAAATTCGAACTGGAAGGGTACTAAAAGTACTAAAAGGTACTAAATATGGTACCGTTTGTATTTGGCGAACCGGTAAAGCTAGAACTTTGAAATTTGGAATGAAGGTCACTGATGGAGAGTTAGAAAGGTGTACCAAAGGGTTTTTAGAAATTCGAACTATAAGTGTACGAAAAGTACTAAAGTGTACTAAATTTGGTGCCAATTCGTACTTTGCGAACGGATAAAGGTTATAGGTTGAAATTTGGTGTGAGAATCAAGGTTAAAAGGTACGGTTGACATAAGGAGGTGGTTTAGGAAAAGTGTACACATGTGTACGAAAAGTACTAAATGGTACTAAATTTGGTACAATTATGATTTGTGCGAACGGATAGAGCTGGAATCCTGAAATTTTGAATTAAGGCTACTGTTGGAGAGTAGAATGGACGTAGTTTTGAAAATTCGTACTTATGGGTGCGAAAAGTACTAAATGGTACTAAATTTGGTACCCTTATGATTTGGGCGAACGGATAGAGTTGGAATCCTGAAATTTTGAACTAAGGTTACTGTTGCAGAGTAAAATGGAAGTAGTTTTGAACATTCGTACTTATGGGTACGAAAAGTACTAAAGGGTACTAAATTTGGTACAATTTGGATAAAGGTTGAACGGATAGAGCTGGAATCCTGAAATTTTGAATTAAGGCTTACTGTTGGAGAGTAGAATGGACGTAGTTTTGAAAATTCGTACTTATGGGTGCGAAAAGTACTAAATGGTACTAAATTTGGTACCCTTATGATTTGGGCGAACGGATAAAGTTGGAATCCTGAAATTTTGAACTAAGGTTACTGTTGGAGAGTAAAATGGAAGTAGTTTTGAACATTCGTACTTATGGGTACGAAAAGTACTAAAGGGTACTAAATTTGGTACAATTTGGATAAAGGTTGAACGGATAGAGCTGGAATCCTGAAATTTTTGAATTAAGGCTACAGTTGGAGGGTAGCATGGAAGTAGTTTTGAAAATTCGTACTTATGGTTACGAAAAGTACTAAATTGTACTACATTTGGTACAATTACGACGTGGGCGAACGGATGGAGCTGGAATCCTGAAATTTTGAACTAAGGCTACTGTTAGAGGGTAGAATGGACGTTGTTTTGAAAATTTGTACATATGGGTACGAAAAGTACTAAATGGTACTAAATTTGGTACATTTATGATTTGGGCGAACGGATAGAGTTGGAATCCTGAAATTTTGAACTAAGTTGGAGAGTAAAATGGAAGTAGTTTTGAACATTCGTACTTATGGGTACGAAAAGTACTAAAGGGTACTAAATTTGGTACAATTTGGATATAGGTTGAACGGATAGAGCTGGAATCCTGAAATGTTTGAATTAAGGCTACAGTTGGAGGGTAGCATGGAAGTAGTTTTGAAAATTCGTACTTATGGGTACGAAAAGTACTAAATTGTACTAAATTTGGTACAATTACGACGTGGGCGAACGGATGGAGGTGGAATCCTGAAATTTTGAACTAAGGCTACTGTTAGAGGGTAGAATGGACGTAGTTTTGAAAATTCGTACATATGGGCACGAAAAGTACTAAATGGTACTAAATTTGGTACACTTATGATTTGGGCGAACGGATAGAGTTGGAATCCTGAAATTTTGAACTAAGGCTACTGTTCGAGTGTAAAATGGAAGTAGTTTGAAAATTCGTACTTATGGGTACAAAAAGTACTAAATGGTACTAAATTTGGTACAATTTGGATATAGGTTGAACGGATACAGCTGGAATCCTAAAATTTTTGAATTAAAGCTACAGTTGGAGGGTAGCATGGGAGTAGTTTTGAAAATTCGTACTTATGGGTACGAAAAGTAATAAATGATACTAAAATTGGTGCAATTATGATTCAGGCGAACGGATAGAGTTGGAATCCTGATGTTAGAGAGTAGAAAGGAAGTAGTTTTGAAAATTCGTACATATGGGTACGAAAAGTACTAAAGGGTACAAAATTTGGTACAATTTGGATATAGGCTGAACGGATATAGTTGGAATCCTGAAATTTGAATTAAGGCTGCTGTTAGAGAGTAGAATGGAAGCAGTTTTGAAAATTCGTACTTATGTGTACGACAAGCACTAAATGGTACTAAATTTTGTACAATTTGGATTTAGGCTGAGCGGATAGAGCTGGAATCCTGAAATTTTGAATTAAGGCTGCAGTTGGAGGGTTAAATTGAAGTAGTTTGGAAAATTCGTACTCATGGGTATGAAAAGTACTAAATGGTACTAAATTTGGTACAATTACGATTTGGGCGAACGGATAGAGCTGGAATCCTGAAATTTTGAACTAAGTTTACTGTTGGTGAGTAGAATGGAAGTAGTTTTGAAAATTCGTACTTATGGGTACGCAATGTACTAAATGATTCTAAATTTAGTACAATTATGATTTAAGCGAACGGATAGTGCTGGAATCCTGAAATTTTGGATTAAAGATATAGTTGGAGGGTAGAATGGAAGTAGTTTTTAAAATTCGTTCTTATGGGTACGAAAAGTACTAAATTTGGTACAATTACGATTTGGGCGAACGGATGGAGCTGGAATCCTGAAATTTTGACCTAGGCTACTGTTGGAGAGTAGAACGAAAGTAGTTTTGAAAATTCGTACTTATGGGTACGAAAAGTACTAAATGATACTAAATTTGGAACAATTACGATTTAGGCGAACGGATAGAGCTGGAATCCTGAAATTTGAATTAAGGCTGCTATTAGAGAGTGGAACGGAAGTAGTTTTGAAAATTCGTATTTATGGGTACGAAAAGTACTAAATGATACTAAGTTTGGTACAATTACGATTTGGGCGAACGGATGGAGCTGGAATCCTGAAATTTTGAACTAAGGCTATTCTTGGAGAGTAGAACGAAAGTAGTTTTGAATATTCGTACTTATGGGTACGAAAAGTACTAAATGATACTAAATTTGGAACAATTACGATTTAGGCGAACGGATAGAGCTGGAATCCTGAAATTTGAATTAAGGCTGTTGTTAGAGAATAGAATGGAAATAGTTTTGAAAATTCGTACTTATGGGTACGAAAAGTACTAAGTGGTACTAAATTTGGTACAATTACGATTACAGAAAAAACTTAGAATCTTTAAAAACAATGGTGGATGATGCAGCTAAGTGAACTTCAAAGATAAAAGTCGTAGCAGAAATCCAAAAATTGCACCTGTAATAATAAATGATGATGATTAAAAAAGACCCTTTTACCACATCTTTACAAATAAAAAACTACTTAAATATTAATTTTGACGCATCAAAACCCTCTGTGGTGGTCACATTAGAGCTCACAGTGTCAGAAAAGTATCATTTTAATCGAAAAATTATGCACTTCCCACGTAGTGGTGTAGGGTATAAAAATATTCAGCAAATAATACAGTTTGCAAGAAATCACATCGTTTGGTCTAAGAAAAATTGTGTACCATTCTTTGGTCTGATGAAACCAAATATATTTTTTTGTTCCGATAGAGGAGTTTATCAGAGTTGAAGACCTAAAAATCAATAATATAACCCAGAATATACTCTGAAGGCGGCTAAATATGGCAGAGGTAACAGCATTGTGTGGGTCTTATTTTCTTACTATGCTGTGGGGTCTCTATACAGTATTCAAAGTGTTTTTGAAATCACCAGATTACATTGAAATTTTGAAAAATATAATTCTTCCGTATGCTGAATGGGGTGTGCCTCTCAAATGAGTCTTCAGCAAGGATAATGACCCAAAAATGGCGGCAAAATGAAAAAAGGTGTTCCAGGATAATTAAGTTAAGTTCTTAGAATGGCCCATACAATCCCTTGATTTGAACCCGATTGAAAAATGTTGTGGAATTAAGTTAAAAAACCAAGCAGGGGAAAGTGTCCATCAAATTATGGCAACTTATTATTATATTGGCAACTTATACAGGTTGCGTAGGACGCGATACCAGTAGAGAAGTGCCAAAATTTGGTCAACTCGATGCCCAGACGATGCGCTTCCGTTTTAGAAAACAAAGGATCGTCTACAAAGTATTAATGACACTGAAACACTTTATCTACCATTATTTAGTAAAAACCTGCATTAATTTCTTTCAAGTTTGGTCTTTATTAAAAGATGTCATGAAGTGTCCTTATTATTTTTCACACACCAAACTACGACAATTCGCATAAAATATAAAAGATAAATAAAATATGGTTACAAGCAATCAAAATATTTTTATAATACTTTTCTTAACATTTTAAGAAAACAATAAATTTTATAAACTAATGTAATTTTCCCTTTTTTGTCAGTTTTCAATTTAATCTTGGTTATGGACTGAAGTGTCCTTATTATTTTTCACACCACTGTATACTCTTACCCGATGCAAAATTTCGTGACTTTTGATGTATAATTGCGACTTCTAGCGAGTTTATTATTACACTACAAACAAATAACGGAATATATTAGGCTGTAACTCTGTTATCTGATCATGCACACCAACATAATTGACATCAATTAAAAGGTCAAGCGTTCCACTTTCAAGTATATCTCACTTGTCCGGAATGTCACTTCCAGGAATTAAGATATAAGCTGTATATTAAAAATTTTCATAATTTTCACACAAAAGTTTTGGTCCATTTAACCCTCTTAATATTATCCGATCGCCATCTCCAATTGCAAGCTTCTCCTTTGTGATATACTCTTACCTTATTTAAAATTACGCGTTGATCGGACTATTATTGAGACCTACAGAGCCGCTAGAAAATTGGATAAATATTATCTTTTTGGTCAATTTCACCCGCTAAATATTTCACGATCATCACCAATAAGAATAGGGATCTATTCTGATCTGAACCCGACCTCCATACAAAATTTCGTGATGATCGGTCCATAATTGCGGCCTGGAGCGTGTTTACAATTTATAATGGACAGACGGACGGACGGACGGAAGGACGGACGGACACACATCTCAAAATCGCTTTATCTCGTCGAGATATGAAGATTGGTATACCACATTGGGGGTCTCCGACGAATATTTCGCGGTGTTACATGAATTTTTACCAAAACAAACTTATAATACCCTTTTCCACATTGTGGTATAGGGTATAAAAAACCTACAAAATACATGTTGTAGTTTTCTACAAAAAAAAAAATAAATAAATAAATAAATAAAATAAAAAATGTGTATCATTGGCTCTACAACTGGAATAATCCCTTTAAAGGAAAACAGTGCAAATATTTAAATATGTTGGTTAAAATGCAACTTAAGTCAACATAATCACCGACGTAGCCAGGAAACGGGAATTCTTAAAAACTTACTCACAAAAAAATAAAATTTTGTCCACTGTGCCCCCTGAAATGGTGTCGAGATGCATTTCTGGCTACGTTCCTTAACATAATGTATTGTCTGTAATCGATGATAAACATTTCGCAATTCTATAATTTGATAAATAGTCGATTTTTCCTTTTGGTCTACAGTTTAGAAGATACAGCGTTTTGGTCTGGAATGAATAATAATTCGTTTTGAATGAATAATTACACTGTGAACCGAAATTTTGGGGGGTGGAAAATTCCTATTGGAGATAAAAGCCCTTGGTGAGTATATACAGAACCCTGAAGGACAGATTCGCCGTGAGTCGATCTTTCGCGATATGGCGTGATGAAGTTTTTGCTAGAGACCCTGTAAGCCATCAGGAATTAGCGTTATATCTTTGTCCACTGTTGCTTTAGCTTATTTTTGATATGACATGTCTGCAGTCAAATCGAATGAGGATTATTTTTGTAGAGCACTTCGACCTTCTATCTCGCTTCCTTCAATGTCCTTTTCGTCCTTTATTTTAAAAGCCGCTATAAAAGTACCACAAGATGACGTTTTTCAACTTCGAAATGTTCAGCAAAAATGTCGGCCAGACAATTTTAGGTACGGCTCTCCTTGTCAACAAATCGATTATGTCGAGTTTTCGTGGGCGTTTTGTGCATTTACCCCTGTTTGCTCAGAAAAAAACTGTGTTTTGTGTTTTTGTATGTTCTGTAACGAATATACAAAAAACAAAATATAGTATTTTTCTGAACAAAAACAGGGTAAATGCACAAAACGCCCACGAAAACTCGACATAATCGATTTGTTGACAAGGAGAGCCGTACCTAAAATTGTCTGGCCGACATTTTTGCTGAACATTTCGAAGTTGAAAAACGTCATCTTGTGGTACTTTTATAGCGGCTCTTAAATAAAGGACGAAAAGGACATTGAAGGAAGCGAGATAGAAGGTCGAAGTGCTCTACGAAAATAATCCTCATTCGATTTGACTGCAGACATGTCATATCAAAAATAAGCTAAAGCAACAGTGGACAAAGATATAACGCTAATTCCTGATGGCTTACAGGGTCTCTAGCAAAAACTTCATCACGCCATATCGCGAAAGATCGACTCACGGCGAATCTGTCCTTCAGGGTTCTGTATATACTCACCAAGGGCTTTCATCTCCAATAGGAATTTTCCACCCCCCAGACTTTGAGCTCCATTTTGTTGCACAGTGTTATTCATTCTTTGACAGGTAACATCTAGAGTTGGGTAATATACTTCCTAGTTCCTTGTACTAGTTCCAAAGCGTATGAGTAACATCATGAAATGTAACATGTGCTATTAAGTATACGCAGTTTGTTCAAAGAAAAAATGTGGGCCATTGGAACTGCGAAGTGAACTAGATAGTTCCATAAGTTCCTTTGGCACAACTCTGTAACATCATAGGTTTTCCCTTCATAAAAATTACTCAAAATTCAGTTTTTGTTATAAAATAGCCATTTGGGTAGTTTCATTAATATGACAAAAAGTTTTAAAAATACAAACAAATCTTAATTTTATTTGAAATGTGTACTTACTTGTTTATGCCCCCACTTTGTCTCATCGGAATGTTCGTGGAAAATAGTTTTTTACTATGACCGCCTCGAATGTATGAACGTGGAAATTAAGCAGTCTGTTTTTCATTTTGTGTGTTTTCATTGATAGCTCCAAGGGTTTATGCAAAAGTCTAACTTATGTCTAAAACAACGTCGGTAAGTGAAAGGTGTTGTGTTGTTGACAGAAGTAAAGGTGATGGAAGAAGGTTGAGCGGTAGTTAAATATGTACGTACATTGTACACTTTTGCTCAAGGTCTAGCAATGGTGAAAACCCATTTTTGGCGTAGTCTTTGGCATGTGAATGGAAATGGGATTATTCTATTACTCTCCAATACGATTTTTTTCGATCATTTCTTCAGCCAAATAATATTTTTATGATTTCGAACAATGGAAAGATTTCCTCTCAAATTTACAAATTACGGTTTCTGCTACCATTTAACATTTTGGAGGTTTTTTAGCCTGGAAATGGAAACGCTGTCACTCAGTCATGTTTACATTTATTAATATTTTTGAAAATGATGTCTCATTTAATAGTTTTTTTTCACAAGCAAAATCAAAATCACCTGTACAACCTATCGTAAAATTTACATTGAAATGCCATAATTTTCATTGCACATACGCCACAAATTCAAATTATATTACCAATCAAAATAATCTTATTCGGGTTTCATTTCAAAATTTTGGCCTACATTTATCATATTGTAAAGAATCGCACTCACTGTGTGTGGTGACTATGTAAATCGTTTACAGCGAACTTAAATATTTGTGACAAAAGTTTAGAATTGTTATTTTTTTTTTGTAATTAGAAAGTTTTATCATACTCACTCAGAGATTTTGCATGTCTGATTGCATTGAACCGCAATGCAAAATTCAATTTGACACTTTCAGTTAAGGCAAAGTTTAGGGTACGACATTTGATGGTCTCATTGTCTCAAATGTACATATATCGGTGTAGTGAGCGACATAAAAACAAAATTTGAATATAAATAAAATTCAGTGGAAATTAAACACAAATATTCAAATAGAATAGCAAAAATAAACAATTGGTTAATTCCTTTATTTGTTAAAATGGTAAAAGCGACAAAAGTAGTTGAAGCTATGAACTGGTCTGAACTATGAACCTCGGTAAGGATCAATCTTATAGCAATATATGAAGTCGCAAAAAAATAAGACGGGTAGCCTCAGGGGAAGTAACTGAAGACCCAAATATCAAATTTGGTACTTTTGATTCATCGCTGTATTAAGTTCGATATATATAATACAAATAGTTAATGTTATATTTTTAATAACCATTTTCGCAGAATCATTCAAAGTTATAAGAGGTTGTCGCTTCACCAACCACAGTTTTAGGAAAATATAATTAAGGAGAAATATCCCAAATGCATATCGTCATCATAAATGCCCGAAGACGTAACCCACAAAACCAAAACTTTACAGGAGAATCAAAAAATGCTATAAAATGAAAAACTGTTTTATAGAATATCAACCTTATGAGGGCGAGTATTTGGAGAATTGTCAATCATGTACGAATGGGAGTAAGTTATGAAACTAAAACCGGGAAAACGTTCGGTTTTTGGATCCGTAATTACAACAACATCTGCAATGTTATCCCAATTTCCGAAATGCCATTTCTTGAATAGGATCGTTATTTTTGAAAGAAGAAGCTTGAAATCTTGCCAGAGCATGTATTTTGGCTTTGTGTATCAGATTCCATTAAAAAACGAATTTCGATTTTCATGTGGGTTACGTCTTCGGGCATTTATGGTGACGATATGGAGTATATACATACATATTTGAATCATTATTACTTTCAGAGTAATTGAGTTTATTAGAAGTAATGCAGAAATCAATCTAATGAGTCACAAATCAAAACGGATGTTAGTCAAAGTGAGACAAGTAACTCTAATAGGATCAAACTAACAAAAACTTTATAGACGATTCAAAACAAAATTTTGCCCATCGCTAGCCTATCAGGGCAGTGTAAGCTGGACATTACATCCGACTCACTATATGTGTGCGAAATATCATATACCTCTGCAATAAGAGCAGACACAAATATATTATTTCGTATCCTAATTCGTATCGTATCCTAAAAACAATTTAGGGTGCAATAATAGGATGGACTCGGACAACGTTAATACCATAGGATAAAATATGAAAATAATTTATAATTATCCTCTTGGTTGAAGCACTCAAACTTATGTCATGTTCACACGATAGTTTCAATTACGTTGTTCACCTGTAGAATTTATTAGTAGTTATAATTTATTAGTAGTTATGGGTCGAACAACGTATAAAGAACGAACGACGTACCGTGGAAACAGCACATTAGTGTCATTCCTACTGAAAAGAATTTCTTTATTGGGTAGATTAGCCTCAGGGGAGATATACCTCTAATCTGACGAAATAACCTGTAAGTCTTAGATCTTGATAAATGAAATCTGTAAAGTAATGTATATTTGATCTTAGTAGAATATGTTTCTAAACATTTGTTTGTAATTTAATTAACTACGAAAAATGATATATTGGGAAACTTGAAAAAATGTTTATATTTTTAAACAAACACAATTACAAACAAGTAAGAAAAGTCTATAGTCCGACGGAGCCGACCTTGGGATAACCTATAATACTATCCCTGGACAATCGCTCTCCACGGAACTTCTTTTCAATGATTGTGAAAATTTAATTATCAAATATCAGAGATGTAATGTATAATACTTATGACCAAAACCAACAAGTTATCTAGCATGACAAAGACATTTTTGTAGCAGGAAAGGAAAATTTAGTTCACACAAACTAAAATGTAATGAAACCCACTTATGTAGTACTACTACTTCCGTTGTTTAACCGCTACGTTATTGAAATTTTTACCAATCACACAAAAGTTTCAGTCCATTTAACCCGCTAAGTACTATCTGATCTTCACGTTGGTTTGTACGCTTCTTCTTCATCATAAACTCAAATTTAAAATTTTGGGGTTATTATTTTGACCTACAGAGCCGCTTCAAAATTGGTTAAAATTTTGTTTTTGGTCCATTTCATTCCTTGAACATTTCACGATCATCAGCAAAAACCAATTATTTCTATTCTGGCCCGAACCCAACATCCTTAAAAATTCGTTACAATCGGTCCATAATTGCAGCCTTAAGCTTGTTTACAATTTTTAGTGGACGGACACACGCTAAATCGCTTGATCTCGTCGAGATATGAATTTTGGCATACCAAATAAGGGGTCTAGGACGAATATTTCGTGGTGTTACATAAACTTTTGGAGAGACAATATGTAGCATGGGATAAAAATGTGGTTCTCTACACAGAACCCATTATATATTAGGCAGTAGGCCCGTTATCTAGCAAACACTTTATTGCAATTTACATCAGAGGAAAGGTCAGTAGTTTTTTCCCATATGTAGGCTACTTTGCGAAATATATATGTCCTCAAGGAATTAAAATATCGACCAAAAATAAAATTTTTATATTTTTCATACAAAAGTAATGATCCATTTCACCTGCTAAAGAATATCAGATATCATTCAAAATTGTAGGCATCTTTTTCGACCTATACTCTTACCCGGTGCAAAATTTCTATTCTGATCTGAACCCGACCTCCATACAAAATTTTGTGACGATCGGTCCATAATTGCGGCCTGGAGCGTGTTTACAATTTAAAATGGACAGACGGACGGACGGACGGAGAGACACACATCTCAAAATCGCTTTATCTCGTCGAGATATGAAGATAGGTATACCACATTGGGGGTCTCCGACGAATATTTCGCGGTGTTACATGAATTTTCACCAAAACAAACTTATAATACCCTTTTCCACATTGTGGTATAGGGTATAAATATGTATGTATTTGTTGCCGAGGGCTGGCCCAGTTGTTCGAATAACTTGGGAATCACTAGCAATTTTGCTGGTTACTGGTAAACACAACTAGTCACCACCCAATTTACTTGCAATGCTATAGACTGGTGAATTTAACATTGGGATGTCATAGGAATGGGTCTATTGTCCCCTCACTGCATTACCAGTAACCACCCAATTCGATAGTCGTGTGAAGGGCAATTGTCTCTTCATTGCATTACCAGTAACCAGTCAATTCGGTAGTCAGAAATGAAAGTCAAAATTACTAGTTAGGGCCGGAAAAATGGGTAAATGCATATACACACCTGCTCAACATAATATATACACTTTGTACAGTTTACTTGAAAGTTCAAAAGAATGGTTATAGTTATTTAAAGATATTGAGAATTTGATTTTTCTTATATGTCAATCAAACTAAAAAGACAGCAATGGATCTATTGCCTTAGCATTCATGACTTTATCACTAGCAATTCATTCATGTATACCTAGAATGAGGGAAAAGCTTCACGTGGCCCACAGGAAAAATTGTCTAGTATTCATAATGCATCACGTGAAAGTCAATGTCACATACAAAGTCAATATTCCTCAATTCGCTCTTCCCAGTGGAACAGATAGGCCAAAAATGTTTGGTATCTGCACTGGAATTATGTAACCCATTTTTTGGTTACCGACAAAAGTCGGTAAAAGTACTAATAAAAGATGTAAACTCTGTTTGCTATCAGTAGAACTTAGCGACAATTTAATGTTGGTTGCTGCCTTGCAGCCAAATTTCGTTATTTATAAGCATTTTAGGTTCACCGACTTTGGTCCGTAAGTCGGTGGTCAGACTAGCACGATTTCAACATGGGGACGTCAAGTATATAGGCGATGGTTATGAAGTAGTGAAAACCATGTACATGATTTTCTGCGTTTGTTGTGTTACCTCTTCTTGTTATTCGTTGCAAGATTTTTTCTTCCATTCTCTTTCATTTTTAAATTCTCAAGAAAACATTAACAACAAAACAAGCATAAAAAGATTTAATAAAAACGTTTAATTAATGAAATAGTTAAAAGTTAACTATTAATATTAATTATTTTGTGTTGTTTTTTAGTTTATTTATGTTTGTTTTGTTTTTATTGTTATGAGAAACACAACAAATTCGAATGGTACAATAAAGAAGACACGCAAAAATCTTAAATTTCACCTTAACGTGTGTGGAGACTAACGAAACTTGATAAGAAACTTTAACGAAATTGGTTTCAAGAAACCTTGCTAGTCTGACCGTCGACTAAGCAAAAAATGTGTTAGAAAATCCCACTACTTGCCACTCATTCCTACCATGCGATCAAGACAACTCTTCAAAAGTATAATGGCTTAGGATTCAGTGGATTCGATTCTAAAATGATATTCAATTAAGATAGATATTCAATAGATATTATAATAAATTAACAACAAATTTGACAGCCGAAGAAGAAGATATTCAGGAATATGACCAAAATTTATTATTATTAATTTGTATTATTTAAAACTCTAAAAATTATGTTTATTATATATCTGAAGAAATTTTGTACATTTTAAAAATATGGAGCCAAAATGGAACTGAGGGTTTAGTTCCTATCTATATAGTTTTTTAAATGGATTTCAAAGTGGCCTAAGCCACTTTAATTTTTATACCCTCAGCATTTATGCCAACGAGGTTATATACACTTTCATACGGGCAAAATGTGCCTCATCGAAATAATGGTTTTAGACCCCAAGTATGTTTGGACGAAATCCGTTTCAGACAATTTGGAGTCGATTTACCAATGTCCGTCCGTCTGGCTGGTGCGCACGATAACTCTCGAACGGATGAACCGATTTGGTCCAAAATTTGGTCTTCGTAATATTTTGTCCAAACTTAGTTTAAGTTCGAAGATGGGCCATATCGGTCCACTCCTTCAGTTACCTCCCCCACAAAAGTTCGAAAATGTTTGGAAAAATTGTGCGCACGATAACTCTTAAAGGTAGTAACCGATGTGGTCCATACTTTACACATCGTGAAATTTTGTTACAGCAGCTTGTATTCGCTGCCCCCATTACGACGGTGAAAGTTTTTCAGGGGCAAGTCCATACTTCCTGAGAAAATGGTGTTGTGGATCGAGCGCGCGGTACCTCCCCCACAAAAGTTCGAAAATGTTCGGAAAAATTGTGCGATGATAACTCTTAAAATTTTTAACCGATTTGGTCCATACTTTGCACATCGTAATATTTCTACCAAACATAGATCATGTTCCAATATGCACTCTATCGGTTCACTCCTTCGGGTAACTTCCAACACAAAATTTCGGAAAAGTGCTGGTTTGGGCCTGCTCTCGAATCGTTTTGGTACATGCACGATGGTACATGCAATTTAAGTGGTAAGTCCATACTTCTTAAGAAAATGAGCTGAAAACTGTAAAAAAAACCCTACGACCAGCATGTGTGTGGCTAGTGCGCACGACAACTCCCGAACCGAATACTGCGTTTGTACACACTTTGCATATCGTAATATTTCTTCGAATATTAGATGAAATTTGAAGATGGTGCTTATAGGTTCACTCCTTCTGGTACCTCTCCCACAAACGTTCGAAAATATTCGCTAAAATTGTGAGCACAATATCTCATAAACGGAGCAATCAATTTGGTCCAAACTTTGGATCTCGAAATATTTTGTACAAACTTAGTTTAGGTTCAAAAGTTAGATCTATCACTCCATTCCCACACAAATGGTAAACATTTTTGTTTAAGTGCGAGAATCCTGTGGAAATTTACCGAAGGTACTCCTAGGTACTCGTGGGCAATCCCTGATATAATGGTACTATCGAGAGGAATGACACCCAATCATAGGTACATTTTTGTAATTGACGGTATCCTTAAATCTTGGACGGTTTGGTATCTATGGACCAGAATTGGAGAAAAAAATACAAAAATCGTATATTTTCAAAAGTTTTTCGCCATTTTCACCATAAAGGCGAGTTCATAGATAATTTGTGCATTCCAGAAAGTTTTTTACTGATATTTTTGCTACATTATTGTGATTAATTTTTTTCTTGAATTTTCAACGATTCAGTATCTATGGAACAGAAACCGAGAAAAGAGGATAAAAATCGCAATTGTATTGCTATTTTGACGTTTAAGAACCGTTTCTACAGAGTTCGTATGTTCTAAAAAGTTGTTTATTGAAATCTATGGTACATTTTTGTAGATGGTTGTTTGCTTCAATTCTGATCGGTTTGATATCTGTAACCTAAAATTATTTATTTTTTTATTTATTTCAAATATGTATTATAATAAAAAATTACAATAAAATTATATAAAAAATAGCACTAGCTAGCATCTAAGGCTATCGGCTGAAATGTGGTGTAACCTAAAATACAAGAAAACATTATAATGGAAATTTGACCTTGATGATTTTGACCTTGAAGATGAGGTTGAATGGATTTTATGTGTTCACAATTATTATTCTTAAGGCGAGAAGTACAACTTTGCTTCCACGAGTAAGCCCACATTCTAAGCGATTTGGAATATATGATCCCCACAAAATAATCCTATTTGACATTAATGCCTCAGGTCTTTGAGGGCCCATAACCGCGAAAGTTGTAGTGATAGGAAAAATCTCCGGGACACGTATCTTCTTATTTTTGGTCTTCCATCACGCTGCGGTGTCAGAATATGGTTAATAAACCATGACTCAAAAAATTACACACAGTGTTATATTGCAAAGACTACCTTCCAAGAATAACAATACTCGAATTTAAGCAAAACACTTGAACTTTTGTGAAGGAGGTACCGCAAGGAGTTGTCCGATATAGTGCATCTCCCAACTTGACCCCTTTACTTATTTTGTGCATCAGCCATTTTAGATAATCAACGTTAATTTTTGTAGAGCTTTTGAGATATTAGATGACGAAACATAGACTTGCCCACGAAAAACATTATTTTAAGCAGAAATCTTGAACATTTTTTGATTTTCAAAATAGTCAGGCTTAATCCCATATTCGTTGTTTTAATATTTCATTAAAACGATTTTAATGTATTAGGCGGTGTTTACCATGGGTTAAGGCAGGGAAGACTATAGTTTTTCAACAAGAAACTTTTTATACCCATGTGTCAATTGCTGCCTCAAATAGATAAGTGTCCAAAGAAACACTCTGATCGAGAATTTCTTTGGCATTACCTAAACTTGAGCAACTTCACTTGCAAACAAAACCAAATCTTTCCCACTGCTATGCGTTCGTTTAACATTTTTGACTGAGGTGCCTGAAATTGTTGTCCTATATAGATTTCTTGGAACTTGATGTACCCTTGGAATCAATTATACGATGTGTAAATGTTCGGTCACTTCGGGTACTCAATTCGTAGTTTATCGTGATTATCAGTCAGTTTAGTTGCTGCCCCCAGGACCTTTTCCTGAGTATGGACTTGCCCTCAAAAAAATATATCGCCGTAATAGGAAGCCCGGGGGGACAACATGCTGCTACAAAAATAAAAAACGACCCAAGGATTGGTTTTAAACTGTACTTCTAGGTAAATTTGTTAAATTAAAACGCAAAATTATGAATGAACATTTCTAATGCAATTTGACGACACTGTTGCTATCGTTAGAAATTTACGACTACTTTTTATTGGTCAGTAACTTACCTGATAATAAAGTTATTTACCGAAATTATAATCAGTTTAATTTTAGTTATTTTTGCCAGTATTGCACTACTGACCTACATACATCTGGTATAAATATTACGAGAGTTATAGTGGGCATCAGCAGGGCTAAAATGAGTAAGAGTTTGAGTTAGGACGCTATACGAGTAGATCCATCTTATTTTTGAATTTTTATCAGTCTGCTACGAATTGTCTCCTCTCTAATTTTCCTGAAAATAATTTTTCATTTTAAATCCAATGATTTTTTATTCCCCTAATAGATATTTATATTTCATATATCACAATAAAATTGTTAAAACTATTAAAATTTCTCATTAGCAATAATCGCTTAGGTTTCATTAAATTATCACAATTGCCAAAAGCGCTATTTATTAGTGTAACATAAAAATATTCTTCAACTTGGGTATTTACAAAATTAAATCGAAAAAAAACCTTCAAACTATATTTTAATGTTAGCCAACAGCCAAACAAAGTGTAAAATAGTGTCCATTTGGAGAAATAAATGGCAGTCTTCTTATCACGTTTGCAAATTGTCATTCACAACAAACATAGTTAAGCAATAAAATATAAGTTTTTCAAATAGCAAATCATAAAAATATTTTTCATTGCAACTGTGTCCTTGCCACAGGCCATGATACCACCACAACAAGTACTTAGGACCAACCAGTATTGCTGAAGTTTCAAGAGTATTTTCCACTGAAGCTGTTATTTTTCTGGGTGTTTTTGTTATTGTTTCTTTGGCCAAGGAATGATTGCTGTTGCATGCAATCCGTGCTCTTCTACAAAACCGAAAACATTTTTTAGAGCAACAGCGACGAAAAACGCCCGTTTCGACTACACATACCAGAAAACTAAACAACAGTTCAACTTAAAAAATAAAAAGCAAGCAACAAGAAGAAAAACATTAGAAGTGAGACTACACTTGACTCAACGACGACTATACCACAGGGACCACTTGACACAATGTTGCACAAGTCTGACTTGTAAAAAAAGCAAACTAACATCAACGTACAAGTTGTCCTTAAAAAAAGAAGCAAACAGCAACCACTTCGCAAGGTGAGAAACATATGGAAAATTTCCTTCCCACAAAGAGTGAGAGTGAAAATTGTTCAGAATGTTATAAATGATGATACACCAAAGACTAGTTTTTTATTTGAGTTGTGTTCAGCATCGAAAACCTGGTGTTAACTCAACCAAACCAAATCATGTAAAAAATCAAAGTGAACAATATGTGAACTAAATACAGATTTAAGCTTTAAAACCATTTCACATCCTTTAAGCCACAACTATATCCATCCAACTAACCGTTTAACGAAATAGATT